>NC_091132.1:128834605-129490855 GCF_040183065.1 Periplaneta americana | reverse complement strand
GAAAACTCAGTAACTTTCGCATCCTATTATATATTTATCCATGGTTCTCTGGTGCAGGTTTCGAGCAAGCAACCCCACTCGTCCCTAGGCCAACACCCTCGCCGGCCGGCGGTCAGGGTACGCTACGAAATGGTAATACAATGGAGAAGTGGTGAGGAATGATGTAAATGCTTAATTTGGAGAAAAACGGGAGAACACCGAGAAAAACCTCGACTGCGACCTTGTCCGCCACAAGTGTCAATATGAATTTTTTTCGATGATTATTACACTTTTACTACGTCACACTACTTTCGACCAATAAAACGGTACGAAAGGACGTCTTTCAGCCAATCATGGCTGCTTATCGCACAATTTTATCGCGTCCATAGCATTTGTTTAATTTTATCTCGTCCCTAGCATTTGTTTATTTTTATAACTACCCTAGCATTTGTTTCTTTGTTTGCCAACATTTCAAACTGCACTGGTCTGGACGTCAAAAAGCAGGAAATTACAAACCACTCCAGTCGATGCACAGCACTTTCAAATATGACTTGCATTGGCATTCAGGAACAAGAATTAATAAAGACCAGTGGTCATATATGAAGAGCACCATTCGGAAATCCTGAATAAGTTGAGGGATACACCATGTACATCAACGAGTTCACTTCTTTGACGCACAGGTCTAATATAACATCAACTGAACCACCAACCACTAAAACATTCTAATTTTTTATAATTGTACTTTCAATAATTGCTTCTTTTAAAATTATTCCTGTTTATTTTTTATTTCAACATCGTTAATTAAACGTTTCTTGTTTATTTCATCATCCCTATTTAAAACTTTTCTAACACTTGATTATATTATTTAGGTTATGTTTATTATAGCTTCTGCTATATGTTATTATGGATAGTCACGTATCAGAGATTGTGTAATACCAAGATTGATTGAAAATCATCTGTCAAGTGACGTTGATTACTGAAATCCGGATGATTGAAGTGGAATGCAAATGTTTTAATACATATGAAACTGAATCAGTAAAGCCTTCTTGACTAGTGACCGTCCACAGAGTTCAATCACAGTCTAGTATATATAGTCGCGAAGCTTGGGGTGATTTTTTGCATTTCTCGCGATAGTTGCTAGCCGCTTGGAGCGCTGTGTGTACTAGGAACAAGAGACTGTGTCACCAGCGAATAGGGATTATAAAGAATGAACACTGAGCGAATTTTCCTGTGTTTTGTTTCTCTGTGCGCCAGCGTTTAGTTCCACTTTCAAGCGCTAGAGGTTAGTGTAATCGAGCATACGCTAAGATAATAATTGAGTATAGAGTTGAGACATCCAAACATCGCCTACCTTACTGCATAATCCAGTAACGCCTTGCTTCAAATAAATTCAAGTTAACAGCTTTTCCTTATTTCTCAATGACAAAGTAGTAATAATAATATTTTTTTATATTTCAGATATAATAAATTTTATTATAAAATAATATAATGTATTATGAAATTATGTATGAAATTCGTTTAATATTTGTATATATAATAATACAGGTATATGGTTTTACTTCTGATAAGAGTTTTGTTTTTCCATTTTCACTGCTATTAAATCATTACATATTTTAATTGTTGTTGGGGTCAACGTCTCAACTCATAGAGACTAGACATTACAGTTAATGGCGGATTTATTATTTTATGGATCCAATTTATTTTATTTGAGTACATAATGTACCTAGATGTATTAATAAAATTATGTGTTATATTTCCGCTGTATAGACTGCTAGCTGGTGTGATGTCAGCGCCAACTCTAGGGAGAAAGCAGAATCTCACGCTCTAACTGGCTTGAAGGTCATTGAAATCAGTCCGGCTACATCAAAGGTACCGACGAGAAGTATCTATTCTTAATAATCCCTATTCGCTGGTGTCACTGGCATCGTGATCTAATACAGGCCGTAAAGCAGACCAAGTCACTCGCTTAACCCGATCACAAAGGGCGGCTTTTCAACCATATAAATTAATTGGAATGCATAAAAAGTAATATATATATATATATATATATATATATATATATATATATATATATATATTCTCTAAAATGTAGTATAATTGCATTAATAAAATTTGAAACAATGATTAGGAGACACTTCAGACATAATTCTTTGCGAGTTAAGGTGTAATATTATTTTTGATGTGAAAATTACGTTGTTCGTATGTGTAATAGAACTACCTGCCTTTATTTCGATTAAATATTACGAAATTATTGTACATGCATTTATGCACGATTCAATAATTTTCAGTTGCACCGCACGAATATTTAGATATGTTGAAATTATAGGTTATGTTTACTGTCCCAGTTGCCCCTTTCTGTCTAATTTTAGTGGTCTCCAATGCCATTCATATGGAAATATTATAGGTTATGTTTACTATATCTTATATTCCTAAATTCGCAATTATACATTATAATTAAGCATAATGTCATATATGATACTTCGCACATTCAATTTGTCTGTATTTTAATACTACAATTGAGTATTGAATTATTGTATTTATCTACTATCTAAGAGACGAAGTAACAATCATACGTACACTAATTTCATAAGAGTGGTATGATAAATTTTCTGTCTTTATCAAGGAAGGTAGATATGCTATATTAAAATCACAATATAAATTCTTTTTTATTAAACCTCAAAATAGCTTCCATTCTAAACTTAAAATGTTGATGCGAAAAGATTATGTTAACATGTAAAATTCTCTTCACATTACAATAACACAGTTTTGTAATTATTTCTGCAACATATTATGCAACAAGAAGTAAACGGAACTTATGGACACATTACACTAAATAAAACTTAGCCATGATACGCAATAAAGTTATAATATATTAATTCACTGAGTTCCATACACTGAAATAGAAAACCCGAACATATATTACGGCCTGATCTAGATCGAAAAGGCATTGACTCTACCGTATTTCGCATTGTTGTGAAAAGTTGTGTAAGCTGTGAAATGTTCGTTATCGGTTGTAATAGTAGTAGTAGTAGTAGTAGTAGTAGTAGTAGTAGTAATAGTAGTAGTAGTAGTAATTTATTCACCATAAAGATCTTTACAAATCGTGGCTTCGTCAATCTTATTTCTAAGTCTTAATCTAGTTTCTGAGTAATAATTTCTAGTAATTTCTGAGTAATAATTTCTAGTAATAAATGTAAATGGCTGAAATACAATAACTTGAGTAATAATATGGGACAAGGAGACGTTTGTTGCACTATAAATTCTAAGAAAAAGAGGTCAGAGTTATCCTTCCGAAAGATCCAGGAAGGTGAGTTTATAAAATATAATATACTTTATAAATATAATAAATAAACCTTATGTATTTCGTATTTCAATAGTGGAAGGAAGGTGTTAATTTTTCAAAAGAACACGATATCAAAAGTACAATACATTTTATCGTCTGCTAGAGAAAGAGTCTGTGATGAGGCGATAGTAGCGATCCTGGTGGTGAGCAACTATCTATGGATGCATATTTCAACTGTCTATATTTGCATATTTAGTAAGTATTGAGCTTCGCAACTGTATACAGAGTGTTTCAAAATACGGGGCATAATTTCAGGTGTGTATTTCTCACATGTAGACAATCAAAATAGTTCATTACAACATGTGTCCGGAAATGCTTCATTTCCGAGTTATGGCCTTCACAACATTGAAATTCACCGGAACGTTTTTCTTTCCGCAGGTCGTTGTCATTACAGAAGATGTTCAAAATGTCCACCTCCTGCTTGAATACAGACCTCACATCGATGTCTCATTGACTTACGAACACGATCCCAAACTCCAGGAGTATTGCGTATGTCCTCAGAACATGCCACAATTCGATTCCGAAGGGATTCCAAATCAGGCACCGGAGACGAATAAACCAATGATTCTAAAAGTAGAAATCGAGAGGGTTAAGATCAGGTGAGCGTGGAGGCCAAGCAATTGGGCTACCTCTACCTATCCATCGATCAGGAAACCTTCGATCCAAGTACCGGCGAGCCGTACGACTGAAGTGTGCAGGAGCGCCATCATGCAAGAAGTGAATGTGTTGACGATTGATCAGTGGAATGAGTGTCTTCTAAAACATGAGGTATGGTATTTTCCAGGAAGTTTGTGTACGCCTGCCCCGTAAGTCTGTTTACAAGTACATGGGGTCCAACTAATCGATCACTAATGATACCGGCCCACATGTTGAGGGAGAACCGCACCTGGTGATGAGATGAAACAGTTGAACGTGGGTTTTCATACGCCCATACATGCTGATTGTGGAAATTTGTTATGCCATCTCGTGTGAACTGTGCTTCATCTGTAAATAATACTAAGGCAGGAAAGTTCGGATTTACACCATACTGCTGCAAGAACCACTGACAGAACCTAACTCGTGCAGGGTAATCTGCTGGTGAAAGGGCCTGTACACGTTGCAAATGATAAGGATACAATTGAGGGGTTTGGTGCAAGAACCTGATAAGTCCAGAAAAACACTTTAGGAGTAAATGCAAAAACAAAGTTTGGCATCCATTGAAGGCATGTATTTTTAGGAATTGTACAAATGTAATGGTACTGAACGATTTCTGTATGTTTTTTGTGTGTTATATATGAATATCAATTATAAAATTATAGATGTGCATTTTAAAATTAATTATATATTTATTTGGACTTATCTGGGTTTTGCACCAAACATTTAAAATCTGACATATGATTTGGGAAAGACCATTATTGTCCAAGTAAATATCATGAAAAACAATATATAAACAATGCAAGATCATTATTTTGTTATTAACTATTAATAATCTTACAATATCTTTTACATGTGAATCATATTATATTGCAAAAGTACAAATTTTTGCATTTATAAAAAGTTCTGTTCAGTTTTGAGATATTTAAGTGTACAAATGCCAAGAGAATAGTTATCAAACTACACTGTTTACATTCTCAATACATTCTGTTGAACTGAATGATTAAATTATATGTATGGTTTCATGTTATATTTAAATACGTACCATAATAATAATAATAATAATAATAATAATAATAATAATAATAATAATAATAATAATAAATTTATCAGAATACCAGAACGTACAAAATTGGTAATACTGTACAGAAATAAATATAGTACATTAAAATATAAAAGGAAACAGAATTTAATAGAAATAAAGATGTATTATATGAAGATAATACCAGTATTGTATTTAGAGGTTATTCAATATGAGTAACAAGTTAATGAAAATATTGTGCGTTAACTTGATAATAAAATAGAGAAAACAGGAAATATAATTAATTGAAATACAGCAACCACTCTAAGTCTTTAACTTCTTATTCAGAATCATCAGAGCTATGTTCACTAGCTTCATTGGCACTACCTTGAGAATGATACATTTTCTCTCGTACAACCCCATGTCTGCTGAAACAATGTACAGTATATCATTACCAGTTTAATCACATCTTCATATTTTTAGCCTTTTAAATAGGCAATGGCCCATTGTACAATAATATCTCTGGAAACCAAGATCTCCATTGGTTGTTTTCTTCAGAAAACTGAACTCTGAAATAACAGTTGCCTATTGATGTTGGCTGACTTTCAATATGTATTTGTGCTGGGAACTGTATTGAAATACTTTATACTGAGAAATTATATTGTAATTCTTGTTTTCATGTTTCGTTTAAACATAGGTTTGAAGTGGTATCTGAAGATTTGAACATGGTTTGTGTGACAGGAACAACTGTAAACGACGTAAATGATTTCCTGAGAAGTGATCGCCATTCTTCAGGACTAAGCAATCTAGTTATATGCCTTTTCTTCTTTTCAATAATGCCAGTCCCTGTCACATAACTTCTTGTATGCATATGAGAAGTTACGAACCCCTGAATCTTCACCTTTTCTAGGTCTTCGTCGTTGAATAGATCTTGGTGTAATGGATGCACACAAAAAGGCATCTTGTGCTTCCTTACTTAAAAGACATCTGAACTAGGTTATTATTTCCTTTTTTTCTTCTCCGTCCAATATATCAACACATTTTCGCCTACAGTTATATGCAGGGCCTATTTCATGAGCTGCATTAGTCATAATAATTCACCCTTTAATCTTTTCGCTTTGTCTCTGTTTCTTTTCCATTTACTGGGATCACGTTTTCTTATCCTTGAATGTTCACCATTATCACTATTACTGCTTGAATTATCAGATGACATGTTTGAAACGCACAATAATCTGACAAAGTTACACTACATCTCGTTCATGCAGTCATTTTACTGAAAGGAAAGAACTGCTACACTTGTGCTGTCATCTTTTGGTGCAAGAACCAGACAAGTCCAGGACTAGTCTGATTCTTGCTCCAAACACACCCAAAGTCTCTGTTGGCAACTAAGCATAACTCATTCAGATAAGTCCACACAACTCTGGTTCTTGCACGAAAAGATGCTCACTGTCGTATTATATATCTTGCATACTCTAACTCATTTTCGACCAAAAGTGGACTTATCTGGTTTTTGCACCAAACACCTCAATTGATACTCTTTCAACAGTCTCCAGACAGTCGTATGAGGAACATTGACTTGCAACGCTACCCTTCGTGTATTGATAGAAGGAGTCATGTTCAGAGCCTCCAGAATCTCCTCCTGTACTTCTGGAGTTGTAGATCTTGGTCGTCCCCTCCCCAAACCAGGAGAGTTAAATTTTCCATACTCGCACAGACGGTAATGGAGACGTACAAATGTCTTCCGATCTGGACATTGTCGCTGTGGGTACCTCTCCTGGTACAAACGATGAGCCAGCGCAGCATTGCTGTCCGCCTTACCGTACATGAAGTATATCTCTGCCAGCTCTTGATTTGAATACATGTCGCACAGTCTAACGCCTACACAACACTGAATGTAACCTTCGCCTCGGAATGAACTGTCAGAGTGCCCTCTTAATGTCTCCTTTGACGGCAACGACCTACGGAAAGAAAAACGTTCCGGTGAAGTTCAATGTTGTGAAGGCCATAACTCGGAAATAAAGCATTTCCGGACACATGTTGTAATGAACTATTTTGATTGTCTACATGTGGGAAATACATACCTGAAATTATGCCCCGTATTTTTAAACACCCTGTATACTAAACTGTGGTTCAATGAAGTTTCCATATTTGGCACAACTGATAACAAGAAAACATAATCATAAAACACTACTGCCATCTAGCGTAATGTTGAGATAGTACAATAATACATTTGAAAACAGTTGTATTTTCGTAAGTTAATTAATATTTTATTGTATTGGAGTACTTCGTTACTTCTAATCTTTATATACTTTCTTTTAATCGTGTAATAGTCAATTAAATCCCACTCGAATTTTGATTTTCTCTAGATAAATCAAAACCTCTAATGAGATTACTGTTGAAAAAATTCCAGACCTAACAGGGAAACGAACCCGGACCGCCTGCGTGACAGTCTGAAGGTCTGACCATTCGGCCACCGCAGAGGTAGGAATTACGGCAACTAGACAAACAATTTTTCTAATGGAGAATCCCAGGCAAAATTAGTTTGCTATTAACTGCGCATTTTCAATTTAAATTTTAGAGACATGTGTAGTCCACAGCATCGTTAAATAAAATACTACCTCTAAGAACACAGTTGAGATACACTGATAATGTTTATGATAATATTAAATTCATAAGTGAGCAGGACGTTCTCTTTTCCAATAATTTATCTTGCAATAACTGAATACTTGAGGGGGAAAAAACGTAGCAACATTGTTTTCCCTAATGCAATATTTTAATGAAAAATCATTTCACATAGATACTCTGTTTTATAATGCAGCGAACTCTGTTGATTGAAAATAGAAGTACAATCTTCAATATAGGCGATAGAAACTACGAGATTATTGAAAAATGTTACAACGCTATCAATTTTTTTCTGTTCCTGTAAAGTTTTTGATTTCGTGCTTGTAACGTTTTTCCGTTCAGCTATTCAAAAGTTGAATGTGTATTTAATATGTGCTTTCGAAGGTAAAAAATATTATCTCTGAACTTGTTTCCCAAATTGGTTCCACTAACATCCGACAGGAGACAGTAAAGGAAAATGGCGATAAGTGGAAAATGTAAAGAGTTCTGTGTTCGTGGTTTTAATGTAAACAAGTGTTTTATAAGTGTTCAACTGCGTTTCTGGAGGAAATTCGGGACACATTCACTACGTGGTAAGTCAATACCGGTAAATGTATAATGTTGAACAGTTTGCTTCTCGAAAGACAGAAGGGAACAATTTCAAGTATACTATTGGAAAATCAGATGCGGTTATAACCATATATATTGTGGTGATTATGATCATGATTATATTGGTGATCATTATAGTGAGATTGTTTAATTTTACAGAAATGTGATTTGTGTAATCATTACTGATTAAACCTAAAGTAGTTTTAAAAATGTAGCACTTATTACAGAAACAGTAGGCCTGAAATTAATTCATTCCATCATGCTTTGAAACATCAAGTTTAAGTTCATTTTCGTGCTGCATGGACTATCACTGGCGATCGCTTAGAGCTAGAGTCTAAATTGGTGACTTCGTCGAATACAGAATGATATTAGTGAGTGTTTCGATTTTATCTAAATAAATGTACCACGAGCATAGAATACATTTTTGTACTACACGGTGTTAAAAGGAACCGGAACAACTGGATAATACCCACGGCAGAGCAATGTCGATAGTCGACGTTACTCGCTGGCCACTAGTCATTGGGCCGTACCGAGCCGTGCCAAACAAAACACAATCGAAATGGCGGTAGTAAAATTCGCGGCTATATTCTTAAATAATTCACTCAATTAGTCAAGTGCATGGTTTTATGTAGTACAACGGCGGTATTTTGAACGCAGTAAAAGAAAATGCAGATGTAGTATGATCTTAAAGTAGGTTATTACAAGGAAATGAACAGGAAAAAAGACGTGTTTCTCGTAATATCATTCAAATGACGGAAAGCAAATTTTCGGTTAATGTTCACCAAAGCGTTAAGTACGTAATTTTAGCTACTACATGGACGAATGAAATCCAATTTTATGTTAAAATTGAAAAGTTTCGTCAAATACATGAAAATAATAACATTTATATTACATAATATGTAAATAAACTTCATGTTAAAATCTCCTGTCACTTCCCTATCCCTAACTCAACCTAACCTAACCTAAGCTAACCTTCTCCCATTCCTCGACCTCATATCATCACGTGCTGCTCGCGACAGGATCATATTGCCTGTCTGGGCATGCGCGGACTTGGCTAATAAAAACCTAAACTAACCAAACCTAACCTTCGTATATGCAAGGTCCGTAACCGGAACAAGAAGGGATCTCAATCATTTAATCTGCAATGTACACGCGAAAATAAATTCAAGTAAGGATCACGCTCCCACTGCATGAGAGGTCCGCGCATGCGATACAGCAAAACTGTTTCTGTCGCGAGCATCTCATCTAAGCCACTCTTCATAATTTACTAGCATTATTTACGCAAATACACATTGTAGCTAACAGTGGTGCTATCTCTCAATAATGTTCAGAACGAAGGAGGTAGACAGAGAGAGAGAAAAAAAAAAGAAATATAGCAAAACTGTTTTGTCTCGAGACTCTCATCTAAGTCACGTAATCTACTTGCAATATGTTTGCGCAAATACACCTTGTAGCTAACAGTGGTGCTATCTTTCAGTAATGTTCAGAACGAAGGAGGCAGAGAGAGAAAAGAAACACATTTTTCCCTCCAACAACGTCACACACCAACGTCGTGTTCTTATGTTGGCGACATTGTGTATTTAATTAAATTTGGTGGTAAACGTAACGGCACGGTTCAAAGCTACCATGGTAATTCTCCAGTTTAGCGAAATAACCTATTTCTGGACCTTCCATTCTCAGGTGCCGTAGAAGGTTTGTTGCTATGAGACAAAAATTTACACAATTTTTTTTTTATTGCTTACCAAAGTTATCTTTGTTTTCTGTTTTCGTTTTCATTTGTTTCCTTTTGTATCCTTTGTTTTACTTACACTAATACAAACACAACACCCATGCCCGAGGCGAGACTCGAACCCACAACCCTTCGGACCAAGCGATAGGGACATGCCGTGCCCCTACCGCTTGAGCCATCCGGGCCGGCTCCCCACAATTCGGTGAACAAACAAGCGTAAGTTTAGAGGAAAAATTGTTTCTTATTTGAGGAAATTCTTATATATTCGTTGCAAAAGTTGTTTTGTGGATCCAAGAAGCACTAATATCGTCATAAGTTGGCGCTATTCGACGCTGTTGTTTCAGTTTGTAACCGCTGGTACTACTGTATATCATAATACTTTAAAATAATCGTTATAACCATGTGCCGTGCACACCTGTGGAATAACGGTTAGCGCGTCTGACCGTGAAACCAGGTGACCCGAGTTCGATCCTGGTCGGGGAAAGTTACCTGGTTGAGGTTTTTTCCGGGGTTTTCCCTCAACCAAATATGAGCAAAGACTGGTGGTACACCAGCTAACGTAATCATTAGTCGAGTATACAAGGTGTTAAAAAATAATGTTTACAAAGGTTCAGGGATGATAGAGGAGGTAAAAACAAACTTCAGTTTTAAGTGACAACACTTTAGCAAATGCGCCGTTTTGCCGATAGACGGCCTGAAGGATAGATGACTTGACTTCCGTCACAACACACACTGGTTAGTTCTGTTTGTGCACGACCACCTTGTAGGGCCTTAGATGTTGCCTAATAGTCTCCGTGGTGATAATTATTTTGTTTTTCTACGCGACGTCCTACCAGAACTTCTAGCAAATATCCCATTGAACATCAGAGAACGAATATGGTTTCAGCATGACGGTGTCCCTCCACACTTTGATCGTCGTGTCAGGAACCACCTAAATGCTACATTCTCCGATCGTTGGATTGGCAGGGGTGTGCCGGTACTGTGGCCACCTCGATCACCGGACCTAACCTTACTGGATTACTTTTTGTGGGGAGACGTGAAACGTTTTGTGTATGAGACATCGATCGATACGGCAGAAGACTTAGTTGCTCGCGTTGTTGAAGCTGAACATGTTATTAGAGACAATGTTGGCCTTTTTGAGCGTTGCAGACACTCCATAGTACGAAGGTACCAGTTGTGCAATGCCTTCAATGGATGGCATTGTGAACACCACCTCTAAAACAATTGGTCTTGTTCTTTATGCATTATACTAACACGTACACAATACACGGTGCATCTGCTAAAGTTTTGTCACTTACAAAAGACATTTGTTTTTACCTCCTCTATTATCCCTGAAATGTTGTAAACGTTATTTTTAACACCCTGTATAAGAAACGAAGGTATATGTATTTGGAATATTTATAACTTTCGCAGTGATCATATCGTGTCTTTAGAGTGGTATGCTATAATTTCGAGATTATTTTCAGTTATTTAAGTAGCGGGATAGAAAATTCGGTTAAACGAGCGTTGAGCGGCTTCCGCCGATTTTGGAATAGACACCGACGCACTTGAACTGAAAACATAGAAAACAAAAAATCACAATCGCTTTCACCTTCATCTTGACGGGATAATAAAAGCCTAACCTAACCTAACCTAAGTGCGTCGGTGTCTATTCCAAAATCGGCGAAAGTCGCTCAACGCTCGTTTACCCGAAAATTCACTGTCACTAATAAGTAACTTGTGCAGTTTTCCTCTCTTTCTTGATTTCTGTTTATGTGGAAATTGTAAAAGCTTGGTTTTTAAGAACCGACGCATGCGAACTGCGAGGCCAGTTTCGCACAAATCCAGACTACACGAGCTATAGTGCGTGGAATCTAAAGCTCCGAGATGTGCAGTCAGCGTTGCCTAGGAACGATTCGTCCTGCCTAGCGAGGCTTCAGCAAATATTTTTTACCTAGAGGGAAGAAGCAATGCTGGATTGTAAAAAAAAAGTGGTACATTGAACTTTTTTCCATTGTTTAAATTGAAATGAATTCACAATGTTTAAAAAATTTGTTACTTCGTCTTCAGGTGAGAAAAAAAAAAGTGAGTGAGAAGGCTAATCTACTCGTTAGGGTCATTACAAATAGATGTTCTATATTACTGACCAACGATAGATGGCAGCGAGCGGAATATAATATACTACGTAGAGCAGTGATGTCAAAGCAAGCGCATTTTTCTGACCTTGACGTCGTGCGCGGGCATTAAGTGCTAGGTATGCTAGGGGGAATAAGCAGCCTGTTGGATTAAGAAAACAGTGGTGCACAAACTTCAGACGGAACGTGAAATTTTATGTCCTTATTTTTATATGGCTTCTTTCTGTTTGTTATTTTCTATATTGTCTGTAAAACAAAAGTACTAACGCCTATTTCTTAGCCTAATATAGTAGTTGTGTTTTAAACGTTAATAACACAATAAAGAGTAAAGAAGGAATATTCACACAAATTCCATAATAACTACAACTATACTGTACTAAGTGAATTAAACAAATCATTCATAAAGAAAGTGTTATCCCAAAGAGACACTGAATATGACATGATAAGTAGAAATTGATATTGATGGTATCTTTAGCCGTATAAAAGTAATCAAAACAATATTATAGTACAAAGCAAAGTTGTTTAAGTATATGTTTTAACTGTAACTAATATTACATAATAAAACTCTTATCGCATTATGCTTTTACTTGATATTGGTGCGCAACTTTCTGTTATCAGAATATTAAATTATCTCGAAATCTGCTGAAGCTATAGAGCTGACGTTTTACCAACACATAGGCACATATCTTTTGTTTGTGATGTAACTGTATTTGCTTTATGCAAATCTAGTCTTTCAGGTGAAGCTTCCTGTAAAGCAGATTTGAATAATTTCAAGGGAAAAATTGTTCCGGGATCGATACCCGGTCCCGGAACAATTTTTCCCTTGAAATTATTCTGTATTTCCTTTGTTAACTCATTTCCTTACAAACAATTTCCATGCGAATATTTTCAATCATTTTAATACACTATCTTCAGTAATACGTATTTATAATATATTAGATTTACGAAAACACTGTTTTAGTACCTGAAAGACTACTAAACAAACATATCTGAAAATTTTACTTTTCTGTAAAAAAGTTGAGAAAATATTCCTTTTGAATAAAAAAGCAAACTTGTGAAAATTGAGCATTAAAATTAAAATTTACATTCTTATAATTCACTTATACTTCTCAGACAAATCTAAAAATTAACATGGAAACAGTTTTAATAAGTTCTCTTCCCTTTATCCATTGAATCAGTGCTGGCCATCCTTGTATATAGCTCGACCAAGCGGTATATATTACCTCTTTCGTCTGTCTGTTTCCTTTCCGCTGTAAAGCTCTCAGGCTCTCCTGGGCTCTAAAGCGCGCGCTTGCTTCTATGGGCATCAGTTGACATCACTGACGTAGAGGATTAAAGATCACATGACAATTGACAAGAACGGATATACGAAGAAAATAATAAAGCAAGTTATGTAGAAAAAAAATTAGAATTTAGTTAGGAAAAGGTAGTTTACTGGTCGCAAATATATGTGCATACTGTACATAAGTGAAACAGTATTCATTCATGAATAGTGTCTGTCAAAGGGCAGATCTTTCACTGCAATCTCCAATCTTCCCTATTTTCTGCCTTTCTTTCAATCTTCGCATACGATTCAAATACCTTAATTTTGTCTATAATCTGATATCTACTTCTCAAAGGAACTTGTTTCCCGTTCACCATTCTTTCCAGTACACTCTTCAGTAGGCAGTGTCTTATTAGCCAGTGACCCAGACAATTACTTTTTTCCTTCCGCATGAGTTTCAGCATTATTCACCCACTCTTTCTGTCCACTCTTGTCTGTCCATTTAACACGCTTAATTCTTATCCGTAACTGCATTTCAAATGCTTCAAGTAGTTTCTCTTCACTTCGTCGTAATGTCTCTGCCTCATACAATTTCCACACTCCATGCAAAGCACTTTACTAGTCCCTTCCTTAGTTGTTTTTGCAGATGTTCGCAGAAGATGCTCCATTTTCTATTAAAAGCTTCCTGTGCCATTGCTCTCCTCCTTTTGACTACCTGGCAAGCAGCTCATGTTACTTCTTATAGCACACCGCAAGTATTTGAAGCTGTCCAATTGTTCTACTGCCTCATTTCGAATTCGAACCTTTATCTTCTTTATTTTTCTTCTGATAATCGCGGTCTTCCTCTTGTTTTCCTTTCTCATATATTTCGTTACATAATGTTAAAATTTCCTTCTTGTCTTCACCTACATATTTCACTAATTCAATGGGAATTCCATCTACTCCTGTTGCTTTCCCATTCATTTCCCTAAGCATTTGGTCACTTTCTTCCCTTAGAATACATTATTTTTTGTGTACTGATACGACTGTTTCATTTTCTTTAGCTAAGTTAACTCTACGATTTCCTGTCTCATACAGCTCTTCTACATAAATATTTCCACCATTCGTTCAGTATTAGTTATTTGTCTGTTATTTCATTACCCATTTCACCTTCTATTAACTATATGGATTTGCTATTATTTTTTGTGAAGTCCAAATATTCTTATTTCGCGGTATATTAAATCTTATCTTTCTTTTCTCCCTATATCCTCTATTTCTTACATTTCTCTTTGAACCAATCTTCTTTCGCCTTATCAGTTGCTCCTCTTAGTTCTTTTTTATTTTCCTGTAGTTTCTTCTACGTTCTTCTGTGTGCATGGATTTTCATTTTCTCATTTCGCCCATTTTATCCAATATTTTCCTATTATCAACAGTTTCTTAATACTCATATCGTCTCTGTTTAATATTGTTTCTTCTGCTGTTGTCTATATACAGATTTTAGATGAATCCTTACTCATGACTGTTTTCTGGTTTGGAAAAAAAAAAAAACAATTAGATACATGGAGTGCTGGCAAATAAAGATAACACTGTGTTCTACACTAAAAAATAGGATAATTTCCTTCTCATCATTAGATTTCTCTTCCAAAATTAACAAACGTGCGGCAAGATCCAGTAAGCGCTCAGCAACAACTGATCCACGCAAAATCGCACCTGCGTCATTTCGAAGATGGTACGCAGCACAGGACCGCTTGCGTGACAGACCGGAGGTCTGACCGCTCAGCACCGTAGGTGTGAAAGGAAATAAAGCCAATATAAGAAAATATTGAGATTAGAAATTAACTACTGAGGAATATCAAAAAGCAGAGTTGAAAGGAAAAAATAAGATAAGGTGAAATAAGAATAGTAGTAGAATGTAAGCTGATAGTTAAGGATATAATGGAACGAAAAGGGAATAGAATTGTTTGGCATGTGGAAAGGATACAGGGTAAAGGTTGGTAATATTGTAATACGAATAATATTGTGATAGTTCTTTATGAGAATTTATTACAATTTTATTGAGCGAGGGAAGGACCGGTTTTGTGCAGAAACTTGTCCACGAAAATTCCCTTAATACGTTGACGCAAAAACTGATCTTCCTCTCGCTCAGTAAAATTGTAATACATTCTCAAAAAGAACTATCACAATATTACCAACCTTTATCCTACGTTAATTAACGATAAGAGTCTAGAAGTAAATCGGAGAAGAATTTTATTGAACATGAAAAGAAAGATTGGTATGATTTGTAACATGTACGTCTGCAAACAGGTTCCGCTTAGAACTGCGTCGTTCGAAAAGTAACATGGACAAGTAACAACTCTCTTAGCGGTGATTTAGCGCATGATCTTCCGGCAATAAAATCTAGACACCTATACGTCGTTAGCTGAGAACCAGACTGTTCTAAGTCCAACTCCTTATAAGAAAAAAAAATCTGTGTTTCATTGTGTTTCAGTTCTTGTCTGCATATATGAATCGAACAAAATTGTAAATGTTCCTCTCCATAAGGTTGCTATGAAGCTATTCCAAATTGTTTCATGAAACTTTGAATGTCAGGAGCTTAAAATAGCTCTCCTGAAAAAGAAAATAGTAAAATGGACATGGAACAGTCTGGTTCTGGGCCATCGACATTACATTACAGATGTATTTTATCGCCTTACCTTATAATAAGTGCTGCAACTGTCGATCATCCTCTCTAATGCACATTTCATACCTTTTGAAAAGATTTCTAGGCACACGCTGGATTTCGTCTCTATCCTAGACACTAAATCTATGAACGCAAGTTGTTTTATAAGGCTGTACTTTTAACAATTTCATCGCCTTCCAAGCTGATATCTTGAATACACCTGCCAGTCGAGCTAACGTTCTTAAAAAATTCATGGGAGATTGTTCTAGCCTGTAGACTTTGTCGTCGAGGTTCCTTTTTATACAGGGACATAATTTTATTTTTATTTCAATTTTTATTGTACCTGAATTTTTTAATGTACTTCACTCCCACCCCTTCTACCAATGAAGTTCCAACTGTCCTCCACACAGATCCAAGGCCGCAGTGAGTTAGTAGTGAGAATAGTACGTTTCAGAAGTATGTTTGTGTTTTCCAGTGACGAAAGAGCTTTCAATATTGAATCTTTTTTCGCACAGATAGTCGTCCGTTTTCCTACGTCGCATTCCGATTTCCCCCACCTGCTTCTTCTCGCCCCTCTGTAAAGGCTGGTAGCTGGGCTGATTAGTTCTTTTCTGAAAACATTAATTTCTGTTAGGCATTGGACGTAATATTATGCAATTGTTTATAATAACTTAAGTAATTAACTGTAACGTTATTTTCCCCTTTCTACGCCCTATGACAAAACCACTTGGACGTACAGTAGATAGCATGGCTGAGTAATTTTGTCGTGCAGACGTAAAGATTTAATTTACAGTACGTAAGGTACTCTTTTATAGAGTAGGTACACAATTATTTCAACATGAGTTACTGGTACGAAGGACGAAACTGGTAATTGGAATTAGATACAATAGTCCATAGTGCGATAATATGCACAAAAGAACTGAAGCCTGTATCGAAATAAACGGCCATCATTTTCAAAAATGTGTTTAAATATCCATATTATGATTATTTTTCAATTTAACTTCATTCTCTATATTGTACGCTAATGTGTTGTAGGCAGTATAATATAGACTGCATAATGAATTCGCATGGATAACCCAGTTCGTGAGTAAAAACACTCACTGTTAATACAGTACTCTATTCTGATTGAAGAAAAACCTAATGAAAATTATCAAATTCAAAATCACGATATTTCCTAGTTTACGTAAATGGATCAACTACTTTTCTTCCCTCCTATAGTAAAGTGATTTGTTTGTATTTTACGCCACATCGAACTCCAGTAGCGGAAGGGGGTAGCAAACGGTGTTTCCGGTTCTGAACCGTTAATCCAATGGTATAGCCAGGTTAATATTAAAAATGTTAGTAAAAATAAAATGATGTCCCTGTATTTGACGCGAGATTCATGCGTCTTCTTTTTTATTTGAAAATAAGCCGAATTCTCTCACTTTTTTCACTAGGTTCTGAATTTTTTAATGATGTGGTTGTTGGACGCCAGGATAAAACAAACTCTTTTTTAACAAGATATCATTATAATATACGTGTCATAAGTGAAAATTAGCTTTTACCACAGTCTAGTATTTACAGTCACGAAACTTTAGTTTTGAGGGAACAATAGACTGTGCCGCTACTATTTCGCATTGTCTGTAATAAGGCGATAGTAGCGATCCTAGTGTTCAGCAACTATCTATGGATGCATATTTACTACGTATTGAGCTTCGTGACTGTATATTATACTGTGCTTTTACATTATATGTAGGCCTACTATATTGCCACAAACTAAACAACTGCGCTAAACGAATGTCGGCTGCATACTAATGTTCTAACCTCGATGTCCCATCAGTCTGTGTTGCCTGTCCATAATTCAAAGCACATAGCCATCAGACGGTTAGTCAAGGGGAAATCTATTTATTCATAGGCCTTGCCGTTTTTCTCGGCAGTCATGTTCGATCTATAACAGTAACATGTTGACGACATAATATACCTCATCAAAGCCTGTCTCTTGGCGGACGGTATGTATTATATTAGCTTCTTATTCTTCTTCATCATCATCATCATCATCATCATCATCATTTCATCCTGTATTGTTTTGGATTATTATATTGTTTTGTAGCATGAAAGGAATAATTTTATCATAAATACTAGAGGGACATCATTTTATTTTTACTAACATTTTTAATATTAACTTGCCTATACCTCTGGATCAACGCCTTTTGCTACCCCCTTCCACGACTGGAGTTCGATGATACTGGCGTAATATACAAACAAATCACTTTACTAGGTATAGGAGGGAAGAAAAGTAGTTCATCCATTTGCGTAAACTATAAAATATTGCGCTTTTGAGTTTGATCATTTTCATTAGGTTCTTGTTTAATCAAAATACAGTGCAGTATTAACAATGAGTGTTTTTACTCACGAACTGAGCTGTCCATGCGGACGTATTCATTATGCAGTGTATATTATACTGGCTACAGCACATTAGCGTACACTATAGAGAATGAAGTTATAATATGGATATTTAAATACATTTTTGAAAATGGTGGCCGTTCATTTCGATACAGGCTTCAGTTCTAATGTGCATATTATCGCACTATAGACTATTGTACCTAATCCCAAATACCAGTTTCGTTCTTCGTACTAGTAACTTATGTTGAAATAATTCTATACCTACTCTCAGAGTACCTTACGTACTGTAAATTCAATCTTCACTTCAGTCCGACCCGAAAAGATAAAATTACTCAGACATACTATCTACTGTCCGTCCAAGTGGTTATGTCGTAGGGTCGTAGAAAGGGAGGAAATCACGTAACAGTTAATTATTTAACGAGGCCCGTTTATTTAAGTTATTTTAAACAGATGTATAATATTACGTAGACGTCCAGTTCCTATCAGAAATTAATGTTCTCAGAAAAGAGCTAAGACAGCCCAGCCACTAGCTGGCGAATAAAAGCTGGTGGGGGAACCCGGGATACGACGTAGGCAAATGGACGACAGTACCTGTGCGAAAATGATTCAATATTGAAAGCTCTTTTGTCATTGGAAAACGCGAACATATTTTTGGAACGTACTGTTTACTATGACCGTAAGGCTACTATGACTGTATATGCGGTCTTGGATCTGTGTGGAGGACGGTTGAACTTCATTAGTAAAAGGGGTGGGAGTGAAGTACATTCAAAAACTCAGGTACAGTCACGGAAGAAAAAACTGGTCGATGAGCAGCAAAACTTGTAATGTTACTTATGCCGGTTTTGTTGTGATTATCACAGTACAGAGTGTCTAATAGGGATACTGCTTACTTCTCCTCAAAGTTGCTGGGTTAGGAGAGAAAGGCTTTCGGACTGTTTTCTGTACAGAGTGTCTAATAGGGACACTATTGCCTTCCCCTCGTAGCTGTTGCGCTACGAGAGATTGGCTTTCGGAATGGTTTTGTTTACATTCTACAGTACTCTGTAGCCTATGCAGGGCCCGAGTTAGGTATAGTGCCGCCCCTAGGCAGTGCTAGAATTTGCCGTCCCCATCTTCCACAGTTTATGTGCAGCTATTATACAGGTGACGTTTAGTTAGCGATAAACCGCTAATAAACATACCTGCAATTTGATTTTAAAAATGCATTCTTTTTCATACAAGCAGTTAAATTTAAGCTGTTTCATAGTATAATAATGTGATACCGGCATTACAGCAGCTATTATACCTATATAACTATGCAGCTGCACACTTTCCTTTCACTCTTGCCACGACCGCGGCAATGCGATAACAAAACAATATCTGAATTCCACAAGGTATTCAAGAAGCAACTTCAGAAAAGATTTACCAACAAGTGTTTTATAAATAAATTTCACTGTAAAATGAAAATGAAAAAGGAAGAGAAAGAGAGAGAGAAAATGCCGCCCCTTCGAAATTGCCGCCATAGGCAACTGCCTAGATTGCCTAGACCTAAATCAGACACTGAGCCAATGTATATAATTGCAACGTTTGTTGTGTTTTAGTCGACATACAGAAAATTGTTTTGCCATTGCGGGCATGAGGAATGTGTTAATGTTATTTTCGTCCCCTCTGTTCGTCTTTCTTCACTCTAAATGCATACAATTTTTATGGTTTATGAATACTGTATATTTCGTGTTTTTTCTAGAGTCCTAGGCCCGTGACCCTTTCCAGCCGTACTAATAGATTTTGTCTATAAATAGCCACAACCACTTCGAAAATCATTAGTAGCCTGTTTCAGTTCGATAGGTATGGACGTCAAAGCCAAAGTAATTGCACTGATCGAGTAAGGCGGATTTAGCGCGGCACAGCTGAAGAACACTATGGAGTTGCGACTAGAACAGCGTTCATGTGGTGGGCGCAGTATCAAGAGCGAGGATACAACTCGTAAACCTGTAGCGGAAGATCCAAGGCATCAACACCACAAAAAGATCTTATGTTAATAGAACGTTCGAGGCGTTTTCATTTCATACTTCTAACATGCTTGTGGCCTGCACGGAATTTCCTGCTTCCAACAGAACGGCTATGTAAAAGGCTCAATAGTGCCAATATTGTGCCAAGAAGAACAGCGGTGAAGGAAGTTCTGACTGAAGACTATCGAATTGATCGTGTCGCATTTTTTCCAAATCCATTACAACTATCATGGAAAGAGGTCATCTTTTCGGATGATGTGTTTATAAACTACAGCACAGGTCCAGTGCAAGTATATCGACCTAAACAATCCAAGAGATTTGACCCTGAATATGTAGTCCAAAGACAACGCAGTGTTTGTTTGTCCATATCGGTGTGGTATGGATTTCTGGTTATTGTGGCGGTGCGCTATGGAAGATTCATGAGCATATGAATGGGCATCAGTAGCCTACATCAATACAGTCTACTGGAAAATTTGATGCTACCTAGTGTTCATGTGTTTAAGCCCGAAAAAAAAAATTCCAACATGACTTGTCTTCGGTACACACATGCGTTGCCGTGCAGCGGTGATTCAACATTCACAGGGACGATGTCGAGAGGTTCCATGGGTGCCAAAAAGTCCTGAATTAAATTCCATAGAAAATGTGTGTACGGAAGTGTAACGCGGTGTTAATGTGTAACTACAGAGTCAGTGTCCTGGAAATGCAGGTGAATTGTGGGATCTCGTTGCAGATGTTTGGGATGATGTTGCATTGTCAGATAAATACAGTAGTCCTATATCCAAAGCCTTGTTATTTCTGTAAGTAGAAGAATGGATGCAGTGATCAATGCCAATGGTTTATGGACAGGCTATTAAGTCCAGAAGAAAACTTGTATATCACTGAAGCTACCTAGGTAGAAGAACATTTTAATATTTGATAAAAAGAACATTCAGCATTAATTATTGTACTTCAGGGATGTATATTTATCTATTCTTTTTTTTAGAACAAAAATAAACACTGTAGGTTTAAAAATAGAATAACTAAATAAGTTCTAGTAAACCATTAGAACCAGTTATATAATCCAACGATTTCCTAAATTGCACAAAAATTATTTCTAACTAACAAATCTATTTATGTTTCTCTTCCCTCATTATTATTAATTGTTTACCAAAATTGATTTATATGTATTTATTTATTTCATATTATCTGAATGTTCACTTATATAATTTGTATTGGATTACCTTAATCAATTTATATTTATTCTACTTTATCTGACTATTCTCTTCTATATCATCTTAGCACAAAGTTCCTATGTATTGTATCTATCTCAATGTTGTTTACTCTTCGTCGTCTGTTTTGCCAGTAAGATATTAAAGTCAAAATAAACCATAAATAAATTAAGTATGTATGTAGAGTAAAGAGAGGCGAACAGAGGAGTTGATAATGAAATCAGTAACATTCCTCATACTCGCAATGGTAAAAACAATAATATAGCAAATTTCTGTGTATCGACAAAAACACGAGAGTTTCAACCTTATAGAATGTGAACAGAAACAGTACGAAAGCCTTTCTCTCCGAGCCCAGTAACTTCGAGGCGAAGTAAACAGTATTCCTCTTAGACACTCTGTACTGTGATAGTCACAACAAAACCGGCATAAATAACCTTACGAGTTTTGCTGTTCATCGGCCAGTTTTTTCTTCCGTGACTGTACAATAAAAATTTGAGTAAAAATAATATGATGTCCCAGTATTATTATGGCGATTATTATTAGCCACCGGCGTAACTCTTGCAATAAACCGTTTGCCTACTGATGCGGAGCTGTGCTTTGACGTGGGTTCGATTTCAGTATGAGCTAATTTCTTTATGATATTTTTCCGAGGTTTTTGGAAACTTTAATGCGAATATCAAGTGATTACACGACAAATTCTCATCCTCAACTAATTCCATTGCCGCTAAATGAGATAGTTGAATCGTCGTCTATATACATAAGCGAATAAAATTATTATTATTGTTATTATTATTATTATCACCAACATCTTCATCATCATCACTACTATTATACGATGCAAGCCCAGATGACATTGCTGTATGTAATCATTTTGTGTATGTGGTACGTGAATAAACTACTTTTTCTCTTTTTTTTTGTTGGTTAGGAGATATTACCATTTGAATATGCGCTTTACTATTAAACTTTGTGCGTATGGAAATTGAATTTAGTCTACGCCTGTGATAGGAACCCATCAGAAAGGAGATATATTGGGGGAGAAAAGGGTTTGGAGGGCTTGGAAATTTGATGGCCGAAGGCAGTGTTGTATAGAGAAGGCTGCCCTCGATCAAACCACACAATACAGAAACTCCAACATAACCTAGCTTTCAGAGATTATATTTCCTTTTCTTACCAGCAAATACTCGACAGAATTTATTCTATTTGTACCTAATAAATTGATTTGTATGTCACCTTTTGAAAACGTCAGCTTTTGTGTGCTATACAGTACTTAGTGGCTCAATCACAAGTTTAAAGTGTGTTAAACCGAGGAGTCTTGGCCTCAAATGCCATCTGAAAAATAGGATGTACTCCAAGTTATTCTGGTTT
Organism: Periplaneta americana; assembly: GCF_040183065.1. Taxonomy (NCBI): domain Eukaryota; kingdom Metazoa; phylum Arthropoda; class Insecta; order Blattodea; family Blattidae; genus Periplaneta; species Periplaneta americana. The sequence continues at coordinate 129,467,981 of NC_091132.1, read as the reverse complement.
CTCAGTATTCATAAAGTTGTACTGCTACAATTACCTACTGTACTTTGATGTTTCCATCTGTTAGTAAAAAGTGAAAATTCTTTAATTTTCATAATTTGTTCCAAAATGAGGAAACTAAGAAATATTACAGATGACAAAAACCAAACGATTTTCTGCTAATGAATCATGAATAAGTAAAATTTCTGACTATAGAGAACATAGAAAAACAAGGTTGATTAATTTTTAGTAGGTTATTTTACAACGCTTTATCAACAGCTTAGGTTATTTAGCGTCTGAATGAGATTTAGTTGATAATGCCGGTGAAATGAGTCCGGGGTCTAGCACCGAAAGTTACCCAGCATTTGTTCATATTGGGTTGAGGGAAAACCCCGGAAAAAAACCTCAACCAGGTAACTTGTCCCGACCGGGAATCGAACCCGGGCCACTTGGTTTCGCGGCAGACACGCTAACCGTTACTCCACAGGTGTTGACAGAAACAACGTTGAGAGAACTTATGCAGAGAAAACTTTAAGTAATGTAATTAATTTCAAGGGGTTATTCTTTGAGATATTTGAAACAAAAAAGTATAATACAATTCTACTCGTTTTTACTTCCTTTTCGAGAAAACATATTTTATATTAAACATTGCATAGCGTATTATGGGAACACTATTGCATTAGTTCCCGATATGCTCCGTCAATTTAAGGGAGACGTGCATTATGATGAGAAGTGGTTCAAAGAGTTTTAGTTTTGTCCTTTAATTGTGCAGAAATTTGATCCCAAGAAATGTAACTTTTCGTTCTGCAGAGGAATTTTAAAACTTGATGCATTTTGACAACCCTATAAAGGTATTGCCTGCTAAAGAGATGGATGAGAAAATGAGAAATGTAAACGTAACACACGCAATGGCGTTTAAGGGCAATTTTATTTATTTTATGTAAGTTTACTGGTTACTACTTTAAAATGAAAGTGGGAGGAAACTACTCGTATTTCTAATTGGCTGAAGAAAATGCTTGTAATACGACATTTTTTGAATCACTAATTACATTTGTATGACATAAAATCAACTTTCTTGTCTGTGTTCACCGAATATTTAATTAAAATTAAATCAAAGAGTTTAAAAATAAAGTTTTTAATTTAGTTCGTTTAACATAAAATAACATACCGTTTTTTATTTTGGCCTTTAGAGTGTTAAAAGGTTTACAATTTTGTTTTTATAACGTGACATGAGCACCATTATTGTTTACGTTCTCTAAAACATTACATTGAAATGGGAGAGTAGAAATATGTCTTAATCTTAAAAAAATGTATTTAAAAATAAGCGTATCTTATAATCTGCGTTTTCTCAACATTTAATTAAAATTATGTTGTACTCCTATAGTTTTTTGTAAATTTTCCAAGGTTTTATTTAAAGTGAAAGGAGCATTGTCATTCCCCACTCTCTAACATAGATTAAAGACAAAATTAAACGGTATATTTTATCTGTATTTCTCTTTTAGGAGTTTAAAACAATGTACGTGGCAATGACCTTCAACTTCCCTATTCATAACAAGCCAGGTGAAGGGATTGTTCAGAGCAACACATCTTATTTGCACTCCTTGCTGATTACACAGCGTTGCACGATTTCGTAATTCATGCACTACTTTAAAATGCACATTTTTCTGGAAAAGTATTAAAAATGTAGCAAAATAGTATTTGACTTTGTTGTTGCCGTTTGCTAAAGGAATCATCCACCAGAATTATTATTATTAAATGTATACCCAAAAGAACTCTAATTTACCAAGCGGTATGCTATGGTTTTAATTTGGTTATACGGTATACTACGTATATATACTACTTATTTTATGTACACAGATAATGGTGAAAGATAGCTCTGCAGTCTCTTAAAGATAAAGTTTAACAAATATATAAATTCTCTGTAGCAACACGGTTTTTAATCACTTCACATAATGGAGTGCTGTACTCGGTGTTACAGTCCAGGAGATGTGTCTTTAGTTCAAATCTCTTTACTTCAATAATGGGGCAGTCAAACAGAAGGTGTTTCACACTAGGGCTGGGGACGGAGCGGTTCTGTTCGGTTCGGAGCAGTTACTGTGACGTCATTACTCGGTTGAACCGAGTGCAGTACTGAGTACAAATTTGTGGCAGCAGATTTAAAATTTAGATAGATTGAGTCGATTTTAGAACGTAATTTGAAAGTGAAGCCAAGCATGTTTTAAAAGCGTTGTAGTAAAGCGCTTTCGCTTTGCCAATTGACAAGAAAAAAGTGCTTCTCTTCATTGCAAAATGGCGGTTGTAAGATTCATTTGCGTGATTACAACTATTTGCGGAGTTATTTTGTATGAAAGGCCTATTTAACTTTCAGTGTTGTTATACATGACAGACGAAATAAAATTGATAAAATAATTTATAATACTAACTAATAAATTAACATGTGATGTAAACGTTAAACGCTGCAACTAATTAAAAAAAGAAGATAGAAAGAAACGGGCTCCATGAAGCGCTGCCTAAAACACTTAAAAATAACACACAGAATTATTCACTATTGCGGAAAGTGGATAAAGTAATCAATAAAACGTGGAATTTTAAACTGAAGAACATAATGTTTATTTATTTTATAACAACCTTCAATACAATCATGTTCTCTTTGGTGAAGAATAATATTATTGATAAATTAAAGTAATTAGGTAGCATAATTCGTAGAAATAAATACAAAATAAAATGATGACTGATGAGGTAACACAAATCCAATAAACACAAATTGAAGAAAAATAAAATGCACTTCCTTTTTTAACGTATTTTAATATTAATCAAACACTCTAATATGATGATAATAATAATAGTAATAATAATAATATTATTATTGTCATTATTATTATTATTATTATTAGTATGTATGTATGTATAGTAATATATTCAGACTGTCAATGTTCATTAGGTCCACTTGATAAGTCATATAATAGGATGAAATCCTCTTCAATACTAGAGGCCTTTCAGCACCTTGGGGAAAAGGAAATAATTTGTTCTGCAGCAGACAATATTTAAATACAACAGTACCTATGTTGTTTGCTAGAATTAAGTAAAACACGCGAACTCTGTTTGAACGTTTGAACTGACCGGTAACGGCTACGGTTAACCGAGTAACTTCGGTGCTCCGCTGCCAAGCACATAAACCGATAGAACCGAGTAACTCAACAGTTCTACTCGCTTCGTCCCCAGCCCTATTTCACACTGTGAAGGTCTTCGCGGCAGGAGCATGTAGAGTCGATGTCTGCTGGGATGTTGAATCTGTCGAAGTAAGTTGCAAATTTCCCATATCCAGAAAGAAACTGCGTTGTTATGAAACTAGGTGTGAAGTGATGGCTTTTGAGTTTGTCGGGGATTGTTGGGAAGTAGGTGTCTCTTGATAGTGATCCGGTTGTGCTTGTCGTCCATCTAGTGTTCCAGTTTTGTTGAGTCTGTTGTCTTATTGTTTCTTAATATATGATACAGATTGTAGAGTGTAAGTCGGAGTTTCTGTGCTGGAGGCTGCTGCTTTCGCTAACTCATCAGCTCTTTCATTTCCTCTAGCACAATGTGTCCACGGACCCAAGTGAGGCATATGTTGTGCGCGTACTTTTGAAGGGATAACCTTGCCCCTATCGCTAATGGGTGACGGTCCACCAGAATTAATAACATTACTTACGGTTCACTCTGTACAAGAAATAAATTAATAAAATATAAGAACGTACTTTAAAATAATGTGAATCACAGCAAGAGTTGGATATCTTCAATAATTGTTAATATTAATTACTTACTTACATACTTACAAATGGCTTTTAAGGAACCCGAAGGTTCATTGCCGCCCTCACATAAGCCCGCCATCGGTCCCTATCCTGTGCAAGATTAAGCCAGTCTCTATCATCATACCCCACCTCCCTCAAATCCATTTTAATATTATCCTGCCATCTACGTCTCGACCTCCCTAAAGGTCTTTTTCCCTCCGGTCTCCCAACTAAAACTCTATATGCATTTCTGGATTCGTCCATACGTGCTACATGCCCTGCCCATCTCAAACGTCTGGATTTCAAGTTCCTAATTATGTCAGGTGAAGAATACAATGCGTGCAGTTCTGTGTTGTGTAACTTTCTCCATTCTCCTGTAACTTCATCCCGCTTAGCCCCAAATATTTTCCTAAGCACCTTATTCTCAAACACCCTTAACCTATGTTCCTCTCTCAGAGTGAGAGTCCAAGTTTCACAGCCATATAGAAGAACCGGTAATATAACTGTTTTATAAATTCTAACTTTCAGATTTTTGGACAGCAGACTGGATGATAAGAGCTTCTCAACCGAATAATAACACGCATTTCCCATATTTATTCTGCGTTTAATTTCCTCCCGAGTGTCATTTATATTTGTTACTGTTGCTCCAAGATATTTGAATTTTTCCACCTCTTCGAAGGATAAATCTCCAATATTTATATTTCCATTTCGTACAATATTCCCGTCACGAGACATAATCATATACTTTGTCTTTTCGGGATTTACTTCCAAACCGATCGCTTTACTTGCTTCAAGTAAAATTTCCGTGTTTTCCCTAACCGTTTGTGTATTTTTTCCTAACATATTCACGTCATCTGCATAGACAAGAAGCTGATGTAACCCGTTCAATTCCAAACCCTGCCTGTTATCCTGAACTTTCCTAATGGCATATTCTAAAGCGAAGTTAAAAAGTAAAGGTGATAGTGCATCTCCCTGCTTTAGCCCGCAGTGAATTGGAAAAGCATCAGATAGAAACTGACCTATACGAACTCTGCTGTATGTTTCACTGAGACACATTTTAATTAATCGAACTAGTTTCTTGGGAATACCAAATTCAATAAGAATATCATATAATACTTCCCTCTTAACCGAGTCATATGCCTTTTTGAAATCTATGAATAACTGATGTACTGTACCCTTATACATCCATTTTTTCTCCATTATCTGCCGAATACAAAAAATCTGATCAATAGTCGATCTATTACGCCGAAAACCGCACTGATGATCCCCAATAATTTCATCTACGTACGGAGTTAATCTCCTCAAAAGAATATTGGACAAAATTTTGTACGACGTCAACAAAAGTGATATTCCTCGAAAGTTACCACAGTTGGTTTTGTCCCCCTTTTTAAAAATAGGTACAATTATGGACTCCTTCCATTGTTCTGGTACAATTACCTTTTCCCAAATAGCAAGTACAAGTTTATAAATTTCGCTATATAATGCACTTCCACCCTCTTGTATTAATTCTGCTGGAATTTGATCGATACCTGGAGACTTGTACTTTTTCAGATTTTCTATCGCAATTTCGACTTCTGAAAGCGTGGGTTCGGGTATAAATGGCTCAGCAGTTTGTATTTCAATATCGTCCCGATCATTTCTATTTGGCCTATGTACATTTAGTAGTTGCGCAAAATAGTTTTTCCATCTGTTTACGATTGATGGAGAGTCTGCAAGCAAGTCACCATTCTCATCCTTGATCACGTTTACCCTTGGCTGATATCCGTTCTTAAATTCCTTTATACCCTTATATAAATCTCGAATGTTTTTATTCTTACTATTTGTTTCTACCTCATTCAGTTTTTCCTTCAAGTAACCTCTCTTTTTATTCCTAAGTGTACGACTTGCTTCCCGTCTTTCATTGAAATAATTATCTCTCTTCTCCTCAACTGGATCCTGTAAGAATTTCAATTTTGCCTGTTTCCTTCTTTCTACTACCATGCAACAATCTTCATCAAACCACGGTTTCTTTTTCTTAGTTTTATAATAACCTATGCTCTGCTCAGCTGCAATTTTGATACTATCTCTGATATTTTCCCACACGCTATTAACATCTAATTCTTTCTCAACTTCGTCGGAACTTTCTAAAGTGGCAAACCTATTCGAAATTTCGACCTGATAATTTTGCTTAGCTTCCTCGTCCTTTAATTTCAAAATATTGAATTTACTAATATTAACTTGTTGCTCTACTCGCTTGGCTACTGATAATCTTTCTCTTAATTCTCCAATCACCAAATAATGGTCAGAATAACAGTCTGCACCCCTGAAAGTTCGAATATCTACTATACTAGTATGTCTCCGTTTATCTATCAAGATGTGATCTATTTGGTTGTGTGTCAATCCATCTGGAGAAGTCCAAGTATATTTATGTATATCCTTATGGGGGAATGTTGTACTTTTGACAATTAAATTTTTCGATGTGGCAAAGTTGACTAATCTAACTCCATTGTCACTACTAATTGCGTGTAGGCTCTCTTTTCCAATAGTTGGTCTAAAAATATCCTCCCGTCCTACTTTAGCGTTGAAATCCCCCAATAAAATTTTCATATGATATCTAGGGAATTATGAAGCTGAAACATTAGAAGAATAAAAGGGAGGAATGTAAGAAAGGCTAGATCTTTATATCTGTTTCTCTACGCTGCTCCTTTAGAGAAGCTGGATTTGAGGAATACTCTTTTATTTGTTGTTAGTGTTCACTCTTCTTTTGGCGTGGTGTAGCTAAGCGGAAGAATACCATGAAAGAGTAATGGAAAGGAGAAAAATTCTCTCCGGCGCCGGGATTTGAACCCGGGTTTTCAGCTCTACTTGCTGACGCTTTATCCACTAAGCCACACCGGATACCCACCCCGGCGTCGGACAGAATCGTCTCAGTTTAAGTTCCAACTCTTGGGTTCCCTCTAGTGGATAAAGCATCAGCACGTAGAGCTGAAAACCCGGGTTCAAATCCCGTCGCCGGAGAGAATTTTTCTCCGTTCCATTACTCTTTCATCGTATGATGACGCAGAATATCTGCATGGAAATATAATAAATATGTACTTCGGTACATTAAAATAATATAAGCAGAAGAACTTTTATTAATGATTTCGCACGGAGTATTTATTGTTATATTATTTTTATAGTATCGTTTCTTCTTTGTTACGTCATTTTTTCATTTTCCGACCATAATTTTCAGAAAGTATTTTTAGCTGCTTGGATTTGAAGGATCTTACGAGAAGTTTGTTTGTTGTTACGATAAAATCTTATTCGAGGAGTGGTATGAAACAGAACTTACATAGCAGAATACGTATTTCAAGTGAAGGAATACACAGGGAAATGACAGAAGGCAAACTCTGAGAGTGATATAAAACTTTCCATAGATGTTTTCACCATAACACGCAGGGAAATCGCTTATACTGATCATCTTCTTCGAAGCCAAAAGTTTTATTTTACCAACATTCCAAGAAGAGAAGTAAGAACCAACCAGCAAATCTCTCTTCCGATTGAAGAAAATCTAAGTCTTATTATTTCTCCTTAAATTTCGTCACCTTCTATCAGACTTGAATAGAAACTTCGAGCATGATGAATTCTCAACAAGCAAGAATAACAGATTGCACTCCTCTTTTATAATTTTATTGCTCCATTATCGTCTGCTTTTACGTATCCCCAAGCTAGTGATCTGCTGCTCTATGACGTCATGCCACAGAGCAAGCGTAATCTTTTTAAGGGTATATGTACGTGAACGAGCACAAATATCAGAAAATGCAGGCTCTAAATTTCTAAAATTGTATAATAAAATGACCTCACAATTATAAAAACAGTTATATTACCGGTTGTTCTGTATGGCTGTGAAACTTGGACTCTCACTTTGAGAGAGGAACAGAGATTAAGGGTGTTTGAGAATAAGGTTCTTAGGAAAATAATTGGGGCTAAGAGGGATGAGGTTACAGGAGAATGGAGAAAGTTACACAACGCAGAGCTGCACGTATTGTATTCTTCACCTGACATAATTAGGAACATTAAATCCAGACGTTTGAGATGGGCAGGGCATGTAGCACGTATGGGCGAATCCAGAAATGTATATAGAGTTTTAGTTGGGAGGCCGGAGGGAAAAAGACCTTTGGGGAGGCCGATACGTAGATGGGAAGATAATATTAAAATGGATTTGAGGGAAGTGGGATATGATGGTAGAGACTGGATTAATCTTGCTCAGGATAGGGACCAATGGCGGGCTTATGTGAGGGCGGCAATGAACCTCCGGGTTCCTTATAAGCCAGTAAGTAAGTAAGTAAGTAAGTAAGTAAGTCAGTAAGTAAGTAAGAAACTAATGACCTCACAATTGGACAAAAATTACAAGGTACCACAACAAGACTTATTAGAATATAAATATCTGATAAAAGTATAAAAAGGTTACTAATAGTATTTTTAAGAATTAACTCTTTACTTTAAATTAAATTTTCCAAAATTTTAAAACTTTAACGCATATTATTCATAACTTCACAACTTTGGAGATAGTATTCTGAAATTTTGTACACTAATTTAACATGAATTTATGCAAAAGGTAGACGGCAATAATGTCCATTTCTTTGAAAATAGAAAAAGTAGGTCACGAAACATTATGTAAATTTTAATGTATTTAATATAGGACAAGTAAAAAATTAAACGTATTAAAATAAACAACTCTACATATCTGAGAGAAGTCTACTTTTCAGAAATAAGTGTTTATTACACGCAGGAAAAATATTAAATATGTCAGAGAGACCATAACAATGCTCTGGTTACCAAAAGATATAAATGCAGAAATTTTTTTTCTTACTCTGATAAAACTGGTTTGAAAAATATTATTTGTAACCTTTTTTTTATAATTATGTCAGATATTTAAGTTCTTATAAGTCTTGTTGTGGTACCTTGTAATCTTTGTCCAATTGTGAATTAATTTCCTTATTAAATTTTAGAAATTTAAAGCCTGCATTTTCTGATAATTATTGTGGTCGTTCACGTACATATACTCTTAAGAACGGCAACCACAGCTCTGAGTGGGTGGGTGAATTGCTGATAAGCTTCAAATGAACTCTACAGTGACAGCATGTGCAATGTATTCATCTGATTTCGCGTACCTGATACATCTGCTATAGTATTGACAACATTGTGAATTAACCTAAAACGCTGATAGATGTTTTATTCTTCAAAATTGGACATGTATTGACAGTAGAATTTCTATGAACACAAAATGAAATTACTGTAGCAACTGCAATGGAACAAAACACTTAGCAGCTTGTCTTTCTATTGTTATATATATCCCTCTCATATTTTGTCATATTCATTGGCATGACTTGGTGAATAATGAAGCTGTAAATTGAACTTTGTGATGTGCTGAAGTACCGTAAAATAAATTAAACACTTTGCCATTGTTCCATGCTTCATAAAAAGAACAAATATTCGGACACATATAAATGTTGTATACTCGTATGTATTGATATTCTCTCATTAGTACGCTCCTGTGTCTTCGTTGCAACTTACTCATTCACCTTAATATAGAGACAAATTAGCACTTGTAATTTAAATCGGAACTGAACCAATTTTCCCGTAGTACCTATTATACAAGCCGCCAATGGACTACACTAGCTTGCCTCCACGATATTGTCGCCCTTCTATTGAGGTGATCATCTCTAGACTGACCTTACTCTGAAGTCAAAACTGCATAACGTGTCAATCACTACCTTAATTGTTTAAGTTTAAGACGAATTTTTCTCGCCTTTCTATTCTCACTTCATATATGAGGTAACTGATGAGTTCTAACCTCAGCTTAAAATGTCATTAATTCTTCATGGTTGATTTATACATGGTTATTTACGAGGAATCATCGCCACTTGCGGAACATATTTTCGAACATTTTGAAAAAAAAAAAAAAAAAAAAGTAATATAAATGTAGTTCATATTCTTAATATTTTCAGACTTACACTAATTTGAAGTTGTCTGTAATATACCTATTTACTTTAGGTGTAAGGATAATAGTATATTACGATACAAGGTTTGGAAATACATTTTATAAAATCGAGGAAATTTAGAAAACGAACAGAGAGAGTTTTGCTATTTCCGAGCTTTTGTAATGCATTTCACAAACGTGTAAATTATTGTACAACATATTTTGCACGATCATATTTTTGAAATTGAAGGGTCAGTAGAAAGAGGGACCTATCCCTCTTTTAATAAGTTTTGAGATATTGAGAGCTTTCTTAAGTTTTTAGTGAGTGACCTACAAAACATAGAACCTGAAAAAAAAATTATGACAGTTTTTACAACAAATTGAATTAGCTTTCTGCAAATAAAGAGACAATTTAATTGAAAACTTAATTAATTGTTCTTTAATAACAAAAAGAAAATGTGTCACATCTGAGTACAATCAAATATGCACATCAGTGTCCTCAACATAATCATTTGGTGAGCTTTCTGACTTCAAATTAAGATAAAATTCTTGATACACAACTGGTATAAATATCATTATTGTCATAACATCATTATATTTTGCGGTCTTAATAGGTTTGCCTTGAGGGTACTTAGCTGTCAGAGTCGTTTGTAATTTTGCAGGTTTCTCTTTTCTTTTCTGAAAACTAACAGTTTCGTATACATCCACATCATTATATGTATATTTTACATTAACTGTATGTCCCCCTTGAAATCTGAAACCTAGTGCTTTTCTGAAATCAATACAAACACCAGATTGTGATCTGTTTTTCTTACACAGCTTACTCGTAAGTGGAAATAAATTTACAAAGTCTTTAGGCTGTATTTCTACAACACAAAATGGGTTTTGTTTTCTAGCCTTAAGTTCTGCCCACTGTTGTGTTATGTCAATGCACCGAGTCTTTTTACACCATTCTGCTTTGCAACAGTTCACATCTAATCGCAGTTTGGCTGGTACACACTTTCCATTCTTAGATATATATTCTTTTCCACTACTCTTTGCCTTCTTTCTAATGTTCTCTTTTCAAGTGTCTGGACATTCTTTTCCTTTTCTTCGGTGTTTTTATCACAGACTCTGTATTTTCATCGATTATAACCTCAATATGCTCAACAGAGTCAGCCATCTTGATTTTCCATAATGATGTAAAACATTCTTTCCTATTGTCCAGTTGGCAAAGGAGCTAACCGATAAGATTAAAGGTTCATTATTTTGATGGATAGCCACCTTTTATCAACTGAGCTTGTTACTGAAGCTGAAGTTTCTAAATATTAAACGACTTCATACTTCAGAATAGGCCTGTCCTACACTTAAATAACATACTGAAGTAATAGAATAATAGTTGAACTTTCACCTTATGCAAGTAACTCTATTTCAGAAAAAATGAGGGATAGGTCCCTGTTTCTACTGACTCCTTCAATTGCAAGTACAATATATTTTGCATTGAAAATTTACAGTAATATTATTCCAAAGCCTTCGCAAAACTGCACTCTAATGATTCTATTTCAGTACAGTTTTATGTTATGAAGAATGGTTTCCGTAGCAACAAGTTTCTGTGTGGGAATTCTAACTTTCGAGGCCTAACAACAATAGCTGAAAACATGATCGTGCAAAAAAGAATATTACAAAATAGAGAATGAACTGTTCAGAAGTAAATTTTTTTAATTGGCTATTATTCTGAAACTAAAAATGTGTTGTTAATTTTATAATTACTTTGTACGAATCTTTTCTTTAACTACAAAACTACATTTTCTTAAACACTTATCACAACAATTGTTACAAATCACGCTACTCTTCTGAGGATGCAAAGTTAAACTGTAAAGAATCAAGTTATTGCAAGTCGTGCGATTTGTAGTATTTGTTGTGTTGTAAGAACAATGTAATTTTTAGTTAAAAATGGATAAAAAAAATTGTACAAAGCCACTTAGGCATTAACAACAAGTTTTTTGCTTCACAATACTAGCCCATTAAATAAATGATACTTCTGAATAGTTCATTCTCTATTTCAAATATTCTTTTATCCCTATAACCAAAGAGGAAAGGTATTCTACAAACAAAGACAAATTAGTATAACTCTGAAAATATTGAAATCGTACCCTTATTTATACCACATTTTTGCTCAGAATTTCTTTGGAATTAAGCTCCGTGAGTGGCAGTAACTCTTTGTTAATCACCCTGTATATATTTTATTGCATGAAACATTTCATTAAACTTTAGAACTTGTTTATGCATTCCTTCCAAGATTTTAATTTCCTGTTATTTCGAATCTTTTATTTGTAAATAAATCTACAGTTTTTTTTCTAGACAACTGTCCGAAGACAGGTCTGAACCCCACAAGTGGCACCAAAAAGGCATCACTCATTAGGAAACTAGGCCAGGAGGAAATGTAGAGTTTCGGTCTATATATTTATATGCTAAACAAGACCTTCAACAGGAAAGGAAGTGAACACCGAAAAATAACATTTTTGTATTGTCTATGTATTCCTCACGTTAGAGTTTCAAAGCAACTGATTATACCTGGGAGGTACGAGATCTGCTTTTTGTAGCATATTGCTCTTGTCACAAATATACTAAAGATCACTTACAACATTATGGTGTCATTTTAAGCATGTACAGGAGATATACAGGGACATCATTTTATTTTTACTTCAATTTTTATTGTACCAGAATATTTTAATGTACTTCACTCCCACCCCCTCTACTAGTAAACTTCCAATCGTTCTCCACACAGAATCGAAGCTGCGTATGCAGTACTGAGTTAGTGAGTATAGTACGTTCCAGAAATATGTTCGCGTTTTCCAGTGACGAAAGAGCTTTCAATATTGAATCATATTTTCGCACAGGTACTGTCGTCCGTTTGCCTACGTCGCATCCCGGTTTCCCTCACCTGCTTCTGTTCGTCCCTCTGTAAAGTCTAATAGTTGGGCTGCCTTACTTCTTTTCTGAAAACATTAATTTCTGTTAGGATTTGGACGTCTACGTAATGTTACACAACTGTTTAAAATAACTTAAATAAAAGGGCCTCGTTAAGTAATCAACTGTCACGTGATTTCCCCCCTTTTCTACGACCCTGCGACAAAACCAATTGAACGGACAGTAGATAGCATTTCTGAGTAATTTTATCTTTTCGGATCGGGCGGAAGTGAAGATGAAATTTACAGTACGTAAGGCACTCTTTTATAGAGTAAGTATAGAATTATTTCAAGATGAGTTACTCGTACGAAGGACGAAACTGGTAATTGGAATTAGGTGGAATGGTCTATAGTGCGATAATATGCACAAAAGAACTGAAGCCTGTATCGAATTAAACGGCCACCATTTTAAAAAATGTGTTTAAATATCCATATTATGATTATTTTTCTATTTATCTTCATTCTCTATATTGTACGCTAATGTGCTGTAACAGTACAATATACACTGCATAATTAATACGTCCGAATGGATAGCTCAATTCGTGAGTAAAAACACTTATTGTTAATACAGTACTGTATTTTGATTAAACAAAAACCTAATGAAAATTATCGAACTCAAAATTGCGATATTTCCTAGTTTACATAAATGGGTGAACTACTTTTCTTCCCTCCTTTACCCAGTAAAGTGATTTGTATTTTACGCCAGTATCAACGAACTCTAGTCTTGGAAGAGGGAGCAAGCGGTGTTTCCGGTTCTAGACCTTTAATCCGAAGATATAGCCAGGTTAATATTAAAAAATGTTAGTAAAAATAAAATGATTTCCCTGTACTTACAACTGTTAAAACTTCATAATCATTTGCCTACTTCTGAGTGTATAAAACTTGGCTTTTGTTTTTATTTTTATATCTTTAAATATTATAATCATCTTTTACAATAACAAATATTTGTAAGCTTATCTGAAATGTGTATTGCTTTCCAAACCTCTGTGGTCAGCTGCAAGGGCAGACGGACATCTTGGATACCAAGTCGTAATAAACATGATCTTTCCTTGACATCCTCTCGTCTTACATTTATATTTAACTATCATTTATATATTTTTTTAAGTTTATTTATTGAATATATGTAATATTGAAAGTGAAAACCGGAGTGATTTTACAAAATTGGAAGAGATACTATTTGCCAAATACCATTTGGGCGAATGAAGTTTCCTCTTCTAGCCATATTTCTCTCAAAGGAGACATAATTGAATATAATCTTAATTGGGATAGCAATATTAAATTTACATGTAAGAAAGCATTCCCTGTTCAACATTCACTAAATAGATTTTATCGTTATCCATCTCAATTAAAATAGATTCTTGTACAGGCACTCATTCTACCTCATTTCGACTATTGCGAGGTCTTATTCGGTGATTTGATTTCTCCCAGAAACTACAGCGCGTTCATAACGTGTGTTCATTTTATTTCATTTATTATATTTCATAATCTTACATTAGCAATGAAGCTGCAAAATGTGGAACAAGTCAAAATGTTATAAGATTACAATTATAATTTTATTACTTTTTCTTACAATTTGTACAATATTTTACAATTTTTACAATTTTTAAATTTTCTAAAAATTTGTAAAATTTTCTAAAATTTTTTAAAACTTTCTACAATTTTTTTTACAATATTTTGGCGAGCTGTAGTGAGATGAGGTAAGGCCCGAGGATTCGCCAAAAGATTACCTGGCATTTGCCTTATGGTTGGAAAAAACTCGGAAAAAACCCAACCAGGTAATAAGGCCAAAGGGGGTGAAATGAAGTGAGACCGAGGACTCGCCATAGACCATTCGGCATCAGTTCCATGGCTGTGTAGATATTATGATCCTATCTCACTTTCTTTTGATAAGTTATCTTGACTTACGTTACATGAGAGGAAAAATTTGCATCCGCTTTCTCTCTATTTATTCGCCCGTTTCCATACACACACACACACTCTCTCTCTCTCTCTCTTTCTCAGATCATAACATCAATACTCGATCACAACACGATAACACGCTAGAAATTCCACTCCACGCATCATCTCTAATACACCTTCACTCTTGCTACTTCTCGTCACTGGAACTCTCTGCCGCCTGAAGTCGATGACTGCCGAACATTGAAATCTTTTAAATCTAAGTTAGAAACTTATCTAACTTATCTTATGACGAGTTGCCAAACTAACTTACTGTTATGAAAAGCGTTGTAAGTTTCCACGTATTCTCTACATTTAGATATACTAGTGATATTTTATTTTATTTGTTTCATTATTTTTCTCTATAATGTCTATCATATGTATGTCTATCATATTATGAGAACTCGTGATATTTTTTGTGTGTGTGTTTGTGTCTAAAATTGTATATGTATCACTCACTTTGACTTACACTTCATATTTTATTATAGGCCTATATCGTCATTGATTTTATGAAACATCCACTGTGACAATGCAGGAAATAATTTTTCAGAGGGAAGAAAAAATTAGCATTAAATCTTGTTGTGTACCTCTTATTGTCATAATAATGGGAATTGGTCGGTAAATTTTGTCTGAAATTCATTTGTAAGCGGAATCCCCTCCTGAGCACTAGTCTTACTCATTCAGGAGTGGGCTAGTTTATCTTTCATTGTATTTATTAACTTGTATTCATTTCAAACTTACTAGCAATAATCAGTTACATGAACACAAGCCATCTACAACACACAATAGAAACAGGAACTCAGCAAGAGTAAAAACGGCCTACTCATATACCCACACATTCTAAACACGCGATATGACCACAGATGTTAAGGCGTGAATAAAATAAACTTAACAAAAGAGAAAAAGATGCACAGTAACGTTAACATAAAAATTATCTTCGTACACAATCAACTCAATTAGTTTGGAGTGATTTATTAAAGGATGCATTCAAGACTAATTTAGAAAAATGTTGAACGAATCATCCTTGCACCAAAAACGGATGTTCTCTGAACCAAATGATCATATTTTAATTATTTGCATGTAATAACAATTAAGAAACATGTAAAGAAATTATCATTGCATCAAATGAGTGGTCTCTAGACCAAAATGATAGGAATTTAATTATTTAAATACAATTTAAGTAACATATTAAACGGTTTATCCTTCTATCAAACACGAATGTTCCCTGGACCAGATATCCTATTTTAATTATGTAATTACTTCAGATTTATTTCTAACAAGTGCGGCGGAGCGCACGGGTACGGCTAGTTTATAAATAAATGTTGTGCATTACATTTTCTGCAAAAACAACGTGGTCATCAGCGAATAGGATTGTGTATAAAATTAATGACCTAATTTTAAAATGACTGCTCTTTAACTTAACCTGCTATTCGGCAGCTGCTGCGTCTGCTATAAATATTAGAGTGGGTGGCATCAGACAGCCTTGTTGTACACCTATATAAAATATTTATGTTTCAAATTCTCTATTTATTCCAACATCTATGCTGATTAGTGTGTTCCTTCATATAAAGTATATTCTTAGCCATTAGGATGAAGTGAGATGAGTATCGTTTAATTAAAAAATCCCATAGCTATATACTGGCGCCGTAGTTGTCAAATTTATAGGATGGACCACATTAGGAATCAGGATGTCCGTAATATATTGCAGGTATCAGGAGATATCTTACAATCAGTGGAAACTAAACGCCTGATATGGTATGGGCATCTGCAGAGAATGTCAGCCGACCGCTGGCCTAATAAGGTCTTCAACTGGACTCCCCCGAAAAAAAAGAGAAGAGGAAGGCCAATGAAAAAATGGAGCAAGGAGGTCCAGTGGTCTATAAATGGGCGATTGGCAAAACCGGAGTACCTGGAAGTTGAGAAGCGGGAGATGGCGACAGCCGTAAAATTACTCGCAATGCATACATACTGTACTGAATTAGCCTAAATCTTCATTATACCAACATCACATTTTAAATTGCAAATTTACTCTCTGTACCTGATTGATAATTTTGATACCTATAACTTACTAATCCTCCATATATTACCGGCTGTTCTGTATGGTTGTGAAACTTGGACCCTAATTTTGAGAGTGGAACAGAGATTAAGGGTGTTTGAGAATAAGGTTCTTAGGAAAATATTTGGGGCTGAGAGGAATGAAGTTACAGGCGAATGGAGAGAGTTACACAAACTTAGAACTGCACGCATTGCATTCTTCACCTGACATAATTAGGAACATTAAATCCAGACGTTTGAGATGGGCAGGGCTTGTAGCACGTATGGGCGAATCCAGAAATGCATATAGTGTGTTAGTTGGGAGACCGGAGGGAAAAAGATCTTTGGGGAGGGCGAGACGTAGATGAGAGGATAATATTAAAATGGATTTGAAGGAGGTTGGATATGCTGATAGAGACTGGATTAATCTTGTACAGGATAGGGACCAATGGCGGGCTTATGTGATGGCGGCAATGAATCTTCGGGTTCCTTAAAAGCCACAAATAAGTATACTAACCCTCGATGTTGTTCGAAGATGCCTTTTCATTTTTCACTTATTAAATGAATTACCCCAATAAAAATTTATTTTCGTTGTCTTATATTCCTTACGTATGAAATTATCATACATTTATATACATGTGGAGGATATTTATGTTGTAAGAGTGCGTCAGATCAAAGAGATCTCGGGCTGGGTATAGAAATAATTCCAGGTTCCGTGTGATTCCTAGTTACATGCCACGTGATCGAAGCAAGGGAATAGATGCACCTGGTCCTCTTGGAATGTTGATTTCGCCGGCGCCAGTCATCTATTTGCACGGCAACGTTTGTGGGCGTCGGAGCCAAAACCGGGCCAGTACCAGCGTGTGTCGTCCCTGCAGGACATGCACTGCCTTGCAATAACCATCAATTCTGCTACGGGCTGATCCTTTCTTCCGATATACGTATTTTAAAAGTGTTTACTACAGAAAGAGAGATAAATTTCATTTTCCACACTCTACGACAGAGGATCTGGTTATGCAATTTGTAAATTGCTACGGTCATCTGAGAAAAAAACGCTTCGGGCCTAGCTGTAGCTCAGTCAAAAGACTGCTTTTACAGAACGATCGACATTCAGCCTGTGCCAGATCAGTAATGTTTGTTACAAAAACAACCAACGAGAGTATTCTTTGATTGTGACTACGTTAGTAATAATTTTACCTGGCGCTTCAATTTTATTGCTCAGTTGTCTCTGTATCACCTCACATTCTCTGGACAAGTCTCTATTGTTTTAATTAATACTCATATAAATCTATGATTGCTTCTGTTTTAAGCTCTTAAAAGAGGCACTGCACCGTCTTCGTTTATATGATAATTATCATTAGGGATAGTGTTCCATTCTAGTTCGTATGGAGATAAGGTTAGTTGTTCATATACTATATTGGCGTGACGTCATTATTTAACGCGTGGCAAAGGTACTATCAGCGAAAACTTGCATCTTCTTTGTGCTTCAATTGACTTTCTGTTCACAATTCGAAACTAGACCTCAATGAATTTTACTGATAAATATTGATATTACGATGACCTTTTCTAAAATTTAAATTATTTATTAATTGACTTATTTTTACTAGCACTGGCAAAGTTAAGGCCATAAAGTCTTCTCTCCTAATTAACCAGAATAAAATACATAGGAAATATTAATAACGTCAATAAAAACGGAATAATAATAAAAATAATAATCACAAAAATAATAACAATGATAATAGTAAGAGCAAAAGTAGATCTGTTTAATTACATAGCTGTGGTTAATCCCAGGAATCTGTGGAGTAAAAAGACGAAACAAGACATCTGCGCAAGTGGTATGTATGTATTTATTTTAGTTCGTTATTTAACGACGCTGTATCAACTAATACGTTTTTTAGCGTCCATGAGATTTGTGATAGCGAGACGATATTTGGCGAGATGAGGCCGAGGATTCGCCATAGATTACCTTGCATTCACATTACGGTTAGGAAAAACCTCGGAAAAACCCAACCAGGTAATCAGCCCAAGCGGGGATCGAACCCGCGCCCGAACGCAACTTCAGACCGGCAGGCAAGCGCCTTAACCGTCTGAGCCACGCCGGTGACCGGTATGTATGTATGTATGTATGTATGTATGTATGTATGTATGTATGTATGTATGTATGTATGTATGTATGTATGTATGTATGTATGTATGTATGTATGTATGTATGTATGTATGTATTAACACTACAATTGGGTATACACCCGGTGGCAGTGGTATATAATATACAATAATACCATTACAATAATATAATAATTACAGCATAAAAAATGAAATAAACGTAAATTTACTTCTAACTATAAATAAATAGATGCAATAAACCTAGGACTATAAATAAAAATTATGCCATAATAACGCCTACAATAAGCGAAAGTGAACCTAACCTATTTTACCCAACTATTACCAATTTAAGTAAATACATATCATCTTAATTAATTACATATCATTTTAATTGCATATAATCTTAATTAATTACATATCATCTTAATTTATTTACATATAAACTTAGTTACATATCATCTTAATTAATTACATATCAACTTAATTGCATATCATCTTAATTAATTACATATCACCTTAATTTATTTACATATCAACTTAGTTACATGTCATCTTAATTAATTACATATCGACTTAATAAATTACATGACACAACTTAGATAATTACACTGCACCTACAATTACATTTTCAGTCTAATCTTCTCAACCTTTCCTTGATTTTCAGAGGACCACCGTAAAAGATTGCCGCAGGTAAGCTGTTCCAGTCTACTATTGTGCGGTTAACAAAGGAAAATTTTGCCACGCCCGTTCTTTGTTTTCTACATTTAAACTTCCTACTATGATCAGCCCTGCCTAAGTATGAAGGTGTTACTAATCTCGCATTGATGTCGGCCCATGCTTTGTGTCCCATTTGTGCCTTAAACAATGCGGTGAGTCTTGTTTTTCGTCGCCTTGATTTGAAAAGTTCCCACCCTAAATCTTTTACTATCTCTTCACCATGACCCTTTCCCATTTTGACATATTTTCTGCCTTGCGTTGGACCTTATCTATTGAATCGATTTGGTTTTGCCTGTACGGATCCCACCCTACTGCTCCATATTCCATTATTGGGCGAACAAGGGTTTTGTACGCTAATTCGTTTGACTTTCGGTTAGATTTCTTCAGAATACGCATAGAGAAATATAGTGTTTTCCAGGCTTTCCTTGTAGTATTAGTGACTTGTTCCTCCCAACCCAGTTTGCTACTTAAATATATACCTAGGTATTTACAAGTGTTCACTTGTGGCACCGATGTATCATTCAGCTGATATCTGAGACAAATTTCTTTATGCGTTCTTTGGTATGTGGGAATGCTAGAGTCAATGACTGCTCTGGGGGAGGCATTGCTTGAAAGAAGCGAACAATCGCATGCAGAAGGGGATAATTTCTGTATGATCTCTACTCTACCTTCTACCACGAGCATCTTATCCCTTAGCGGACTCTAGCTGATGCTGCTCGCAATACACTCTGGCACAGATAGACTCCGCCCCCACAGCCGCGAAGTTACTCCACAGATACCTGGGACAGACCATAGTTGATGTTCACTACATCGCTGGAGATTTCCGAGTAACATGGCTATCTCTTGCGGCTACTCAGCTAAATTCTGTTCCTCCTCTCTCAGATACCCATAATTCCTGCTAGCCATTGAGGAAAGATAGAAGAAAATGCTCTTAAGGTACCATTTGAGTGCACGAGACAGAGACCAGCGACCGAGACAGGCGACACAGACGAGAGACCGAGACTAGTCGCCTTCTGTCTGCTTCCTATAGAATTATATGAACTACATTTGAGAGCGCGAGACAGAGACAAGCGACCGAGACAGGCGACACAGACGAGAGACCGAGACTAGTCGCCTTCTGTCTGCTTCCTATAGAATTATATGAAGTACATTTGAGAGCGCGAGACAGAGACAAGCGACCGAGACTAGTCGCCTTCTGTCTGCTTCCAATAGAATTATATGAAGTACATTTGAGAGCGCGAGACAGAGACAAGCGACCGAGACAGGCGACACAGACGAGAGACCGAGACTAGTCGCCTTCTGTCTGCTTCCAATAGAATTATATGAAGTATATTTGAGAGCGCGAGACAGAGACAAGCGACCGAGACAAAGCGCACGAGACCGCTTTCGGACCAGCAGTCTTATGCAGCCCGTGTTTTGTGGAGTAAAATACCTGTCCAAAATGTCAGAAATTAAATTCACCGGCGAAGAAGACGAACAATTGGTAGAATTAGTAGCAGAAAACCCACCATTGTTTGATCCAGAGGTCGAGTCGTACAAGGATGGGAATACCCGTGATAACACCTGGAGGGATATTGCTGAGAAATTAAACACTTTTGTACTCATATTTCACAGAATATTTGCACGTATTTTCTGAACAAACTCCTCTAGAATACTGAGAGAGTTGTTATGTCGCTTTCTCCTGTCGCTTGTCTGGGTCGCAATATCAATTTAGCGACAGATGTCTCTGTCGCCTGTCTCGGTCGCTTGTCTCTGTCGCGTGCACCCAAATGGTACCTTTAGAGTAGATGGTGCCCTAGTCGAAGTGAACTATAGTAGACTGTCGTGGCGCTGTAGTAGACTGTCCTGACGGCTGAGCCGGCGTGCACGGCTCAACCCAAGAAAATCGCAGGCAATTCTAATGGGACATCAGCGCTTGCTCAGTACAATTAACGACAAAAACATAGCGAGACTGTCAATAAATGTGTCATTTATCAATTATAGTGATGCTTAAAAAATCTTGGATTATTAATGGACAGAGATTTAAATTGGAATAGCCAAATAGACCTAATGAATTGAATTGCATTTAACGGAGGGGGGCACTATGGCCCAGCACTGCGGCCTTTTAAGGTCTATTGCGATAAGTCTCTGGTGACGCATTCCCAAACCCACACCGGTTGACCACACTAAGGTTCTCTGTGTGCCCAGGTTTCAAGCAGGCAACCCACTCGTCCCTAGGCCAGCACTGACTATGCGTCGCCAGCCGGCGTTCGGGGAATGCTACGGAATGATAACGAAATATAGAAATGGTGACGGAATAATGTAAATGCCTAATTTTGGAAACAAAAAACGGGTGAACCCCTGGGAAAACCCCAACTGCGACCTTGTCCGCCACAAGTGTCACTATGGATTCTTCAATCAAAAAATCCCAGACCTGACCGGAAATCGAAGCCGGTCCGCCTGCGTGACAGTCTGAAGGTCTGACAATTCAGCCACCGCAGATCAGCCAAGTAACTCTCATCTGTAAGAAAGTATTTTCATTATCTCCCTAAATCATTTGCGAAATTGTCTGCCTCTTTCCATAAAAATAAACATTATTCAATCGCTAATGATGTCCCATTTTTACTACTGCGATTCTTTCTTGACCAATATAACGGCCAATTTAACTGAAAGACTACAATGTGTTCATAATGTGTGTGTCTGCTTCATCTGCAATATTCGTAGATTTGACCATATAACGCCATTTTTTGAAGCTCTTCCATGGGTCCGCCTAAGGAGCCGAGAGCAGCACATTCTTTAGCTGTTCTATTTAGAATATTGCTCACTTCTACTCCTAAATATCTCAGAATTCGTATTGCATACCTTATAACATTGCAGAATCAACACCAGGCTTTATTATCCATTCCTCGTCACCGTACCTCTTTCCATTCATCCTCTTTCACAGTGTCAGTTTGTCGCCTATGGAACTCTTTACTTCGTCATGTCAGGGATTGCCGAATTGTTAATCAATTTAAATTCAGAATTAAGAATTACTTACTTTTACATGGAATTGATTCGTGAATGATTTCTATCCGTTATTCCGTATTTTTCTATAAATTGTCATTTAGGCCTATTATAAAATATGATTAGGATATACATTGTTATTACTTAATTATGTATCATGTTTAATTAATATTTAATTACATGTAAGCTCCTAAATGTGCATGATAATGATTTTATATTCAAGTATTACCGTTAATTTTACTACTTTTGCTATACTTATTAGTACAATGTATATTTCACTTCTGGTAATGCAGAAGAGAAGACCTCATGGCCTTAACTGTAGTAGAATAAATAAATAGATAGACATACAGTCAGACAAATAAATAAGTAAATAAGTAAATAAATAAATAAATAAATAAATAAATAAATAAATAGACAGATAAATAGATATGTCTTTCAAAACAACCTCAAAAACAAAGTGGGTAAAAAAACTCTTTATAACCTGTAAGTTGCTTTGGCACCTTATATTGAGTAAATAATTCTTTTCTACGTGTTTCGCTAGGTATATAAATATTATAAAAGGGATATTGATAGGTTACTTTCGTCTAAACGTACAGTAGAGCGTCTCGTTTAGGCACATTCAAAACGTAAACAAAGTGCAGGTAACGTGTGGGAGGAGGACGAGCCGTACGATAAACACGAGGGATGCACAAGGTTTTAGTTACAACATTTATGACGGAGCATTAATTGCAATTATATTTTCCAAAAACACACAAAACAAAAGAAGACAAATTGCATAACGTTATCATATACACATTTTGAGAAACCAGCAATTATTGTAACGTTGAAATAATTCAATATAACAAATCAAATTTGCTACTTATATGATGTTGCTTTCAAGCAGCATCTTTTACGGTCGTGAATCTGTATGACTAACATAATATCACCGTTTTCTCTGGCCGAATTAACAAAACTACAGTACGATTATTTAGTCCTGACAGTCGCCGGAGATGTGCGCCTGGGTCAGGCGGATCCATTTATTTACGTCAAGGGGTGTATGATTTAGTTACTCGCTTGCCTTCGGAGCGATCGGATGTCATGCGTGCGCTAGAGCAGTGTCTTTCCAGTACAATTAATCTGTACTGCATTCCTTTACCGACCGCTTGCCCTTAGCTCTACTCCGGAGCTCTCCCCCCTACTCCCAGTAATTCCCCTCTTTCGCGTCGCTGAGCAGTCAGGACTAAATAATCGGTCTGTACAGTATATTGGTCTGAAGTGACAACACTATTTCCTAAACGTAATTATCCCTTCTGAAAGTTCAATTTATTCAGGCACTGTACCTGACCACTTCAGACTAATATACTGTAGTTTTGTTAATTCGGCCAGAGAAGACAGTGATACTGTTATGTTAGTCATACATATAATTAAATTCATTACAGTAAAAAATGCCGCTTGAAAGCAACATCATATAAGTAGCAAAAATTATATTAAATTATTGCAACGTTACAATTTTTTGTTAAAATGTGTATAATTATGATAATTTATAACGTTATGCAATTTCTGTTCTTTTGTTTTGTGTGCTTTTGAAAAATATAATTTCAATTAATGGTCCGCCATAAATGTTGTAACTAAAACTTTGTGCATCCCTCGTGTTTATTGTGCGGCTCGTCCTCCCCCCGCACTTTGTTTACGTTTTCACTGTGCTTAAACGAGACGCTTTACCGTATAGCTGCAAGTCGTTGGAATCATTAAGGTAATGATTCTGTGTTAATTTTATGTCGAACGAATAATTTTTGACACATATCCTAGTAACTGGTCTAAACTACTTGCTTGCATACCTAAAAAATATTATGCAATTCATATTTCTTTATCATGCATTTAAAATAAATAAATTACTCAATCCTTAAAAGTTCATGCTTACGTTTGAAACTGAATTCTGCTGGGTTAGACTCACAGCACTGTAAAGAAAATTGATAATATAAGTACTGAAATAAAGTTCGACACCCAGAAGAATGAAAAGAATATAAATAATCATGATGATATTAAAGAAGAAGAAGAATTTATTACTAATTCTTAGTATAAATTACAGTGTGTCCAACCAGAAATTAAAAAACTCAAGTTATATTCCTTCAAGAAAGTGAAGTTGTAAACTATTTGCTTTCCACCATGACTAACTTGTTTTGTGTTTTTGTTATTGATATGTGATAACCTTACTTCATGATGACCACAACATTATATGAATACGTTATCTGTTGGGGATGTTAGGAGCCAAAGATCTTAGGCCTTACAGTAGAACGTAATGATCAAAATTGAATAGGCAAACAATGATATTACTTCTCAACAAACTGCAATGGTCTCGTTTCGTGTTAATTAAAACTTAATCGACATAAGAGAATGTTTATACTTGTTATTCCTCGAGAATATTTTCCTTCTCAATCTATGAAAAATGAAGAAGCAATTGTGAACAAAACACTATATGAAAATACGTAGCTATTGAAAATATATGATATTCATGGTAATCAAAGAGATGTTAATTGTTTCCCAACGGCCAATACATCTCAACACACGTAGGCTATTTGTTTGTATTTTTCAGTTCTAGTAGCAGACTTTTGTTTTATGAAAATGAAACATGTTAATTAAAATCCAGAGCAACACAACCTCTATAAGCCTACTACAACTCACATTGGAATTTCGGAGAAGAGGAAGTTCTGTTTTCCTCTACGCACATCGTGTTTAAACTAACTTGCGTGCAAATGAAAGTAAAAGCAGTTAATTGGAAAGTTTGTATTCGAATACATAAAGATGAAAAAATATCTGCACTGCCCTTTGAGTTTAAATAGAATCAAGTGGTGTGAGGTTGTTGTATACAAAGGGGAATTGATGGAATTCGTGTATTTTTTAAATAAAGCCAGAAATTCATTTACTGAACACATAATTAAAATGAAGGTTGCCAGTGCCACACAATATTTCAGTTAAATTAATTAAATGTATAGCTAAATTCGTTCAATGACATCTAGTATAATTTTATGTTTCCATAACATTTGTATTGTAATATTTATTATTCAATTTATATCCCAGTTTGTAGCGTATCGGTAGCTGATTCATTCGTGATATGACAAACAAGATTTAATTGCTGCCCGTAGAACTGGATGAGTAAGGTACAATGCATATCCTGTAAGAATTAACATTGTGATAATAAATTATTAAACAATAAGAAATTAATGCGAAACCATATCAGAACATTAAAATTATAATTAAATTAGGAGAAATAATAAAAATTATTATTTATATAGTAAATATAGTTGTATTAAGTAAATATATTTTAGCAATGGAATTCAGATATATTTGAATGCCAGATGTTAGAATACAATCTCAGACGAGTGAGGGTAGGAATTGCTTTTAAACCTTGATGATGTTGGTGATCATACAGAGTGTGTCTAAATTCAATTGTCAATCTTCTAGAGATGATACAAGAGACCAAAACAAACTTTTTTTGTTAATGACCATGAGTCGGAAATTAATTATTGAACGACAAAACTAGAAACTGTACTGTACTGTAAGCAATAAAGAATACAGTTGTAACGTTACTTATGACTAGGCTTCGTATTCCAGCTACCTGAAGACTGAAGTTAAAGACACATTGGGTATTTGGGTATATAGTACGCCGAACACAGGTAATGCAACGGATAAGGATATAAACAAAAAGGTCGTCGCTGCGTGTTCGTGGAGTACAGTCAACTCCCGAAATTCTGAAGTTATACTAGTGTGAGTAAACATGCTTGAACCGTGATGTTCATTTTCGTCGTGATCTTTGCAGTGAATAATAACGTGCATTCGTAAGTTACGGAACTTGAACATATGCGGAGATTACTTGAAATGATTTTACATTGCAACAAATTCTTTTAATAGTACATGACGTTATTGGTACATGATGTAGTACAAGATATTCCTATTGTTTGATATTTTTTTCGTGTTTCATTACGATATTGCATAAGCCGCTCATCACTGAAAATCCACTAATTTTCTAAGCACTTTTCTAGAAATTCCCTAAAATATAGATTATTTGATTTATTAATTGGGATGTTGGCACTGAACATCATAGTAGGCTATACAAATCCATGCAAAACGTCGAGTTTATATCTCCATAATTTTCAGATAGTGATGGTAGGCTACTGTTTTTTTTTTATTACTTTCAACACACTTTCTATGACTTTTGGTATTTGACTGTCTTTCAGTGCATTGTTTTTGTCACTTTTACGTTTATGTTACACAATTTATATGTAATGTTGTCTATATTGACAGTGAAATATTAGTTCAAATAGCCTCAACTGTGCCCTGCAATATTACACGCTTGAGCGTCTTACGTAAGGCAGGCAGTTTACCTCTGCAATCAGTCACAAAGATATAGGTATTTAAATAATACGACTAGTAAGAGCAGTGATCGATAAGTACTCACTATGACCAAATACTCTATGACTGCGTCTCGGTTTTGACTTTCTAGTCTAGAAAGGGCACAGGATGCGTAACTATTTTGTACACGTAACGTACCTGTACCTGTGCTGTGACGTCACATATACTTCGAATCGGGCAATCTTATTCCAGTTTATAGGTAGGTGAATTACAAAGCCTACTTATGACACTCATTCCTCAAAACCATTTTAATTTGTAATAATTTACAAAAACTGTCAAAAAGCGCGACCTACTGCGTCATTGCGTCAAAACAAACTCTGCATCGACTTGTCATTGCTTGTCGTACACGTTCAAAGACTCCAGCAGCTGCAAGAAACCCAGCGACGAGCTCTTCCTTCGATTCAATTGGGATCTCGTACACCAGGCTTTTCAAGTGCCCCTACACACAAAAGTCGAGTGGATTGGTCGCGGTGGACACATTGGATGGCCTGCTCGTTCTTCCGATCTCACCCCACTTGATTTCTGTGTGTGTAATATAATGTATTATTACTAGTCCATAGATAGAAATACGATGGTTTTGTTGGAGAAGATCGCAGTAAAAAGGTTCAAGAGTTGAAAGTTGCATTATTACGTGAGGTAGGGTACGTTAGAATTTATTAATCTTCAACAATTTAAATAACTCTCTTCAGGGAAAAGGCCAGCTCTTTGTTGATATGTTGAATAAATTACGGGATTTCAGACGTAAGCTTATACTTTTCGTAAGTCAGCTTCGGGAAGGTAATATGGCTCACTTTCGAACGATAGAAACTGCTCGTGATGAAGGCATGTTAAACAATTATGTGCAAATATTAATTGAAATTCAAAATTAATTTAATTCTAGGTTCCAAAATCTTGTCTTAATTGGAAAGAAGTTTAAAGTTATCATAATAAATTCCTTCAATACTAGTTGAAACAGTGTCATACAATTTACAGGTCGGCCTGATTGGCGCAGTTGGTATAGCGCTGGCCTTCTATGCCCGAGGTTGCGGGTTCGATCCCGGCCCAGGTCGATGGCATTTAAGTGTGCTTAAATGCTACAGGCTCATGTCAGTAGATTTACTGGCATGTAAAAGAACTCGTGCAAGACAAAATTCCGGCACACCGGCGACGCTGATATAACCTCGGCAGTTGCGAGCGTCGTTAAATAAAACATCATATTTAACATTTAACGAACTTATTGATCTTCAATGGGAACTATTGGCTAAAGACCTTTTGAATAATACTACTAGCCTGGTTGAGTTTTACAAGATATCCACGACTACACAGGCTGGCTGTGAAAATGATTGCTATGTTTGGCTCAGCATTTATACTGAATTTGTGAGCAACTTTACTACTTTCTATAATCTACTATAATAAAGGCAGGCATCGAACATCTGTAACTGATGTTTCATTACGAGCAGTACTGTTCCTTTCAGCTGCCAACAGCATAAAACCCCGTTTTCATGTACTGAAAAATGAAAATATAACAAAGTGATATTATACAGGGCATATAAAAAGTCCGGTAACACTTTTAATATTTTATTACACAAAAACTACTAATGATAGCACTTTCAAACACACGTCAGATTAACTCAAAGTTCGTTTTACACCTTACAGAGATACAATGTGTTAACCACGAGTGACTCGGCAGATGACCAAACGATAATCAAACTCTTCCCATATCCTTTTCAACATATCCTCTGTGACCGTGGCGGCAGCTTCTCGAATTCTGGTTTTTAGTTCCTCTAAATCACGTGGCAAAGGCAGTACAAACACACGGTCCTTTAGTTACCCCCATAGAAAAAAGTCACATCCATATCGGGTGACCTTGGTGGCCATGTCATGAAACATCTGTCCCTTACTCCAGCATGTCCTATCCAACGATCAGACATCTCCGTATTCAGGTAAGCACGAACTGCATTTTGGAAATGTGGCAGAGCCCCATCTTGCTGAAAGATGAAATCGTCATCGAGATCTTGTCTAAGTTGAGGCACCAACCAGTACTCCAACATGTCCAGATATGAATGTCCAGTCACAGTAGCCTCAATGAAGAAGAAAGGTTCGTATAGTTTTCGTTGTGACAACGCGCAGAAAACATTCACCTTTGTTGAATCACGCTCATGTTCAATGATTCTGTGAGGTTTCTGTGTATCCCAAACACGACAGTTGTGCTTGTTAATTTTCCCACTCGTATGGAATGTCGCTTCGTCGCTGAAAATTAAGCGGCTGAATAACTTTGAGAGTTTGACTTTAAACTGACATGTGTTTGAAAGTGCTGTCATTAGTAGTTTTTGTGTAATAAAATATTGAAAGTGTTACCGGACTTTTGATAAGCCCTGTACATTTAAGTAGCTATAGAATTTCTATTATTTCTGTAAAATAAGTATTTCTTTATCAATTAATAATAGTCCAAGGTAGTTTTGTAAACACTGAACGAGAATTCATTTCATCAACACTCGTACTAGTACTTTCTTTTGTGTAAATTTTGTACGAGATCACCCCTTCTTCCAGTGCACTCTTATACAGAGCGCAGCCAATATCTGCATTCCGCTCATGAGCTGTGAGCCGGCTCGGAGAGCACAAACCTTGTGCAGGCCTGTGCTAAACCTTTGCGTGCGGCTGCACTGTTTTGCTGGATGATGCTGCTCGAAGATCAGATTCTGTAGGACACAGAATGTTTGCAAATCGGCGTGAAATCTCTCCACAACTTGCTTTCGGTTGCCGCTGTCACACTTGCTGTATTACTGCGATAACCCTCAATGTATGGACCAATGACCCCATGACTTGATAAAGCATCTCACACGGTCACCTTCTCTTGGCGTACTCCTCTATAATTTCTCCTATGTTTATTGACGTGGCCACTAAGCAGCACATGGCATTCATCGCACCCCTATTGTCAAGTTAATAAGGGTTTTCATGTATCCGCGTGCACTATTGCAAGCGCAAACCATAATCTCAAGGATTAAGTTTATGGAATATGCACTGATATCGCCCACCATATGAGAAGACTGGTTCTTTTTATGTCCAATGACATGCGCCTGGTATAATTTGTTTATATTACGAAATTATCTCAAATCTCTGACCAATATTGCCAATAGTTTATGCCAGTGATGTCAAAGTAAGCGCATTTTTTCTGACCTTGACGTCGTGCGCAAGCAGCAAGCTCTAGGTATGGAAAGAGGAAGGGTTGTGTATAGGAATAAGCAACCTGTTGGATTAAAAAAACAGAGGTACACAAACTTCAAACGGAACGTGAAATTTTATGTCGTTATTTTTATATGGCTTCTTTCTGTTTAATATTATCTATATTGTCTGTAACACAAAAGTACTAATACTGATTTCTTAATGTTGCACTTGTGTTTTAAATGTTAATAACATAATAAAGAGTTAAGAAGAAATATTCACTTAAATTCCATAGTAGTATAATATTATACTGTATTAAGTGGATGAAACACATCATTCATAAAGAAAGTGATATTCCAAAGAAAGAGATTGAGTATGACATGATAAGTTGGAATTTACATTGATGGTATCTTTAGCCTTACAAAAGCAATTAATAAACTAATCTAAACAGTATTACAGTACAAAGAAAAGTTACCTAGGTACTGTATCTATTTTAAGTGTAACTAATATTACATAACAAAACTCTTATCGCATTATGCTTTTAAGGTGATATTTGTGAGCAACATCCTATCATCAGAATATTAAATTATTTTCTCGAAATGTGCTGAAGCTATAGAGATGACATTTTTACAACACATGGGCACGTATCTTTTGCTTATGATGTAACAGTAGTTGCTTTGTTAATTCATTTCCATACAAACAATTTCCATGCGATTATTTTCAAAATTTTCAATACACTATCTTCAGTAATACGTATGTACGGTATATTAGATTTACAAAAACATTCTGTAAGGCTACTAAATAAATAGGCCTATACCTGAAAATTTAATTTTTCTATACGAAAAGTTGAGAAAATATTTCTTTTGAATAAAAAATTCAAACTTGTGAAAAATGAGCATTAAAATTAAAACTTACATTCTTATAATGCACTTATACTTCTCAGGCAAATCTAAAAATTGACATGGATACAGTTTTAATACGTTCTCTTCCCTTTATCTATTGAATCAGTACTGCCCATCCCTGAATGTAGCTCGACCAAGCGGCATATACCACCTCTTTCGTCTGTCTCTTTCCTTTCCGCTGTAAAGCGCTCAGGCTCTCCTGGGCTCTAAAGCGCGCGCTTGCTCCTGTGGGCATCAGTTGACATGCCTGGTTTATGCACTTCGTGTCTGTCCTAGTTCTTCTTTTTGAGGTTTAGTATGGACCCCGTCTGCCGAAACATGGACACCCACTTGCATTCGGTTCCTTCGGTGGTGCTGGTTTCTTGAAAGTTCCTGAAAAAAACCACCAAACCTGGTGCATCAACATGTCCTGTTCCAAAACTTCGAAAGTAATTTTGAACAAACCACTCGCGGTTCTCATTAAGTCACTAAGACACGTTCACAAGTCCCTTCAGACACAATTTCTTAAAACAAGAATTATTTATATTAAAGTGTTACATAAAAATCATCTCTTTCGTTTACCGTTTTTCGTCCAAATCTGTCACCAAATAAAAATCTTAAAACCTTACAATAAAGCACTCCTTAGCAGTTTATAGATAAGTAATGTAACTTACTTTGACAAAGAATAATTCATTCTACATGAAACAATTGCAGTCGATAAATCATAATGACTAATTGAAAATAAAATAAGGCTATTCTCATCAATATCTAGGCTACATTTCTAAAATCCTAAATTAAAACCGAACGATAAAGTGGACAAATCCCATGTTAAAATAAACGAAAACCTATGGCCTTCAAGAAAAGTCCGAATTGCATCAATACTAATTTCAGAAAAGGAACAATACCAAATACTGTAAAATTTATGAAAGCCTCCTTAATAATACATAAGAAGAGCATAGGAGAAAATCAATCTAAGTCACAATAATTCTGTTTAGTGTGATGTTATCATCTATTTCAGTATTTTACTGCAAAATTTATTCCTGTTCCTAATAAAAGGTAGGAAAGGATGGGTATATCCATGCTAATATTTCTTCACCACCAGTTTTGATAAGGAAAACACACAAATTTTTCAGTAATAATATATTGGATATTTATTTCGTTGTATTCGTATTTATTTTATAACGTACTAATACAATTACCTATTTATTTTATTTTATATACTGAATTAGTTGATGACATCACCCTTAAGATAATTGTGACTTTGATTGTTTTTCCCTGCACTCTTCATATATGCCCTATGCTGCTATACGTGTTATAGAAGCAGCTCTCCTATGGACAAATAATATGGTTTGCGAACTTTTGTACAGTGAATGAGTTGCTTTTGATGTTTTTAACAGTGAACTTAATACGTAAAAACATTTGAAAACTGAAAAGTTAATGAATGATGAAAATAATAATCATTTAACTAACTGAAATGAATATTATTTCAAATGTATAGGCACTATCATGTACAGGAATTAATATCAAAAATTTAAAGAAAAGACTAAGGCAAACTAGACTTTCTCAAGTAAACTGTATCAAACTGAAAAAAACTTTCAGTCTATAAAGATGCGTAAAATTCTTTGTATTCCAGTATGAATGAAGGCAAGTGTCAACGTAATCGTTCTTTTATACTATTGTAACATTCAGAAATAATGATTCTGTCTGTTTATTTGGTCTCAGTTGACACATATAGGTAGTAGAATGTATAATTTCATGTATGAAAAGCAAATCGGCACCGGTGATTCTTTAGCTGCTATGATACCATTCATTGAAATAATTACAGATAATGTGGAAACAAGAAATTTTATATCAACAACACAACTACTGATAATGCTAATACTAGCACTACTACTAGAACAATCATAACCACCAATACTACTACTACTACTACTACCACTACTACTACTACTACTACTACTACTACTACTACTACTACTGCTACTAACTCCAGAACTACTAAAACTGGTATTATCACTACTACTAATGAACACCACTACTATTGCTACTATTACACACACTATTACTACTAACACTATTATTAATATTACAACTTTGCAGTAATACTCTACTGCCTCTAGTACTAATACCAACCCAAATATATTGGTAACTAATAATATTACTACTACTGCTACTACTATTACTACTACTGCTACTATTACTACTACGACCACCATCACCACTACCAGCACTACTACTACTGTTATTTATAAACCAATATTATCTCTAATACTATTATTATTACTACCAATAAACCCTATTATTAATATCACTACTATTGCCCCACTTCCACTGCTATTAGGCCTACCACCACCACCATCACCACCACCACCACCACCACTACCACCACCACCACCACCACCACCACCACCACCACCACCACCACCACCACCACCACCACCACCACCACCACCACCACCACCACCACCACCACCACCACCACCACTAGTCTAGTTCGGATCGTTCCTTTATATTAATCACATTACAGTCTTAACCTTGCCTTTATACCTATTTATCGTACTACATTGTTTAATGTGCAATAATTAGGAGTCTCGTGAAAGTCGTTTATTTTATAGGAAATTTAATTTTAAATATCAAGATTAGCGTGTTATTTTAAAACTATATACCTATATACAAGTTTTATAATCCTGGCTTAAGATATGAAATACGAACTATAACAGTGTTTAAAGCATTTCGAATGTCAATATTCAGATCTTATAATTTATTTATATACATTTTAATACACGGGTGCATTCATTTGTTGAGAAAATGATATATCCAAATATGTCATAGAAATTTAAAATGACTGGAATTATGAAAATATTACTTGAAATACATTGAAGTTAAGATTTCGCGAATAAAACAAGACGTATTACTGGAATTCGTTTAAAAACTCCGAATTGATTAAAAACGCGTTTTTTGGTGGGTTTAGGAAGAAATATAAATAATTTGTGCTAAAATTAGCAAAATGTGAACAATTCGTGTAATCGGTTCTCGCGAATTTCACGGAACTCTAGTAATAATCCTTTCTACTCTCTCCTATTTTCTTTTATTCTATCCTAGTGCTTTGTTGTAGATGTGTTAGTAGCATTAATAGAAGTAGTGGCAATATTGGTGATGGCAGTAGTAACAACATATCATAGAAAAATCTGTAATAGTGTTATTTTAACATCTTCAATTCAGGCCACCGTTGAAATTCAACAATTCCTGAAATCCTTGGTCAGGGAGAGGGTTGGCAATCTAGGACAACCTTAATTCTCTGTCTAAAACAACCAACTTAATAATTTTATTTTCCTTTAACACCCATGGTCTTAACTGGGTTTGAAACCCGTGAACCTCAGATACTAAGACTAGCATGGTGATCGCTTCTACCGCTGTGTATGTTACCCTACTTTTCATCCCAGTGTACTTTGTTCTGTTACTTTGTTAGCTTCAGTGTCATTTATTTATTTCTTCTTTGCTCTGTTTTCTGTATTCGTTTCTGTCGCTTTCTATTTTTGGGCTGTTTCAATTAACTCTGCTTTCTTTTGTGCTCTCCTGACCTGATTCTCTCGTTGCAGTATTCTTATATTACGAATACACCACACCATGAAGGCTTATTGTGGTCTTTGGTGGAATTAGTGATAACGAAGTAATATATGCCGAAATGAGTACCAGGATTCGCCACGGAATTAGCAGACATTCGCTTCACAGTTGAGGAAAACTTCTAAAACAGCTACAGCTAATGAACCCAACCGAGATCTGAATCCGTGCCTCATACAGCCTCATATCTAGAGTCTAACTCGCTACTGGCAATGACATTTTTTTCATTTGTTTGTTTTTATATATTTATATAATTCAAACTCTTTTTATTATTATATACACTAATCTATTCCCTAGTAATGTAGGTCTGTCATATTTCCTTATAATTAGACAGTGGATGCGGGATGACTTATCGTTGAATGTAGGTGCACATTTACTATATGTTACATTTTTTTTCAATCAGACCATTGGCTCAACAGGTTTTAAACGTAAACAGACGACGTCAACATGCTACTGTATCTCCGTACAGTCAGAAGGAAAAGAAAACTAACGCACTGTAGTACTGTAGTACATATCTTCCAAGTTCAGTCCTCGTCATCATTGATGCAATTACCAGCGTTGCAGTAAACGACGATATATTCTCATAAGTTGTCGAAGCTGAATCGTCTTCGCCTATCGCTTAAACAGTTTTTGTATCGAGAGAATTTCTGAAGAAAACCTCTAAAATGGGGATCACTCAATTTCTTTAGAGGAATATTTGCACTGAGCATCATGTTGCACGTGTCGTTTAGACTCGCACCACTGAATGATGATGATGATGATGATGATGATGATGGTGATAATGACGATGATGATGATGGTGATTCCTCAGATTTAATTTCAACGCATTTCCTGTGCGATGTACTGTTGCAATGTTTCTCTATAGCCTGAGTTGTTCTGGTTTTATTTCAATTTTACATACATTACACACGATATTGTGTTCGTTAACACATAAAATGTCACTCTCATACTTCTTAATTGCATTTCGTATCTCTGAGCGAATTTAACGTTTTGACTTCGACAATATGAATCAGCACTACACTATTCAACTCGTACTAAATACTTGAGCGTTGCAATGTGGACCGGGGTTCCTTCGTTATGTACGCTGCTGTACTCGCCAGGTACACAAAAGACGAACGACGCGGCACGTGCCATATACTCCAATACGAAACAACTTCGCTTTTCCTTAAGTCATCCCGCATCCACTGTCTGCTTATAATTAAATACAAATTATCCAGTAAAAATTTATTAGGACATAATAAAGCCTATTTTATCTTATTCTATTTTACCCTGTATTCGTGTTCTTCTACCCAAATTCATTTTATTAAGCATGTTGCTTTATTCCTTTCTCTGCTCTTATCCTACTTTGTGCTAGTATTCTCTTCTTTTCTGAAATATTTTGTAAGTTATGCCCCGCGCCCCTTAGTTCAGTGGTCTAAAGAGTCATGCCTTGAATTGATGATAATAATAATAATAATAATAATAATAATAATAATAATAATAATAATAATAATAATAATTATTATTATTATTATTATTTATTTATTTATTTAATCTGGCAGAGCTAAGGCCAGTAGGCCTTCTCTTCCGCCCAGCCAGACTCTAATTCTAATTGAATACAATTGCTTACATAGTTATTACATTAATATCTAGACCATAAAACAATATGAAAGTAAATAATGAAAGTTGGATAAGTAATGTTAGTGTGACAATAATAAACATTGATAAGAAATAGTTATAATAGTAGTAATAATAATAATAATAATAATAATAATAATAATAATAATAATAATAATGAGATAATTTAGATATTTATCTGTGATATATATATAAATATATATATAATATACATATATATATATATAACCATTAAACATTGAGAAACCTGAAACAGCTATTATTGTTAACAAGAATTGTTAGAAAAATATTTCGTTAGTCTATTCTTAAATTGGTTTGTCTGACAATCCCTGACATTACTCGGTAGGGAATTTCAAAGCCGAGGAACTGCCACAGTGAAAGAAGATGAATATGAGGATGTTCCGTGGGAGGGAATGGATAATATTGAGGTGTGTTGTGATCGTGTGTTTAGGTTATGATGGGTGGATAAATTTTGAAAACGAGACGCAAGATGGACAGGAGTGGAGAAATGCAATATGTGAAAGAGAAGGGAAAGACAGTGGATTTTCCTGCGGTCTTCTAGACGGACCCAGGACAACATTTCGAGGGATGGTGTTACGTGATCAGCCCGGCGAATATTGCAGACGAAACGGACGCACACATTATGAACACGTTGTAGTCTCTGCGCCGAAGTAACGCTTAGGTCAGTAATCAGAATATCACAGTAATCGATGTGGGGCATCACGAGTGTTTGCACTAACATTTTTTTTCATGGAAAAGGGTAGAAAATTCTTCAATCGCCTAAACGAGTGGATTAATAAGAATACTTTTTTTTTGCAGCTTTCTGCAACTTGAATGTTCCAATTTAAACTTTTATCCATATAAATACCTAGATTCTTTACTGATTCACTGAACGGAATTTCGGTGCCGTAAATTTTAATTGGGGACAAACGTGAATAGCCCACAATGATTGACTGTGATTTATTTGGATTTAGTTTAAGTCGGAATTTCCGTGACCATGTCCAGATTGAGTTCAGATCGTCATTAATTTTAGTTATTGCATCATTTATATTGTCAGTGTGTAATTTTTTGTATATTTGAAGGTCGTCTGCATAGAGATGGTGTCGGCAGTACTTTAGAGATTCTGATATGTCGTTGATATAAATTGTAAATAGTAAAGGGCCAAGACTGATTCCTGTGGGATCCCTGACCTCATGGCCTGCCAAGAGGAAGAACGATTTCCAGTAGGGATACGGAATGAGTACTCACGGATTTGAAGAACTGCGGTGACCAGCTAAATCCTGTTTCATGAGCCAGCTATAACTGCTTGTTCCCGCAGTGATCGATGAACGTTCATCTCTGCTGAAGTATGTGGACGTGAAGCCATCAGTCGTCTGGTCGGCTTGGACTGTGGCACCAAATATTGAATTTAATTTAATATTACACTGTAACTTATTCTCGTTCCTCATTTTTATTGCCTCTCATTTCATTTAGTGTTCTGACCAGGGGCAGACCTTTCACTGCAAACCCAGCATTCTCTAATCTTTCCTATTTTCTGTCTTCCTCTTAGTCTCAGTATTTCATCCATATCAATGATATATACTAAATTAATTCCTCTTTTATTTCTGCTGGATTCATTTTTGTTTTATTGGATCGTTTTAGGAGATTTAAATAGAAATGTGGCCATTGCGAGCACTGTTCCTAATGAAAAAAGTTCGAAATACAAGTACATGAGATCTCTGTTGATTGTGTTTGTAACCTCTGTGTAAGTAAATCTTGTGGCTACAACTTATATTTTACGTTCACACAAAGCAATAAACACAATAAATGTGAGGTACAATTTCCTTTTCGGTCATGAAATATAATACATCATCCTAATGAAAAAAGTTCGAAATACAAGTACATGAGATCTCTGTTGATTGTGTTTGTAACCTCTGTGTAAGTAAATCTTGTGGCTACAACTTATATTTTACGTTCACACAAAGCAATAAACACAATAAATGT
Organism: Periplaneta americana; assembly: GCF_040183065.1. Taxonomy (NCBI): domain Eukaryota; kingdom Metazoa; phylum Arthropoda; class Insecta; order Blattodea; family Blattidae; genus Periplaneta; species Periplaneta americana. Next base: position 129,429,946 of record NC_091132.1, on the reverse strand, counting down.
GAGGTACAATTTCCTTTTCGGTCATGAAATATAATACATCATCCTAATGAAAAAAGTTCGAAATACAAGTACATGAGATCTCTGTTGATTGTGTTTGTAACCTCTGTGTAAGTAAATCTTGTGGCTACAACTTATATTTTACGTTCACACAAAGCAATAAACACAATATATGTGAGGTACAATTTCCTTTTCGGTCATGAAATATAATACATCATCTTTAACTTAGTGTAATTTGACTTGATGTGCGTGATATCAGTAGGTACACAAATTATTGTTTATATACATATTTACAAGTTAGTAAAGGCGACAAATTGATTACTCTTAAACAAATTATTTCTGTTTCGAGTGTGCTGTTGTCTTTTGAATGAAAGTGTATCTCGGGGAGATTTCGGCACTGCGTTTTGGGGAGATCTCGATATGTGTCGAGTTCTCCCTCATTTCGCTTGTCATCCTCCTTAGATGATCTGGGGGGATGTCTCTATAAAAATATTTTTGTGTTGGGTCTTAGGAGAGTTCGAAATTCTTCTTAGACCTTTTTAGTGCCACTTCGTACGTCTATCTGTTTTTCTCCCTGTGTGTCTGTGTACATGTATGAAAGTACTCATCTTGTATTCAACTAATCTTAATTAAACTTTATAGCTATTTTAATTTTCACTGATATCGGACAAATAGGAATATTCATAGCTCTCGATACAAACATGGAAGATTAATTAGTTCGGCATACCCTTCGCCTTGATTCTAAAGGATATATGAATTAACAATTAACTACGTGAGAGAATTGACATCCTGACATATTACAAGATGACATGTTTGAGTACGAACTGATTCTAACCGAAAATGAATGTGAAATTCGCGTTGAAGAAGACATTACCAGTCCCCCAAGGACACGACAGACACCATTTACACAAGAACATTTCGGCTTGCCTAATTCTTCACGCATTGATAATTACTTTGAAGAAATGCCGCCAGTTCCGCTGCTAACACTTCCAACTGGTGGCAAAAGAGTAAGAAAACTGCAAGACACAGACGTGATAACATCTGAAAATTATAGGAAACAGCTGAAGGAGACTAAACAGATCTTTCTCACAGAAGTAAGTTCTCTAATAATCGGAATATATGGGGAGGAAACTAGTTCATCAAACAATCCGCACAATCCAAAAATAAAAAAACTATTGTGCCGCGTGTAGTGGATATTCTACGATGACAATGGTAGAAAACTTTGTGTACATTATGTATGAGAATATCAAAATCGATTTCACAAGGCATGTGTGGAAAATGGTACCAATGAAAAATTCGAGTGTGACGTACACTAATCAGAGTATTATAAAGTATTTAGGTATTGTTCAATAGCAAAATTTATGTCGTAAATTTTGGGTTTTAGAGTGTTTTCTATGTTTGTCATACTATCCCAAAATGTCCCCCATTATGAGGGAAGTCGACACTTCGGCATCAATTTGTATTTTTTTAAATGCAGCCCCATAATTAACATTTTTCCTTAGCGTGTCGAGATGTCCCTCTAAATGACCTTTCGCGTTTACAAATGATCATGTATCAAGTGTCTGGGCATTAAATTAAATAATTAAATTTTAATTTATGTCTCTTATCCCAGTTTTGCCTTCATTCCCTTTTATACGCATTTCGTTTGGAAATTGTTCTCATTCGCCTGATTCGATAATGAAAGCGACGTTGCTGTTCTTTTTAATCAACTCTAACAACTTCTTATGAATACCAGAAAAGTGTTACACTATTTCCCAGTTGGACGCTTCATATCACTTTAAAAGTGCTCATTGTGGTTATTGTTCTCTAAGTACTTCATAAAATCACGGTTCTCACCACAGTGTGGAAATATTATTTTAATATAGCACCTCAGACTAACAATACAATATTTTTCAATCAATGTCTCTTAACTGGTCCATTCATTTATTTATTCTCTCATCGATAGATTTCTCGAATTCCTGTTTGATTTATAGATTAGTTGATTTATCGCATTCTGTATTGAATGGTTGCTGGATTGTATCATTCGTTTTTTGTTTCCTTCATTGGCCCGTTCTTTGCTTGATTGTGGCACTGATAAAAGATACGGTTGGGCGTTGGAATAGGAGCAGTTTATAAACTGACCCTTTAATTCGTAATTTGATTGGCAAATTATGTTATTGACTGAATGATTATTAACTTTCCATTAGTCGCGCATGGGAATGAGAAACCATTGGGTTTAATTTGGCTTAATATCTTAACAGATGGGCCTACGACCTAATCTTCTTAGGACATCTTGCACCACATCTTTGTTAGTGTTAATCTGAAGTAACAACCTGATCACTCTAATAATAATTTCGCACTTGTGATCAACGTATCTGATGTATCATTTGAGAATGATGAATGTAACAAAACTTTGTTGCCACTGAGTCGGACGAAGAGGAAACTGCGAAAGTCGTATACAGTTCGAAAGAGGAAGGATGTGGGTACATGACTGTGAAAGTTAAGATCGCGCGCTGCGCTCTACGGGAAGTGATGGGGGTGTATCGAAATCGTGGTCGCTTGGCTCCTCAGCGAATCGATGTTTACCATGTCTTGTCGACTAAGAACCTAACACAGGATATCTCTCTCAAATCATTCGTATTATGTATAAACTTTGTAAAATTTGAAGCAATGTATAAGTTCAAAATCTTTATTTTTTCTAATAATCTAGAGCAAAAACTACTTCGCTCTCATCGCAAGAACTCGCCTCGCTGACTTTTTTTTTATTGATTGATTGATGAATAGATACATTGATTGTTTAAAATTATAGAGAATAATGAAAGTAGTAAAATGATGGTTGAGAAAAGGAAAAGCCCCCAGAAATTCTATGAATTCTACATGTTTTTGCATTACAACAATTTGTAGGTCTATTATATTTTGCTAAGATTCTAAGTCCAAGAATTTAAAACAGATTTTATACGCCTGGTTTCCATCTTGATCCCAGACTCTCGTGCATCCATATTGAAAGTAATGACTGAAATGTGTCATGAGTACAATAAGCTAATGGATATCCCTCTCTGCAACTGCTGTTTTCCGAATCGTTTAGTTAATAAATTCCAGGGGAATATTTTATGGAGCCCGTCATATTGTATATGGACTCACGCTACAATAAATAATGCAATCCCTGAAATGGCAAATTGAACATTGCACCAAGCCCTCCATCAACAGGTAAATTTGTCCTCAACTAACGCGCTATTATCGTCCGTGAACAGGAATCATAGCCATCAATCTACTACGCATGTGTCAACTGTGCGACGCAGCCATTCACACTAAAAAATTAACAGCTGCTTGCATTGCAATACTCCACACTTAGTTGCGTAGAAACATAATAAATTGATGTAAACCCTCTACAGAAATATGGTAGTGGATTTAAGGCTTATATAACATATGTCTTACAGGGGGAAACAACAATTACAGTGTTCGCATATAATATAATATAATATAATATAATATAATATAATATAATATAATATAATATAATATAATATAATGTAACGTAATGTAACATAATATAACACATAATATAATATTAGTACATTATGCAACGAGCCTATAATGGTAGTAATTAAGACGCAATTATGTTTGTTTATGAAACGAGCGCAAGCGAGTTTCATAATTTTCATATGAGCGTCTTAATTACCATTATAGGCAAGTTTCATACGACTTTTTATGCTCGACAATATTTCTAACTTGTAATTATTCAGAAGTATTCATTTTATTTGTATCTGACTGAAGATCGGAAGTGACCTTGTGCATAGCTCGTGAATTGTGAAATGTGCGCAGACGCGAAAGTATTGATTTTTTCCGAGTAACAATAATGTCACTGACCTTGATGTAATGTAGAGAATTATAACCTGGAAATTGATTTAGAATTGAAAAACGAGATGACAAATTGAATTTATTTGAATATTATCATATCATATCATATCATATCATATCATATCATATCATATCATATCATATCATATCATATCATATCATATCATATCATATCATATCATATCATATCATATCATATCATATCATATAGGAACTTATTCGTTATCATTTATTATTCAAGAGGTGAAAATTTCTTTCATCAAAAGGTATAGTAGGCCTATGTTAGAGTTAAATGGTTGCAATCGTGATATATAAAATGAGTGGTGTACGGTAAATTTAGGCATGGGAAGCATTGCTTCCCCTGTTCATAAAGTGACTTAGAAGAAATTCTTTGATGGGCGATCATAAGAGTACAAGTCAATTTTTGGCGAAATTGAGATATGTACAGTTTCGTCATCATCAGCTCGATATCTATGTCTGGTAAAAAGAGTACAAGTCAAAACCTGCTGTAGAACGCCGCATTCTCTGATGCACATAACAGTATAAATTAAATCTTCAAAATCATGTATGATTTTAAACAGTTTTTTTGCTCCCCTGTAAAATAAGGTTTTGTTTTTTGACTTGTACTCTTATGATCGCCCATCAAAGAATTTATTGCAGAAATTTTATTTTAATTGTGAGTACTATGAATTCTCTAATCCTAAATGTCACAAAATTCTTTTTCTGAGCGCCTGTGAAGGTCGAAGGGAATTCGTTGGAATTCTTCGCTTGAGGTGCCTATACTGGCCGATACGGATTAGTTTATTTTAGTTCGATGATTTTAGGTTAAGTGAAGGTATTAATGCCGTGCAGGTTATAACGTGATCTAATATTTTATAATAATTAGCTCCGTGAAAATCTGCGTTTGCAGCCCTAGTCAGAGAAGAGTGGTGTTTAGAGTAACCTTTCTTAAACGACTGGAACCAAGAATAAAACCGATTTCTGTCTTTAATTGCGAGTTTAACAAACTTTAAGTGAAGAAGTTCGTTCTTAAAATGATCGTCCAGTATTCTGCATAAAGTAAGTACTGATAACTGAATATGAAATGTAGTGAATGATGAAATGTTATGAGAAATTCATTTATATGTGTTCTTCAGTTTAGTGGAGTGGTTTTGTTTTAAAATGCATAATATTATATTATGGTTATTATTAATTTAAAATATAATTTGCAACTGCAGGTAATAACGCCTGATGTTAATATTTTAGGAGAAAATCCACAAAGGATTAGGGAAAACACGGGAATTTTACTTGAAGCAAGTAAAGATATAGGCTTGGAGGTAAATCCCGAAAAGACAAAGTATGTGAGTATGTCTCGTGACGAGAATATTGTACGAAATGGAAATATAAAAATTGGAAATTTATCCTTTGAAGAGGTGGATAAGTTCGAATATCTGGGAGCAACAGTAACAAATATAAATGACACTCAGGAGGAAACTAATACAGAATAAATATAGGAAATGCCTGTTATTATTCGCTTGAGAAACTTTTATCATCCAGTCTGCTGTCAAAAAATCTGAAAGTTAGAATTTATAAAACAGTTATATTACCGGTTGTTCTTTATGGTTGTGAAACTTGGACTCTCACTTTGAGAGAGGAACATAGGCTAAGGGTGTTTGTGAATAAGGTGCTTAGGAAATATTTGGAGTTAAGAGGGATGAAGTTACAGGAGAATGGAGGAAGTTATACAACACAGAATTGCACGCATTGTACTGTTCTCCAACCAAGAGATAAATCGTGAAAGGAATGTGCTTACTATTGCTTCATCTATTGGAGCGAAGTAGATAGATAATATTAAGTTATAAAGTCAGTTTAAAAATCATGCGCTCTCCTGCATATGTTATTTCTTGTATGGAGGGATTAAAAGACCAAGAGATTAACAATGATCTAATTTTGTAACTAGGGTAGTATAAAAATGTGTTATGGTTTGTGCTTTGAGAGATAGCCAATAGAGATATGTATACCCACGTGTGTGACCTTATGACATCTTATGAGATCAACATTCATTCACAGCATTACCCCGCTTCCCTTCATTCCCTGGAGGCTTTCTCGTGGTTGGAGTACAGTATTCTTCTCCTTATATAATTAGGAACAATAAATCCAGACGTTTGAGATGGGCAGGGCATGTAGCACGTTTGGGAGAATCCAGAAATGCATATAGAGTGTTAGTTGGGAGGCCGGAGAGAAAAAGACCTTTGGGGAGCCCGAGACGTAGATGGGAAGATAATATTAAAATGGATTTGAGGGAGGTGGGATATGATGATAGAGACTGGATTAATCTTGCACAGGATAGGGACCAATGGCGGGCTTATGTGAGGACGGCAATGAACCTCCGGGTTCCTTAAAAGCCAGTAAGTAAGGTGATAACGCCATTCCGGTGCGAGATTAAACTTTGATTTAGCATGTAATAATAGCAGTTAGTTTAATCGTCTCTATGTTAAGGATAATCGACCGGACTTGGATACTATGAAACCTAGTACATGAGTAGACACTCCACAAATAGACGCTCACTCTCGTATACTTCACGATACAAGGTAAGTCAACGCACTCTGTCCCGTGCTGCACAGGGCTAACCAGTTGAACCAGTGCAGTAGTGTGCAGATACTCGTACACGTTGGCAGCAAGGCAGGGAACAAAAAATGTCTACTTATGTTGAAGCAGGAGTTACAAATATTGGAACGGTTTAAAAAATGTGAATGAATCAGAGCCATCGCTCAAGAATTTGACGTTTCGATGAGAACAGTGCATGGCATAAAACAAAATTATTCACCTAAATGCGAGGCATTCTGTACTAATTACAAGAAGCTTTGTTATTATCAGTTAATTGTAGGATGAAAACACAGCTTATTTTGTGTAATTTCCTCAATTTAATCAATAAGGATTATGTATGTTCTCTCTTGAAGGGTATACACCATTTTTAAATAATTTAATACACAAACACAACTATCACATGAGATGGCCAATAAGTTTTTGTAGCTTTATTCTCTTCAGCTCTAACCAACAAAACAATAATCCAGTTTGCCAGGCGACGGTAGAAAATATGCAAAAACAATTGAATGAGGTGTATAAACAATTGAATGCTCTTTCGTATTTAAGTATAAAAATATAGGGGTGCCGTTTGGAATTTCAAAGTGAGGTTGGCTGGGGTGGGAGGTGAAGTCTAAACTGCAATTAAGCCTGGTTTAAGACTTCCCCTTCAATATCTAAATTTACGTGTTTTTTTTGTTTAAATTGAATACAATTTAAATAACTAGTTACTTAGAGTGGGATGTTTTGAAATGAAAACTCTGTATGTAGATACATTTAGAGAGTTTTTCCTGCAGAAGTTTGTTTTATATTTCAAATGTATCACGTGTATTATACTTAATCACGAAGTTGTTTTGTTATATATTTTGCATATATTACAATATATTATTTAAAAGTATGTACGTTAATTATTTATGTTTCGGTTCGCACGCCATAAAAAACATTGTACAGCCCTTATGTTTATCAATGTCCGCAGTACTCCGTAGAAAGACAGCGTTCGTATTTCGTCTCGCACACGGACCATTGGTGTGTCTATTTGTGGAGTTCCGCTGTAATGAAGCGATGTGCGGGAATCAAACACGGTAACTATTGTTTCGTACAACAGAGTAACGTTGTATCGTAGGTAGCCATACAATACACGGTATCACTAATCTACCACACACATCGACAAGAAGCCTTTGCCAATGTCCTTTACAAATGTATGCACGGTGAACATCGGGTGCCTTGAAAATTATTAGTTGATTAATTCATGTATTCGGAAGTTTCGTGAGTTTTGTCGTTACCTATATTAGAAACAGGTAATGACAGAACAGACTTAGATTCGTTCTAAAGGCGAGGGAGGGAAAAGAGTAAATGGAATCATGAAGATAGTGTGATGCAAAATTTCGATACAACTGTGCTGCACGCCCGACATGATGACGTTTCTAAGCCGGCCATTTTATATTTCCGTGAGTGTACATGCTCACAATACCAGCTTTTGTAACAGATCGCCTCCGGCGATAGTAAATTAATCATCCCGAGTTCAGCGCGGACTTCAAGTAATATGTCACTTTAGAGATTTCTTAGGTCGTATATACATACAGAAAAAATTGTGACAGTAACGTGACAGAATTGATATTGTTGAAGTCAGCACGCTGTAGAAATATCGCCTAACTCAGTACGTATGCTCACAAGAGTCTGAAATCTTTGTCTAAACGGAATTAAAAATACATAGGCATACATATTATTTGTATTCACGCACAGTGAAATTTCGTCTCTATCTTTTAAATTTCGTTTCAGTAGTTCACTTTGAAAGTTACTAAAGTGTTTGTATTATCTGTAATTATTTGGCGCTGCAGTAGTTAAACAAGGTCGTCCTCTAGGGTATATCAGGGCAGTGTGGCGCCGTGACATTATTTATTTCTGAATAAATTGATGATACATCTTGATTACACAACTTTTAACACTGTATCACTTCGGAATATGTATGATAAGACTTTCTTGTGTTAAATTCTAACGTACCTTGTTTACATGTTTCGACCTTTTATGGGTCATCTCAGAACTGGTCGTTGTTGGTCTTGTCGCCTCTTCTTTTGTTTCCTTTGAGGGTGTGTTCGTGTGGTGTAATGTAGAGTCAAAGAGTGTGTGTGTTCTATCACACATCACAGCCATAACAAAATTACAAGACACCTCCACATATGCAGAACACATCACAAACGCTAACCACACCTACAGTGACATCAACACAGACATGCAAATACTGCACATCCAACCAAAAAGCCAGAAACTAAACACACTAGAACAACATGAAATATACAGACACACGAAAACACACCCCAACGAAATTCTCAACACACAACTCAATTTCAGAACACACACACTCTTTGAATCTACATTACACCACACGAACACACCCTCACTGAAAAAAAAAGAAGAGGCGCCAAGACCAACAAGGACCAGTTCTGAGGATGACCCATAAAAGGTCGAAACATGTAAACAAGGTACGTTAGAATTTAACACAAGAAAGTCTTATCATACATATTCCGAAATTGATGATATCTTTACTGTGTTAACTTTTGCAATTTGCCTGATTGATTAATTTCGAAGTGGTATCCTTCATTGTTAGAAGCCTAGTTATTTATTTATTACATCATTCTGTATTTACGTCATGGCGCATTAGATGTATTCCAGTTCTTAATATGCCATCAGTCACTATATAATGATTACTAGGCCTGAGAAATATACGCCGTTATACTACGTATGCGCTTCGTGCGCTTCTAACTTTGAGTACGTCTCAGAGTTGGGGTGAGTTAATAATAATAATAATAATAATAATAATAATAATAATAATAATAATAGTGATTTATTTAACCTGGCAGAGTTAAGGCCATACGGCCTTCTCTAACACACAACCAGGAGTAAAAACTGCGTTATAGACACTCTACAAATTTACAAAGTACACACAAAACTGAATAAGTTAATAATAATAAAATGTAAACAACAAGTAAGAAGAAATCAGACATAATATATAACATACAGAAAGAAAGAAAAAAGCATAATAAAATGTGAACAGCAGGTCAAAAATAAATGAGCCTACAAAGTATAAAAAAATAAGACAATTATTGATAATAATAATAATAATAATAATAATAATAGTAATAATAATAATAAATAAGAATAGTAATGATAATAATAATGATAATAATAATAAATAAATAATAATAACAGGCCTAATAGCAATAATAATACTAATAGTAGTAATACAATAGTGCAGTACAAAGCATACAATGAATACAATATTTTTAAGTATACACAGTAAGGAAAACTATGTTTATATATAGCTCAACTTATCACATTAGAGACATACCATTATCGGAAAATATGAAAACAAAAATATAAAATAAGTTAAATATCACTAGAACATACAAAAATGTGAATACGTGGAAACATGCAATACAACACTTGTCATAATAGTAAGTTAGTTTGGCAACTCGTCATAAGATAATTTTCTAACTTGGATTTGAAAGATTTCAGTGTTCGGCAGCCCTTGACTTCAGGCGGCAGAGAGTTCCAGTGACGAGAGGTAGCAACAGTGAAAGATGAGGAATACAGAGATGATGTGTGAAGTGGAATTTCTAGCGTGTTATCGCGTTGTGATCGAGTATTAATATTATGATAGCGAGAGAGAGTATGAAAACGAGCGAATAAATGATAGGGGGATGAAGTGTGCATAATTCGATATAGGAGAGAAAGTGAGTGCAGATTTCTCCTCTCATGTAACCTAAGCCATGATAACTTCTCGAAAGAAGGTGAGATATGATCATAGTATCGAACATTACAAATGAAGCGGACGCACGCGTTATGAACACGCTGTCTTTCGTTCGTTTGAACTCATGCTTATCATCACGGTAAGTTAGTCCTCAGCATTTGAGTGGTTGTTGAAAGCCACTTCTTTAACTTCGAAACACAACAATCACAGAAACCTGCAGAATAGTATATTCCATTATCGATGTGCTAAAAAGGATAAATGTTCATCTCCCATCTTGCTTAAAAAAGTCCCTTGTGCAGACACTTGTATTTCCCTATTTTGACTATCCTGACATTTTACTGACTGAACTCTCCAAAGACAACAAAACGAAACTTCAACGCGCTCATAATTTGTGTGTACGTTTTGTAGTAATGTCCGTAAATATGATCATACCACCCCATCCCTGGAAGCAATAGGTTGGCTTAAACTAGATAAGAAAAGAAATTTACATTCATTTCTCTTTCTCTTCGAAATCTTGAACTCTTTTATTCCTTCGTACCTGTCGTCTCGCTTCACTTACTTTTCTTCCCACCATAATCTGAACACACGCTCTCGTCATGAAACAATACTAACAATACCATCCCATCGCACCTCCTCATACTCATCCTCTTTCACAATAGCCCTGCCAAGACTCTGGAATTCGCTACCTGCTAACATCAGGGACTGCCGAAATAAAATTGAAATCAAACGCAAACTTACTAGGCACTTGGTCAGTAATTCATTTCTTGTAAATAGTTCTCTTAATCTATCACAAAATATTTCAATATCCAGTAACTTCAACACTATACATTTTTTTTATTCTAGGTTTAATTTGTAATTCAGTAAATATAAAATATTCTTTGTTTTTCTATGACTATTACACTCTTACTACGTCATACTACTTTTGACCAATAAAACGGTACGAAAGGACGTATTTAAACCAATCATGGCTGCTTATCGCACAATTTTATCGCGTCCCTAGCATTTGTTTAATTTTATCGCGTCCTTAGCATTTGTTTCTTTGTTTGCCAACATTTGAAACTGCGCTGGTCTGGACGTCAAAAAAAAAAAAAAATATATATATATATATATATATATATATATATATATATATATATATATATATATAAATACAAACCACGCCAGTCGATGCACAGCAGTTTCAACTATGACTCGCATTGGCATTCAAGAACACGAATTAATAAAAATCACTGATCATACCTATGCATCTTCTGAAATCCGATTTACAAATAAATGAAGAGCACCATTCGGAAATTCTGAATAAGTTGAATACACCATGTAGGCCTAAATAAACGAGTTCCACTTCTATTATGCACACGTCCAATATAACATCAATTGAACCACCAACCACATTCAGATTTGAAAATTGTACATTCAATAATTATTCCTTTTAAAATTATTCATTCGGAAATTCTGAATAAGTTGAATACACCATGTAGGCCTAAATCAACGAGTTCCACGTCTATTACGCACACGTCCAATATAACATCAATTGATCCACCAACCACATTGAAAATTGTACATTCAATAATTATTCCTTTTAAAATTATTCATGTTTATTTTTTATGTCATCGTCGTTAATTAAAACTTTTCTAACACGTGTGTATATTAGTTAGGTTATGTTATAGCTTCTGCTCTGAGAGGATAAAAAGAACTTCTGCTATATGATATTATAGATAGTCACGTATCAGAGATTGTTTAATATTAAGATTTATTGAATAGTAATCATTACAGTTTCTGTATAAAGACACTACTGCCATCTAGCATGCATCTAGCATAATATTTGTAATGTTGAGATGGTACAATAATACATTTGAAGACAGTTGTATTTTCGTAAGTCAATTAATATTTTATTGTATTGGAGTACTTCGTTACTTCTAATCTTTATATACTTTCTTCTAATCGTGTAATAGTCAATTAAATCCCACTCGAGTTTCGATTGTCTCTAGGTAAATCAAAACGTCTAGTGAGATTACTGTTGATAAATTATCTACCTATCATTAGTCCCGTAATCTTTTCGTACTTTGATTTTTGTTGTAATTGTAATTGTAAATTTAATATTGTAATTTTACTTGTAATTGTAATTGTAAATTTAATACTAATTGTAATTTTATTCTTCATATTATAGTTGGAATCTCCTGGTAGAGGGGCAGAGAAGGCCTGACGGCCTTAACTCTACCATGTTAAATAAATAAATACTAAAAATAAATACTAAATACTAAACTATCTACTATAAATTTCGTTGTTTGAAATTGTCACAAATTTTACATAGAACTAAACATCCATAATATTTATCCAATATTTTTTTTTATCTTGTTTGCTACATTTTTTCCTATTTCGTGTTCCAACTATTCGGTTCGTCACAATATCATTGACTACTTGCTATTTTATGTCTGTAGAAAATACACCTAATATGACATTGACAAGTAGCAGCCTTATTATTTCACTATATTAATATGATAGTGTAATACGTTTTTGTTTTACATAATTTTCCATTTCATTTATTGCTGCAGTGAATAATAAATCACATTTTCAAATTTTCAAAGGAGAATGATTGCCTGTTGCTAGAAAACACAGCCTTGTATCTAGAGAAACTTCGTTCCACTTCTGCAGAAGCAATCGGGGATATTTGAAATATTTTAAACAAACATTATTTATCTAAAAATGTGTATCATTATTACAAATTTCCTCATTTTAAATTAAGTCACGAATTTCGTCCTCGGCATCTTGCTATTATTCTTCTTTACAGGACGTTGAATGTTGCCTGTTACGAATAGCAGTATTCGGTCGTAATGTAACCGATCAACTAAAGTTCACGCTGAACGAAACACACTGAAATCCCCCACCCCAACACAATTACGTACCGGTACCTGAAGTCAGAGGCGCATGAAGCGCAATGTAACGGCATGTAATTCTTAGCCCTAATGATTACAAATAAACAATACATATGGCGACCTGTAAGTAATACTAAGTATCTGTTTAACAGTTTTTTATTGTTATTATTATTATTATTGTTATTATTATTATTATTATTATTATTATTATTATTATTATTATTATTATTATTATTATTGGGAGGCAGGAGGGAAAAAGACCTTTGGGGAGGCCGAGACGTAGATGGGAGGATAATATTAAAATGAATTTGAGGGAGATGGGATATGATGATAGAGACTGGATTAATCTTGCACAGGATAGGGACCGATGACGGGCTTATGTGAGGGCTGCAATGAACCTGCGGGTTCCTTAAAAGCCATTTGTAAGTAAGTAATTATTATTATTAAAAATATACTAGAGTACTAATACTACTAAGTTTGTTAATCTAATATTTATTTTCCTGACTGATTTATATAATTCACTTTCAACTATTAGTAATAATAATAATAATAATGATAATAATAATAATAATAAAAATAATAAAAAAATAATAATAATAATAATATATATGTATGTATGTATTTATTTTATTAACACTACAATTGTGTATATACCCGGTGGCAGTGATATATAATATACAATAATACCATTACAATTATACAATAATTACAGCAATAAAAGAAAAATAAAAAAATAAAATAATATAAAATAAACCTAAATTTATTTCTAACTATAAATAAATGGATGCAATAAACCTAGGACTAAAAGTAAAAACTGTTCTATAATAACGCCTACAATAAACAAAAGTAAACCTAACGTATAAGTACTTCTATTTCACCCAACTATTACCAGTTTGAGTAATTACATATCACCTTAATTAATTACAAATCAACTTAATTACACATCACCTTAATTTATTGACATATCAGTTAAATTAAATATCATTTTAATTAATTACATATCAACTTAATTAATTACATGAATCAACTTAGATATTTACACTGCACTTACAATTACATTTTCAGTCTAATCTTCTCAACCTTTCCTTAAATATATTGATTTTGAGAGGACCACCCTGAAAGATTGCCGCAGGTAAGATGTTTCAGTCTACTATTGTGCGGTTAACAAAGGAAAATTTTGCCACGTCCGTTCTTTGTTTTCTACATTTAAACTTCCTAATATAATCAGCCGTGCCTAAGTATGATGGTGTTGCTAATCTAGCATTGATGTCGGTCCATGCTTTGTGTCCCATTTGTGCCTTAAACGATGCGGTGAGTCTGGTTTTTCGTCGCCTTGATTTGAGAGATTCCCACCCTAAGTAATAATAATAATAATAATAATAATAATAATAATAATAATAATAATAATAATAATAATAATAAATATAGTGAATCCTTGTGTTTAAAACCATTAACTTTAACTGTTTCTTTTCAGTATTCAATATACTTAAAGTTATTTTGTTAAATTTGGTTTCAGTAGTTCACTTTGAGAATTACTGAAGTGTTTGTATTATTTGAAATCATTTGACGCTGTAATAGTTAAACAAAGTCGTCCTCTATATCGGGGCACTGGCGCGTCGTGACTGTACATCTCTTTTGTGTCTTAAAGTATGAAAGACCCTTAAAGCTGCAACAACTCTTTCTGTGAAAATAGACCAAAGGAGTGATAGAGAGAAGAAGCTGCAGTGAATTATTGAAGCTTAAGATCTTGAGTGCCTGTATCAAGATTGCTAGAAGCCATAACCACGCGACACAAACACTGGTAGCACTTCATGTTCTTCAGAGAGAAATACCCAAACGACATTTTTAAACATATATGCTACTTACTTTTTTCCACCCACAAAAAGATTTTCCATTCGTACTATCTTCTTACTTTAAGTAGCATTCATTTATTTAAATACTAGCCATTCTGGTGCCCTTCGCTGCACTTGTTAGAAATAAATATTCACATAAATCCAAATGGGTCATTTGCAAAATTTGTATAACAAATGGACGATTGAGAACGTCAAAATTAAAGTACTATTTAATGCATATTCTGCATGTATTAATATAGTGCAATGTCTCTGCCATAGTAACAAACCACTGTACACTCACCTTGCTTTACAGCATTGTTTTGAACGATGTAACAGACATGATGAAGTAACAGATGTGACAGGTAACAGACATGACAAAGCAAACATAAGCATGTGACAACCTAAAATTTTTTTGCTTAAAAATCTTCAAAATAGCAACTTAACTACTGCACACGTGCACTATTATGTCCTCTTGATCTTGACTTTATATGTTGTGATTTGTGGAAAACACAACACAAACAGATCTGACAGAGTAAAAATGCACGCTTAGACTAAAACATAAAGCAAGAGTATGAGACACAATCTCGCCAAATCACAATGGGTGAACATAGCAGTACAATCAAAATGACTCTTTGTGCATCATCTTGGCTTGTGTTGACACCTGTGGGATTTATTTTTCAACTGTGTATCCATAGGAACAGAGTGGTGTAACAGACCTGACTGACTTACTGGACTAGAGTAATAATGCAATAATGTTTAAGGAAATATAAGCTCAGACATAAATGAATTAGGTTTGATAATATCAAATGCTTCTTCGATTTTTTTCTCAATTACATTATTAAACAAACCTTTATCTGGACATAATCATGCTCCATTTTAAAAACTTAACTAGTATGGACACAGCATTTCAGCTGTTACTATGAGAATTTTATTTTATTCTAGTGAAATATTTCACATGAAGGAAATAATTCTTGTGACGTTTACTACATTAGTATTGAAACTACTCACTGTTAGGAATTTATAACTCTATCGTTATAAATGGAATAGTGGGAAGGGAAAGAATTGATGGACGTCATTTGTTATATAAATTCTGCAAATGACCCAAATACAATTTTGTAATTACTTAGTGAATAATAAGCTTTTTTATGTTGTAAGTCGTTTGCTCCTGAAACACATTCAAAGTTGTATTTAAAAATAAAAATTTAACTTTTATCATGCAATACTTTCTGGAGTTTTTCAGTCAGTTCTACTTTTAATATTGATACGATATTAGAGCAAATAGACAATTGGTCAGCATCTAAAATGAAATATACTTGTAAGAACTGAAGTCTCTTACTCTCAGCTGGAAGAAGATTTCCAATTAAATTAGAAGCCTATGCTTGAACTAAGGTATTGTACTGTCTTATATTATTTAAAAAGTGTGTGGATAACGGATGTACTCCGATAACTAAATTTTCAATTTGTTGTGGGAGCTCTTGACTACGAGGAACAACTTTTACAACAGCGCAACTTAATCTGCTTGGCTCATTATCGCATTTTTTGGATTGCATTTATTACCTACGTTATTCATCTTATCTATTTGAACACAATTCAAATGAGCATAGTTAAAATTTGGATTATAAAATAATGGAACGTACTATTGCTGCGTACTAAATCAATAGACTCCCGTTGTTCGTTAATTCTCAGAGATGAAAATGAATGTGGTACATAAATATTGTTTTAAGAAATACAGGAAACGAATATACAGAATAGCCTATGAAGTTTTCTGTGCATAAGATCTATTTTAATCTTACCTGTCCTCTATTCACTCAGGAGTTAACGTAATAACATTATAGCATTATGTCCATCTTGAGAAACTACACTTTCCAATGGTGAAATAATTATTATACAAATCGGTTAAGTAGCTTCTGACATTACTTCATACAAACACAGAAACATTCTCTGTATGTTAATATTGATAAACATATTTTGTATATTTCAATCATGCAATTATATTCGTATAAAATTATGTTAAATGAATAGTTTCCCTTTGTTGTTGTGCAAGGTCCCTTGTAGACGAAGTCTTTTGTTCTCATTTCATTATAGCCTATTAATTTGAGGCGGTTCTGATAAAAAGCATTGTCATTTTAAAAATAGTGTATCTCGTTAAATATCAGTCCTGTAAAAGTTTTGCGTATAATAAAACTTATCGGAAATTGTTTTTAAAGGAACTTTTGTTGGCTAATATGTTTCATAACAGTGGCGTATACTGGTTAAAGGGTTTGGGCTACCACTGACCCTATTATTACACAAAATATATTTTAAAATCCCTATACTAAAATTCCTTACATATTTATGTGAATTCCAGACGTCTTGATTGGGACGAAAATACGTTGATGACTTCGTCCTTGAAATTATAGTTGGGCCACTTGCAAAGTTTCTGTAGAAATGACTTTTCAATGGATATTAGTGCCAAGCCGGATAAACGTTCTTGTGAATGAGTTGATCTACAGTAGGATTTTATTCTCTTCAATGCAGAAAATGTTCTTTCTACCGATGCTGACGTAGCTGGTATTGTCACAATTAATGTTGCCAATTTAAGGACTTCAGGAATAACTTGGTTCAGCTGGTTTTCATATATGGCAGATAATATTTCATGGATAGGTTTGTTCGAAAAATCAAAGACTTCTGCTGAATATATTACACTTAATTCATTTTTCAAACGTACTTGATCAAAGTGACTGTTATAGGACTGAAATAATTTGTTTAGTGCCTCATTCGGGAAGTTTTCTCTATAAGCAGAAAATTTTTGAGAATCTAGAAGATGTGTGAACTGAAGCTTTCCATAATCAGAAAATCTGTCAGTAATTTACATGTGCATACGATCTAGTATGCTGTAGTACAGCTGCCTGTATTTCAATTCATCATCTCCTTTTCTTCGCTTGAATGGTGGTTCCATTTTATTGGCTGAAGAATTTTCATTTTCCATATTACTCCATATGGACGGAAACCCACTACGTCTAAACTCGGATACATTATTTTTTTTTAACTTTGATACCTCTTGCAAGTAGTATGCTATGTCTAGACTTTTTGTCTGAAGAATATTGTAGAGCACATCTGTATGTGCGAACACTCTAGCATAGACTTCAAGAAGAAATATATTCTGAAACTGTGTGAAAAAATTCAAATATCCTTGAGCCTGCACATTTACAGCATCATCCCAGTTTTCTTCAGAGTCATTACAAATGATATTTTTAGAGAAAGCAGTCCGTTTTTCTCTGTATTCCTTTACTGTATTTACAAGCCGAGATGTAAAATTCAATCTAGTTGGTGCTACTTTTGGGAGTTTCTTGTTCATAAATTCCTAGAGTTTTCTGATCTTTTAGGAGATGATGAGAAAAATGCAGCTAAACCCGACAGTGTTTTGAAAAAAATACGGCATTCTGGAATGGATGAAGTAGTTTGTTGCAAAACTAAATTGAGAACATGGCTGTAAGAATGGACAAATAGTGCTTGAGGATACTTTTCTTGAACTTTTGTTTTTAAGCCATTAATATTTCCCGCAATAACTGAAGCACCATCGTATGTCTGTGCAATTAACTTATTGCCGACATTGTATTCTGCTATAACACCTTCCACATGCTGAAACAAAGCAGCAGCAGTTTTGTCCGAACTGACATTTGTGAATCCTATAAACCGTTCTTGAACATTGGCAGTACTGTCGACGTATCTTAAAACAGTGGACAATTGACTCTGATTAGAGCAGTCACTTGTTTCATCAACAACAATGGCCACAAAAGGTTTTATGTTCTTTATCATAACCCCACTTATAGCAAATATTAAGTCATTCTGAATTGCGGGAGAAGTACCAGGAAATACTGTTGAACTCTCAAGATGATTGGCCAGTAAATAGTCAAATTCACTTAAGGAACTTAAATATTCAATATAATTTCCTATATTGTCTGATTCCACACTCTCGTTATGACCCCGAAAAGCCAATTCTTGTTTTCCTAGAAAGCGTTAATAAGTTGCAGTAAAATCTCCCGATTTTTTTTTTTCACAAGAGCATTGTGTTGCTTGATGTGTAGACCTTTTTGCTTATCTAGCTGTAAATCAATTCTTGTCTTCCCAAAGTTTGCAAAGTTCATGCTACTACAAATATGAGCTTTTGATTTGTCGTATTCTAAGACTGCCGTTCGAAGGGAGTTCATATTAGAAAACCCCTCTTTTGACCACACATTAGTTTCGCGGCTAAATAACAAACATGGCCAGCAAAATAGTTTAGACAGTTTAGAAGTACCACACAACCAATTCCACTTACCATATGATGTTGAAGTGAAATGGCGTGTGTACTCTCGCTGTTCTTCTTTTACGTCCATGGACAAATTTAACTCAGGAGTTGGTCTTTCCATTTTCACAATTTCAACTTTCTCGTTGTTATGTACGACGGTTAAAAGGCACTTTTAATAAACCTTCTATTACACAGTCATTTTCAACACAAAGCTCTCCAGAAACTTTTTCTGTCATATTTTTCACAATATCACTTAATTGGGAAATTAAAAACTTAATAATACGCAATTAATATAACTCTTAGACACTCGAACAAATCACAGATTTAAAATAATGCACTGCATGAACACAATCACATTCAATTGCTAGCGTACTAAGCGTATTGCTGCTTCGCGCCTGCGAAGAAACCGATCACGAGAGCGGCAACTCGCCCGGGCTACATTGCACGATGGAAACAGAAGGGAGAGGGGGGGACGGACAGTTGTGCCACAGAACAGCGTGCGCGGTACGGTCACAGGCTACCTCACGTAACAAGCGGTTTCTCCAGCGATGCCGCCTTGACATCTTGTTTCTTTTCGAGAGCAGAGAGCGCATATAAATCTAAAAATTACTTTAATTTTAATTACTATGGTAAAACTAATAATACAAAATTATTACATTATGTTACATTATAAACTTTTTCTTTTGTAATTTCCTTGGGCTACCGCCGGTAGCCCCGGTAGTCCGCAAAATACGCCCCTGTTTCATAAAATCTATAATAAGCAAGATATTTCGATTTATTTAATTCAGGCCCCCTTATCACCCCCCTTTTAAATAAAGTATGCCACGTAGCCTAAAATCTAAGTTAGAATACACTTGATTTATATTCCAATTTTCATAGAAATCGATTCTGCCATTATCGCGTGAAAAGGTAACAAACATCCAGACAGACAGACAGTCATACAAACGAAAATTAAAAAAAAAATCGATTTTTGATCTGAGGATGGATAATTAATATACTTGTTGACCCATTTATTTTTTTAAAAAGCGAAAATTACCAGAATAATTTTGGTTACAGATATATTATTGATATAGATTCATTTTTAAATTCACAACATTAATTATGTAAACTACAATGAGCACGCATGCATGCATACATACATACGTACATGCGTACATACATACATACATACATACATACATACATACATACATACATACATACATACATACATACATACATACATACATACACTCTCTCTCTCTCTCTTCAGTCTTCACTAGTCTCTTCCTTAGTTCTTTTTCCAGAGATCCGCAGAAGATGATCCTTTTTCTATTAAAAGCTTCCTTTGCCATTGCTAGCCTTCCTTTGACTTCCTGGAAGGAGCTCATGTTACTGCTTATAGTACACCTGAAGTATTTTGAAGCTGTCCACTTGCTCTACTGCCTCATTTAGAATTCGCACATTATCACCTTTATTTTTCTTCCGACAACCATGGTCTTCTCCTTGTTTAAATTTATCTTCATCTTACGTACTTAAGTACATACATACATACATACAAACATACATACATACATACATACCATACATACATACATAAATACATACATACATACCGAGCACGACAGTCTATAGAGGGCAGACCAACTGATAAGTTTGACTCATCTTCACATATATAAACAGAGGTTAACTATCATCCAACCAGCGATGGGGTATCGTGTGGTTAACGCGATTATCCACCCGCCCCCCCCCCGTTTTAGCTGGTTCTCGGAATTGGATTTCACTATTTACCGTAGCTTCCTGAATTGATTACGATGCTAGGAAGTCACAGGTTGTATATTAGCCGAAATTTCACGTTAAAATTTCTTCTCCTTGAAGAGTTGAACCAACGTTCATTCCGCAACGCTAGTTCAGATGTGACGTCTTAGAGTCTGATTCTTGTGTCTTGAATTTTTTGTTCAAGATGTATTTTATTTCTGTATCTAATTTTATTTTTGTCTGTATTGGAATCCCCTCCTGAGCACGAGTCTTTCTCATTCAGGAGTGGGCTAGTTTATCTTTCATTGCATTTATTAACTTGTATTCATTTCATACTTACCAGCAATAAAATAATAAATAAATAAATAAATAAATAAATAAATAAATAAATAAATAAATAAATAAATAAATAAATAAATAAATAAATAAATAAATAAATAAATAAATACATAAGTAAATAAATAAATAAATAAATAAATAAATCTCTCTTTCTCCTTACTCTCCTATTGTATCCTATCTCTTACTCCTTCCTTTCTTTCTTTCTTAATCCTTAAATAACATCTTTCACATCATATATTATTTTATCCCACAATTCTTACGTTATCTTCGAGTCTTTTGTTCTTCTTTTCATGTCAACTCTTCTTTACTTCATAGTAATTTTCATATAACAGTACAATTTAATGTAATTCACAAAGTCCACCTGAAGAATTTTTATGCGATTCCACATCAGTAGAAAATCGACGTTTAGAGTTTATAATTTATCTTCAAGTAAGAAAGACATAAATATATGAAAACGTGACTAATAGCTTGAAATGTGGAAAGTATTTTTTGTCAGCATGCTAGTTTGATCGTTCGTATGCATTTACATTTTCACAAAGCTTCTGAAAACGTTGAACCAAGAAAGACTAATAACAAATCAATACTCGTAAAAGAGTAATGCCAGCCGTAGTCTAAGACCGCATGTCAAATATATAATGAAAAGAGCGGGATCTCCGCTTCCCACATTATAAAATATGTATGCTTATCCCTTGTAAAAGTGGTATAACGCTCGCTCTTTACAAAAGTTGGCTTGGCTTGAAAGGATTGAAGAAGCAGTAATAAAACAGGAAGGAAGGGAAGGGAGAAGAAAGAGAGAGGTGTAAGTTAAATATTTAGAAGTGTGATGGCATGAGAAATTTGCTGTTGCTCTATCGGCCAAATATTCAGTCTTCCGAGTAGAATTGAGGTAGCAGCTTATGCTTTTGTTGTGAAAAATTGAAGTTTATGGCAGCTTGTCAAGTTGTTCACAGATGAATGAAGGAAAAGTAAATATTTCGTAGTATTAATTCAGTGGAAAAAACGACCTGACCGTACATAATGTTTCCAGCTTCAAATAACATAAACCAGGGAAGTCGAACAGCGCTCTCAAACTGTGAAACGATTAATACTGTTTCCTACCGTAGCTGAGCTGAAACGACAGTCAGTCAGCTCGCTGTAGCAGTGTTCTGTACGCAGTGTGTTTATCAACTCTGGCGGCTCGTATGGATATGGAACGACGATTCAATAGTGAGTGGATAGATAAATATTTATTTATCTTAAAGGATGGAAAGCCATATTGCTTAATATGTAGAAAAGAACTTGGATACATTAGCCATCATAATATTAATTCTACATGTCATGCTGAAGCTTATGGACCAGAAAAGTTACTCGGTTTCACTCGTGAAAAGCCTGTAGAAGAATTAAAATCAAGATTGAATTCAGAAAACCTTCCATCATCATCGGGTGTTAGTAGGATAAGCTTGGTTCGTGCTAGCTACAAAATTTGCGAAATGATTGCAACGGCTTCAAAGCTATTTAGTGACGGAGAATTTGTGAAATGTTGTCTCATACCTGTTGCAAAAGTGATACGTCCGGAATACGTTAATGATTTTAAATCTATATGTTTATCTCGTAATATTGTTGCAGAGCGCGTATCATAAATGGGAGCCAACTTGGAGGAACAACTGATAGCAAGAATGAAAACTTTCACTTGTTACTCACTATAGCTCGTGATGAAAGTACCGACCCGAAAGATACGGCGCAGCTAGCTACAGTATATTCATAAAGAGTGTCGACTCAGATTTCAATGTTCATGGAGATCTCGTAGATGTCATTTCACTAAAAGATCGAACTCGAGGAGGAGATATTTCTGAATCTGTAACAAAAACTATGACCAAATTTCAAGTCACGCTACAAGTAATTAATTTTATACATCAAAACAGTTTACGTTCCTGAACTTGAAGTTGCACTGCTACCACACATACACACAAAGTTGATATTTTAAACACGATATTAACAACATTAATCTTATGATTTATTTCCGTCACTAACGAGCAACATTCATGGAATGACCCAGTAGATAAAACTTTATTATTATTATTATTATTATTATTATTATTATTATTATTATTATTATTATCATCATCATCATCATCATCATCATCATCATCATCATCATCATTAATCCTCATGTAGATTACATTCTTTGTTTATGAGAGTTCGTCAAGTGCAAATCTAAACTGAGTTCCTAATCAATTGGTAAGATGTATAAAAGTTATCAAAGTACCAGCCGCCGCAGTTTCGCTTTTGTTTACTATGATTCGCCCGGATTGCCTGCTACCTGTGTTCACTGTTGCACGGTAAGGGAGGAGTGAAGGCTCTGCACTTCACAGCTCGAGAGGGCTGTTCGACATCCCTGACATAAACAATGAAGAGTATGAACTTCCTATAAATCGACTTATACGAAGCTATGTGTGAAACTATAGGCCTACTATTGAGAACTCTATATGTTTATATAGCAGATGTTTCTGGGCTTTTCTATCAAAATTCTTTGTGACACAAACCCCACACAGTGATGGCCACTCATTTTTTATCCCCAAACATAGTACAAATATAAAAATATAACTTATTTGTCTCAGATTACCCTGTTTGCCAAGTATATTTCTTACACCATGAAAATTGAATTTTTTTTATTTTGTTCTACCTTCATCGGCGTATTTGTAGTATCGATATCGTGTCTTTGTAAGCACATTTTGTTTCATTCGTCTTATTTGAAAAGTTTTATCTTTTAATTCTACAAATAATAACCACAATGTTCTCTCTACCACTACCACTACTACTACTACTACTACTACTACTACTACTACTACTACACTCGGGAGGAAATTAAACGCAGAATAAATATCGGAAATGCCTGTTATTATTTGGTTGAGAAGATTTCGTCATCTAGTCTGGTGTCAAAAAGTCTGAAAGTTAGAATTTATAAAACAGTTATATTACCTGTTCTTCTGTATGGCTGTGAAACTTGGACTCTCACTTTGAGAGAGGAACAGAGATTAAGGGTGTTTGAAAATAAGGTTCTTAGAAAAATATTTGGGGCTAAGAGGGACGAAGTTACAGGAGAATGGAGAAAGTTACACAACACAGAACTGCACGCATTGTATTCTTCACCTGACATAATTAGGAACATTAAATCCAGACGTTTGAGATGGGCAGGGCATGTATCACGTATGGGCGAATCCAGAAATGCATATAGAGTGTTAGTTGGGAGGCTGGAGGGAAAAAGACCTTTAGGGAGGCCGAGACATAGATGGGAAGATAATATTAAAATGGATTTGAGGGAGGTGGGATATGATAGTAGAGACTGGATTAATCTTGCTCTGGATAGGGACCAATGGCGGGCTTAGGTGAGGACGGCAATGAAACTCCGGGTTCCTTAAAAGCCAGTAAGTAAGTAAGTAGGTACTACTACTACTACTACTACTACTACTACTACTATTACTACTACTACTACTACTACTACTACCACCACCACCACCACCACTATCACCACCACCATCACCACCACCACCATCACCACCACTACCACTACTAATAATAATATTGTAGGAATTTCTTTACACTAGATTCATAACTACAAGCTTCTTATGATGTTATTTTTAGTCAACTGTCCGAAGATAGGTTTGAACCTCACAAGTGATACCAAGGCACCACTTATGAGGCAACTAGGCCAGGATATAATTGGATAGCGTGGCCAATTCCTTTCCTCCTCCATTGCATACATCCCCGATTAGTTACATATTACATCAGTCATACTTCAGAAGCATTCAAAAAATTACACATATCAGCCAGAACCTTAATCAGAGGGAATATAATTGCGATCTCCAACGAAAATATTAGTCTGACACAGAAACAAATAGGAGGTAATTAATGGTACCAAGTACATGACTATGATCTTGTATTATCTTGTATCAAGTGTTTGTTTCTGGTCGGAAATACGAGTATTGTTTTCTTTTTCTTTCTTTCAAAATTCCAGCTAAGCCTTCTGTGATTTATTTTATAAAATGTTTAGATAAAAGTAAGAAGAAACAAAGTTTTGTAGTTTGCATTCATTCTAAACCCTTTTTTATTGGTTTGTTTGTGTGTGACCTAAAATAATTATTCCTAAATACAACTCTTTTGCAACAACTCCAATAGCCTATACGTTTTCTCTATGAAGAATTGTATATATGTACATTGTAAGTCTTTAGTACAAACTGGTTTAAATTAATAGAAGACTGTGTTTCATAGAGTGCGTTTAGTTGAAACCTACATTAACACTAATCAACTTTTGACACCGCAAATCGAGAAAGTAAGAATTATTATTATTATTATTATTATTATTATTATTATTATTATTGTTATTAAAATTATTCAAAAGTAAAGAGAGTACACAAATCAGGTTGGTCCGGCAGCGTTTTGTAGTCGGCAAAGCGCTGAGCCGCTTATATGTTAGATTTCTACATTAATAAATTATTTGCTGATGTATTTAATAATAATAATAATAATAATAATAATAATAATAATAATAATAATAATTCTTACTTTTTCGATTTGCGGTGTCAAAAGTTCACTGAAGACACAAAAGGGAAGAATATAGAATATAACAGAATTGAGTAGAATATGATACAATGCACTACAACAATCGGAATAAAAAAAGAATAGGACGGAATAGGATTAAATTAAATTGAATTAATTATAATATAAAACAATTTCTTGTGATTATATGATTTATATACCTACAACATTATCGTACAAGATACCGAATCAAGATATTTTCATAATTTCATCTGTTATTTAATATGTGATTTATATAGTGATATTTAAATGGTGACATATCAGAGCCATTCGGCTGGTATTACAAGACGCTGTATTGTCAGGATCTATATCGACACTGAAATAACATTGACAGTGCTTCGTTCTACTGTCGCTTTCTGACGGTAGGATATCCATTATCTAAGCATGGCTGGCTTCTCGTCATATTGAAGAGAAAAATAGATGGAAACTGTCATGATCATAATACTTTCCCAGAATTGACTTAATATCTACCGAGTTTGCATTTCATTTTGGTGAAGTTACTCTTCAAAGAATCTGTCTTTTCTTAACATCGAAGTAATATACATATATTTGCTCTCCTGAGTCTCCTGCTACTCAATTAAAATATACCGGGTGATTCACCTGCTCCTTCCCTTTACGAAGTTATATGATCCGGCATATTCATAGTCAATTCCGTAAACATATCTTAAATGCGAAATGAATTAGTATGCCTAACTTACTAGGTGGAGTGATTAAGACGTGTAGCTAACACTAAATTGTTTGCAAGTTAGGGTCTTGTACTATCGACTACTCTAATAATAAAAAATATTAAACAATTCTAAAAGGCATTTCATACCCTATGATCATAAATACTCACTCATATGTCAATATTGAGGCAGTTCTTGATAACAGGCAAACAGAAATTACTGTGCAAAAAGATCTGGATTAGTATAAAGACGACCACCGGCGTAGCTCGGTTGGTTAAGGCGCTTGCCTGCCGATCCGGAGTTGCGCTCGGGCGCGGGTTCGATTCCCACTTGGGCTGATTACCTAGTTGGGTTTTTTCAGAGGTTTTCCTCAACCGTAAGGCAAATTTCAGGTAATCTATGGCGAATCCTCGGCCTCATCTCGCCAAATATCATCTCGCTGTCATCAAATCCATCGAGCTAAATAACCTAAATACAGCGTCGTTAACTAATCAACTAAAAAAAATTAGTATAAAGACGTATCTCCTATTAATCGATAATAATTATATTTTGACTTCTTCACGCATTCAGGCTTTCTTTATTTGTGTTAATGCTAATTTTTCCATTTCTACTGTTTGGCGTATTATTGTAGCTAAGTTCAAAATCCAAATTAACATTTTTTTACCTCTTACAATCATCATCATTAACAACCACAAAAGAAACAACATCTTACACGAGTTAGATCTTGCATATCTATCTGTTTTCGACTTCGTCCAGCAGTTGTTTCTTTTAAAAATCCAAAAATGTAACCTTATTTTACTATTCTTCTGAAAGATTTCATTTTTAGCCTTCGTTTTTCGTTTTGTTTCAGAATCCAAATTTAACACTACCATATATACTATAAGAAGGTTTAAGTAATATGTATTCTATGTAATGAAGTTATATCGCTTTTGTTGACGTCGTACAAAATTTTGTCCAATATATTTTGAGAAGATTAACTCCATATGTAGATGAAATTATTGGCGATCATCAGTGTGGTTTTAGGCGTAATAGATCAACTATTGATCAGATACTTTGTATTCTACAGATAATGGAGAATAAATGGAAGTATAAGGGTACAGTGCATCAGTCATTCATAGATTTCAAAACGGCATATGACTGAGTTAAGACAGAAATTTTGTATGTTATTCTTATTGAATTTGGGTATACCCAAGAAACTAGTTCGATTAATTAAAATGTGTCTCAGTGAAACGTACAGCAGAGTTCGTATAGGCCAATTTATGTCAGATGCGTTTCCAATTCACTGTGGGCTAAAGCAAGGAGCTGCACTATCACCTTTACTTTTTAACTTTGCTCTAGAATATGTCATTAGGAAAGTCCAGGATAACAGAGAGGGTTTGGAATTGAACGGGTTGCATCAGCTGCTTGTCTACGCGGATGACGCGAATATATTAGGAGAAAAACCACAACCAATTTGGGAAAACACGGGAATTTTGCTTGAAGCAAGTAAATAGATAAGTTTGGAAGTAAATCCCGAAAAGACAAAGTATACGATTATATCTCGTGACCTGAATATTGTACGAAATGCAAATATAAAAATTGTAAATTTATCCTTTGAAGAGTTGGAAAAATTCAAATACCTGGGAGCAACAGTAACAAATATAAATGATGTTCGGGAGGAAATTAAACACAGAATAAATATGGGAAATGCCTGTTATTATTCGGTTGAGAGGCTTTTATCATCCAGTCTGCTGTCACAAAATCTGAAAGTTAGAACTTACAAAACAGTCATATTACCGGTTGTTCTTTATGGTTGTAAAAACTTGGACCCTCAGTTTGAGAGAGGAACAGACATTAAGGGTATTTGAGAATAAGGTGCTTAGGAAAATATTTGGGGCTAAGAAGATTGAAATTACAGGAGAATGGAGAAAGTTACACGATGCAGAAGTGCACGCATTGTATTCTTCACCTGACATAATTAGGAACATTAAATCCAGACGTTTGAGATGGGCAGGGCATGTAGCACGTATGGCTGTATATATATATATATATATATATATATATATATATATATATAGAGAGAGAGAGAGAGAGAGAGAGAGAGAGAGAGAGGGGCCGGAGGGAAAAAGACCTTTGGGGAGGCCGAGACGTAGATGGGAAGATAATATTAAAATGGATTTGAGGGAGGTGGGATATGATGATAGAGACTGGATTAATCTTGCTCAGGATAGGAGCCGATGGCGGACTTATGCGAGGGCGGCAATGAACCTCCGGGTTCCTTAAAAGCCAGTAAGTAAGTAAGTAAGTTTATAAAGTGATTAAAAATAAATAGTGGACTGTGTCGATT
This sequence comes from Periplaneta americana, assembly GCF_040183065.1. Lineage (NCBI taxonomy): Eukaryota > Metazoa > Arthropoda > Insecta > Blattodea > Blattidae > Periplaneta > Periplaneta americana. Next base: position 129,401,185 of record NC_091132.1, on the reverse strand, counting down.
GATTTTAATCAATCGCGAACATACAAAGAATCGAGATAAATTTCAAGAAGAAACATTAATACGAAGAGAGAGGGGACTTTTTAGAAATCTGAGTGAGTTCGTGCACCAACAGAAGGTTTGTGATTCTCTTCAGTCCAGGACGAATCACGCATTACTGTCGCTTTGCACACTAACCCTGTCTTTAGTTGGCGTCGTCGCCCCCAAAGGACATCAAGCTTCTCGTGTGTTACGTGAGTCTTTTCTTTCCAAAGTCACGCAAACATGAGATAATATGTCATTGGTGTATAAAGCTTCACAGACAAATGCGTATGCATTAGGATATAAGCTTATATCTTGTTTTCAACGCCCTATATTTACTGTAGCCTACCATATTTAACATGTATTCTAAATTAATGTATTCTGTGTTATAACAGTCCAAACTCGTAGGTTATATAATTTTCAGTCCCATTGTGATTGTTACGAAATTCTGTAATGATGAGAATATAATTTCACATCATCAACTAACACTTTACTGGTCCTTTTTCAATTCCATTTCGATTAGTAGTTATTTTAACTCAGACTTTCGGCTTAGAAAGTAAACATTGTAGTCCTGAGCAATAATAATAATAATAATAATAATAATAATAATAATAATAATAATAGGCCTAATAATAATATTAATAATAGTAAAAATAACAATAACAAATATAAATAACACTCAGGAGGAAATTAAACACAGAATATATATGGGAAATGCCTGTTATTATTTGGTTGAGAAGCTTTTGTCATCTAGTCTGCTGTCTAAAAATCTGAAAGTTTGAATTTATAAAACAGTTACATTACCCGTTGTTCTGTATGGTTGTGAAACTTGGACTCTCTCTTTGAGAGAGGAACAGAGATTAAGAGTGTTTGAGAATAAGGTGCTTAGGAAAATATTTGGGGCTAAGAAGATGAAGTTACAGAAGAATGAAGAAAGTTATACAGCGTAGTACTGCAAGCATTGTATTCTTCACCTGACGTTATTAGCAACATAAAATCCAGACTTTTGAGATGAGCAGGGTATGTAGCATGTATGGACGAATCCAAAATACATATAGAGTGTTAGTTGGGAGACTGGAGAGAAAAGACCTTTGGGAAGTCCGAGATGTAGATGGGAGAATAATATTAAAATGGCTTTGAGGGAGGTGGGATATGATTATAGAGACTGGATTAATCTTGTACAGCAGGGATGAGTCGATATTAGCTCCCAGTCATGGTAGAGGAGCACGACCTTGATCACGAGCGCATAGCGCATCCACTACATAGCGTCGTAACGTGGACATCAGGGATGTACAGTCACGGAAGAAAAAACTGGCCGATGAACAGCAAAACTCGTAAGGTTATTTATGCCGGTTTTGTTGTGACTATCACAGTACAGAGTGTCTAAGAGGAATACTGTTTACTTCGCCTCGAAGTTACTGGGCTTGGAGAGAAAGGCTTTCGTACTGTTTCTGTTCACATTCTATAAGGTTGAAACTCTCGTGTTTTTGTCAATACACAGAAATTTGCTATATTATTGTTTTTACCATTGCGAGTATGAGGAATGTTACTGATTTCATTATCAACTCCTCTGTTCGCCTCCCTTTACTCTACAGACATATTTAATTTATTTATGGTTTATTTTTACTTTAATATCTTCCTGGCAAAACAGACGACGAAGAGTAAACAAAATTGAGATAGATACAATACATAGGAACTTTGTGCTAAGATGATATAGAAGAGAATAGTCAGATAAAGTAGAATAAATATAAATTGATTAAGGTAATCCAATACAAATTATATAAGTGAACTTTCAGATAATATGAAATAAATAAATACATATAAATCAATTTCGGTAAACAATTAATAATAATGAGGGAAGAGAAACATAAATAGATTTGTTAGTTAGGAATAATTTTTGTACAATTTAGGAAATCGTTTGATTATATAAGTGGTTCTAGTGGTTTACTAGAACTTATTTAGTTATTCTATTTTTAAACCTACAGTGTTTATTTTTGTTCTAAAAAAAGAATAGATAAATATACATCCCTGAAGTAAAATAATTGATGCTGAATGTTCGTTTTATCAAATATTAAAATGTTCTTCTACCTAGGTAGGTTCAGTGATATACAAGTTTTCTTCTGGACTTAATAGCCTGTCCATAAACCATTGGCATTGATCACTGCATCCATTCTTCTACTTACAGAAATAACAAGGCTTTGGATATAGGACTACTGTATTTATCTGACAATGCATCATCATCCCAAACATCTGCAACGAGATCCCACAATTCATCTGCATTTCCAGGACACCGACTCTGTAGTTACACATTAACACCGCGTTACACTTCCGTACACACATTTTCTATAGAATTTAATTCAGGACTTTTTGGCACCCATGGAACCTCTCGACATCGTCCCTGTAAATGTTGAATCACCGCTGCACGGCGACGCATGTGTGTACCGAAGACAAGTCATGTTGGAATTTTATTTTTTTTCGGGCTTAAACACACGAACACGAGGTAGCATCACATTTTCCAGTAGACTATATTGATGTAGGCTACTGATGCCCATTCATATGCTCATGAATCTTCCATAGCGCACCGCCACAATGACCAGAAATCCATACCACACCGACATGGACAAACAAACACTGCGTTGTCTTTGGACTACATATTCAGGGTCAAATCTCTTGGATTGTTTAGGTCGATATACTTGCACTGGACCTGTGCTGTAGTTTATAAACACGTCGTCCGAAAAGATGACCTCTTTCCATGATAGTTGTAATGGATTTGGAATAAATGCGACACGATCAATTCGATGGTCTTCAGTCAGAACTTCCTTCACCGCTGTTCTTCTTGGCACAATATTGGCACTATTGAGCCTTTTACATAGCCGTTCTGTTGGAAGCAGGAAATTCCGTGCAGGCCACAAGCATGTTAGAAGTATGAAATGAAAACGCCTCGAACGTTCTATTAACATAAGATCTTTTTGTGGTGTTGATGCCTTGGATCTTCCGCTACAGGTTTACGAGTTGTATCCTCGCTCTTGATACTGCGCCCACCACATGAACGCTGTTCTAGTCGCAACTCCATAGTGTTCTTCAGCTGTGCCGCGCTAAATCCGCCTTACTCGATCAGTGCAATTACTTTGGCTTTGACGTCCATACCTATCGAACTGAAACAGGCTACTAATGATTTTCGAAGTGGTTGTGGCTATTTATAGACAAAATCTATTAGTACGGCTGGAAAGGGTCACGGGCCTAGGACTCTAGAAAAAACACGAAATATACAGTAGTCATAAACCATAAAAATTGTATGCATTTAGAGTGAAGAAAGACGAACAGAGGGGACGAAAATAACATTAACACATTCCTCATGCCCGCAATGGCAAAACAATTTTCTGTATGTCGACTAAAACACAACAAACGTTGCAATTATATACATAGGCTCAGTGTCGGATTTAGGTCTAGGCAATCTAGGCAGTTGCCTAGGGCGGCAATTTCGAAGGGGCGGCATTTTCTCTCTCTCTTTCTCTTCCTTTTTCATTTTCATTTTACAGTGAAATTTATTTTTAAAACACTTGTTGGTAAATCTTTTCTGAAGTTGCTTCTTGAATACCTTGTGGAATTCAGATATTGTTTTGTTATCGCATTGCCGCGGTCGTGGCAAGAGTGAAAGGAAAGTGTGCAGCTGCATAGTTATATAGGTATCATAGCTGCTGTAATGCCGGTATCACGTTATTATACTATGAAACAGCTTAAATTTAACTGCTTGTATGAACAAGAATGCATTTTTAAAATCAAATTGCAGGTGTGTTTATTAGCGGTTTATCGCTATGAAAGTAACCACAACTGTCAGTGACATTCACAATATAATAGCCTATATCGTCAACAATACTATTTATCACTTTCCAGCGTGTGCACTATATAATTCGATTTGAAAGATTTATTCCGCAAAGAGTTGGAGTTTATTTTTCAATTTACTTTATACTCCTATCGAAGTAAGAAATACTCGTAATAATTATACCACCAACAAAAACAATGCTTAAAAATAAACCACAGCCTGCCTTTCAAATATCAATTTTGTTTTAACAATGAATAAGTTTGAATATTATGTTTCTTTGCATCGAGTCTGATATGCTACTTCAGATCGACTTTGATAATACCATCATTGCTTTCTCTGTGAAGAATGTCCGGAGGAAATCTTTATAATTCACAAGTTAGAAGCATGTATTTTGATTCCAGTAATTTATTGTTTTCTGCATTGAACATTTAATTTAAAATAAATTTAACTAAACGTCACCTGTATAATAGCTGCACATAAACTGTGGAAGATGGGGACGGAAAATTCTAGCACTGCCTAGGGGCGGCACTATACCAAACTCGGGCCCTGCATAGGCTACAGAGCACTGTAGAATGTAAACAAAACCATTCCGAAAGCCAATCTCTCGTAGCGCAACAGCTACGAGGGGAAGGCAATAGTGTCCCTATTAGACACTTTGTACAGAAAACAGTCCGAAAGCCTTTCTCTCCTAACCCAGCAACTTTGAGGAGAAGTAAGCAGTATCCCTATTAGACACTCTGTACTGTGATAATCACAACAAAACCGGCATAAGTAACATTACAAGTTTTGCTGCTCATCGGCCAGTTTTTTCTTCCGTGACTGTACATGCACATGCAGTGAATAATGGCAGCAATTATTACAATAATAATAATAATAATAATAATAATAATAATAATAATAATAATAATTTATTTTAGCTGGCAGAGTTAAGGCCGTAAGGCCTTCTCTTCCACTCAACCAGCAAAAAGTGTATATACATATGCATGAACTTACAAAGAATCCAACAATTTGATTTAGATGAGAGTTACATGTATACAAAAGTTATTTACAAATTAAACAACAAAATACTATGAACTATTAATTAAACACTGAAATAAACTGTGTAGCAGAATTAAACTAAAATACATAGAATGTTAATATATTTCAAATAATATTAGATAATAGAAAGAGATTATTACGAGACAATTAAAATACAGCACAATCAGGATGATGTCTAAAGAAAAAAGTAACAATGTAGTCAGTGATAGTTTAAATCAGTATGATTGGAGTGAAATGCTAATAAGGTTATCTTTTAAGCTGTTCTTAAAGGTGTTTATTGTCTTGCAGCCCCTAATACTTTGTGACAAGGAATTCCATTGACGCGAGGTGGATATTGTAAAAGATGATGAATAACAAGATGTTCTATGAAGAGGTATACTTAGCGTGCCACAGATAAGTGATCTGGTATTTACGTCGTGGTTAGAGTATAGATAAGAGAAACGAGACGAAAGGTAATTTGGTGTTGAAGTGTGCAGAATTCGAAAGAGTAAAGACAAAGAGTGTAAAGTTCTACGTTCTTTAAGTCGGAGCCACGAGAGACTTGCGAAGGACGGTGATATGTGATCATACCGTCGGATGTTGCACACGTATCTGACGCACATATTCTGAGCTCGCTGTAACTTGACTGACAATTCAGAACTTAGGTCACTTAACAAAACGTCACAATAATCGAAGTGCGGCTTTACTAGGGTTTGCACTAGGGTAAGTTTTAGTTGCTGGGGCAAGAAGTTTCTCAAGCGACTCAAACAGTGTATGGAGGAACAGATTTTTTTTATCGTTTCTTTAACTTGAAAATTCCAACTTAGATTATTATCAAAAAAGAAGCCAAGATTTTTTACGACAGATGAATAAGGCATTAGCGTGTTGTTAAGGGTAACAACTGAAAGATTACTGTTATTAAGGGAGTTAACTAAACGCTTATGTCCAATAATTATGGCTTGAGTCTTACTTGGATTAAGTGCGAGTCCGAAATTGGCCGCCCAAGTGGAGACAGTGGCTAGGTCACAATTTAACTTGTCAATCGATTCATTGATCGTATTGGGTCTGGAATGTATGTAAAGTTGTAGGTCGTCGGCATAGAGGTGATATCGGCAATACTGTAAGTTCTTTGATGCGTCATTAATGTAGATAGAGAAAAGTAGTGGTCCTAATACGGAGCCCTGCGGCACTCCCGCCTTTGTGCATCTCCATTGGGAGAATTGATTATCAAGTGAAACACACTGTTGGCGGTCACGTAGCTAGGAGTCCATCCAGCTCAAGGTATTGTCTGACAGGTGCAAAGCCTTCATCTTTGCAAGAAGCAAGTCGATATCAACAGAACCAAAGGCATTGCTGAAATCGAGAAGAGTTAGTGCCGTTACTTCACCCCTATCCATAGCTTCACGGATGTCCTCAGTCACTTTAAGTAGGGCTGTAGAAGTGCTGTGTCCATGTCTAAAACCCGATTGATAGTCATCAAGGAGTTTGTGTTCGTCGAGATAGTTCATAAGTTGTCCATGTACAATATGTTCTAATGCTTTTGAAAGAGTGGGAAGAATTGATATCGGTCTGTATTGGTTTACTGTAGAAGGTGTGTTAGATTTAGGTAAAGGTTTCACTAATGCCATTTTCCAGAGAGAGGGGTAGGACCCAGTCATAATAGATGCATTGAATATATGGGTGACGGTAGGCAGGATCACATCTATTATTTTATACAGGAGAGTGATATTTATATTGTCTATACCTTGGGCTTTAGATTTCATACGTCGCAGGGTCTTCATTACGTCAGTCGGGTTAATGTATTTAAAGAAGAATTTATCCCACACAGGTTGGGGTTAAGATCTGAGAAATTCAAGAGTCTCTTGCTTATGTAATGGTTCAGGTGGAGCAGTGACAAAATGTTCATTTAGACTATTGAGTGACAAGTTGATGTTATCTACCCGAGGCTTTGCTTTTGTTAGACCCAGGTTATTAAGGTTACGCCACAATTCTTTCGCACCGACCGAAGGTAGAATAAAGGAATGTGCATGGCGTAATTTAGCATTTCTTACTGCTTGATTACATTTATTTCTTAAAACTTTGTAAGTATTAAAATCTAATTCGTCCTTGCTCCGTCTGTATTTACGATAAGCAGTGTCTCTGTCTGTCATGAGTAATTTTATGGCATCGCACATCCAAGGCGCAGGGTGTCTACCAACTCGTCTGGTTTTCAAGGGCGCGTGTTTATCGTATAACTGAATTACTAGGTCGTTAAATTTTTCGATTTTGTCGTCAATGTCTGGTAAGTTCCACACTTCAGTCCAAGGCAGGCTAAGTGCGTCATTGATTAATTCGTCATGTTCAATATGCTTTAAGTCCCGGTATGATGTGATGCGAGGTTTATATTTTGGACAATACAAGGAATATTCTAAAAAGATTATGTCGTGTGCTGAGATACCCGGCGCTGGTAGTAGATACCCGGCGCTGGTAGTAGATACCCGGCGCTGGTAACTTGCGTTAATATATTTCTGGCTATGTAATAGTGCTAATTATTCAGTTATTTAATATACATGTACATATATAAACAAATCGCAAAGGGAAGGGTTTTTTTAGGAACAAAAAGAGAAATAGAAAAATTTAATTGTATGTAAACTATTTTCTTGTTAAAAGCAATTATTTACTATGTAAATACTTCACTTCATTGGTTAGGAGAAACTAATAGGGTCTACCTGCTCGACGTGTGCGATCTCTAAGTACTTTTGAGTATTTGTTAAAAAATAATAATGACAATATTGATTGAAATAGAGTATATTGATTGTGTGATTGTAAAATGTAGTCCTTACTCTCCAGTCGTGATTATGTAATGAGTTTTCTTAGAGCGATTTGTGAGATGCACGTAACAGGAAAAGACAAACTGATTAAATTAAGATATTGAGAGCCATCGTAATTTTTGGGGTTAATCATTTAAGGGGATATGTATGATTTTTAAAACTTCCACAATTTTCGGCCAAAATTTGTGAAATTTAAACTATATAAACAGATCTATAATAATATCATCTGTACAAAATTTGGTGCAATTAGGTATAATAGTTTTGAAATTATATTTTTAAGTATATTTTATATTGATGTTACTAAAAGAGCTCCTTGCATCAAAGTTTTCAAAGTGTTTAGTTCATATGTGCTCAAAATCCTGAAAATAGTTATTGGACTAAAAGTGAATTAGCTTTTTGAGCTTAGCAATATTAGAAGTTAAAGTGCAATATTATTTCTAAATTAAAGAAACGCGTAGTCTAATAAAAGTAAATATCTAGAAACAAGCAACAAATAAAACATCAACAATACATTTAAAATAAAGTAATAAAAGGAATCTAGATACAATCTCCTGACCCAAATGTAAATTAATTTACCTTCGATGTCAATTCCGAAATCAATTCATTTCTCTCATCTCCTGAATAATGCCTATATATTTTTTTCATATTGCGTCTCATAATGCCTTTTTTATGTTGCTTTTTTTGCAAATGATATATCTTTTACACAACAGACACTGGACTTCATCACCATGTTCGAAGCATAAATATTGTATCTTCCACTCTTCCTTGAAAGCTTTAAGCACTTCCGTTAGGTCATGATGCGATGCGTTCTAAGATCTGTACAACCTTTAGCAATGTTTACAGGTAAAAGAGCTCCGCGCGCGCGCAACGGGCATAAAAGAGCTCTCGCTCGACAGTACTAGTCACCATCGCAAGACTGTTGTACAGGATAGGGACTGATGATGGGCTTATGTGAGGGCGGCAATGAACCTGCGGATTCCTTAAAAGCTATTTGTAAATAAGTACTTGTAATTATAGTAGTAGTAGTAGCAGTGTTGAATTTATTGCCGTTGTAATTGTAGTCTCAGTTTCTGATTTTAACGCAATCATTAGATCGTACACATACACTTAATGTTGTAATATCAATTTATCCTCTTATTATCTTTCATGTTTTCAGCTTCCTTGATACTTTTTGAATACGGTATATTATAACTAAGGGTATAATTAGAAGTTAAATTGCTGTTGCATGTAATGAGAGAGACACGACCGCATTTCATCAAACGAGACTAGCCTCCGACCGTATCAGAGTTTTGGATCCTATTACATAACGACTCCGAAACTGGGAAGTCAAAGAGAGGATATGGGCTCGCTATAATCTTATTTACATGGAAATTTCACTGACTTAAAAATAAGCGACCCAAAGAGTCCTTGGGAAGAACCGTCTAGTAAAATCTTACCGTTTTATTTTATCTGAGAACTTCTCTTACGCTTCTCTTCTTGTATCTTTTAGATTCAAATGTGTTTTAGTCATTATTTGCAGATTACTTACAACGTGCTGCGTATATCATAGCTTATGCAAGAATAAGTTACAGTTCCATTTCGTGTTAGATATCTTGTACATTTATTCCTTAAATGCAATCCCCTATTATCGTTAAATAAAGTAACAAATGTTTTGTTAAACACTGCTGATACGTCTATCCCAATATCTCTTACCCATCTTCTATTATCTGCTAGAAAAAAATGTACGCAAGCACACAAAAGAGCTTCCTTGTAGTTCGATACAGCACATATACTTATAGGGTAAACTGGGGTCTGTTGGACAGTCGGGCATGTTGGACACTCTGTTCTTTAACGTGTTACCTCGCCACTTGTGGGCACCACATTCTGCTAGAAGTCAATGACTCGTGGCTACTTCCGTCATTGACTTCTAGCAGAATGTGGTGCCCACAAGTGGCGAGGTAACACGTTAAAGTACAGAGTGTCCAACATGCCCGACTGTCCAACAGACCCTAGTTTACCCTATTCCTGTGAAAGATATGCTCTTGGTTTAATACCTAGAACGTTAGGATTTCACAAGGACACGTGTTCGAATTATTCACAATTTTTCTACTTTATTATTCATCATTAGAGCCCGAATGTTAGGCAAAATGCCTTTTTTATACCGAGTGTATGTATGAAAGACCTATTAGAGATAGACACGTTTCTACACATTTGGGGACGATATGCCCAATTTTTATTTTGCCTTTGTTGCCTATTTTAGCTCCCGTTGCCTATTTTAATGTTAAATGCCTTTTTTTTAGCCTTTATTCTGTCGTTACTGTACATTTTCTAGGGGAAACCCGGGCAAAGCGCATAAGCTAAGAATAAACAATGCCACAGGCTATATTTTGGTGCTCCCGAAATAAAAACTTCATGACTTTAGTTGTGACACATGTTGTCCACATATCTAAAAAAAAAACAGCATTTCGTTTCTCGTACCTATGGAGAGTGATATGATTTGAGAAAGAAAATATAGTTAATTATTCGCTTTGCCTGGGTACACGGGCAAAGCGAATAATTAACCCGGGCAAAGTGAATATCCCTATAACATTTTCACCTTTCTATTTAATTTCTATTCACTGATAATAAAATTTAGTCACCACATAAACACGATGTTAATGAGGCATATTATGAGACTATAAGAAATGTTATTACAGCCCTTTACAGCACTTAAGCTTAGTACAAAACACAAATTTGAACAAGTCGACGTTTTATTGGCACTGAAGACTTGGATTTCTTCTGCTTTTCCTCCTGCCCGTAAGTTACTTCTCTTTCAACGTTTTTAATCTGTATAGATGTAAGAGCTTAAGAGCACTGACATTTTCTTCGTTTAACTCGTATCTTTCGAGCATCCACTTTTGGCACTGGTCTAAATCAAAAGAACTGACTTGGGTTTTCCTGCTGACGATGTTGAGGGTTTTGGTGTAACCGAAACTGAAAATCTGAGTGTAATTGATGCATTGAATTTTTCGTCAATCTCTGAAGATGCCGACATCACAGATGTGATTGTTTCTGAGTGAGCATTAACTGTTTCTTTAGCCGCTGAAGAAGCTGGCACCGCAGAATTTGTTAAATCTGAGCCAGCTGTCGTTTCGCTGATTACTGTCTCAAGTGGGCGATCTGTAAGCTAATCTGGAGCAAAATCTTCATCAACAAACACATTATGGTTGTATGGCCAGATAGCAGAACCACTGATTGGAAGATTTTATTTCTTCAAGTGGTTTCTTCACGGCTTCTTCAGACCATTTGGCTTGCTCCATCTTCCTCTTGAAAAATTAAACCATCTGAAAACACATTACGACATTTTTAAGTAAAAATTAAGATCAGTGTTACTGATTTATCATTTAATTAGTGTGACTTAATGCCTCCACTATGTAAAATGATCTAACATGCTTTATTACAATAGACAAATACAAAAAAATACAGCTGACACTTATATAGTCAAATATTGGTGGCTGGGCAAAGCGGATAAGTTATCCTCTTTGCCCTATTCAATTTGCCCGCAGACGCCACTTCGCTTTTCATTTAAGGTTATACAAACATAAACGTCAATAATCTTCTTCGTAAGTACGGTATTTAGTCCACACCTGTGGAGTAACGGTCAGCGCGTCTGGCCGCGAAACCAGGTGGCCCGGGTTCGAATCCCGGTTGGGGCAAGTTACCTGGTTGAGGTTTTTTCCGGGGTTTTCCCTCAACCCAATACGAGCAAATGCTGGGTAACTTTCGGTGCTGGACCCCGGACCCATTTCACCGGCATTATCACCTTCATATCATTCAGACGCTAAATAACCTAGATGTTGATACAGCGTCGTAAAATAACCCAATAAAATAAAAAACGGTATTTTAGAACTAATTCTATCGCATATGTATTACTATCACATAACAAAGTGTTTCTGCTGTACTTATGTTGTACATATGTTTCTCTTACCTTGAAATATTTTAAGAAAACAGTCAATTTTCTTCAAACACACGCTGACTTCTTCTCTTACTAGGTAGAATGACGACAAGTCAGTTCCAGCAGCAAAATCTGATAGGGATTCATCCACAACATAGCAGAAAGCGCTACCTGTTGGCGTTTCTAAGAAATAGGCATTATTCTCTTTGCCCGGGTTATTCGTTTTTCTCGGATTTCCCCTATATTTTAATGCATCTAAAATAAATCACACATAATTTATACTAAAAAACAAAAAAAGAACGTTTGTGCAAATAAAAAAAAAAATATATATATATATATATATGTATATATATATATATATATATATATTCACCTCACACAAATATTTGCTGAGAATCTTATTCTCCTGCAATATTAAGTTTCCAAGAAGTCGTAAACTTTTCTCCTCTACCGCTTCCATCTTTTATGTCACTTAACATAGATGTTTGAACAGTATAACTGTCGGTGCTTAGGTCACTTCGGGGTTTAGCAGCTAGTATTAAAAGCAAGTCTCCAGGTCCTGTTACTGTTGTCGCTTGCACGCACAAGTCACGCGTACTTTGAAGTCCCTAATCCCTTCTCACACCCCTCTTTTTGAGGCAATATAGTGTCGGTTTTTCCCAATCTCTGAAAGTAAGTAGACACAGTCCTTCTGAAATAATTTGTTTTAAGTTTGCTCCAATCACTTCAGTAGAAATAGAAAGTTCTTTCCCCACCATGAAAAACGTTCTCTCTGACACTATGACAGTTGACAACTTAAAAAAGCATCTTGTTGTGACATGTAACCAAGGAAAGTGAGTACCGTATGGGATAGTTTATTAAGTATCTGTCTATTATTTGTCTGTTTCCATGATAATAATAAATGCCTATTTCACTGCCTATTTTTACTATTTTAGTGCCTATGTGCCTGCCTATTTTAACCAAAATAAATGCTTAAACATCCGAGCTCTATGACATCATAAAGGGTAAACTTTGGTAATTTCGTGATAATTTAATGAAAATTAATTTAAAATGCAAATGTGTAAATATATCCTTATTCCGGTTTTTTCATCTAAAAGACGATAATTTGCTGTGCAAATCTGGACACATAAAAGATTGGACACAATCTTGAACAAGTGCCAAAAACCACTTTTATAACTCAAGCTAAAAGGTTGGTTATTTCGTGATAAACTTGGTAATTTCGTGATATTACATTGATAATTTCGTGAGAGGTAGAAGAATTGTGGAAAAATTCCTTAAATTCAAATTAAATTCTCATTTATTGTTACAAGACTTCAAACAAAGTAATTCCGTCTAATATTCATAGCAAGAAAACATAGAAATACATATCAACACATAATAAGAATGAAATCAAAGTAAAAATTGAAATTGAAAAGGCATCTTCTTTGCCCTGAAAGGGTGAACACTTTTATTAAGGACTTTACCATAGCCTATATTACTAGGGTAACTCCAAAAGTAATGCATAACATTTGTTTAAAAATTATATTTTTATCCTAAAGCTTTGCTATTTTCACAGAATGTAGATACATCCCTTAGGAACAAAAGGTCACTTTTCCACATAATCCCCGCCCCTTTCAGCTGCCTTACGTAACCTAGGATCGAGGGCCTGTAGACCAGCACGGTAAAAGTCTGGACCAACACTCTGAGCCACTCTTTAGCAGCGTGCACAAGGGAGTCATCTTCTAACCTCGTTCCGCGAAGGGATCCTTCAGTTTACCAAAGAGATGGTAATCGCACGGTGCCAGTTCAGGACTGTAAGGCGGATGTTTCAGTGTTTTCTGTTCGAATTTTCTGATCTGGTCTGTGGTCTTGTGACTGACATATGGCTGTGCATTGTCGTGCAATAGCAGAACATCCTGCTTCTCCCGATGTCGTCGACTCAATCGAGCTTGAAGTGTCTTGAGAGTTGCCACATACGCGTCAGAATTAATGGTGGTTCCGTGTGGCATGATATCCATAAGCAACAGTCCTTCTGAATTGAAGAACACAGTAGCCGTAACTTTTTCTCCCGAAGGTGCACTTTTGAATTTCTATTTGTATGGTGAATTTACATGATGCCACTCCATTGTCTGCCTCTGTCTCCGGTCCAAAATGGTGCAGCCATGTTTCATCTTCTGTCACAATTCTTGCAAGTCATCTAGCACCTATCATTGACACTTAGCATGATAACAAATCAAACAGAAGCTACGCTGAACCCATTGCGTCCCTTTTTCTTTTTTGTTATTACATCTTGTCTTCAAATTTCTAAAAATTCGTATTGTAATACAATTTTTAAAACAGTATAAAATGTAACGCTTAATACTCAACAAAATTTCGCCTCAAACAGCTAAGATTTCTATCAGTAAAGCTAAGCCTATATGGCGACTACAACTGTATCTAAAATTCCAAAAACATTTCCTAAAATTTCATTAAGATATAATAAATCTTTGTACCAAATATCATATGCTTACCTTTAGTAATAAGCCTGTAATATAATTACAAACATCCACAAAATTTGTATGCCTGAGAAGTCGACGCTAACTTGCGCTCTCCAAACATAAATCTCACTGAAGCACCTACAATAGTCACACAAAGCGTAGCTGTATGTTCCTGGAAACTGGACAACATATGAAATCGCTTGGTGGAAATTTGAATCTCGTAACACCATTGGTTAGTTCACGAAAGAGCAAAGAATGAGTATCACGAACTAACCACTGCCACTAAATTACCAATGCTTACTCTATCTATTTTGTTTTTCACAATTCAAAATCACCGAGACCAATACAGAAAGGATTTTTATTAGTAGAGAAAGTGTTACAAATATAAAATAGGGATACAAATATGAAGTAGTGCGATATACGATCTCAGACGTGTTGTATTCTAGCGGAAGCCTTCCAAATTACTACGCACTGATACTCTCTTTTGCGGTAATATGTTAGTTTGAAGTTGAACAGTTTAAACGTTTATCACTATTGCGTTTTCGAGCTAAGTGAATATTGTGGTGGTAAGTTCTTTTCTTGAATATAAACTGTTATTCCTCAATGTTAGAAATATTACACTAATATATACCCTTAAAAAGAAATCATCTGCGAATATAGCAATGCATGTTTAATTGATTTCGTTTTTAAAGAATTATATGTTTTGAAGTTGTGACTTACAACATCTGTGTGTCACAAATATGAAATACTAATATTATTAGTATTCCATATTTATAATTTATTTTCTTAGTGACGGTGGAAGGCAGAAGGCAATCGTAATTCAGAAAGCGGTGTTTTAATTATTTAAGACATGATCTAAATCAGAGAATTACCAAAAAAAAAAAAATACAAGGCAGGTTTCCGGTGTACGATCTAAACTACATAATTCAATTTTAGATGAACGATAGTTCAGGTACTAACAGAGAATTACTGAATCCCTCGTTACATTACGAAATACAAATTATTAAATTTTCATTGCTATTGTGATTCCGATTAGTTCCAAATTGTTTAGAAGAGGAAACTTATATAACAAATAAAAAAAAGCGATTAATCAAATGTGAGGAATTATAACGAGAAAGAATTCATGTCCAAAGAAGAAGAAGGAGAAAAATGAAAGAAATAAGAACAAAAACACATGAAAGAATATAAAAAAGTAGTGAGAAGCAAACAAAAGACAGTAAATTAAAGGAAAAACACAAACGGTGGAAGAAAGAAAAGAACACGGAAAAAGGAGGCAAATGTAGAAGAAAAGAATGAAGTCAAGGATAAGAAAGAGGATAAGAAGAACAAATATAAAAGAAACAAATGAAGAGAATAATGTACCAAACAAATACACAAAAATGATATGAGTAGACGGAAAGTAACAAATTAAAGGAGAAATGAGAAGAGAAAATAAAGAGGGATAAAGAAAAGAAGACCGCAGTAAGATAATGAGAAGATGAATAAGAATATGATGGGAATAATTGGGTGAACAGAGAAAATGAGAAGGATAGCGAATGAGAAGAATACAGAAAGAGTAGGATATAACGAAGAGATGAATAGGAATATGAGTCAAAAGAGTAGGAGAGAGGAAAGGTAGAAAGAGGAATATACAGTAGCTGAAAGATTGAAAAGGAACGAGAAGTAAGAAAAGAGATAAAGGGTAAGGACAAAGTATAAGAAAACCAAGAATTAGAACAGTGCTTCTCAAACTTATTGGCACAGGAGAACTCGTCCATAGATGATATTTTCGCGGACGCCTTCAAAGTTGTCAATGGAATGATTGGTAGGTTTGATTTTAGGGTTCTTATTAAGTGGATATGAGTAGTGATATTTGTTATATTTTCCAAAATTGAATCAATATTAACGATATATTTGAATTAATACTTAAATAATATAATACTGTCCTGAAAAATTAGTTGGCCTTCATTAATATATTACAGCAGAATTAATATAAAAAAGTAAAGGAAAACAATGATCTATTTTCAATATATTTTTTGTGTAATATTCTTATATTGAAAAAGATATCAAGTATATTTTACAACTTTCCTTACTTCAGTGAAAAGTTTATGTTCTGCATGAACTTTCGGCCACACATCAAAAAGCCTACAATCGTTCACATTTTTCCAAACAATATCACACAATAACTCAATAAACTCGTCTTCCTCCTCTCTGGTGAGATTGTGATTATCCATGATGGCAAAGTGAATTTGAAATCATATATTGTGAGAATTAGGAACGGGGAAATATTTGAGTTCATCTTCATTCGTATTAGCCTTCGACGACGTTTAAAACAACTGCGCCTTATAAACGAAACTTGTAAAATGTTTGTGGTTATTATATTTAAACTTACATTCTTACAATGTTTAACAACTTTAATAGCACTGAATGGTTGTCAATAGTCAATCAGACAAATTTATAAGTTGCTGTATAAGTACGAAAACGGCCAATGCGTTTCAAATATCATTGCCACAAAAAATACTTCTTACTCTCTTTAAGGCTGTCGACAACAATTTTATTGAAATAATTTATATATTGCAGTTCAATAAAAGTCAGTGCCACATAAGATCAAAATCCTTCTGAAGAAAGAAAAACTGTCCCTATCCGAAAATTGGAGGATCCTCAGAATGAGCTCCGGCAACCCCCGGGGGTACGGGAACCCCACTTTGAAAACCACTAAATTAGAAGATACATTTCGTCTTAGCCCTTCAAGAAATAAAGCAATAAGTGGTCTACGTGAGCAAAAATATTATGGTCTATCTAAATAAACTGCATTACAGCTTCCAAATTCAAACAAATAATTTTAGTAAACTTCTATCAACGACTGTACTGTGTAATACCTACAGCGAACTTGTGGAGTAAAGAAAATATCAACTGTATGATACATTTTGTTTTTCATTTCTTACTCTTTCAGTCACAATTTTAAAAATTACAAATGAAATTAATATGACCGAGATTATGAAATGTAAAACAGATATTCTTATCAAATTTATTATTATTCTATTTTTAACACTTTCGAAGGAAGCTTTCCTCAATTCTAAATCATGAATGCTTCTTCATGTTCTTTAATTTTTTTTTCGTCTCAAAGTTATGTTAGTACCACAAGAAAGAGGCCGGCAGGTTAATGGATGCTGCGTGCGTTAGGGGTAATGTATATTAATATAGTCTGTAAGCACATACATAATAAAGAAAGACTTCTCTGCGTAGTGGGCGAGAAAACAGCACGTGGAGCCTGAAGTATCTCTTGTATAAAAATATACTATACATCACCGTGTATGTGACCATCTAAAATGATTATTTTGCGTTACATTGTATTATATTATATTATATTATATTATATTATATTATATTATATTATATTATATTATATTATATTATATTATATTATGTTATATTACATTATATTATAATATATCGATAGTGTTCTGCCCAAGGGTAGGTCTTTCACTGAAAACCCAGCATTCTCCAGTCTTTCCTATTTTCTGCCTTCCTCTTAGTCTCCGCATATGATCCTTATATCTTAATGTCGTCTATCATCTGATATCTTCTTCTGCCCCTAACTATTCTCCTGTTCACCATTCCTTCCAGTGCAACCTTCAGAAGGCAGTTTTTCCTTAGCTAGTGACTCAACATTAGATTATATAACCTGTAGATTAGTGTAACATAGAGCTAATGAGCGATGCATACAATCGAGGGATAAAGTAACTGGCCATCCTAACCCATTATCCTCACGAGTGATGCCTTATTGGTGTGACTTATGAGGTTCAAATCTGCCTTCAAACAGTTGACTAAACAACAATATTATAATAATGCACATTGGAGCAGAATGAACTCGTGATTTTGGCTCACGTAATATCCGTTCGATTTCTTGGGGTGAATTGAAGCTAGGCATGGTATGACATTGACCAAAGTACAGCATTTGAGGTTAAAGTATCAATTGTTTAGGTTTACATGACAACGATTACTGTTCTGTTACTGAAATCAACAAATCTGAATTATTTCAGTAAATGTACTGAATAAACATGCCTCGTTGGTCAGCAGAACATCGCGCTTTCACAAATAAAAAAATAGGGAGACTTAGTGAAAACACACAGATTATTCAGGCGGCATTTCAACGTTGCAAGATATGGAATAGTTCCAGATCGCAACACAATTAATAACTGGAGAAATTACGAACGACAGCTACTGCAAGAGATGACAAAGCTGCAGGCAAATTTTGGTCTTGAAATATTTCTAAATACTATATGAGGGGCTCACAACCAGAATGGACCAAGTCCACCAGTGATCAGTTTGTGGATTGATACAATCTCGGATGAAGAAAACTTAGATTTATTCATTGCCATAACAAACAAAGTCCATAACTCATTTGTTACTCCACAGATGGCAGCATTTCTTTATGGAAGGTGAATGTTGCTAAGCGTGAGCCAGGAACTTTAAGATTCAATATCTCAGAACTATTCCAGATGGACTTGGTCCACTCTAGCTGTGAACCCCTCATATAATACTCCTATTCGCGTTTGTCACATTTGAATTTTTCATCGGTGTTATTTTCCACACATACCTTGTGACACTATATTTGTTATTCTCCAATACATTGAACACAAAGTTCTCTAGCATTGTCATCGTAGTATTATCCACTACACGCGGCATAATAGGTTTCTTTAATTGCTCAGATTGTTCGATGAACTATATCCCTCTCCCTACATGCCAAGCATTAGACGGCTTCCTTCTGTGGAAAAGTCTAACTTCATTTCGTTGTTTAGTCGCTTTCAGCTGTTTCCTATAGTTTTCAGATGTTATTAGTTTGAGACTTGGAGTTTTCTTATTCTTTTGCCGCCAGATGGAAGTGTTAACAGAGGAAATGGAGACGGTTTTTCAAAATAACTATCAGCGCGTGAGGAATTAGGCAAGCCCAAATGTCCATGTGCAGATGGTGTCTGTGGTGTTTTTGGGGGAGTGGCAATGTCTTCTTCAACGCGAATTTCATACCAATTATTAGCTAGAATCAGATCGTACTCAAACGTGTTATCCTGCAGTAGACCTACGTAATGATGCCAATTCTCTTACGTCGTTAATTGTTAATTCATATATCCTTTAGAATCAAGGCGAAGCATATGTTGAACTAATTGATTTTCCATGTTTGTATGGAGATCTATGCCTTTTCCTATTTTCCCGATATCAATGATAATTAAAATAGCTATAAAGTTTAATTAAGATTGGTTCAATGGAAGATGAGTAGTTTCATACATGCAGGCGGACACACAGAAAGATAAACAGATAGACGGAAAAAGTGGCCATAAATATTCTATGAAGGATTGTGAACTCTCCTAAGACCAAAAACACAAACATTTTGATAGAAACAGCCCACAGAAGGACCACAAACGAAATCAGCGAGAACTCGACACATGCCGAGATCTTCCCAAAACACAGTATCGAAATCTCCCCGAGATACACCTTCATTCAAAAGATAACAGCATACTCAAAACAAAAATAATTGTTTGAGGATAATAACTTTAGTGGCTTTACTAACCTGCAAAATGTATATACAATGATTTGTGCATCTCTAATATCATCACATGCAGTCAAAATGAAATAAACTAAAGATGGCATATTATATTACATGACCTAAAAGAAAAGTGTAACTCACATTCATTGTGTTTAGTGCCTTCTGTGAACGTAAAACACAAGTTGAAGCCACGAGATTCACTTATACAGATTACAAATACAGTCAACACAGATGTCATATAGTTCTGAATTTTTTCACTAGGAACAATGTTCGCAATTGCTACTTTTCTTAAAAGTGTCGAGATCTCTCAAATATCTAGATGTCTCAAAATGAACCTACTACTGTTTATACAAGTACCATATTTATAAATACTGAATGGCTGTGTAAAATTCAGTGTAAGAAACACAATATTAAAAAGCCATTTGCGTAGCTTAGCCGGCAGTAGCGTTAGTCTGAAGATCCGGGGCTGGGCTTGGGGGTGAAGTATATTTCAGTTTAGGCTCATTTTCTGTTTGGGTTTCTTTCCCAAGGTTTTCCGCAACCGCGAATGCCAGGTAATCTATGGCGAATTAAAGATCACATCTCGCTTTTATCAATTCCATCCGTACTAAATAAGCTAGTATTTCATACAGCGTCGTTATATAACCTACCAAAAATTGTTTCAATTTGTTTGCAGGGTTGCTATACTCAGTCTACGTCTTTCATTAACTAACATTCGTACGGACTAAATGAAATGCTATTTTTAACATTTGTATCATAAATAACTTTATTCTGTTATAATTCATTCAAAGTTTTCTGCCCAAGGGCAGGTTCTTCACTGTAAACCCAACATTCTCGCATCTTCTCTTTTGTCCGCCTTCCTCTTCGTCACAGCATAGATCCATATAGGATAACTTAATGTGGTCTATTATCAGTCATAATGTGTAAGGAAAAATTAATGAATCAATTTTTTCATAATATACATAATTAAGTGCATATCTCGCTGTTTTTTGCTAAATGTCCCTGCGAATGGTACACCGAAATTAGAAGTTCGTAAGATATTATAAAATATTTAAAAGAAAAAAGAAAAATTTCCTCAAACTCTAACATAGTTCCTTCATAAAAATGGAGGTACAAATATGAAATACTATTAACAAGTAACAAGATTAATAAAATTGTAAAGTAAAATAGCCTCTACTAAGAAATGCACAAAACAAGCATTCAGCATATTCATTAGAAGGTATTTCCAACCGTAATACTGAATCCAGATGAATATAATGAAATAATGAATAAATATAAAAGTTATAAAGATCAATTTTGTTCTTAACTATAAATGGAGGTTGACTATTCTTGCTCCTTAATTTTAGGTTATCTTTGATAAAATATTTTATATAGCGTAATATACTCAAAATCCTACCTTATATCACAGATCTTTGATAAAATATTGTATCGCATTATTTGTCAAAGAACTTCGATGGAGTAATACCAACCGGGACAGAATTGAGCTAGACAGTAAACGGTGCCTGCACCATAGTGCACCATATACATTCTGACCAGTGTAATATGTAGTTAGTCGGCGATATATGCAATGGAGGGGGAAAGGAACTGGCCACCCTACCCCATTATCTCCTGGTCTAGTTGCCTCATAATGGTGCCTTCTTAATATCACTTGTGAGGTTCAGACCTGTCTTCGAACATTTTACTAAACATAATATATACAGGGTGATTCATTATTACGTGTAAATACTTTGTGTGTGTATTTTAGAGGTGAAACTAAGACTAAAACGTTCTATACAACTTTTTCTCAAAACCTTTAATTCCAGAGTTCCAGTAGGTGGCACCTATATCGCAGCAACTGCATAGACGTTACTGTTCTCCCACACATTTGGTGTGGTACTGTGGGGAATCAGTTACTCGGACCTCGAGTTCTACCTCCGCGGTTGAATGGGGAAATCTACCGCGAATTCTTGGAACGCGATTTGCATGGTCTGCTACATGATATCCCTCTTGCAACGTGAGTGAACTTACGATTTATGCACGATGGTGCTCCTGCGCTTTACTGCCGCAACGTAAGGGCGTATCTCAATGTTGCGTATCCAGAACAATGGATAATCCGCGCAGGCCCAACTCCTTGGCCAGCCAGACCACCGGACATGAACTCTCTGAACTTCTACCTTCGGGGCCGCCTGAAGTCGTTAGTGTATGCCTCTGCTGCACCTAACGTAAAGTACTACAACAGCGAATTGAACATGCGTGTGGAATTGTTCGTGATGAGATGAACGGACTGTGTAACGTTCAGAGATCACTAAGGCGGCGAGCACAGGTATGTCTTCAAGTTGAGGGACAGCACTTTGAACATGCATTACACTAAGAATTGTGCAAATGTGTAAAGTCTAGAAGAAATTGCTTTACATTCTTTACTGTGTTTGGTTTCAGTTCACAAAACGTGGATAAGTAGACTGGTAAGGATATGGTCTTAGTGACTTTGGTTGTTTTTGTACTGAAGTCCAAATGTACTGTAAGAAAGTGATGATTAGTTTACATTTGGTGTGTTATCCTTTCTTTGTTTGGGAGCGCAAGTTCCACGCAAAATGGCGTTAACTCTGAAATTAAAGGTTTTGAGAAAAAGTTGTATAGAACGTTTTAGTCTTAGTTTCATCTCTACATTACACACACAAAGTATTTACAAGTAATAATGCATCATTCTGTATACAAATTGAACCGTAAAAATTTATAAATAGATTCGCATCTATTACGTCACATAACTAAACAAAATGCTCAATGAGGATAAAAGTTTATAGGCCTATTTCAATTAGATTAAATTAAAAACATAAAATTACTTAATCACACAGAATTCAAGATCACCAGTAGTTCAAGAGACACTGATGAAGACGTAACATCACGTCGAAACGGGCCGTCTGTCGAAGGTACATAACTTTTTAAAAATTTTAACACTTTTTAACGTGTGACTAAGTAATTTTATGTTTTTAACAAACAAAGTGTCAACGTGAACTTTAATCAAGGATAGATTAAATTATTCTGTTTAAATAGTAGATAATAAATGCAGCAAAGTATACCAGTACAACGTACACTGAGGAAGAATGTGTCACTCTCCTCAAAGCGATTTTATATATTTCTGTGTTTGAATGAATCATCGCTCCAATAACCTAAAGAAACGAGTACTTCACCCAAGCAACACCACTATAATACTTGTAGCTGGCGATGGCATCGTAATGTTCGAGCAAGAAAACAAAGACATGTGGAAGACTTCCAAACAATGATCATTATTGTCTAGCTCTAAGATATTTTGTGTTTTTTAATACATTTAACATCAGTAAATACGACACTTTAATTTTGAACCACTAACGCGAGTAGAAATGGAAGGTTATATAAAAGTATTGAGGCACGTTAATATCATACGATGCTGTTAGAGGATTCTTTGAAAAGCCACTCTGCGTATGGAAGTAATTTTTAAAACTTGCTTAGAAAGGTAAGTACATGTTCTAGAATGCGTGTTTTGTCATTCTGAAACTGTAAAGATTTAATTTTAAATTGTTTTTCCCGTAACTGAGTCTCTTTATGATAGACTACAGAGTTTACCACTTCCTTAATTGAATCAGTCATTTCAGAAAGGGCTCAATGGCATGTATTTAAGAAAATGGTTTCTTCACATATATTGGTGCATAATGGGTAGATACATGATTCTGCATGAAAAGAGCTCATTTCCACTCAATAACATTGGTTCTATAACTGTCTGAATATATTATAGCATTCATTTTGGAATTAGCTCAACTCCTGGAATTGAGGCCTTTATAAAGTGAATGTGCCTTGACACCTAGTGACAAACAAAATAATCTGATAACAGTTGGTTACCAGTTACCAGTTCAGCTGCTTTAAATAAACATGGGGGTCTCTTGAAGGGATTGCAGTCATTTGTAATGAGAAGAAAAGAAAGAAAGGTACATGTAATAAGCAAAAATATAAGAGTGGAATATGTAGAAATCATTGCAAATGCTTCAAAAGAAGGGAGATTTGTTGTAAAATTGGTATCAGTTGATATTAAGGAGGTTAGTATATGATGGCAGAAATACTACAAGAGAACCTGCTTGTCAGTAGAAACACAATCGAGAGAAATATCCCGTGATCAGAAAGTGAAACTCCAACCAACAATGTTCAATGAATACAAGTAGACTATGACTCAAAGAACCCAAGGAAAGTATGTGTTTCAGCTTTCATCGGAGGTTTGATGAGACACACTTTTGCTTTGAAGATATCTGCTACAGATTTTGTGAAACTTCCGGATCAATGTGCCTACAGTGAAAAAGTTCTCCTTAACGTTAAGAAGATTGAGGATTTATCTAAATTAAAGTGCTACATACCAGATGAACTCTTAGGGTGCTATTCATAGACATTTCGCTAGCCGGGGCTACGAGCGTGCTAAACAGGATTCATATCATATCATATCGCTGACACTGGTTTATGAATACGAAAAACGTTAGTTCGCTGATCATCCACCGAAAGCCCGCGCTAAGAATGTCTATGAATACGGCCCTTATGGTTTTACAGGGACATCGTAGCTTGGCCTACTAGCAGCAAAAGTGATGATGATGCATAAAGGACGTTAAATTTATTGTTAATTTTTTTCTGTTGTTTTTAACAATGTATTATAATATTGACACAATATGTTAATGTCTGTGTTTCTGTGATTATGAATATCAGAATGATTTCAGTGAAATGGAAATATTAGTCAAAATAGAATTCATTTTTCATAATTTTATTTTATTTATTTTTTATTATCCAATTTAATAAACCCTATTTCACCCTGATGTATACTAGGGTTATAGTTGGCATCAAATTACATATTTTATAAACAATAAACAATAGTAAAGTGATAACATAAAATAGTGGTCACAGTTACAATTTACATGAATTATGTAGAAGCATGCACATTAGTGAAAAAATGGCTCCTGTTACAGTTTAATGAGATGTTTGAGGAATAATCAATGCAAGAGATATACAAGAATGTCTAACCGTTTCAGAGTAAATCACGATCTTAAAAAGATAATCAATAGTAGATTAATAAAATAAAGTTTCACTTTCACTTTCAAATTAATACTTAATTCATGAACAATGAAATAGTTAAGAGTAATAAAGAGATATTACAAGCAATGATTTACGGTTACAAGTTACATAGATGATTCAGGAACAATTACAATAATTAAAATATAGCACAAGTAATGACTTACAACTAACGAATAACGAAATTCTTGAAGGGCAATATATAATGGTAGGGGCAATACAAAAGATTTAAAAACATATGTAAACAGTACAGTAAAGGAATAGTAGAAAAAATGACTTAAGATTACAAATTAAACACATTCTTTTTAAAGGAATAGGTAACAACAAAGAGATACTAATAACAATACACTGACTGTAGTTACAGATTAAACACATTATTTTAAAAACAAGCACACAAAGGATTAATAGCTATTTTCAGGCATCATTCAAAGGGACCATGACTGTAATTCACATCTTCTTGATGTCATTTCGTATATTATTTTGTGATTCCATCTATTTCAATTTGTTATTTTTCACTGTAACAACAAAATATGTTTCATAAAGCCTCAAGGCTTTATTCTCAAAATAGGAATTTCCTTTTGAAAGGGCTGAATTCCACAATTTTGAATCGGTATTACAACCCATCTGAACAAACTTTGCTTGTGTTTCATACATGTTAATGCTAAAACCATTGATTATTATAGGATCAAATATTGAAATGTTTTTATATAATCAGTTTTTTTCTTTCTCCTGAAAAATTGGAATTTGTGCCATTGAGCCCTTTCTTAAATGACTGATTCAATTGTCAAATTTTAAAAGTATATTACCGCACTGTCATATACTTTGGCCTTGTTTCTATTACGAGGAATAATGTGACATTGCTGTACTTGGCGTAATAGGGAAGCGTGTCATT
Organism: Periplaneta americana; assembly: GCF_040183065.1. Lineage (NCBI taxonomy): Eukaryota > Metazoa > Arthropoda > Insecta > Blattodea > Blattidae > Periplaneta > Periplaneta americana. The sequence continues at coordinate 129,375,674 of NC_091132.1, read as the reverse complement.
GAGTACACATGTTCTTACTCATTAAAGAAAGTTTAATCTACTTCAAATCCTCCGTGAAGGGAATAGTAGCGCTAATACCTTGGGAGTAACAGAGATCCCGTAACTGACAGATAAAACTTAAGAGACGAGACGAACAAGCCCAAGGAAGAACGACAGACGGGAAGGAAGTCTCGACTAAACTTCTGGCTGACTGTCAGTCGCTTTGATATCCCTGTTGCAGCTAACACTTGCTAGTTATTAGCGTATCTAAGCTCTCAGGATCCGTTTGCATATGAAAAGACAGCAAGCAGTAACTAAATGTTGAACCCCACCAATTATTTTAGCGAAGCGAGAATAATTTGCATAATACTACAATTCGGAATGATGTTTTTGTTTGAATTGAGCAAAATGAAGTAATATAGCTAAATTTATACGAGATTCTAGGATTTCAGTGCGGTTGGTTTGTGAAGAAGGCTTTTTGTGTTTTAATGGTGTGCTGAAATGGAAAGTTTTCGACGTTTCGTGACTACTTACTGGTTTCAAATTCAGGGACGTACGTAACTGGTTGCGAGTGGTCGAAATGTAATATAGCTTACGATTTTGAGCTAATTACAATTGGCTTTTAAGGAACCCGCAGGTTTATTGTCGCCCTCACATAAGTCCGGTTTCTATCCTGTGTAATATTAATCCAGTCTCTATTATCTTATCCCATCTCCCTCAAATCCATTTTTATATTATCCTCCCATCTACGTCTCGGCCTCCCTAAAGGTTTTTTGTCCTCCGGCCTTCCAATTAACACACTATATGCATATCTGTATTCGCCCATACGTGCTACATGTCCTGCCCACCTCAAACGTCTGGATTTAATGTTCCTAATTTTGCCAGGTGAAGAATACAATGCGTGCAGTTCTGTGTTGTGTAACTTTCTCCTGTAGCTTCATCCCTCTTAGCCTTAAATATTTTCGTAAGAACCTTACTCTCAAACACCCTTAATCTCTGTTCCTTTCTCAAAGTGAGAGTCCAAGTTTTAAAACCATACAGAACAACTGGTAACATAACTGTTTTATAAATTCTTTCAGATTTTTTTACAGCAGACTAGATGACAAAAGCTTCTCAACCGAATAATAACACGCATTTCCCATATTTATTCTGTGTTTAATTTTCTCCCGAGTGTCATTTATATTTGTTACTGTTGCTCCAAGATATTTGAATTTTTCCACCTCTTCGAAGGATAAATCTCCAATTTTTATGTTTCCATTTCGTAGAATATTCTGGTCACGAGACGTAATCATATACTTTGTCTTTTCGGGATTTACTTCAAAACCTATCGCTTTATTTGCTTCAAGTAAAACTTTCGTGTTTTATCTATTTTATTCCTAACATATTCACGTCATCCGCATGGATAAGAAGCTGATGTAATCCGTTCAATTCCAAACCCTCTCTGTTATCCTGAACTTTCCTAATGGCATATTCTAGAGCGAGGTTGAAAAGTAAAGGTGATAGTTACTTTTATAAATATACAATGTTTCAGTATTTTCTAAGTAGACCTACATTGTATATTTGTCGATTATCTTAGGTTTAGGTAACCGATACAATGTTTGCATTGTGATATAGATTTTTGTTGCTTTTAACCATATTTTTTCATGGAAAGTTTATAGCGTTTGGAAGTACGTGTCGATCCATATTTGAAGGACGCACTTAACCTATTCTTGTGATAAAGTAATAGTGTGGATTGTAAATGGAAAGATCATAGGCTACATTATATTCCAATTGAAGACTACAGGGGAAAAACCTGATAAGTCACGTTTTATTGTTTTTACAGGAGAGGAAGTTGAAAGTTTCAAGACTCATTAAGTCATTATATTCTATTGTCTTCCGGTTATTGTTCTTCAAATTTCTTTGAACCAATGAGGCTGTTATCCTGTACAGTTAAACTGCACACCTCTACACTATCTTAACTATTACTTGACCTCTAAAACAGAAAATCGGTAATTTTGGTCTTATCGTGTTTTCCCCTGTGCTCTTCAATTGAGTCGGTTAAAGTCATAACTCACTTATTCAAAAATGAACATTTTCACAACTGAGGGAAAGAATATTTGTAATACTTGGAGCCCATTTACTTCACAATGAAGGTTAATAAATGAAAGAACAATGATTAAAAACTACTATTCAGATTTGTAACCGTATTTATTTATTCAGGAGTGAAAGTTATTTAGCTTTAAATTATGGATCATACGAGTTTTGACAATTACCTTTGGATCATGAGTGTTCTGAGAATGCTCCGTTTGGAACGTGTGAGTTTAGATAATGACCAGTTGGGATCATGTGAGATTTGACAGTAACAAATTAAATTATTACACAAGAACATTACCTCAAGCATATTTTTAAATTCAATGTAAAAGAATAGGTGTCCGATTATTAAATTTTTCAGTTGAGTACATTTAAAAAAATTATATAGTATAATATAAATTAAGGGGTCCAGTCAGAGAGAAGGATAAGTCACAAATCTTGGAATAGGGAAATTAAGTAGGGTAAATTAGGGTCTGTTGGACAGTCGGGCATGTTGGACACTTTGTAATTGAACGTGTTATCTCGCCACTTGTGGGCACCACATTCTGCTAGAAGTCAATGACGGAAGTACCCCCACTCGTGGCTACTTCCGTCATTGACTTCTAGCAGAATGTGGTGCCCACAAGTGGCGAGGTGACACGTTAAAGTACAAAGTGTCCAACATGCCCGACTCTCCAACAGACCCTAATTTACCCTATTCTCAGAACAATCTGAGAATTTATGGTGGAAATTTAAATTCCAGTGGCAAAGCTATTGCCAGAGTTATTGCAATTATGACACGACATTTTAGAGAGGAGAAAATGAAATTTTCTTAGAAAAGCGGATTCTCCTCTTATTTGAGTCGACCTCTCAATTTACAATCTACAAAAAAAAAAAAAAAAAAAAAAAATTCTGATTATAAATTTTATTATAACTCATATTTTCGTTACTACGTTCCTTTGTATCACAAGACTAATATCTACTTACATCAATTCGCACATATGTTCAGTATTGTTCAGTTGATTTATTAGCCTATTCACCGCACCATCAATCATATATAGACTATGTAGAACTAGAATATGTTATAATTGTGATAAAACACTCGGCCCTGCTTAATTTACCAATACATCAGTATGAGCCAAGCAGAATCAGAAAAGAATATTAACCTTGCTAATTTGGCCTGGTTTCTATTCGTTATTTCTGGAGCTGCTACACATTTCCGTGGTCGTCCTCTTTCTCCAACCGGTAATACGTTCTCTTCCATAATATTACGCTTACAAAATGCTTAGTTACAGCCGCTAAATTCACTGATATTTATAAAAATAACAAGACACATGCAAGATACTCATCCACAACCCTATCCTACACAACAAGAAGTGGAGAAGCGGGAGGGAAGTACTGATCGGTGATTGGTCGAGAAGCGCTATATACAGAACTCACAAGATCCAGTGGATCATGAGAGTTTTGACAGAAACTGGGAAGTTTGTCGTCTGTTTACACAAGCATCATGTAAGAAATGTGAAAAATTAATCCCTGAATCGTGTTCTGCGCAGATAATCGCATGGGAATATAACGGTATCTCAATTTTTCATTTTTTGGAGCATGTGAGTTATGACTCTAACCGACTCAATTGTGAATCAACTAGAGTTCATTGAATTTAAAGCTCGAAAGGTTATGAATTGTGTAAGAGTAGAATGTAGATAGGCCTATTTGCCGTATAGTCGAAAGATGAAAGCAATTTTATTCTGTTGTTTATTCAAGAATTATCCTTTTCATTCTGAGCCAAACCCGCATACATCCTGTTCACAGCAATTTCGCCGACTGAGCTATCTTTGCTTTTAAAGCACGTGTAACTGGTATTAATTATGCAGACTTTAGTGATAATTATCGCATCATATATATTTAGTAACACATAATTTGCGTAGTGTTTTAATTAATTTGCATTTTACTTCATTAATCCTGTTCCATACTTGTTGCTAGGATTTGTTATACGCACCATTATATATGGGAAGCGTTTTGAAAGCTGCATGAAATTTAATTGGAATCCAACGTTTAAAGCAAAACTCATTGTTTCTGGTCGAGTTGTGGCCATATACTATATTCCTAAATTAACCATACTGTAAAGTTTTAAATAATTTCTGTAATTAATATCCCCTTAGTTAAGTTCATTATAATACTGTATTATATATCACAGGGACGCGACGCAAAATAGCTGTTTCCAAGTATATATCGTGGCCTTTTTAACCACAGACTCTCGCACATACAAACCCATTTTCTAATTGTATTTGGTACGCACTGGAATTCAGAAATGATAGTACCAACCCAACTGAAGTTCTATGTGCATTAAGCATACATCGCAACAAATTCTATACAATAATAAGTTAGTTTTATGACTAGAATGTCAGCGATCGAGGCTAGACACATTATTCAAATTCCGACCGACTCCAAATGAATATTCTGATAAAGAAACATAGGGGTAGTACTGAGACTGGAGAACTTCCATTTCCCCTATCACTATAATTACAATGAGATTACAAAAAATTAGAAGTTAGATGGGAGAAAGATCTGAAAGTTACAACCGAATTTACGTACTTACAAAGAGTTCTGTGCCTGATGATAAAAGTTCTATGTCAACTCCACGCCTGTAGTTCATTACCCAATATATTTCCAATGAAGGAAGTTGGAGAATTTTAAAGAAAGAAAAGTAAGCACGAATTTTGGCTAAATCTGTAGAACATTTAACGAGGGAAGACATGTTACCAGTAACTTTTAATTGGTTTATTTTACGACGCTTGATCAACTGCGCCTGAGTGAAATGAAGGTGATGCCACCAGCGTAATGATTCCGGGGTCCAGCGTCAAAAATTACCCAGCATTTGCTCTTATTGGGTTGAAGGAAACCCCCGGAAAAACTTCAACCAGGTAATTTTCCCCAAATAGGTTTTGAACCCGGCCTCACAGTTTCGAATTACGACATGCAGACCACTACTCCACGCGGTGGTCGTCACTATACAGAGTAATTCGCGACTTACAGATCCTAATATTTGTGCAATGAATCGTTATAAATTTTCAATTTGAAATGATAATTTTTATACATGTACTATGAACCTTGTAAACAGATCTTCCCTGTTTCCTACGGATATACAGGATTTTTTCGAGGTGGTGTTACAAACTTTCAGGGATGATGGCGAAGGGCACACGTATCAATTTGAGATAAGGAACCCTGGTCCGGAAATGACCGAGTCGAAAGTTACAAGCAAAAATAGTTGTGTAGAAATGAAATAATTTTATTCCTCTGTACACCTTATTTATGTGTATTTATCTGTACATCTTACACGTACTGTATTCATCTGACGTTGTTTACGTTGTCTACTTACAGTATTCCATTCAGTGCTCTGTCTGAGGGATGGGGACAGGAAACTACACTAAAGCAATGCAGATAGCGTAACGTGTAACGGAAATGGTCGGCCCTGACATGCACGTCTGTAGACAGCAGGTTATGTGTACAAGTTGTAGTGTCCAGTCGATCAGTCCTAGTGACATGGAGGAGTACACGAGGGCGGAATATGCAGACCTAATTTTCGAATACGGATGGGCCAATGTGAACGGTAGACAATCTCACAGATTTTATGGGGTCAAGTACCCAAGTAGGTGATATCCGGTCCACACCATCTTTCCACGACTGTTCCAAAGGTTAAGGGAACGAGGGCACGTGATGCCAAATTACAATTCCATTTCCACAAAATTATTTTTGCTTATAACTTTCGACTCGGTCATTTCCGGACCAGGGTTCCTTATCTCAAATTGATAATGTGTTCTTCGACATCATCCCTGAAAGTTGTATCACCACCTCGGAAACACCCTGTAGAATCTTACTGTAATAAAAGCTCGTTCACGCTGATAATCCTGTCTGTATGTGCATGGAAACAAATACATTTGAGGAAAAACCCATGTGTGCTTCGTATCGTAGGCATGTTATCGGCCCAATTTTTAAAGAAACGATCACCACAGTTCTTATTCCAAATAATCAGTCAATTAGTAGACCTATATCAGTTAATAGACGATGAATTATCTCGTCTACGTGTATTTCCAAAAAGTATCATCCAATGTGTCATAAAATGTACGATAGCACGAGAGAAATGGAAAGTTAGCCTTTTTTAAAAGAACTGGATAGCCTGAAAAATTTTGCTTCCAAGATCCTAAAATTTAGCACCTTCAGAAATCGTTTTACGGAGCCTACTCAAGGAAAAGTTATACAGCTGCACAAATGGAGCTCTCCTAAAAAAAACTACAGTCCAAGAGACGGTAGCCATTATTGAGGACGCTGTACTAGTATTCGAACAATTTGGAACGCAGAGTCGCAAAGTCTTTCGATGGCGGGGGAAAACTTTCAGCTTTATATGTGAAAGATAAGCAGTTAAAGAATAAATTGAAAATTAATAATGAATTGTTCGATGTCGAATTCTGTTTAGAAAGCGTGAATAGTCGACAAATGTTAAGAATTTAGAAGAAAGGAAAATAATAGAGATAAAGGAGAAAGTAAAACGGATTGTAATTAAAAATGCTATGAAAGAAAGGGTGAAGTTGCAGTGACACATGTGATTGCGATAGAAGTGTGTCTAAAGAAATCAACAATGTTAGCAAATTCCATTCAGGCCACAACAAACTCTCAAACATCTACATGTCAGAAAGAAAGCGAAAGGGGAGTGAAATAAGCAAGCATAAGAGAGGTTAACAGACATCTGGATACGTTCAATAATGACATCACCCCAAGGCCAAGGCTTAAGTGTGAAGATGCAGAAAAGTGGAGTGATCAGCAGAGTATCAAATGACGACAGCTGTGGAGACCTTGGAGTTGGAATGCAGAAAAATGTTGAATCGACGAAAGAAGAGAGTGGGGAAAAATAAGTACGGGTAGAAGAAGGGGAAGCATAGAGAGTGTTAATCGAGTTAGTAGGTTGAAACGAGGGGGCAGTATGGAAGAGAAAACACTATATAATCTGAGGAAATGATGTACTAGGGGAGAGAAAAAATAACAGGGTTAGTTATCTAGTAGTAAAATGAAACTGAACGGATGCCCTTCCTCAAGATTATGAACTTTTTTCTTTAACGCTGGAATGCTTATAGGGATAAACTGTTATCCCATACCATTTTATTATTTTTATACTTTTTTTCGTTTCAATGTCGACAAATGCGATACTTTGTGTATACTCATTTTAGGTTGTGCTAAGATTGTTGCTGGTGGTATCGAGTGATTCCATCGTAGTTCTACTGAGAATCAGGAGTTTTGGGTCATCAGTTACCCCTGTATCCAACTATGTTTGTATTATTTCTTACTTTAACCTTACCTACAAATTTTCGCTAAGGTATTCAATAAATATTACACATTGAAGAGGATGAGAATGAGCCCAAATTGTCGAAGAAAATGAACAGGTGTGCCAGGTGTCACCTATGTCATGAGCAAAAGACAGAAAAACAAAAATAATTGTGTGTTCCAAACGTAATAGGCCTGTATGTCAAGATCATCGATTGGATGTGTGCCATATGTGCAAGGAAACATAACTGTAAACTGATATCAACAAATAATTTGTCAAAGTAAAATATATTGCTTTTTGACAATCATGCATCTTAACGTTTCTTTTGGGGTAACCGATTACCTCATATATCTATTACTGAGTGTGAAGTTTATGTATAGTTTCCAGGGCTAAACAATAAATTTTAAGACCAAAGTTATAAACCAAGTTGAATCTATATTCTTTGGGTACGAACGTTAATGTGATTATGTGTTAGAAGTGCTTCTAAAGTGAATTTAATAATATGTTATGTCGACAAGGGTTAGGTCTTCTAGATTAAATATATTTCAAAGGTAATTATGTTATTTACTGGAAAGATTTAGTTAGTTATGAAAGAGATGTGAGTAAATTTGATGACAATAATTAGTATAAATGGTTATTAAGTGTAGCTGTGAATAAAATAAGTGAATTAGGATAATAAGTGTTATGAAGAAAAAGGAGGGATATATGAAAGTGAAGGGACATGAAAAAACATAGTTAAAGAAAGTAGTAAGGTCACGATACGTCAGTGTGTAAAGTTTGTAAATAACATAAATAAGGGACTGCTGGTCCGAATATGTTGAGATAAATATCATATCGTATCATATTGTATCGTATAATATCGTATCGAATTGTGTTGTATCATATCGTGAGCAACTAATCAAACGTAAATTGCCAAATAAGAAAACATTTTCAGGAGAGACAAAAATTGGGTATTTTCCAAACTAATTAAAGATTAATAAAATCTTGTATAAATCTATGACAAGTTGAAAGAACCACATATCTCACTAATTTTTTTTTCAAGAGTACACAAGTTAGAGCCTAACATAACACTATTTATCTTGGACAATTTATGGTTTGTTGCGGTTTGGTGGACATTAAACGAATTCATGCAATTGTGACAATTTTATTTTAACAAGGAAATGTGAATTTCTGCTCATTTTATGTTGTGATGTCTATCTGGTAGATGCATCCCAGTGTGTTAACTGTTTTACTAATTTCAAAACATATTACTATACTCATTTTTTTTTATTTTTAATTGACTTCTTTAAAATGAACTGATTAAACCATGGGGAAGGATAGTCGCACATTCTTAATCTCTACTGTAAGGCGAATGTTGGTATAACTGTGTAAAATGGATGGGAAAAGTTGCGATTTGGGAAATTCTGATTGCACAAATGTGTAGAGAAGCCACTCCAAGCTTAATTTTTACCGGAGATGGAGAATTTACGTTTCTATTAGTTGCTCCTCATATTTCGTATCGTATCGTATCGTATCGTATCGTATCGTATCGTATCGTATCGTATCGTATCGTATCGTATCGTATCGTATCGTATCCATCGCACCGCACCGCATCACATAATTTTCTACGAACTCATACTTTCTACAACAAAGATTAAGATTACTACAACCGAAAGAACGAAAGAAAAGAACGTCTGAATTTAAAGTAGGCCAAATCAATTATTTATTTTCCAATTCAAGTCAAAGAACGTCATTGGTCAATAAATCTGTCATCATCAACTATTTTTAAGCAGTTCATAAATGTTTTTATAATCGTTTTAATAGGCCTGACAGTAAATAACTAGAGTGCTATGTGATACTTAGCATAAAATTTTGGTCATAAACTGGATCGAAAAATTGGCTTTTACGTTCCTGTCACGAGTGTGTGAGACGAGAATGGGTCACCGATAAAGCCTGCATGTGTAGATAAACACGAGGGATGCACAAGGTTTTAGTTACAACATTTATGGCGGAGAATTAATTGAAATTATATTTTCCAAAAACACACAAATTGCATAACGTTATCATATACACAATTCAACAAACAAGCAATTGTAACGTTGAAATAATTCAATATAACAAATCAAATTTTGCTACTTACATGATATTGCTTTCAAGCAGCATTTTTTACGGCCATGAATTTCATTTTCTGTGTGACTAACATAATATCATCTTCTTCTGTGGCCGAATTATTGGTCTGAACTCTATTTGAATAAATTGAGCTTAGAGAAAGGATAATTATGCTTAGGAAATAGTGTTGTCACTTCTTCAGATCAGTATACTCTAGTTTTGTTAATTCGACCAGAGAAGACGGTGATATTATGTTAGTCATAAAGAAAATGAAATTCATGACCGTAAAAATGCTACTTGAAAACAACATCATAAAATTATCAAAATTTGATTTGTTACATTGAATTATTTCAACGTTACAATTTTATTGCTTGTTTGTTAAAATGTATAGATCTACATGATAAAGTTATGCAATTTGTGTTCTTTTGTGTTGTGTGTTTTTGGAAAACATAATTATTTCAATTAATGCTCCGCCATAAATGTTGTGACAAAAGCCTTGTACGGCTCGTCTTCCCCCAACACGTTACCTGCACTCTTTTTACGTTTTCACTGTACCTAAACGAGACGCTCTACTGTACTATAAATGGCGCTCAAAACGAACATCAAACGAAAGTATTGATATACAGTGAAACCTCTCATTCACGGATATTGAAGGAACATAACAATCTGTCCGCATCTGGGAAGTGTCCTTTACTGAGAGGGAGGCTCCCCAATCTAACAGTAAATTTATAATATGCATTATGTATCCCTTCACTCTTTAAATGAAATGTATTACTGTAGTGTAATTCTAAATACAGTATACTGTGCTACAGTAAATTCTTTGCAACTTTGAACTACAGTAGATAAGACCGAAAAATAAAAATACAATACTGTGCCATGCAATTTTATTCTAGGGCTACAGTTACGCAGTACTGTAATTTACAGTTTTCAACTTAACCTTTACGTTCAGGTGCCATGTCTCTCGAAACAGAACAACTGATTGAAGTGAAGAGAATAATCCTACCAACCCTATCATGTGTCGAATACAATTTCACGATCGCGGGAATCTTGGACCCATCAGACAGGTTAAATTTTATGATTTTTTTTATCCACCCACTTCCAGCTAACAAGGGGTAGCCGGCTGGATTATTAGTAGCCTACGAGACCCTTATTGTCTTCTTTCATGTTAAGGAATTTCTGTGCAGTTCTCAAAACTGAATTTTCCATTTTTGTAACACATTAGGTTTTAAAATCCAAGTTCTGTCCGCAGTCAGGAGGTAAAGCAAGTTTTAGGTCTGTGGAACAGCTGTCCATGTCCTTGTCTGAGTGTGTTCGTAAACGAGAGTTAAATTTATCATTATTTCTATATTATTTCAGTTGGGACATAAAATACTGTCCGTATATGAGGAGTGTCCGTATCTTAGGGGTGTCCGTATGAAGAGGTTTCACTGTATTCGGATATATGATGTAATCGCGGTGTTGTAGAAATTATTAATAAAACTGATGAGCTGTTGTGAAGTACTAGACTGCGTTACGAGATTAAAGTACGGGATATATCAGATATACTGCTGTACGTTTGTTTGCATTGTGTGATGACAGTATTATTGCACAGGAAATATGAGATTATTGTTGGAAAGAAAATTCTTCAAGTAACAACAATACGACACCACAAGAATGCTGAGCTTACGTAATTAGTCGGATGGCGATGAACTTGCAACAGCAAATTACGCTTGCAGCGTGGGAAATAACGTATGTAATGATCGTGAGACCGCAAGACTGCCGAGACGTAATTTTAATGTACACAGCATTACTACCGTCGACTATGGGTAAGTGGAGAAAACGACTGCTAGTAACGGGAAACATCCAGAAAGGAAAACCTTCTGGAAGGCCTCGCAGTAGCATGAATGCAGCAACAACGGAAAGGATTCTGAAAGAGTTCGACTTATCCCAAAAAAAATCGATCAGCCAAGCTGCACGTGAGTTTGGTATCAGTCATGCCAATGTGTTTCGTGCTTTGAAACGTGAGAAATACCATCCCTTCAAAACGATGGATGGGAAGAAGAGGACCGACAGAATGGCCAGCCCGTTGCCCTGATCTCACAGCCTGCGGCTATTTGTTGTCAGTTTATTTGAAGGAGAAGTTATGCAAGACGTTGACGTGCTGAAATTAGCAATTGAGGAAGTAATTCATCCTATTCCAGTGGACATGCATCATGAATCAATTAATGACTTCCCAAGCTTTGCCAGTTATGCTTGGATGTGAATGATGAACAGTTTGAGGAATAAAGTGACTTGGTTATTATTGTTGTGACTTGTTTAATTTGAAGAATTGTTTTTCCAGTAATAATACAGTGGCTTTCACTTAATAGGACCACTTTGGAACCATCCGTTTTGGTCCAATGAAGCTTCGTATTAGGACCAAGATTAGAGGGACAAATACAGTACACGTCAGTATATGTCTCTAACTCCAGTTAAAAGAACCAGCAGCATTATTGGACCAAAACACATGGTCCCAACGTGGTCCTGTTAAGCGGAATCCACTGTAATACTGTCATCACACAATGCAATCAATGTATAGCCGTATTTCTGATACATTCTGTAGTTGTACGATTTAAGAAAAATCTTGGCATTATAACTTGTGATGGACAAGCCCGTAGTTCAGGCGACACAGGGGTTTTCTCCGGGTACTCCGGTTCTCCTGTGACATTCCAACAAATCTTCACCATCAACATTCATTACCAGTGCAAGACCTATCGCCTATGGTGCATTCTGGATAGTCTCTGACGAACTAAGTGGTGTACATTTCTCGGCACTAGCGGCATCTATGAACCACGTATGTAGAGTCGGGGATATTTCGGCAAGTTAAGAGTAGGCAAAAAAGTAATAGTACCTGTATATGGAATATTTACTAGTTCTTCAACTTCTTTCTATTATTGTCTCCTCGTATATCTATCTATCTCTGAAGTTCTGGTTGACATTTATATCCATTATTTATCAGTAGACCCCGGATATTTATGTAATATGAAAGTGCGAAATATGTATATAAAATGTAGTAAATATCGGGGAAATATGTAATTAAATATGTAGTACTGGTAAAACATGTAATTTAAAATCACTATTTATTAATGCATTAAATTCACAAAAATGTCGTCACAGTTTAACTGGTCAGTTGAAGTGAGAGAATGCAGTCTGGAAAGTGATTTGCCATTTCCACCCCATAGTATAGTTTGGAAATACAACTTGTCTCTGCAATAATTTATTATTTTTCTTGTGCCTTGAGATTTTCTAGAAAAATATTTTTCTGTGGCATACATAATGGCAATTTGATTTACCTAACACCCGACCCATACCCCTCGCTAATAGCCTATTTTCAATTTGTAACATAGGCTAGTTAAATGACCGGCGCACCTGACTATCCCAGATTCTGAGAAAGCATTAGTGCAAATGTATGGAGTTCAGGCACTCCAAACTACTATGTTTTACAGACAAAGAGTTGGAATCCCTAGTTTTATGTTTGTTTTTTTATTTATAAAAGAACTATTCTCTATAGCAAGCTTTAGAATTTGAAGTAGACTATTTTCTATAGTTCTGAACAAAACATAACGACGTCAGTTTCGGGCCCTCCTTTACCAGCATCGTGTACTATAGTGAGAACAAAAGACGGCTCTCCAGGCGGAGTAATGGAACAGGGACGTTAAGATATTATATGTCCAGATATATATGAAAAAGAAATCAATAATTTACTCTGAAAAAAAAAATTAAAAACCTAATAAAAAAGAATTTAAAACTCAATAATTACCTAGATATGTACAAAAATGATACAATCTTTACATAATATTTAAAATTTGTAATATTGCTAAGACTATGTAAAAATATGTAAAATGAAACTCAACTATAACCATATCAGAACTACAAATCGCCGACATTTGTCATTTTCAGTAGTCTACAGGTAGGGGAATGCAATATTGAATTACATAAGAATCCGGGCTCTATTTATCAAACAGTAGGCCTACACCTTACTTCACGATATTTTTTGAAGAACAATTGTTTGCATGCATCTGAAGTCTGATTAGTGTAATATGTTGCTAGTCAGCGATGTAAACAATAGAGGGGAAAAGGAACTGACCATCCTACCTCATTATGTCCTGGATTAGTTGCCTTATGAGTAGTAATGCTTCATTTGGTGTCAGTTATGAGGTTCAGACCTGTTTTCGGACAGTTTACTGAACAACAAAAACGACAGCAGCAGCAACACCACCACCACCACCACCACCACCACCACCACCACCACCAACAACAACAACAACAACAACAACAACAACAAATCTTCTCTTCTCCTACAAACTTTTTCTTCTTCACTTTTTTCCCGTCATTTTTAACTCCATTTCACTACGTATACTTTTTCTTTCATATTTTCTTCTCTTCTTTTTATTATATCATATTCAGTATCTCTCCTCCTTTTGTCGGTTCTTCATCTCTAGCTACATTTTCCTCTTTATATCTTCTAATCCTGTTACTTAATTTTTACATCATCATTTTATTCGCTTTAGTTATCTTTAATCACATTTATATTTTTCTCATTTGCTCTTATTTTTCTTTGGTATTCTGTTCGTTTGTTCCATTACTTCTCTTCTCTTCTCTATTACTTCGTCATTCTTCCTTTGTTTCTCGTTCCTTCCAGTTACTCTTTTTCTCATCAGCTCCCCTTTTCACTTCCCCACTCCACTTCCTTCTCTTTCCTTTTCCCCATTTTCTCTTCATTTCCAGATGCCTATTTCTTCCTTCTCGTATTGTTCCTTCTTCAGAAGGACGATATAAGTCGATGACATCTGCATTATACGTGAACATCCTCTGGCGCTTAAAATGTGAAATAAGCCTACTGTTTTTCGTCGGAAAGCCACTTGTAACCCCACTCCTGACGTAGTCTCATGAGCATAGTGAAATTCTCTTCTTTGCTTCTCTGTTCCGCTTTATAGACGCCCCGAGACATGTACGATCGAAGCTACTCTTACAAGGGGACCCGTGGATCCAGAAGGAGTGCTTTTAACGTTCTGAGATAACAACATGCGGATTTTACTTTTTTTTAGTCTTGCTTCAGGCTGTAAGCAATGCCGACTGCCTCCCGTTCCCTGCAAAACGATTTAGATTCCATTTTTACAAACTTAGCATAATTTTGACGTAACAGAACCACTTAGATAGCGACGGATGGGTCGCCAGTTTAGTCAATAGTCGAAGGAGACTCTCTGATGGTGATGGTGATGGTGGTGGTGATGATGATGATGATGATGTTAATAAAGATGATCACTCTTCTTTGTTTTGATAATGATTATCAACATCGTTACCATCGATAACAGAAACAACGACGATAGTTTCCGGCTTCACTCAAAGTATAAAATGTTAGGACGTTTTACATCTCTTTCACTAAATGGGTTTTTATTTTTATGTTACTATGACTATTACACTTTTACAACGTCATACTACTTTTGACCAATAAAACGGGACGAAAGGACGTTTTTCAACCAATCATGGCTGCTTATCGCACAATTTTATCGCGTCCCTAGCATTTGTTTAATTTTATCGCGTCCCTAGAATTTGTTTATTTTTATCACTACCCTAGCATTTGTTTCTTTGTTTGTCGACATTTCAAACTGCACTGGTCTGGACGTCAAAAAACAGAAAATTACAAACCACTCCAGTCGATGCACAGCACTTTCAAATATGACTTGCATTGGCATTCAAGAACAAGAATTAATAAAGATCATTGTCATATATGAAGAGCACCATTCGGAAATCCTGAATAAGTTGAGGGATACACCATGTACATCAACGAGTTCACTTCTTTTATGCACACGTCCAATATAACAGAATCCAACCACTAAATTTGAAAATTGTACTTTCAATAATTGTTTCTTTTAAAATTATTCATGTTTATTTTTTATTTCATCATCGTTAATTAAAACGTTCCTTGTTTATTTCATCATCCCTAATTAAAACTTTTCTAACACTTGTTTATATTAGTTAGGTAATGTTATAGCTTCTGCTATACGATATTGTGGATAGTCACGTATCAGAGATTGTTTAGTACTAAAATTTATTGAAAATCATCTGTTAAGTGACGTTGATTACTGGGATCCGGATGATTGAAGTGGAATGCAAATGTTTTAATAAAAATGAAACTGAATCAACAAAGCCTTCTTGACTAGTAACCGTCCACAGAGTTCAATGAAAATTCCATAGAGGCACAATTGATAACAAGAAAACATAATCATAAAACACTACTGCCATCTAGAGTAATGTTGAGATGGTACAATAATACATTTGAAGGCAGTTGTATTTTCGTAAGTCAATTAATATTTTATTGTATTGGAGTACTTTGTTACTTCTAATCTTTATATACTTTCTTCTAATCGTGTAATAGTCAATTAAATCCCACTCGAGTTTTGATTTTCTCTAGATAAATCTCTAGTGAGATTACTGTTGAAAAAATATAGCCTACTATTTTTATATTCTGTGACTGAGTAGCCAAGCAAAATTTTTCTACAACCTAGGCGCACCGTTACCCGAAAGTGTGAAGGCTAAAGCGTCGGCATTCCACGCTGAGGTTCGGCATCGAATCCTAATAGGCGCAGTGAAAAAATACTGTGCTCGGTGATAGATTTTCTTGAGTATTTCTGTTTTACCTACCTATAAAATTCCCCTAAAATTCTCTTAAATGGCCTAAAACATAAAAAGACCTATGAAAGTTATCAATTCACACCTGTACAATTAATAATGACCTAATGATTACTTTAGAAGTAACTTTATTGTATACTTTCCTAGTTGAGTTATTGTAGCCGATTACTTACTGCAATATTAAATCACCAGGTCACTTCTTTTGAAATAATATAAAACAAATTTTAACTAAACATACTTCAATCAGCGTTGCAATAGACCACCATTGTAATCTTGAAGTTAACAAAGAAAAATTTCGGTGCTTGTCAACTAACACTGTTTTGTACTTGGAGAAACATCTTTCGACTTCCATAGAAGTAATGGGGGCATATTTTAAAAATGCTATGTCACTGGCTATTAAATTCTCTTCAAAAATATCAATTCTGTAGTCTTCTTTTGACAAAATACTGGCTATATGCACACTGTGTTACACCCTGTATTTTTATCGAATACACTATACAGGGTGGAAGGTAAGGTAGTACGTTAATTGTAGGGTGTGATTCCTTAAAATATAAGGAACAAAAAAGTCTAATACCATTTTGCTCGTTTTTGCGAGGTTTTTAGAAGAAATAATACTTTTTTGCCTACATTTCAATCGCGAATTTTACGAATACTGTTTAAAATGCGGTTTAATTTCTTGTATAACAACGAAGAGAACGTTTATTATGTTCACGTTGCAGCAGTATATTTATTAGGAAATTCACAGACTTCGAATTAATTGATTGAAGAAACATTGGACAGACCCTGTGGAGTAACGGTCAGCGCGTCTGGCTGCGAAACCAGGTGGCCCGGGTTCGAATCCCGGTTAAGGCAAGTTACCTGGTTGAGGTTTTCTTCCGGGGTTTTCCCTCAACCCAATGCGAGCAAATGCTGGGTAACTTTCGGTGCTCGACCCCGGACTCATTTCACCGGCATTATCACCTTCATATCATTCAGACGCTAAATAACCTAGACGTTGATACAGCGTCGTAAAATAACCCGAAAAAAACATTGGAAATACTGAATTTGCAGCAATATTTTTTAACAGTAACTCAGACACTTTTTTTTTTGTTCAAAATATCAAGCGATTGTATGTTTCTCGTGTCCTATATGTTGTTGCATGGTGAACCGTTCATTTGCGGCGACTTTCATTTCACATACTTTACACATTAATATAGTTCTAACAGTTAAAAATATTCTTTCACCGAATTCTGACACATACTATCTTAAACGGCTCGCAGTTGATAGTTTTAGATTTAGCATGTTAATTTCACGGCACTGTAAAACGTCACAGATCTCATAGGTGGTAAATCTAACTGCCTGGTATAACACTTCTTCCCTGAATATGATGTAATGAAGAAGAACGATCGGATACGAAAAAGGACTTAGAAATACAAATGACGTCAACTATTAAAAACTATACGCAAAAATGAACATTTTTGCGAGATCGTGCGTATTTGCTTGGTTTCCGCACAAAACCAATCCGCGGAAAGTCTAAAATTCCAAATTCTGTATTCCCAACCTAACACACATAACAATTTCCCTCTTCTTACCGCTTAAGTGACATATTGATTTTACTGCTTTAGGCTTTTAACATATTATGTTTAGAGACGTTCAGTACAGTAATAATTATAAATTGGAAACTTACCACTGCAATTTCACCTAAATTGCACTGTTAATTATTGTTTCTAATTTTTGCAAAAATTAAGCAAACTCTACAACTCCACTAAAGTTACTGCATTCGTGATGCAAGTAACATTAAGGAAGCCGTAAAAAAATCAACAAGATTCCAGACTCATCATAGACTGGGGGGAAAAAAAGTCAGACGTATATCACGGCCTGCTGGAGTATAGTAGACACATAAAAAATTTTAAAGCAACAATATTGAAGATAGATATTTTTGTTTTGCAAATTTGCCGTCATTGAACAGAAACCAAGATGGAGATTTCATTGCAACTAATTAGAAATTAATCTTTCAGGTATGTAATAAACGATCTTCGCACAAAATAATATACGATACACCAGCGGTATGTTTTCTTTCAATTCTCGGAAATTAAAAAAAGCTCAACTACGTTTCGCTTTTTCAAACTTTTCCTCGAACATGAAAACTTCAACATACCGTTCTTGTAACGCATATTACTATTAAACACAGACAACGTAAAAATGGTCTATAAAAATCTGTAAAGAAAAAAAAAATATCCTAAAATAACATGTTAATCTTTAAAAAAGATTTAAATTTGGAAAAACATGGAAGAAATTCATTTTTATGACCTATAAAACCCATACATCTAACATATTTCTTGGATAATGTACTTAATTGTCATAATACATCATCTCCGATCACGTAGAAAAAAGATGATTTTTCATTAAAATCCGGAACCTAATAACAGTAATAATAATAATAATAATAATAATAATACTAATAATAATAATAATAATAATAATAATAATAATAATGGTAATAATAAACAAGTAGTATGTAGGTCACCTCCTACAGTGCACCTAAATAAATAAATAAATAAAGCAATGCTACAGTTGCAAATAGATCTATGGTTAATGCACGTCACTCCTAAAGGAAGATCCTGGAGTAGGCTACATGGTTTCAAATCTAGTGCCGACATTGATAAAAATGATTTCTAAAACATGGACATATTTAAAAACATTTGCAGTAATAATATAAAAATAACATTCTCTTAGGAAGATATTCTTACACTCGTATTTCATTGCTCCACACTCACAAATATTATTAAGTAAATATGTTATCATACAATTCCTTGCTGCCTAGCCACAATAACATAGGGTAAAGGTTGGTAATATTGTGATATCAGTAGTCTAATATTGTGATAGTCCTGTTTGAGAATATATTACAATTTTACTGAGCGAGAGGGAGATCGGTTTTTGTGTCAAAGTATTAAGGGAATGTTCGTGGACAAGTTTCTGCACAAAACCGGTATTGTAATAAATACTACTCGTTTCACAATATTACCAACCTTTATCCCATCTACTGACTATTTTATGTTGAATAAAATTATTTACAACTTTAGCAGTGTTGCCAACCAATGAAATTTTTTCCCATTTTGTGGGAAAATTTGAAAAGCAATTAAGAAAATGGGAAAATGGGAGAAAAGAAATTTAAAAAAATTGGAAAATGGAAGAAAATACAAATAAATCGGATTTTTTGAAGAAAGTATAATAGGCATAAAAGTAGAAAATTGGTAGCCAATGAAAAATAACACAAGTTTATTATAGAAGTTTATGACAGAACCTCAAAACTGCTTTAATTTAAAATAACACATGAAAACGATCGCTATGGGTCTGTTTATGTGACCGCGAGGAGGACTGCAGTTTTTGTCAGTTTATTTTGTTCTGGAGAAATGACTGACTCCGAAGTTTCTGATTCTAAAGAGTCTAAATGAGAGAGAAAACAAGACTCTAGCTAACATATGTTTTATTATAAGATTGTACTTACTTCATATGATGTTAATTATTTTAAATTGTCAGTTTTATCCATATTTTAACTTCATTATACCTTTGTATAGAAGACACATTGGTCATAAATTTCTTAACTTTCCCAGCCTTTATAAGAATTAAATACTATTATTCAGACATCGTATATTTTCTGTACAATTTTTAAATACAACTATTCATGAATCTCATATTTATTTTCCTCTTGCAGCCGTGGTAGAGTCACTGAAGATAAAGAGGCAATCTTCGAAACATGTCTGAATTTTATCAATTTTAATAATTCATTTTATTCTTAAAAGTGTTCAAACAACTGTGTTATATATATATATATATATATATATATATATATATATATATATAGTATGTTTCTCATCTCTTTGTTACTATTTGTTGTTAGTAAATCATGTATTTAATTCGCAAATTTAAGTAATCTATTACTATAACTAATTATTTTTTTAAATAATGCTTTTAATCTGTAACTGTAGTCAATCTATTGTTGTTATTATCTCTTTACTGTTAACTATTGCTTTTAAATCATGTGTTTAATTTGTAATTTTAAGTCATTTCTTCTATTATTCTTTTACTGTTTACTTTTGTTTCTAAACCTTTTGTAATGCCTCTTTACTATTGTATATTGTATATTTAAGTTTAAAAAGTTATTTTATAAAAATTGAAAAATTGTAAATTTAAATAATTTATATATTCTTATTGTGTAGTAGACATGAAACAAATTGTACTTTATATTTATTAATTTCAATTCAGCAATCCGCCCCTGAACACATGTCCTACTCTTTCAGGGGTGAGCTAATTTTCTCTGTATATATTGTATCTTATGTTACAATTATTAGCAAAATAAATATATATATATATTGACAAAGAGTTAGATGTTAATAGCATGTGGGAAAACATCCGAGATAATATCAAAATTGCAGCTGAACAGAGCATAGGTTATTATGAAACTAAGAAAAAGAAACCGTGGTTTGATGAAGATTGTTGCATGGTAGTAGAAAGAAGGAAACAGGCAAAATTGAAATTCTTACAGGATCCAGTTGAGGAGAAGAGAGAGAATTATTTCAATGAAAGACGGGAAGCAAGTCGTACACTTAGGATTAAAAAGAGAGGTTACTTGAAGGAAAAACTGAATGAGGTAGAAACAAATAGTAAGAAAAAAACATTCGAGATTTATATAAGGGTATAAAGGAATTTAAGAACGGATATCAGCCAAGGGTAAACATGATCAAGGATGAGAATGGTGACTTGCTTGCAGACTCTCCATCAATCCTAAACAGATGGAAAAACTATTTTTCGCAACTACTAAATGTACATAGGCCAAATAGAAATGATCGGGACGAAATTGAAATACAAACTGCTGAGCCATTTATACCCGAACCCACGCTTTCAGAAGTCGAAATTGCGATAGAAAATCTGAAAAAGTACAAGTCTCTAGGTATCGATCAAATTCCAGCAGAATTAATACAAGAGGGTGGGAGTGCATTATATAGCGAAATTTGTAAACTTGTACTTGCTATTTGGGAAAATTAAATTGTACCAGAACAATGGAAGCAGTCCATAATTGTACCTATTTTTAAAATGGGGGACAAAACCAACTGTGGTAACTTTCGAGGAATATCACTTTTGTTGACGTCGTACAAAATTTTGTCCAATATTCTTTTGAGAAGATTAACTCCGTACGTAGATGAAATTATTGGGGATCATCAGTGCGGTTTTCGGCGTAATAGATCGACAATTGATCAGATTTTTTGTATTCGACAGATAATGGAGAAAAAATGGGAGTATAAGGGTACAGTACATCAGTTATTCATAGATTTCAAAAAGGCTTATGACTCGGTTAAGAGGGAAGTATTATATGATATTCTTATTGAATTTGGTATTCCCAAGAAACTAGTTCGATTAATTAAAATGTGTCTCAGTGAAACATACAGCAGAGTCCGTATGGGTCAGTTTCTATCTGATGCTTTTCCAATTCACTGCGGGCTAAAGCAGGGAGATGCACTATCACCTTTACTTTTTAACTTCGCTCTAGAATATGCCATTAGGAAAGTTCAGGATAACAGGCAGGGTTTGGAATTGAACGGGTTACATCAGCTTCTTGTCTATGCGGATGACGTGAATATGTTAGGAGAAAATACACAAACGATTAGGGAAAACACGGAAATTTTACTTGAAGCAAGTAGAGCGATCGGTTTGGAAGTAAATCCCGAAAAGACATAGTATATGATTATGTCTCGTGACCAGAATATTGTACGAAATGGAAATATAAAAATTGGAGATTTATCCTTCGAAGAGGTGGAAAAATTGAAATATCTTGGAGCAACAGTAACAAATATAAATGACACTCGGGAGGAAATTAAACGCAGAATAAATATGGGGATTGCGTGTTATTATTCGGTTGAGAAGCTCTTATCATCCAGTCTGCTGTCCAAAAATCTGAGAGTTAGAATTTATAAAACAGTTATATTACCGGTTCTTCTGTATGGTTGTGAAACTTGGACTCTCACTCTGAGAGAGGAACATAGGTTCAGGGTGTTTGAGAATAAGGTGCTAAGGAAAATATTTGGGGCTAAGCGGGATGAAGTTACAGGAGAATGGAGAAAGTTACACAACACAGAACTGCACGCATTGTATTCTTCACCTGACATAATTAGGAACATAAAATCGAGACGTTTGAGATGGGCAGGGCATGTAGCACGTATGGGCGAATCCAGAAATGCATATAGAGTGTTAGTTGGGAGACCGGAGGGAAAAAGACCTTTAGGGAGGCCGAGACGTAGATGGGAGGATAATATTAAAATGGATTTGAGGGAGGTGGGGTATGATGATAGAGACTGGATTAATCTTGCTTAGGATAGGGACCGCTGGCGGGCTTATGTGAGGGCGGCAATGAACCTTCGGGTTCCTTAAAAGCCATTTGTAAGTAAGTGTAAGTAAGTAAGTATGAATATATATATATATATATATATATATATATATATATATATATATATATATAAATATATATATATATGAATAAATAATTAACTAATAAATAAATAAATAAATAAAAAGATATTTCCCTTAAAGAATTTCGTTATTCGTTAGTTGTAAGCCACTATTTGTGTTATATTTTATTTGTTGTAATTGTTCCTGAATCATGTAGGCTATATAATTTGTAGCCGTAAATCAACGCTTGTAATATCCCTTCACTACCTACTCGTAATTGTTTTATTGTTCAAGTATGTATTAATAAGAAACTGAAAACCAGGCTTTGTTTTATAAGTCTACTATTGATTATGTTTTTTAAAGTCATGTATTTACTTTGAAACTGTTAGGCATCCTTGTATTGTGCCACATCTGACACCAGAATTTTGTCGTGCTACTTGCCACGACAAGGGCGGATGCCTTATCTTTGAGAATATCGCGAGTTATATCATACTATCAAGACAACACAAACGAATTAGACACTGCGTTGTACTTCCTAACTCCCTGACATGATTTATATACTGTACTTGCTTATGGGTAGGAGGGTTTCCTATTTAGAATGTGATCTCAGGCTTTCGAAATAATCAGAACTTTACATATTCACTATTACTAAGTCTATTAACAAGATATCAAATTAGAACTGATAAATATATAGAATATTGAAGTTGATCGATTTATGAAGTATCAAATTTGTTGTTAATTTTAAAGTATCAACATGAACTAGTTAAATGTAAAGTACAAGAATTTATTTTACTTACAGTTGACTGTAGGGCGAACCCTGGTGCAATTCAAAGATGATGCCATTTTCTGTCTTCTTTCTGGACGTCGGGAAGTTACGACCGCTACTGCATTACTGCTGTCTTGACCATTAACTAATGACTCAGTGACTAATGACGTTTCATGTCCATTTTATAAGTTCTCGAACCGCGTCCTTTGTGACGTAACAAAGTGACGCTATTTTGCCCGCGAATCTTCTAAAAAGACGGTATTGCATTCACTAAACACCACGCTTCCTGATTCTTAACCATTATTTCGGATCGGCATTTCCTGTTGTCACTTGGAACAATACAGATTTAAGGAACTCTCACGACTGATTCTCTGTTTTTGATTAAATAGAAAATCAGAATTCAAAACGATCACCAATTAGAAGTCTCACGAGAGACGAGGTTTGTTAAAGATTGCTGCATAATCTATGTATGTTTCCTTATATGTCTGCTTTTGCATAAAACTGGCTTTGTGCTAAAATGCAAGCGTACGCATTTCCTGTCTTTTCAAGGACTGGACTCTGCTTCTTGCTGAGTTAGCTAAACTGTGCTCTGTAATCTGTTGAAACAGGAAGCGATCTCTGTCGCATGTCTTCAATGATTAAACTGGATGTTTTAATAAGTACGATTTCATTACTTTCAAATAAAGTGAAAATATATTGCTTATGGTCATAGCAAAGTTATGATTGCTTATCATAATCCTTGGGCACAACGCTTGTATATTATTCGCATTGATTATTCCTGAAATATCTAATTGATCTTTAGCAGGAGTCATTCTTTCACTAATGTGCATGCTTCTACATAATCCATGTAATTTGTAACTGTGACCACTATTTTGTATTAACACTTTACTAATGTTTATTGATTATAAGATATGTATCTTGATGCCAATTATAACTCTGATATACCTCAGGGTGAAATAGGGTTTATTACATTGGATAATAAAAAAACAGTACCCCTGAAGCTCCAATCCCACGTTGTCTCAGATAAGGACCTTATGTCGTGCTAACGTCATGTAACAATGGCATCACCATTTTTTTTTCCTTCTACTCTTCGTTAAAACTGAAGCCAAATTACTAACATAAAAAAGCACCGGAAGATGATGACAACCCTGATAAAGATAGACCTAAGTCAATTTTTGCGTGGGGGGATCCTATTTCATTGCAAGTTAAACTGTAGTGTTGACCTCGTTAAGTTAGTGTAAATGAGCCCTTAAGGTTTGTTGCATTCATCATATTCAGCGCTAGTTGGAAGTAACACAATGCGACTGTTTGAAGGTGTGCGCTGCTGGGGGTGGGGTGCCCGAGGGACCGTGCACGGGTAACGCCGCACAGCGTGCTTAATGGCCGGGTAATGGATCGACACGTCGCACGGTCAGAATGAGGCTGCGGCGGAAGACAAATTGGAAGCAGTGACGGTTTCCGAAGCCTGCCTCTGCTAGTGCTGTATATTCTGCTTTTGTTTACTGGATTTTACTTATCAGAGACAGTATTTTGATATTGCAAAATATCTATTGGAAAATGTTTAGGGGCACGCGTCTCTGATAACTAAGAAAAAGAGGAGAGACACGATGCGAATAATGAATGTGAACGAATGGAAGAAGTATTTGTGAAAGAAGAGAAAGAAAAATGGCAGAGTGGCTGAGCTATGGAAAGAGGAGAGGAGAGGAGAGGAGAGGAGAGGAGAGGAGAGGAGAGGAGAGGAGAGGAGAGGAGAGGGAAATAGCGGGAAAGAAGTGAATAATGCAACAAGGGAGTAGAGAGAATTGTACAGAACCAGAGAGGAGAAAAATTACTGAATGACTGAAAAGGGGTAAGAATAGAGACAAAAGAAGTGTGATAAAGATATTAGTGGAAACAAATGAAGGGAAAGGAGAGGGATGGTGAATTAAAGAGCAAAATAGAAAAGACGACGAGGCGAAATGAGAGAAGAATATTTATTAAGGGATAGAGTAAAGAGGTTAAAAATGGGGGAAATAGAGAAACGTAAGGTCAGGATAATGATTAACACTATATTATATTGAACATGGAGGGATGAACATAGAAACAAGAATTTATTGTTTGTGGCCCACGAGAAGAATTTTTTTTATTTGATTGGGTTATTTTACGACGCTGTATCAATATCTAGGTTATTTAGCGTCTGAATGAAATGAAGGAGATAATGCCGGTGAAATGAGTCCGGGGTCCAGCACCGAAAGTTACTCTGCATTTGCTCTTATTAGGTTGAGGGAAAACCCCGGAAAAAACTTCAACCAAGTAACTTGGCCCGACAGGGATTCGAACCGGGGCCACCTGGTTTCGCGGCCAGACGCGCTGACCGTTACTCCACAGGTGTAGACCCCACGAGAAGAAGAGCACAGGATGGAATGATATGGGAAATATGTTAATGGTATGAATTAAGCCTCTGGTATGAATGTTTACAATATGTGTCTCAATAGCGAAGGTAATTCATTAACAAATATGCAGACTTCATCAGTTGCTCATAATAAATTACTGTTGTGCTTAGGAAGTGAAAAATTGAGCTATTAACTAACATCATTATATATTCCACTGTGTTTGTTATTATTTTTATTGTGTACTATTTTAATCAACTGTCGGTTTCTGGTTTAATATGTGAATCGTATTTGCTTGCAATATAATTCCAATATGTATTCCAATGTGTCTATTTTTATTTTTATTTTTATCCTGTACATTTTATTGAATTGTTCGTTTCTAGTTTTATTATGTGAATCGTATTTGCTTCTAATAACATTAATATGTATTCCACTGTGTTTATTTTTATTTTTATTATGGAAATTTTTATTTAACTGCCAATTAAAATTTCATTATCTAAATCGTATCCGTCTAGTTTAAAACTAATATGTAATTAATTAAATCGGATACTGTTGTATGTTCAACTGTGTAAGCAAGTTTAACTCCTGGTTGCTTGTAAGAGAAGATCGTAAGACAGAGGCGACCAAAACTCGAGCTGCAGTGATTACATGCGACAGACAGCCTATGAAGTAAGGAGACGTAGGAAAGGTACTTGGCATGAAAACTACAACCAGTGGTGGTTCCTGTACTAACATCTTGATCAATCCTGCGTATAAAAATCTCAAGCTTTGCTGTATCAGTAATGTCACTGCTGTCATCAAAAGCCAGTGAATAATATACGATTTTTCTTGCTTCTTTTTTTAACCTTCCTCTTGAATATAATTAGGAATTTTCTAATTTTTTCTGTCGATACTTGTTCGAGAAATTCGTAGTTTTTCAAAATTAAAAACTTCTTCTGGGCAAATTATTTAAGCTATTTTAATCATTACTCTTTTGAGAAATTATGTTCTATTAAAAGGCTTTAGGGCACGAGATATTTCAAACCCCATTAGTTAGCTGATTTTCTTACATTTATTTATGTCATCTTTCTCTTCCTGGCTATGATTTAAGACATGTCCATTCCTGGCGTTTAAGAGTTCGTTGGCATATAATATTGAATCATATTTTCTACAATATTATTATTATTATTATTATTATTATTATTATTATTATTATTATTATTATTATTATTATTATTATTCTTGTCAATTGCATATCATTACAATACTCATATTATTCCAGGCTTCATTTTTTAATTAACTCACTGATCTAATTTTAATAATTATTTGTCCATTTATTTGTTGCATTTGGTCAATTCATTAATGTAGACTATTCCATTATTTCAATTATCTCATTGTACTCATTTTATAATTATTTATGCTATTCTACTCTGTTGCATTTGATCAATTATTGATGTAGACTATTATATTGTTTGTACTTCATATCACTGCCATTTTCTGTCATTCATTCTCATCATTTGTTGTTTTGTTCTGTTTTGTATCGTGCTAAACTGTAATTGGACTTGTGCTGTTGTTTTGCACGTTAATATTCTAAATAAATAAAATAAATAAATAAATAAATAAATAATAATAATAATAATAATAATAATAATAATAATAATAATAATAATTATTATTATTATTAAATGAATAACTAATAAATAGTTACCCTTATCTAGAGATTAAGAAGATTAAAATTGAGATAAAACCTAATAATTTTATCCTTCTAGGGAGAAGATCTAAAAATGTCAATATTCATGCAAGTATAGAAGAATTATAGAAACACATACTTAGTGGTCAGTAATAGTAATAATAATAATAATAATAATAATAATAATAATAATAATAATAATAATAATAATAATAATACATTATTCAGCGTGGCAATTAATGTTTCTAAATACTCCTAATTGAATCGTTGAGCAAAGCAAACAGATTACATTTTGTCCGACAGAACAACAAAAAATTTTCCTTCTCATTCTTTACGAAACCGTCTCTTACTGCTTGTAGAGACAGAGTTTGTAGAGCGACATGATACCGCCATTGCTTGCCTTCGATACGTGAATCAAACGCACAGCAATGTGCAGGAAAGTCTTCGTACCCGTTTGAATGTCTGTGATTATGCGATGTAATCACGACGCGCGCTTTGGTCACCACTGCCGTAAGATCTTAACTCTGACAGGTTAAGTAAAATCATCATCATTATTATTATTATTATTATTGTTATATTAATAGATAATTCCCGAATACAACTACTAAAAAAGTCAAATTAATCAACACTTGAAACAAGGCTGCTCATTGTCACCAGCACCTTTTTACATAATATAATATTGATTCAGCTGTTGAGGAATTACAACGAGAGTTTACACAAGGACTTAACATAAATAATATGGTTTTAAATACTTTATTATTTGCGACCAGCTGTTCATATCCGAATCGAAAGATGAATTACAAATTGCAGAACATCGTCTTCAAAAATGCACGATGACTACGTATAATCTTAAAATTTTCACCGTTAAATATAAAACAATGGCATTTTTACGAGTAGATTATTTAAGATGTAAACTTACAATTAATAATGAAGCAATAGTACAAGTATCATCCTTCAATTACTTAGGTTGCAATATCTCATACATAAAGGAAGACGATATAAACCACAAACTAAACAAATTCCAGAGTACGTGTGCAACAATGTGCCGCTGGATCAAAAATAAAACTTTAAAAGAAACACAGATGAAATTTTAATAGTACATTATGCAACGAGCCTATAATGGTAGTAATTAAGACGCGAGTATGTTTGTTTATGAAACGAGCGCAAGCGAGTTTTTTCATAATTTTCATACGAGCGTCTTAATTACCATTATAGGCAAGTTTCATACTTTTTATGATCGACCATATTTCAAACTTGAAATTATTCATAAGTATTCATGTTATGGTTGTGTAAGCGTGGAGCGGAACTGACCTGAATTGTGAGATGTGCGCAGACGCGAAAGTATTGATTTTTTCCGAGGAACGAATGTGTCATTGACCTTGATATAATCTAGGGAATAACATGAACATTAGGCTTGATATAACCTGGAAATTGATTTAGAATTGAAAAACTAGATGACAGATTGAATTTATTTGAATATTATTTACAATTAACGCTAATTATTATAGTAACAGAACATAACCTGCTGCGACAGTATTGGATTTCCAGCTTCCGTGACTTTTCGCTAATTGTCTTTCGATTGCATATCCGAGAATAATCGATACTTGCAGTTTTATAATGGTACAATGGTGATTTATCATTGGCTGAACAACTGAATTATAATGAATAGGTGTACTTTAGTGAGGTGCATTAAAGGACTATTATCAGCTGTATAATTACTACATTTCGGCATGGTCGAGCATAAAAAAACTTTAATCGTTCTACTTTGGACTTATGGGTGCGAGAACTGGAATTTAAACAGAAATGCTAAAAGAAAAGTGGAAAGCAGTGAAATGAAATTCCTCAGAAGTGTCGCAAGTTATTCGTTATTAGACCATCAGAGAAAGATGACATAAGATACCAATTAAATGCTTACAATGTAGTTCAACTAGCCGGCAACTATTTCTCTGAAATGCCTATCTCTGGACCTGTGGAACTGAAGTCTGCTCTCTCGCCATAAGCAATGAGAGCTGTCACCACTAAAAAATTGTGCTGTAACTAACACACATAAACAATGATGGGTCATTTAGGAGTGCCTTGTAAGTTAACACTGATTCAGGAAGCAATTATAATTTTATAAACATCAACTACCTCTGTTTTCCTTTCCAATTAAAAAACAAGTTTAGGAGAGTGCATGTTGTATCTCAAGGGCCAAAGCGCTCTTTATCCCAGTACAAGGCAGTGTTCCGCGATAATCGTCAGTCATTTGTGGTGGACAACTTGAGGATGAATCTCATTGTGTACTGTAATTCTTGAGAAGTTAGCGAAACAGCCTAATTTATACTAGTGAGTATTGCATATTGTTTATATTCATGTAAAATGATTGAAATAAAATTAAATATATTTCCTTTTTTCACTTACAGGGTTGCTTCCGACCTCTGATAACGAATCTGAATGACATCATGTGCGTCAGGAGTCACATGACAGCTGAACTGTGGTGCGAGGTAACAGACCAGTAGTGAGTGATCTCATAGTCAGAGTGCACGGCGACTCACAGCAGAAATTCCCAAGAAAATCGAGCCTTTTGGGTGGGGTACATTACGACCCTTTCCAAAGCCAAGTACAGTTGGATGAAAATAAAAGAAGCATGCAATAAACGAGGTTTCGTTTTTCCAAGAAAAGCATCTTCTGTGTACTTAATAAGACTGGAATTAATTTGTATCATCTCGTGGAGTGCGGCGACTTGTGACTGGGGATGGATTTGCTTGATTTCTTCACTCTGGAACTAATCCCATCCTAGTTTTGCCAGTCTTATTAGGCACACACAAGATGCCTTTCTTGGAAATAACGAAACCACGTTTTTTGCAGGTTCCTATGATTTTCACGTAACTGTACTTGGCATCGGGAAGAGCTTTTATATACCCCTACCAAAAAGGCTCGATTTTTTTGGGCATTGCTACTGTGATACATCGTGCACTCTGATTATGAGATCACTCACTACTGGTCTGTCACCTCTCGCCGCAATTCAGCTGTCGGTGTGATTCCTGACGCACATGAAGTCATTCAAATTCGTTATCAGAGATCGGAAACAATTCTCTGTATTATCTCGATTTTTATCAACAGTAATCTCATTAGAGGTTTTGATTTATCTAGAGAAAATCAAAACTCGAGTGGGATTTAATTGACTATTACACGATTAGAAGAAAGTATATAAAGATTAGAAGTGACAAAGTACTCCAATACAATAAAATATTAATTGACTTACGAAAATACAACTGCCTTCAAATGTATTATTGTGCCATCTCAACATTACACTAGATGGCAATAGTGTGTTATGATTAGGTGTTTTCTTGTTATCAGTTGTGCCAACTATGCAATCTTCATTGAACTCTGTGGACAGTTACTAGTCAAGAAGGCTTTGTTGATTCAGTTTCATTTTTATTCAAACATTTGCATTCCACTTCAATCATCCGGATCCCAGTAATCAACTTCACTTGACAGATGATTTTCAATAAATCTTGTATTAAACAATCTCTGATACGTACCTAACCATAATATCATATAGCAGAAGCTATAACAAACATAACCTAAATAATATAAACAAGTGTTAGAAAAGTTTTAATTAGGGATGATGAATAAACAAGAAACGTTTTAATTAACGATGATGAAATAAAAAATAAACATGAATAATTTTAAAAGAATTTTCAAATTTGAATGTTCTAGTGCTTGGTGGTTCAGTTGATGTTATATTGGACGTGTGCGTAAAAGAAGTGAACTCGTTGATATACATGGTGTATTACTCAACTTATTCAGGATTCCGAATGGTGCTCTTCATATATGACCAGTGATCTTTATTAATTCTTGTTCTTAAATGTCAATGGGAGCCGTATTTGAAAGTGCTGTGCATTGACTGGAGTGGTTTGTAATTTTCTTCTTTTGACGTCCAGACCAGTGCAGTTTGAAATGTTGGCAAACAAAGAAACAAATGCTAGTGTAGTAATACAAATAAACAAATGCTAGGGACGCGATAAAATTAAACAAATGCTAAGGACGCGATAAAATTGTGCGATAAGCAGCCATTATTGGTTGAAAGACGTCCTTTCGTACCGTTTTATTGGCCAAAGTAGTGTGACGTAGTAAAAGTGTAATATGCACATAAAATATAAATATTTTTCCGACTTTAGCACCTAAAAATCCGAGTCCTAATTATTATTATTATTACTATTATTATTATTATTATCATTATTATTATTATTATTATTATTATTATTATTATTATTATTATTATTATTATTCGCACTTGATTAAGCGTTATTAATAGTTAGTTTATTAAACTGATTACCGGTGGTAACTTTTAATTTCCCTACACACATTGTAACTAATGTTTTCAACATGAGTAATTAATTACCTAGCTGCTGAGATACTTATCTGAGCGTTGTCTATCACAATCAGCACCCATAGCCATAATAGCCACATTCCTTCCATTCGCCTTCTTCTGAGTTACAGACATAAGTGAATGGCCGAAGAAGAGAGCAGAGTAGAGAAGTTATAGGCGGCAACTTCGGAAGTTACGATAGAGGATAGGCAGTGTTATAGTCATTATTACATAACTGAAAGTACAAGGTCAGCCGTGTAACACACTGTTTATAATATTAGCATTGATTAAAGTGGGAGCGCAGTGAAGAGAATCGGACGGGGTTTTTGTTGTCAGTTTGAAACCCTCTGCTTTAAATGATGCAGAGAGGCCACAATTTGGCTTTAGACCTATTACTCTAATATGGCTGCTGAAGAAATTTACTCCACGACAGTCACGACCCCATATAGCAGGGGAGCATGATGGACTATTGTTTACAAAGACCGAGCCTCGTTAGCAAAGATAATGACGGCCTCGATGACCACGGCCAAGGAAATTCTAATATTTCTTACTGATATACCGTCATATAAGACTACGAGGAGTTTAGCTACGCTACTGCAACCATGAATTAGGCTATCTCAGTATTCCGTAGAAGTGGGTAAAGTCAATCAGTGGGTGTACGAGTATAATCGATCTTAAACTAAAAATTCAACGGTGATCCACTTTACCCTATTTAAGCAGATAACTTAGATCACAAGTCAAATAAAAAAAAATCAGTTTCGATAGATTATAATTCAATTCTTGTAACGTGCCTTCATAAGTGAAGGCTATGACGACAAAATGCTATTTTCTGAGGAACTTCGCTCCATTGCATAACCTCAATATCATAGAAAAAATTGCAAAATTTTGATCGACTTTACCCTCTTCTACCTCTGACCAGTTATGAAAGTGTTGTGCTTTTGCACTTGTGACACCATTTGTGTTGTTGCGTTTCGTATTGCGCACGAGTTAAGTTTTTACTTTAACTTATGTCGGATGACTTGCAGAACGGTTGGCTACTGCGTTCGACTCCCAACAATGATCTTACTCAAATTCATCAGGATTTTCTTACACCACCATTAGTGATAGTGATAGATTTATTGATATTAGTTCACAAAAGTACAAAACTTAATAATTTAACAAAAAGATCTATATACAAAAGCAGTTATACTTAATAAATATACAATTCCTGAACTACTTAATTTATCGCAAATCTCAATAATTTATTGGTTCAAACTTGCACTTACGTCTGGTTTTAGTGCATGTTTAAACCAATCGTAACAACCATTAAGACTTTAAACCCTATTTATCTGCTCCTTTTCACAATTTACTATCACAAATATGTTTAATAACTTATTATTTCAAATAGGTGAGCAGATGTCGACATACTGTTAAGTCATGAGCCTGAAATAGCTGAATCGGTACATTCCATATGTAGGTTAATCTTACTCTTGCAATATTTTCTTGTCAGCAGAATCGTTTGCCTGTTTGAACACAAACTTGACAAGTTGCTTACATAATTAATCTCAATTTAGATTCATCATTGTATCGCATGCACTCATTTTCGATTCATTGCTATTATGATGACTAATAAATTTATTATAAATGCATTCTTATTGAATTTAGAATATAGTAGTTAACCAATTTATAAAGTCAAATTATCTACACCACCATTATGATACCTTACAATGGAAAAAGACTGATTTTACTTTGTTTCCATCTATCTTCACAATTTACTTGTTTAATTGATTTCACTCATCCTATTCATTGTAGCTAATATCACTAAGTTTTATTTATCATGCTAGTTTTATTATTGTGATGTGCCGAAGTACGTATGATATTTCCGTGCAGGAATTCTGCATTATCATATGATGAAGGATGGGTGGAGCGTAGAAGAATTCTCTCCGGCACCGGGACTCAAACATACATACATACATACATACATACATACATACATACATACATACATACATACATACATACATACATACATACACACACTTCAATGCCATCGACATGAGCCGGGATCGAACTCAACTTCCCCTGACCTCTCCAGCGACAACAAAAGGAAACTTCAACGTGCTCACAATTTGTGTGTACGTTTTGTAAGCAATGTTCGTAAATATGATCATACCACCCCATCCCTGGAAGCAATAGGTTGGCTTAAACTAGATAAGAAAAGAAATTTACATTCACTCCTCTTTCTCTTCGAAATCTTGAACTCTTCTGCTCCTTCGTACCTGTCGTCTCGCTTCACTTACCTTTCTTCCCACCGTAATCTGAACACACACTCTCGTCATGAAGCAATACCAACAATACCATCCCATCGCACCTCCTCATACTCATCCTCTTTCACAATAGCCCTGCCAAGACTCTGGAATTCGCTACCTGCTAGCATCAGGGACTGTCGAAATAAAATTGAATTCAAACGCAAACTTACTAGGCACTTGTTCAGTAATTGATTTCTTGTAAATAGTTCCCTATCTATTACAAAATATTTCAATATTCAGTAATTTCATCACTATACAATTTTGTTATTCTAGGTTTAATTTGTAATTCAGTAAATATATAATATTCTTTGTTTTTCTATGATAAATTATCTAGCTTTAATTAGTGATATATTATTTCAATGTACCGAAGTACATATGATATTTCCATGCAGATATTCTGCGTCATCATACGATGGAAGAGTAATGGAACGGAGAAAAATTCTCTCCGGCGCCGGGATTTGAACCCGGGTTTTCAGCTCTCCGTTCCATTACTCTTCCATCGTATGATGACGCAGAATATCTGCATGGAAATATCATATGTACTTCGGTATATAATATATGACATGCGTAAATCACGAAGTGATTTAAGACGGCGCTTATTCCGTCGGATCCCGGCCAACTAGTCACTCATAACGAGTGCACCTGAGCACATGTGTGGACTTCGGTCCGATGTTCATAGACATCTATGACGTAGTGCAAAGGGCGGCCACTAGAGGGAACCCAAGAGTTGGAACTCAATCAGAGACGATTCTGTTCGGCGTCGGGGTTGTATCCGGTGTGGCTTAGTGGATAAAGCATCAGCACGTAGAGCTGAAAACCCGGGTTCAAATCCCGGCGCCGGAGAGAATTTTTCTCCGTTCCATTACTCTTCCATCGTTTAATTAGTGAGGTAATCTTTTCGTACTTTGATTTTTATTGTAATTGTAATTGTAAATTTAATACTAATAATTGTAATTTTATTCTTCGTATTACAGTTGGAATCTCCTGGTAGAGGGGCAGAGAAGGCCTGACGGCCTTATCTCTACCAGGTTAAATAAATAAATACTAAATACTAAATTCGAGCACAGAAGACCAGCGCTAACCGACTACGCTACCCAGGTCGACTAGAGAGATAGATCATTGTATCTTTATCTCTTTGAGCAGTATTTTTAAAACCTAAACAAATAACATCACCTGTTTTGCATTCATCTTATGGCAACGACAGTCGAGCTGCAGTACAAAATTTGAGTCATTAACCAGTTATCGATTAATATATCAGTATGGCTGCAGCTTGTGTTCGTGACGGGTCGGTACAATGTAGCTATATGTAGACTATACAACAGCGAATACTCCTACGTGATACATTAACGGAAGGCCAATAAATAGTACCGAAGCTAATTCAGGAGAAAATTTTGTAGCATTACAGTACACGCTGACAAACTATTCAGTAGTTACGCGCTGAGCACAGTTGAAGATAACTTTTAATTCTTGACCAAAAACGATTCAAAATTTTCTATTTTGAGAGCCAAAGATGTTTACAGTAGGAAGATTTTTTGTTACTTTTGTTATAAAATTACCATTTATTATTATTATTATTATTATTATTATTATTATTATCATTATAAACACTGTAAAGGCATTGAGTTACATACTATACACTTTTCATTCAAAAAACATTTAAAATTTGGAAAAAAATATCAACAAGCTAATTTCCTTTTGTGTGAAATACTAAGTCCATCACTATATGGATTCAGTAAATCGAACTCCACAGTAACCAATCCATTTCATCAAATGTACCAATAATTGAAAGGAGGGAACTATTCATTCATGATAGCCTACATCATCCTTTTTATTATCTAGAAAACATCGGTCTCTCAGCAAGTTAGGTGAACTACGAGTAGTTAAAAACAAATTATGTATGTATGTATGTATGTATGTATGTATGTATGTATGTATGTATGTATGTATGTATGTATGTATGTATGTATGTATGTATGTATGTATGTATGTATGTAATGTATGTACGTACGTACGTACGTATTTATTAACACTACAATTGGGTATACACCCGGTGGCAGTGATATATAATATAAAATAATACAATAATTAAAAAAAAAATAAAATAAAATAAACGTAAATTTACTTCTAACTATAAATAAATAGATGCAATAAACCTAGGACTATAAATAATAACTATGCTATAATAACGCCTACAATAAGCAAAAGTAAACCTAACTTATAAGTATTTCTATTTCACCCAACTATTACCAATTTAAGTAATTACATATCACCTTAATTAATTACATATCATCTTAATCACCTGTCATCTTAATTAATTAGATATCACCTTAATTTACTTACATATCAACTTAATTATATATCATCTTAATTAATTACATGTCAACTTAATTAATTACATGACACAACTTAAATAATTACACTGCACCTACAATTACATTCTCAGTCTAATATTCTCAACCTTTCCTTAAATGTATTGATTTTGAGAGGACCACCTGAAAGATTGCCGCAGGTAAGCTGTTCCAGTCTACTATTGAGCGGTTAACAAAGGAACGTCCGTTCTTTGTTTTCTGCATTTAAACTTCCTAATATGATCAGCCCTGCCTAATGTTCACACAGGAAATATTGGTAAAATGGGATAATTCATCCAGGAAAGAGCACCCCAGAAAACTGGGCCAGGACTGTTCATACAGTGTAAAATATTCATCCAAATATTTTCATAACCATCTGTGGTAATATCCGACTTCGAAATGAGTAGACTAGTATTCGTGCTGTTAGAAATTTGTTTCGGCATGCTATATTGAGGCTTTGTTTCTTCTATTTGAAGCCAAGTATCTCGCGAAAAATTGAAGCTTCTGTTGCTTACACTCCTAACGGTACTAATATCAGACAGCAGCATTCGATCATATTTTAAGTCTAGCATTTTTTCCGTTAATGATGTTGCAGGCACTTTCCTTACTCTGCTATAGATGATCTGAGACAAATGACAGAATTTTCGAAGTAATTCGAAAAGACACATGACGAGCTTGGTATCAAAATTGGACAACTCCACTTTTGCTTTTTTTTTAAGGAGAGGCGAAAAACTAGATCCTTGGAAACCAATGTCACCGTTATACGTACATTTTTTTTTTAATTCTCCTGGGTCATAGAAATAGTTTTAGTCTCAAAATGTGATTAAAATTAATATTCAGGTCGAAATTTCAGTTTAAAAAGTGGAGTTATCCACCTCTGAAACTAAGTCATGGAGTTGTCTGTTTTTTAAACCAAATGAAGTCGTATTAAAAGTGGAATTGTCTATTTTTGAAACCAAACGAAGCCATATTTAAAGTGAAATTGCCTACTTTTGAATCTAAGTCTCTATTAAGTCGATTTCAAAGTAAATTTACGTAAAACAGTACTTATTAATTCACAAACCGATTATATAACCAATCAGCCAAGTTGGATTCGCGATGCGTGATGGGAAAACGTGGTACGAATGTGGGCTTTTCATTGGCTACTGAAGGAATTGTCCTAATTTGAAATCAAGCCACAGTGGAGTTGTCTACATTTTGATTCCAAACCGCACAATTAAGTGCTATTTTCGCTCTCTTCTATCCATTTTTGAACCTAAACATTTCCAGAATCGCATTCAGCACACGTAATTTTATGAGAAACAATCAATATCTCGAAATCGCAAAAAAATGGAGCTGTCTAACTTTGATACTATTGCTCGTCACATCATTGCTCACGGAAGAAGACAGGTTCATGCTTAATTTCGATATCCACCCTATTTTTATGAAACCATTTTCAAGCTACCAGATGTAACGAACCTCGAACAAATAAGGCCACAGAGGCCTGACGCAACAGACTCCAGACTTTAAGAATCTAAAAATCACCCATCAATGTATAAGTTGATCCAGGAACTGCAGAAAGAAGAGTCAAATGTAGATAAGTTCATTCAAGAGCTGGATATTAGTCTGAGTATAACACAGCCACAGGAAAGGAAGTTTAGAAATTTGAAATGGCAATTTCAGAACATAACTTTACGGACTGATGAATTAAAAAGGCTTAAGATGACATTAATGTTTACGGGGCGGTTGACA
Organism: Periplaneta americana; assembly: GCF_040183065.1. NCBI lineage: Eukaryota > Metazoa > Arthropoda > Insecta > Blattodea > Blattidae > Periplaneta > Periplaneta americana. Next base: position 129,337,645 of record NC_091132.1, on the reverse strand, counting down.
CAACTTTTTAACTAAATCAATTATTGCTGTAATACTTCATCTACAAAACTGACATTATCACTTTATGTCATGATGTTCCATTTCTGAATAAATATGTTAGATAATATTTATTGAGTAATTTTCTTTCGATGAGTTCCTATTTTCGCATGAGTGAACTGAGAAAGGTCGAAATTATCTTTGGAAGAAATATTCCTTGGGTGAAAATCCCTAGAACCGGTTTATTCCCGATTACTGTTTGTTTTATTCAGGTTAACACTATATGAATTGGTGCAGTTTAAGTGCGATAATAATAATAATAATAATAATAATAATAATAATAATAATAATAATAATAATTTATTTAACCAGGCAGAGTTAAAGCCATACGGCTTTCTCTAACACTCAACCAGGAGCAAAACTGCGTTACAAAAAACACTACAAATTTACAAACTACACTACAATTTTACACACAAAACTGAATAAGATAATAATAATAATAATAAAATGTGAACACCAGGTCAAAATAAATGAGACATACAAAGTATAAAAAAATAAGACAATTATTGATGATGATAATAATAATAATAATAATAATAATAATAATAATAATAATAATAATAATAATAATGAAAAAATTTGAATAGTAGTAGTAATAATAATAATAATAATAATAATAATAATACTAATAATGATTTATTTAACCTGGCAGAGTTAAGGCCATACGGCCTTCTCTAACACTCAACCAGGAGTAAAACTGCGTTACAAAAAACACTACAAATTTACAAAGTACACTACAATTTTACACACATAACTGAATAAGATAATAATATAATGTAAACAACAAGTAAATAGAAATCATACATAATATACAGGGTGTTTCAAAAATACGGGGCATAATTTCAGGTATGTATTTCCCACATGGTAGTTCATTACAACATGTGTCCGAAAATGCTTCATTTCCGAGTTATGGCCTTCACAACATTTAAATTCACCGGTACGTTTTTCTTTCCGCAGGTCGTTGTCATTACAGAAGATTTGCAATTCTTTTTATATTTCAGATGTGTCTAGTAATGTCATAAAATAATGTTATAAATTTCAATCAAAGACACAACTATCTGCAAATGTTTATTTGCTACATGAATATAAGGTATACGAGTATAAACGTTTATAAACGTTTTCGCCTTGTGGGGCATCATCAGATATATTAAAATTATGTGATCTGAACTTAAATTAAATTAGATTTATAAAAGAAAAAACGAACAGTGTATAATACATGGTGATAAAATTTCATGAGTTATATGTATACTAATTGTAACAAGAAATAAGATAAAATGATGAATTTCAATGTAGTGTAAATTCAAATATGATTAAAATTGGAATTGTGTGTACATATAATTCATGTTATATTATAATATATTTTATCAAATATGTTATGCAAATTATGATAATGTTAAAATGAATAAATGGATAAAATCTTGGGTTATAGTTATTCAATGATTAGAAAATAACACGTCTTAGAGAACTGTGTATCATACCGAAGTTTGCAGTAATCGATGTTGTAGGTTGATTGTGATGTGCGTATAAATTATCATTCATATACTGTAAACATAAAAGTATGATTTATTTATACAGAAGATGTTCAAAATGTCCACCTCCTGCTTGAATACAGACCTCACATCGATGTCTCATTGACCTGCGAACACGATCCCAAACTCCAGGAGTATTGCGTATGTCCTCAGAACATGCCACAATTCGATTCCGAAGGGATTCCAAATCAGGCACCGGAGACGAATAAACCAATGATTTCAAATGGCCCCACAAGTAGAAATCGAGAGGGTTCAGATCAGGTGAGCGTGGAGGCCAAGCAATTGGGCCACCTCTACCTATCCATCGATCAGTAAACCTTCGATCCAAGTACCGGCGAGCCGTACGACTGAAGTATGCAGGAGCACCATCATGCAAGAAGTGAATGTGTTGACGATTGATTGATCAATGGAGTGTCTTCTAAAACATGAGGTATGGTGATTTCCAGGAAGTTTGTGTACGTCTGCCCCGTAAGTCTGTTTACAAGTACATGGGGTCCAACTAATCGATCACCAATGATACCGGCCCACATGTCGAGGGAGAACCGCACCTGGTGATGAGATGGAACAGTTGCACGTGGGTTTTCATATGCCCATACATGCTGATTGTGGAAATTTGTTATGCCATCTCGTGTGAACTGTACTTCATCTGTAAATAATACTAAGGCAGGAAAGTTCGGGTTTACACCATACTGCTGCAAGAACCACTGACAGAACCTAACTCGTGCAGGGTAATCTGCTGGTGACAGGGCCTGTACACGTTGCAAATGATAAGGATACAATTGATACTCTTTCAACAGTCTCCAGACAGTCGTATGAGGAACATTGACTTGCAACGCTGCCCTTCGTGTGCTGATAGAAGGAGTCATGTTCAGAGCCTCCAGAATCTCCTCCTGTACTTCTGGAGTTGTAGATCTTGGTCGTCCCCTTCCCAAACCAGGAGAGTTAAATTTTCCATACTCGCACAGACGGTAATGGAGACGTACAAATGTCTTCCGATCTGGACATTGTCGCTATGGGACCTCTCCTGGTACAAACGACGAGCCAGCGCAGCATTGCCGTCCGCCTTACCGTACATGAAGTGTACGTATCCCTGCCAGCTCTTGATTTGAATACATGTCGCACAGTCTAACGCCTAGATAACACTGAATGTAACCTTCGCCTCGAAATGAACTGTCAGAGTGCCCTCTTAATGTCTCCTTTGACGGCAACGACTTGCGGAAAGAAAAACGTTCCGGTGAATTTCAATGTTGTGAAGGCCATAACTCGGAAATAAAGCATTTCCGGACACATGTTGTAATGAACTATTTTGATTGTCTACATGTGGGAAATACATACCTGAAAATATGCCCCGTATTTTTCAAACACCCTGTATAACATACAGAAAGAAAGGAAAAATCATAATGAAATGTGAACAGCAGATCAAAATAAATGAGACATACAAAGTATAAAAAATAAGACAATTATTGATAATAATAATAATAATAACAAAAATGGAAAATTAGAATAATAGTAATAATAATAATAAGAAGAATAAGAATAATAAAATAATGCACTACAAAGCATACAATGAATACAATATTTTAAGTACACACAGTAAAGAAAATTATGATTATACAGGTTGTTTCAAAAATACGGGGCATAATTTCATGTATGTATTTCCCACATGTAGACAGTCAAAATAGTTCATTACAACATGTGTCCGGAAATGCTTCATTTCCGAGTTATGGCCTTCAGAACATTGAAATTCACCGGAACGTTTTTCTTTCCGCAGGTCGTTGTCATTACAGACGATGTTCGAAATGTCCACCTCCTGCTTGAATACAGACCTCACATCGATGTCTCATTGACCTGCGAACACGATCCCAAACTCCAGGAGTATTGCGTATGTCCTCAGAATATGCCACAATTCGATTCCGAAGGGATTCCAAATCAATCGTCAACACATTCACTTCTTGCATGATGGCGCTCCTGCACACTTCAGTCGTACGGCTCGCCGGTACTTGGATCCAAGGTTTCCTGATCGATGGATAGGTAGAGGTGACCCAATTGCTTGACCTCCACGCTCACCTGATCTGAACCCTCTCGATTTCTACTTTTGGGGCCATTTAAAATCATTGGTTTATTCGTCTCCGGTGCCTGATTTGGAATCCCTTCGGAATCAAATTGTGGCATGTTCTGAGGACATACGCAATACTCCTGGAGTTTGGGATCGTGTTCGCAGGTCAATGAGACATCGATGTAAGGCCTGTATTCAAGCAGGAGGTGGACATTTTGAACATCTTCTGTAATGACAACGATCTGGGGAAAGAAAAACGTTCCGGTGAATTTCAATGTTGTGAAGGCCATAACTCGGAAATGAAGCATTTCCGGACACATGTTGTAATGTACTATTTTGATTGTCTACATGTGGGAAATACATACCTGAAATTGTGCCCCGTATTCTTGAAACACCCTGTATATAGCTCAACTTAGGCCTATCACATTGTAGATATAGCCTACCATTATCGGAAAATATGAAAAGAAAAATATAAAATAAGTTAAATATCACTAGAACATAAAAAAATGTGAATACGTGGAAACATGCAATACAACACATGTCATAATAGTAAGTTAGTTTGGCAGCTCGTCATAAGATAATTTTCTAACTTGGATTTGAAAAATGTCAATGCTCGGCAGCCCTTGACTTCAGGCGGTAGAGAGTTCCAGTGACGAGAGGTAGCAACAGTGAAAGATGAGGAATACAGAGATGAAGTGTGAAGTGGAATTTCTAGCGTGTTATCGCGTTGTGATCGAGTATTAATATTATGATAGCGAGAGAGAGAGAGTAATAGGGGGATGAAGGGGGGATGAAGTGTGCATAATTCGATATAAGAGAGAAAGTGAGTGCAGATTTCTCCTCTCATGTAACCTTAACCATGATAACTTCTCGAAAGAAGGTGAAATTTGATCATAGTATCGAACATTACAAATGAAGCGGACGCACGCGTTATGAATACGCTGTAGTTTCTGATCGGAATCAATCCTGAGATCACTGAACAAAACGTCGCAAAAATCGAAGTGAGGTAGAATGACTGTCTGTACCAGGGTCTGTTTTAATTTAGATGGATAATGATACAATCTTTTTAGTGAATGGAGAATAGAGAATTCTTTCTTACTTGTATATTTAATATGCGTATCCCAATTGAGATTAGATTCGAAATGCACTCCGAGATTTTTTACGGTAGAGCTAAATGGGGTGATTGTTTTATTCAGTTTCACAGGTGGAATAATCAGGTCGTTGATATCAGGAATTAATCTACGGTTCGCGAACAGAATAGCCTGTGATTTACATGCGTTTAGGTTAAGCCCAATGATCCGATTAATAGCCCTAACATTAAGAAACACTGAGGCAAAAATAAAGGTGACCAATAAGATAAGTGAAAAGTTCAGTATACGAAGCGGTGCCAAAGAAGGCGATCCTCTTCCAGCTACATTATTTAATCTGGTTATAGACTTTATATTGAAGAAACTGGAGATGAGGGGAAACATTACAACAAAACTAAGGCAATGTATAGCTTATGATGATGGTATAATAATAACTGCAAGAACAAAATCGGCTTTGATACAAACATTTAACAATTTAAAAGAAGAGGCAATGAAATTCGGATTGATAATTAATGAGAAGAAAACAAAATTTTTAAAATGCTGCACAAAAAGAGAAATTTTAGGAGATTTTAAAATAAATGATATAATGATTCAACAAGTTCCAAGTTTCAAATATCTTGGATCAACTGTTAATAACAAAAACACCATTGAGGAAGAAATAAGGGAAAGAATTGTAATGGGAAACAAAGCATACTATGCCAACCTGCAGTTATTTAGAAGTAAATTGATATCTAAACAGTTCAAATTTAAGCTATACTGTACTACAATAAGACCTGTAGTAACTTATGCCAGTGAAACATGGGTCCTTAAAAACTCCATAAAACACCGACAACTAATTTTTGAAAGAGCAATACTAAGGAAAATGTTTGGTCCAACTAAGATGAATGATGGTACATGGAGAATTAAATATAACAGTGAACTGAATGAGCTGGTAAAGAATAGGAACATAATAAATCATATAAAATCGATAAGATTAGGATGACTTGGTCATATAAATAGAATGGAGAATAATAGACTGGTCAAACAAATATACAAACGGAAACCAATAGTTAACAGAAAGCAGGGTAGACCAAAAAATAGATGGGAGGATGATGTCCTGAGTGATTTGAAATTGATGAAGGTAGAAAACTGGACAAAGATAGTTGGAAGCCGTAAGGAATGGAAGAAAGTTGTTGAGAAGGTCAAAACTTTCATCTGAGAGTTGTAGAGCCTGAATAATAATAATAATAATAATAATAATAATAATAATAATAATAATAATAATAATAATAATAATAATAATAATTTATTGATTGATTTATTTATTTATTGATATTTATGTGCTGGACAACAGCAATTGGCCAATAAAAGTCCAGCACAGTGATACAATTAATACATTAAAATGAACAACTATGATACAAATTAAATAATTTAGATAACAACAAAATGATGAACATAGACTACGATGATTAATTTACAAGAATTAAAACTATAAAATATTAGATAAAGGAGTTGATTCATACTACTAATTTGTGTATAAGGATTATGCAAATAATATTAGCAAAGACATTGCCATATTCTAATACTTCTATACATTGAATTGATTGAAATCGCCTACATGTAAGTTAGCATGTTTAATACATCTGGAGACCGGCGAGGAAGATTTAGAATTTCTAATATAGAAGAGTTTGTGATGTCTCATGTCCTTCATAGGAATACGAAGGCTGACACTGTTTAAGAAAGATTGACAATTAATGTCACCTTTAAGGACCTTACATAAGAATAAGTAATCGAGATCATGACGTCTGGCATACAGGCTTCGACATTTAAAGTGCTCGCATTTTTATCATAGTTATACCCGGAGTTATTAGGCACGAATCTGTACGAACATAATGATATAAATTTCCTTTCAATATTTTCCAGTTTTGCCGAATCAGAACTAGTAATAGAGTTCCAAACTACAGATGCATATTCGAGTTTCGATCTCACTAATGTACTGTATAGTATAGTATTAAAAGAGAGTCAGGTGTTGAAAAAGAATAAGTAATTGACCGAATTATTCTTAACATTCTTATTGCATGGTTATAAATATAATCAATGTGAGTGAGAAAATATAATTTGTCAATTAATACACCGAGGTCTCTAATTCAATCTTCTCTGTTAATTAATACATTTTTTTAGAAGATAGTTATATTTTAGTGTAGAGCTTTTCCTTGAAAATGATATTACGTAAGTTTTGGATTCATTAATCACCATCTCGTTATCAACTGACCAATTGGTAATTGAATTAATGTCATCCTGAAGAAAGTGACAGTCAGCAACACTATTGATTTTTCGAAAAATTTTAAGATCGTCAGCGAATAATAAGATAGTCAGAAATTATTATTCTTTTGCAAATGTCGTCAATGAAGATTAAAAATAGAAGATGTCCTAAAGTTGAGCCCTGGGGTACACCACAAATAATATTAAATGGATCAGAGAGAGTATTCGAAATACGTACACTAGATTGTCTATCGTGTAAATAATTTTCAAACCAGCTTACGTAGCTTACCGATAGTCCTATATTATCTAATTTAGACAAAAGAATAGAATGTGGAACTACATCAAACGCCTTACTGAAATCAAAATATAATAATAATAATAATAATAATAATAATAATAATAATAATAATAATAATAATAATAATAATAATACCAGCAACAACGTGATATTTCGATCATGGCCCGAGGTATGGACCGAAATGTGTATGAGAGTCTTTATACTGTTGTAAGTTTTATAGGATTCCTTTAACTTAGGGGATGAAATTGAAACGCCAGTGACGTTTTTTTTTTTCAGTACGGATTCGGGCCTTTACCTCAGGCTACATAGACCAACACATTGACGTCAAACAAGCATCAATGTTTCCCTAGAAGTGACGGTGGTTTCCATGCCAACTGCGGCGAGCCTTCCTCGCTTCGTATTATTACAAATTGCCAAATTAATTACCTAATTGTGCGTGGGAGTTGAACTGTGGTTAACATACAGCTAACCGTTACCTCATCTCTTATGGAAGGCATAACTTCTCTATGACTATGTTAATGAGTAGCACCATCACTTTATTTTTCATAGACTTCTCCAGGTATAAAGAAGCTAGTCCTTTTTTTCGTTGCTACTGAAATTTCTTTCACCTCGGGTTATTTAGTACAGAGCTTTAATTAAGTTCAACAAGGTTATAATGAAGAAATGCGCTTAAAATTGAGGGGGAAATGTCAAGCTTACCTCTACGTAAAACACTCTAGCAGCTAAGAAAACGTTAGGTTTTCGGTTTAAATTTAGTTTAGAGTTAAATTTTATATATCATCTAAATGTCCTGTGATTAATTCGTATCGCAAGAAACTATTATATTTTTATTTGAACTGAACATCTAAAATGTTTTTTATGTTTATTTCTTAGTCTAACTTTACTTGTAAACAATCATAGGTATATTAAAGCTATCATTATTTTGGATGAATTTTGTCATTTGGAAATACACTATTTTTCTTTCTATTCTTTAAATTTTATTTCTCTTGTGTATGATTTTCTTTCCATAGCTTATAATTTATATAAATTATAGGATAAAAAAATAATCTAACAAAGTCATGAACCGGATTCTTTATCAACGCACAGTAGGTTTTTTTTTTTACTGGATATGAAAAGTGCATAAATTCATCTACAAAAATTATATAGGCCTATAATCTACATCTTCTAGCTGACTATTTCTGCTTGGATGCTTACTTCATATTCGCAAAATTATAAACCAAATCTTGTCTGGCTTGAAATATTGTATGACCACAGTCTAGTATATACAGTCACGAAGCTCAATACGTGGTAAATATGCATCCATAAATAGTTGCTAACCACTAGGATCGCTAATATCGCCTCATTACAGACAATGCGAAATAGTACATGCACAGTCTATTGTTCCTAGCACCTCACAACTTAAGCTTCGTGACTGTATATACTGGGCTGTGGTATGACTGTCTGCTGAAAAATGTGTTTCAGACAATACTGTCTTACGAGAGGAGATGGGTAGAAATTTGGTAATTTTTAGTCAAAAACACGTTTTTCGCTTTTGTAGAAAATGAAGTTTTGATGCTAACTCCACATTTTGACGAAGTTTTAAAGCCCTACGGCGGTTGTGTCATTAATTACGCCGTTTTTAAAAAGGTGTGTCATTATGTATAATAAGCATTTAAACTCATTTTTCCCGCAATTCTTTGGTCATTTCTCTGCATTCACATTGCTAGGTAGCTGACATTTTTAATGCTTATTGTTTAAAGTTTACATAGCAAAGTTATATTGGCATTAAAAAAATAAAATTTTTGAGTAAAAAATAAAATGTGTGCTTGCAGTCTGTAAATTTCATCAATTCCAATATGAATAGGTTTAATTTTTTCTTTTATTTTTAAAAGATAAAATTAAAAAGTGTGAGAACGTAGAAACTTCCTAAATAGATCAAAGGTATTGAAAAATTATTCAGACATGATGCTTAAAATTTGGGGTAAATGAAAAATATTGAAATTGAAACTATTTTTCTTGAAATTTAAATATCTCTTGCAAACAAGGTAGCAAGCAACTTAAATACATTCATTACTGATATAAATCGGAATATGTGTAAAAATAAAATCAAGTCTCCAGCTTAACAAATACGTCAAATATAAATTTCACCCTCCGTGTTCCCAAAACTGTTCACATAATGAGATAGTTTATTCCTAAAACAATTTATATAATTATATATATATATTTTTTTTTATTTTATTGGGTTATTATTACGACGCTGTATCAACATCTAGGTTATTTAGCGTCTGAATGAAATGAAGGTGATAATGCCGGTGAAATGAGTCCGGGGTCCAGCACCGAAAGTTACCCAGCATTTGCTCGTAATGGGTTGAGGGAAAACCCCAGAAAAAACCTCAACCAGATAACTTGCCCCGACCGGGATTCGAACCCGGGCCACCTGGTATATATACAGTGTATATATATATATATATCTTAGTTAAAGATTTAATAATAATAATAATAATAATAATAATAATAATAATAGTAATAATAATAATAATGATAAAACGTTTCAAATGAAGGAATTATTCAAACGATTTAAAATTTATTATAAATAGATGTCGTTTTCATTTTTCAAATGATGTTTGAATTACAATGTCTAAATAGCGGCTGTATTGTTATAAAGTATGATTTGTAGTTATCTGCAAATAGAATATTGTTTTTAAATTTTTTTTACACACCCAAACATTTCTGATTCCATAATTGACTAAGTAATTTCCATGTGATGCAGAAGCTGCAGTATATAAACAAAAACTAATTAAGGGTGATAGTTCACTTAAATTAGGTTCCGAGGCCATAATTCCATACTTAATGCGTATATTTCATGTTTCCATAAACAATGCAGCTATTCCATGTGACTGGAAATCAGCTATAGTGGTACCCATACATAAAGGTGGAAATAAATTAGATGTCGGAAACTACAGACCGATTAGCCTTACATCTGTCGTATGTAAAGTCATGGAGCATTTGATATCGGATTATATTCGTCATGTTCTAAATGCGAAAGACTGGTTTTACAACCGCCAGCTTGGTTTTAGGGAAGGCTTCTCATGTGATAGTCAAATTACGTCGCTGGTTCAGGATCTAGCTGAAGAGGTAGATAGAGGCGGAAGAATCGATGCAGTTGTGATTGACTTTTCGAAAGCATTTGATTTGGTGCCACATGACATATTAATAGATAAGTTAAGTAGGCTAGGAATAGATAAAAGAGTGGTGCTATGGATCCAAGAATTCTTAAAAGGTAGAACCCAGAGAGTTAGAGTAGGTCATGAAATATCGGAAATTGGAAATATAAGTTCAGGGGTGCCACAGGGCAGCGTTCTGGGTCCATTACTCTTTATAATATACGTAAATGACCTATGCCAGGATATTACATCAAATGTGAGGCTATTTGCAGACGACTGCATTATCTATAGAAAGATTAGAAATAATTCAGATGTAGATGCTATTCAAACAGACTTGAATAACATTTACAACTGGGCGTTAAAGCATAGGATGAAAATAAATGGTTCTAAAAGTAAATCTATAACATTTTGTAAAACCCGAGAGGAAACTAGTCTTAATTACGAATTCAGTGGTGTTGTAATTCCGCAAGAACAATGTTGTAAATACCTAGGAGTGTATTTAAACTCCAAACTTTCTTGGGGAGAGCATGTTGATAATGTTACAGGCAAAGCATGGAGGGCACTTCACTTTATTATGAGAATCTTGAGAAAGGCTAGCCCCAAATCGAGGGAAATAGCATATCTAACATTAGTGCGACCGTTAATGGAATACGGAACTACGTGTTGGGATCCCTATAGAATATATCAGATAAATTCCTTAGAAAGAATCCAGTATAGGGCAGCTAAATTTGTTAAAGGTAAAAGAGAAGATGGGAACGATACGATAAAAGAACTTAAATGGGAAACTTTGGAAAACAGACGTAGGAAAACTAGAATAACATCATTGTATAGAGCACATCTAGGTCAGAAAGCATGGGTAGACATAACGGCTCGGTTAGAAAAGCCAACTTACTATGGTAGGAACGATCATGATTTTAAAATCAAATGTAGGAAACAGAAAACGGATGTAGGTAAATTCTCATTTTTAAATAGAACTATAAATGATTGGAATGACCTACCTGCAGCGGTCTTTGAGGGCTGTCCTTCCTTAAGGAGATTCAAGAATAATTTAAAGAGTTGTGTATAAAGTGAAAATTAAAATTAAGGTGACATTCAACATTTAATTTTTTAAGGTGGCATGTATTTATCTAGCCTGACGAGTTTACTTCCTTGGTTTGAATTGTAAATTATTTAAAAATAGCGTGTAAGAGGGCCTTAGACTAGAAATGTTTAGTTTAAATGTAGTTCTGTTTATAAGTATGCATAAGAATGCAATTATTAGACTTATTTGAACTGTTGTATCAGTGAAGCGAGGTGAGTCAGTGAAGTTATGGTTTTACAGTGCAGTGAACAGTTCCGATCAGTGATAATTTATAGCGTCAATGAAATGTGTTCTATAGTGTCAGTGAAGTGTGTTACAGAGTGTCAGTGAAATGTGTGCTAAAGTGTCAGTGAAATGCGTCATAGTGCCACTACAGGGAATGAGATGAGAGTAAAGTGAAAGGCTATTGAAAATTATGTAGGACCTATACATAATTATGTAGGTTGTGTTGTAAAATTAGGTGTTTTATTTTATGTTTTATTATTATTGTGTTAAATTGTATTGCGTATTCTTATTGTATTGTGTATAAAATTGTATATGTGTTGTAAATTTTATTATGTATTGTAAATTTTATTGTGTATTGCTTATCATTTTAACTGTGTATTGTTAATATTGTATATACCACTGCCACCGGGTGCTTGCCCACTTGCAGTGTAAATAAATACATACATACATACTCTTATGAAAATACAACTAAAAAATTTGGAATACTTGTTTAATGATGAAAGATGGACTATTATGCATTTCTACATTAATATTATTGGTGTGCTTATTCTGTCTTTATAGTGTTTCGTTCTGCCATCGTTACAAGGTAAATTATGTTCTTGTCTGTGCTCTATAGTAAAACCTAAGTCATTTCCGGTGATCTAGAGGTTACCGTACTCGTAATTGGAACTCTGGTTCGCTGTTTCAAACTTGATCGAGAGTAATTAACTGACGTAGGATTACGTCTTTCCCCTCGGTTATGGAGAGAGGGTAACTTGGAGATTAATCATTATATTAAATATGCATCCACATCCGCCAGTTCTCCTTGTATGTCACTTTTTCTACTTGCATTCCCAATATTCTACATATGAGGGGCAGTCAAATGAAAAGGGGTCAGATTCCAAAAAGTATAATGGAACATTTATTACCTCAAAAATAATAATCCAGGCATAAGGTGAATGTTAGATAATCCATTGCGAATCCTTGGACTCATCTCCACAAATACCATTTCGCTATCATCAATTCCATTAATCTAAATGGCCCAGTAGTTGATACAGCGTCGTTAAATAACTAAGTAAGAAAATATTACTTTGTACGTAGTCAATACTATATAGTCATTTGTCTTTCCTCCACACCATTCGTAAGGCCAGTAATGGTTAATATTTAAATAGCTGTAAATCCACATGTATTGAAAATTGAACACATTTTTATAAGGACATTTTTACACATTTAATCCATGCTACCACATTCTAACATAATTATCATTCTTCCTGAATCAACCTCTATTTGATAATTTACTAAGGATTTTTTTTTTGGTCCTACAGATTATATCTGTTATGGTAACAATTAATATTAGAGGAGAAAAATTCGTTCCGGCACGGGGATCGAACCCGGGTTCTTGGTTTTATGTACCAAGCGCTCTCACCATTGAGCTACGCCGAAGTCCAATCCACAGCACCGGATCGAACTCCCCTCCTCCAGTGTTTTTCCCTTTGTGGCCTGACTCCAAGTTGGGCAAGAATGTTGACATTTTATTAAGTCAACTGCCATTATACAAGGAGCGCATTCAGCTGAGTGACTTGGTGACCGGGATTCCACAGTAATGTGCACAGTAATCTGTGCAGTAATATGCACTGTTGCTATAAAAATTAACTAAAGATTTTTTTTTACTCCTACAGAATATATCTGTTATGGTAACAATAAAATTAATACTGTGCAGTGGATTGTGACCCGTAATGGCATATCGCCTTACACTGCAGGAAAAAGCTCACTTGTCTGCCCATTACGAGGTCTGGCTTTCCGTTTAACAGGTTCGGACATGATGGACAGTGCAATGGATTCCAAGACCATCAAGGATTGAATGAATGAATGAACGAATGAATGAATGAATGAATGAATGAATGAATGAATGAATGAATGAATGAATGAATGAATGAATGAATGAATGAATGAATGAATGAAGCCACTGTGTCCCATGAAGGGCTAGGGCCTCCTACAGGAGGGGAAGCTCGGTTGGTATGGTTCACATGATGAGCTATTTCACGTGAACAATATTTACATTCACATTCACTATGTGAAATACACTAGAGTTTGTTCTATATGAGTTTGTTCACTATCTGTCTCCACTCGTTCCTGTTGCGGGCGAAGGGTACCAGTTCCCTCCCAGCTGCAGCTTGAATGTATTTGCCCATCTCCTTCTTGGCCTGCCTTGTGTTCTCCTTCTATGTACGGGTCCCACATGGTGGTTTCTCGCGCCCGTCTGCCTTGTTGCTGCCTTGCTACATGACCACCTCACTTCCACTTCGTTATGAGGGCTTTTTGTGTGATGTTCTCAGAAGCTGTAATTTTCTGCAGTGCCGTGTTGGAGACCTTGTCTTTCAGTGAAACGCCAACTATCTTCCTATCCATTTTCCTTTGGCATATTTCGATGTTCGTCTTTTGCCTCTCTGTGAGGGCTCAGGTTTGGCAACCGTATGTTAGCACCGGGAATACACAGGAGTTAAGAGCCTCTAGTCTGAGTCTGCGGTTTATGGACCTCCCATCAAGGATTGCCATTAAAAATCATGAACACAGGATCTGTGGTGGATATTTGCGTGAATGGCTGTCCTTCGAATCCAGGTCAGAAGAAAGTATGCAGTTGGTACAGAATATGTTCACCAGAAGCCCCATAAAGTCAAAACAAGAGATCCCTCATGAAAGTGATCTCATCCGCTACACGATCCGAAATGTTTTAAAGAAGGATTGAAATATTCGTCCGTGTAAGCCGTATTACTGTCAAGAACCATTGGCAAAAGACTGTGACTGTCTGGTGGAGCTTCTTGAACATATTCCTTACCAATTGCACATTTACTACAACCTGGAGCGTCTTTCTGCCTTGTCTTGCGATGAGCCATTATGAGTCACTTTCTACCGCTGTAAAGAAAACATCCTATAAGTTTCGTAACAATACATTAATATACAGGCTGTTTCCGGGCTAGCGTTACAAGCTTTTAGGGATGATGGGGAAGGGCACATGTATCAATTTGAGATAAGGAACCATGGTCCGGAAATCACTGAGTCGAAAGTTATAAGCGAAAATAGTTGTGTGGAAATGGAATTGTAATTTCGCACCACGTGCCCTCCTTCACTTAACTTTTGGAACAGTCGTGGAAAGATGGTATGGGCCGGATGTCTCCTATGCGGGTATTGGCCCGATACACTCTGTGAACTTGTCTACTGTTCCCATTGGTTCATCCGTATTCGAAAATCATGTCTGCGTATTCCGCTCTCGTGTCTGTCATCCTCTGAGGAGTTTAGTGCTGAGAGGAATGCGGTTCCGACTAGTCTAGCGCGGTACTGGAGTGGGAAGAAACAGTGACAGCGGCAATCTGGAAGGAAGTACAATCATGCTAAAAGCATTCGCCCAGTTTACGAGAGCATTATGCCTATTAGTTTTCTAACATATTTTTGGCGAGATAGAGAAGGAAAGTATTGTAGAACATTTTATTTATTTATTTATTTATTTATTTATTTATTCTGGTGAAGTTAAGGCCATCACACCACCACAAATACAAATACCATAAAATAAATAAAAAGAAAAATCATAATACAACTATAATAATATAAATGAAAAGAAGGATCATACTATAAAATTTAGTGATTAGTAGAACTGAATTAAATTTGTAAAGTAATCAATTTAAATATACTGAAGGCTACTGCTGAACTCACTTGAGAAATAAAACTACTTGATTTGTATTTTAAGATATCACCAACAAATGATTTTCGCATGATATTACAGGAATCTGTTTTTCACGATACATATTCTAAAATTCCAATAGAATAAAACCAACAACTTTTTTACAGCATGCTTGCTTAAACATGTCTTGTAACGGTGAAATATTTAATATGAGTAATTCATGTAATGAAATTGTCTCATGAAATTTCGGCCAGTGTATGGGACCGGTGCCCACCCAGCATCGTGATGCGCTTGGGGAGCTACGATTGTTAGCGAAATCCGGTTGCGAATGCGAGCTATAACAGCTGGGGGATCATCGCGCTAACCACACGATACCTCCATTCTGGTTGGATGATCGGTCACTTCTGCTTCGGTATGTGGGCGTGAGGCCAGCAGCCGGCTGGTCGGTCTAGGCCCTCCACGGGCTGTAGCGCCACGGATTATTATTACATTAATTCATATAATATTAACATAGCTGACATCAGGGAGATATTTGAGCAAAAATTGCAACAATATATTTAATATATTAATAACAAAATCATATAGGCCTAGGTAAACAATATGCATATGACATATTCACACACTACTACAAACTGAAGACTGCATACTTTTGGACGATTAATACTTCCCACTCCGCTCGGCTCGGCTTGGCTGTAGCAACAAAATAATCTACCTGCAACCCCCCGTACCGATGGCAAGAATACCTCAGGTCCCAGCGCTAAACTCGTCAGAGGAAGACAGCACTCCTCCACTTCACTAGGACTGATCGACTGGACACAGCAACTTGTACACATACACTGCTGTCTACAGACGTGCGTATCAGGACCGACCATGTCCGTTACACATTACGCTATCTGCATTGCTTTAGTGTATTTTCCTGTCCCCATCCCTCAGATAGCGCATTGAATGGAATACTGTAAGTAGACAACGTAAACAACGTCAGATGAATATAGTATTTGTAAGATGTACAGATAAGTAGACTACACATAAGCAAGGTGTACAGAGGAATAAAATTATTTCATTTCCACACAACTATTTTTGCTTGTAACTTTCGACTTAGTCATTTCCATACCAGAGTTTCTTATCTCAAATTGATACATGTACCCTTCGCTATCATCCCTGAAAGTTTGTAACACTAGCCCGGAAATATCCTGTATACAACATTTATTAACGATTTCCAGTATATAAGGAGTGTTTTTCACTGATCTTGTTTTGCACTGAAGTGGTCGATCAGATATGAAACAGGTACTATGTGCAAAATGATGCTTTATGTTCCATTGTTGATTGACTAGGTCAAAAACTTTCCCCATTTCACTATGATGAAATGTTAAGGGGAGAGGATGGTATTTTTTTAATTGTTTTCCTATTTGGTGTTAAATATTAATTTTTTGTATGTAGAGAGCTCATAGCTGTGGCAACTCAACGAAATAAAAATAAAAAAATAATGTTTGGGGGCCCAAATTTAAGAAAAAATATACCCAATGCAGGATTGTACTAAAACTGATATATCTAAACCGTTCTTAAAGATAGATTCAAACAGTTTTTTGAAATGTATTTGCAAAACCATGTTCTACAAACTATCTGTAATATAATTTTGATATTAGTCCCTACGTTTGTAAAATAAACAATTAAAATTTAATAACAATTTTCTGATTTCCTTTCTTGTAAACAAACGACGTATTTTTAAAATGAAATCAATTAAAAAAATTCTGTTACAGAGAAAATTTTCCTAATAGTCTAAAGAATGTATGTTCTAAATTTTATGCATGTATCTTTAATAGTTCAGAAATTATATCCATTTTTGTCTGGAAATGTAGCAAAAAAATGAAGTTACTGGAAACCGATAAAAGCGGGCATGTGATTTAAAAATCCATAGCGCAGGAAGTTTAAAAATGACGTCTCAACATCCGATAAGGGCACAAATACCCACAAAATGTTATGCTATGCATTCCACACATATCACAGAGTATTTTAAAGATTTTTTTTTTAATTTACTCATTTTTCACCAAAAAAATACCATCCTCTCCCCTTAATGAACGATGGCAAGACAAACTGGAATGCCTTGAGAAAATATGTAGTCTGATCTATCTATATAAAATATTTTGATTAGTTCAGATTTTGTCCAGGGATAGCAACGTGAAAAAAATCGAAGCCATTTTGTAGAGAAGAAATATAAAATACATGGTTTAGAGTTCAATTGTTCTCAGCTATAGTATGGCGAACATCCTCTCACTAGGGTTCTACAAACTGTAGTAGAGTTACAACTACTTGAATTACCATTCGAATATGACTCCATGCGATCCACTCACACGGCTGGTTTAGATTTGAATACACAGTTTAATGCGTTGTATTCAGTTACTGTTCAGGTGAATATACAGTGCTGTAGTCGGTGTTACTTAATATCCTTTTCAAACTATTGAATAATTATCCTTGTATATGAAGTGTCTCTCTTCTCTCTTGCCAGTTTTGTTATGTACTGTAAAGAGTTTTTCTTTCCATAGCCATAATTTTAAGAAATTTCATCGTCCTCACCATTAGGTTCAATATTCAAACTCTCTCAACGGAGATAACAATAAAATTTTCATGTGATTTCAGCAGAAACAGAAGACAGGATTCTGTGCCCTACAATAGTGACAGGAATTACATTTTTGTATTAGAGAGTTTCAGGCTAAATTTATCAATAATTTCTCGTCTACCTTAGAAGTGGGTAAAGACAATCAGTGGGTGTATACTCAATCATTTGCGATTTTTATTGAAAATTATATATTTTCTCAGTTACTTTTTAAAATTTTGTTATGCTGACTTCATTGCCTGACATTGCAAATGTAAGCGAGAGGGACGACAAAAAGCCTGCGAATGCCAACAATGGGAACACAGTGTAATTACCGTTGAAGTAAAAATTCGTATTTTCAACTTTTTCTCTTAAATTCAAAGTCTTACAAACTCTAAATTATCGTCAGGAGTGAAAGGAGGCAGGAAATATACGTAAGTACTTTTCGTTGAGATTGTATCCTGAAATAATACTTTTGCAGTTCGTAAATGTTAGTATTGAAACTTATTATTTTATGAAAACTTGTACCTTTGTAGGGTTAAGTCGATCATGCCATCGACCTACTCGAAGCAGATAGGACCAGCAGGAAGAATAAATTGTTCACCGAAATACCTCCAACTAACACTTATAAACAGAAAAGTGTCATAGTATAGCTTATATTATGAGATAGTGGGGAAAGAGGAAGACGAAATTATGGTGAATTTTTTGCGTAAGAGAAGCACTGCTAAAGGAACATATTTTGTACACCCCTCTGTACCTGACTATTGGAACAACGTAGTTTCTAAATTGACATAACATCTGATATAAACCTAAGCAATGTTGAATTGCATTTTAGATTATAATTGAAGGGTGGTATTTCAATGTAAATTTTGATTTCTTAAATCTTTGTTTGTTGGTATGTGAAGTATTGAAATGTGTTTTTATGTTTTATAAGTTGGCAATCATAGTCACGTTTGTACAGTGGAGACCTATAGGCCTAATTGTAATGAATAGTATGATCACAGTAACAAAAGATACACTATATAATGCTATAGGCGTATATTCTAGATTATTATTGTTTTTTACACCCCTTATAACAAATAAAATATATGTAATACACTTAATTTGTTTTTTAAAAACATAAACAGTGAAGTCCACATCTGTGGAGCAACGGTCAGCGCGTCTGGCCGCGAAACCAGGTGGCCCGAGTTCGAATCCCCGTCGGGGCAAGTTACCTGGTTGAGGTTTTTCCGGGGTTTTCCCTCAACCCAATGCGAGCAAATGCTGGGTAACTTTCGGTGTTGGACCCCGGACTCATTTCACCGGCATTGTCACCTTCATATAATTGAGACGCTAAATACCTGAGATGTTGATACAGAGTCGTAAAATAACCCAATAAAATAAAAAAATAAACAGTGATCGACTTTACTCCGCAATATTTTAAAATCGATCTTAAACTATAAATTCAATGGTGATCGACTTTAACCTATTTAAGCAGGTAACTTCGATCACAAGTCAAATAAAAAAAAATCAGTTTTTGATGGATTGTAATTCGATTCTTGTCACGTGCCTTCATAAGTGAAGGCTATGACGACAAAATGCTATTTTCTGAGGAACTTCGCTCCATTGCATAACCTCAATATCATAAAAAAATTGCAAAATTTTGATCGACTTTACCCTCTTCTACGGTACTCTGCATCATTCTGCATCTTAGAAATATTTCGTATAATAAATGAAATCCACATCTTCAGACACGAGCATATGGTAAAATATTTCGACAAATAACAATGAATATAAGATTTTCAGAATAGCCATCACTCTTAGACTCAGTCTCTCGATAAATTTTCTCTTTTCATCTTGCCAAAGGTTATCTTCAGAGAAGAAAATGGATTAAAGAGGAGTCCACCCAATTCCAGAAAAAAATTATGTAGGTAGTTTCATTTTAGATTATATTTCGTCTTTCAAATGTCTACGTTGTTAATTGAGATAAAGGAAGCTCGTAAACGTGTAAAGAAAGATTAATTATAGTATTCCTGCGACACAATTAGAAGTCGAATTAAAAAAAGAGTTTTATAAGGAGAAACTAAAAAAATAAATTAAGTAGACTATTGGTTGTTTCTTCCGATTTATTATATATGGAAGCAATTCATTTAATAAAAAAAAACAAGTGAGAGAATTTCAAGTTATAGTAATAAGATCTGGTGCAAGAAAAGCATATAATTGAATGTGGGTGTGTTATTTATTTAAGTAATACAACTTTGCCACTTCTTTTGAGTGACTGCATTGTCAGTCTTTTATCCCCTTACAAATGATAAGATAAGCTGAAACAGAAAGAAGTGGCAACTACATAGATAATGAAAGTGAGAGAGCCAGAGCTAAAAAAAGAGACAGATTGAGAGACAGTGACTCTAGGGAGAAAATGAGAAAGATACAGAGAGATTGAGAGATAAAGAAACAAAAACAGAAAGAGATTGAAAAATCCAAGGGCTCTAAGAAGATAATGAGAGAAAGAGAGATATTGAGAGACAAAAATATATAAATTGAGAGATACGGAGGTTTTAATGAGAGAATAAAAGACAGAGATACTCTAGGGAGAACATCAGGGACACATAGATATTTAGAAACAGGGAGAATTTGTGAGACACGGAGAGTCTAGGGTGACAGTAAGATACAGAAAGGTGGAAAGAGAGAGATAGAGAGGTATAAAGAGAGAGAGATTGAAAAATATAGTGATAGAAACATAGATAGAGACAAAAGATCTAGCGAGATAATGAAAAACAAATAGAGAGAAACGAGGAACAGATAGAGATTGAAAAACAGAGAGAAATAAAGGGAGATTGAGAGAGACAGAGACACTCTGAAGAGACTGTGAGAAACGGAGAGATTGAGATGAAGAAAGACACAAAGATATAGATTGAGAGTCACCGAGACGATCTAGGGATGGAGTAGGAAACAGAGAGATATTGAGAGATATCTGTCTCTGTGTATGTCTGTCCGACCGTCTGTCTATCCACCTGCCACAAAGGGAAACACTGAAGGAAGAAGATTCGATCCGGTGCTGTGGATTGAATTCAGCGTAGCTCAGTGGTCAGAGCGCTTGGTACTTAGAACCAAGGACCCGGGTTCGATCCCCGGCGTCGGAGCGAATTTTTCTCCTAAAATATTAATCACCTGCTTGTTTGCCTGCATATCTGTTTGAACGTCTGCCGTTTGTCCTGTTCCTCTGCCTGTCGTCAGTTCGTTGGTCCATCCATCCATACATCCATCCATTCATCCATTACAGTAATTTGGGGTAACTTTGTACCGGTCAGAATAACTTTGTTCTAGTTCCTAATTTTACTAAAAGATTTAATTTTATATTTCCTAAGTGTGATATCTTTGGACTGTTGTCATCCCCATAATCCATGATCTCTATGCTTTGCTTTCTATCTATTATGCCCAGTCAATGAACATTTCATTCTTTTTATAGTAGCTGGTGTAAGAACGATTTTCAACTTCATATTGTAAATATAATTTTATCTTACCGTTACAATTATTGTAGTTGTTAATGCTTATCCTCTCCTCTTTAAAATACAGTAATAATCCTCGTGACATAAATAATCCTAAGTTTTGTAAATTCTAAAATTAATCCGACAGTGTTGCTTTGGTTCCATTTGAGGGTTATTTTGTACCACTACAAAGTGTGCATGATAAAATTGATTCTATTTTAAGCATTTAAATTTGATTATAAATAAACATAATTAATTTATTTAATTACATAAAATTAATATAAAATGTAACTAATAGATTGAAGTTACTACACACACTTTAAGATTATATTTAAAAACATTTTTTTACTAAATCCTGCATAGTTGGATTATGAATGAATTTCTTTTGACCTTGTTTATTCAACTAGTGCTCAAATTTTTACAATCGTTTTTGTTTTCCAAAATGCGTTGAAATTTTTAGATGGCTACACAGTTCAAAAGAATTTTTCAGAGAGAAGACAGTATGCAATAAAGGCAAAGTATTCAGTGAAACGCTACAACAGACACTAGATGATATCATCATCATCGTCCTTGCAGGTATTACGCCTCGTGGCCTGTTACGGTCTCCGTCCATCTTTTCCGGGAGCGTTCCAAAGATCGTCTTCCATGTGGTATATAGCGGAGAATTTGTCTTGGGAGTCTGGAACGGTCCATTCTATTGACATGGTTAAGCCATTTTTGTCTATAGTGGTTGAGATGTTCATAAATAGGTGTAATTTTAAATTCTTTTGTAATTAGTTCATTCCTTTTGTGATCAAGCAAGCTGTAGCCGGCAGTCCTCCTCAGAAATCTCATTTCCGCAGTTGTTAGGCGTTGAACATCTGAGTTTCGGACAGACCAGGCCTCACTACCATACATGAGGACAGGTCTTGCTAGAACTTTATATGCTTTTAACCTGGTATGTTTTTGGGTTTTGGTGGCTGTGAAAACATGGTTGATGGTTTTTAGGGCTCCATTAAAATGTTGAATATTTTCAGATATATCAGTAACAGGTAAATATGTCAAATTATAACCTAAATATTTAAACCTCTCCTACCCGGTTCTCACCTTCAGCTTCTCGCGGTGCAACCTGTTAATACTAACGAGGCTCTGAGGACCGAGTCACGGCGGTATAACCGTTCCGTCTAGAATGGAGGAAATGCCATTCCCAAAGCCGCTTTAGAGGCTATAAGGTGGCAACCCCAACACTGAACTTACTACTCCTCGGCTAACAACCGACTAGTAGGACATTTATGTGCTTTCAAGTCTCCGAACAGAATAACCCCGACTAGATGATATAAACACAGAAAATATATTTTCTTCGAGAATGTTGGTGCTCCGTGCGTTGATGACTTTGTAATAGTCTCATATGAAGAATCACTGTTCCCTGGTAGACCTACAGTCAATGGCGAACTGCATGCTCCCATCTCGAAACACAAAGTCAGTTGTAAGGTCAAGAAAGAAATGCATTGGATGTGGTTTGACCAGTTTGAAGCAATAAAGAAGGTTAATAAGTTGGTAAATGAATGAACGTGTATGAACCGATTACGCCAAGACTGTGAAGAATTTGATTAGCGAATTAAAAATTAGTTATAGGCTATCCAAAATATATGTAGGTAATAATGAAATTAATGTTCAAATGAATGAAACTATTATCCCTTACAGTGATAGAGTAAAAAATCTAGGAATTTATATGGACAAAAACTTAAGTTGGAATATTCAAATCACACACACATGTAATAGTAATATGCGTTACAAGAGCGGTATGTTGAAGTTTTGATGTTCGAGGAAAAGTTTGAAAAAGCGAAACGTATTTGAGCTTTTTTAATTTCCGAGAATTGATAGAAAACATACCGCTCGTGTATCGTACATTATTTTGTGCGAAGATCGTTTATTACATACCTGAAAGAGGAATTTCTAATTAGTTGCAATGAAATCTCCATCTTGGTTTCTGTTCAATGACGGCAAATTTGCAAAACAAAAATATCTATCTTCAACATTGTTGCTTTAAAATGTTTTCTGTGTCTACTATACTCCAGCAGGCCGTGATATACGTCTGTCTTTTTTTCCCTAGTCTATGATGTGTCTGGAATCTTGTTTATTTTTTCACGGTTCCTTAATGTTACTTGCATCAATAATGCAGTAACTTTAGTGGAGTTGTAGAGTTTACTTAATTTTTGCAAATATTTAAAAACAATAATTAACAGTGCAATTTAGGTGAAATTGCAGTGGTAAGTTTCCAATTTATAATTATTACTATATTGAACGTCTCTAAAAATAATATATTAAAAGCCTAAAGCAGTAAAATCAATATGTCACTTAAGCGGTAAGAAGAGGGAAATTGTTATGTGTGTTAGGTTGGGAATACTGAATGTGGAATTTTAGACTTTCCGCGGATTGGTTTTGTGCGGAAACCAAGCAAATACGCACGATCTCGCACAAAATAATTTTTATAAAAATTCACGCACTAAAAAGAATTTGAAATTTTCTTCCGTTGCTTCTCAAGAAGAATTTAGTGCAGTCGCCCTTGATGCCTCATTTTTATTACTGTGACAGTCTCTACACTGACCTTAACATGAGACTGACAGACAGACTACAGCGTGTTCATAATGCATGTGTACGATTTATTTGCAACGTCAGTAGATTTGACCGTATCACACTTTCACTAAATATGCTGTCCTGGGTCCGTCTCAAAGAGCGAAGAACTATTCACTCTCTCACTTTACTCTTCAATATTCTTCAAACCTCTAACCCTAGCTACTTAGCTTCTCGTTTTCAACATTTGTCCTAATATCACGAAATAGATACTCGCTCACAATACCATATCACACTCTCCATCCCTAAACACAGAACATCCTTCTACTCTTCATCTTTCACGGTCTCTGCAGCTCATCTCTGGAACTCTCTACCACAAGATATTAGAGACTGTCGGACATTGTCTAGTTTCAAAAATAAATTAAAATTGCACTTTTTCAATTCAGATTCCTTTTAGTTATAAGCCCTTTTCTCTGCGATAGTTTTGTAAAAATATAGGCATATTTCTTTCCTTCCTTTCCCCTTTTTGTTCTCTTTGTCAGCCGATGAAATTATTATCATAGCCTTTTTATTGTGAATTTTATTTAATATTCGTATTTCTTTTCTTTCTTTTTTATTATTATTTTATAACATTCCATTTTGTTATTATTCTACCTTATGTTTTCCATATTAACCATTTGTATTAAATGAGTTGCTTTTATTATATTCCAATGTATTTTACTTTCTTTTTTCTATTATTGTATTATTTTCATGTTGTTTAGTGTCGATTTTATTATGCTATTATTATTATTATTATTATTATTATTATTATTATTATTATTATTATTATTATTATTATTATTATTATTATTATTTCTTGTAATATGTTAGTATTCTGTTCTTTAACGTTTTGTTAAATTTTAACTGATTGATTATATTTTGTGACCTGGTAGAGTGTAAGAGATTTCCTTATAGCCTTAACTCTGCCAGTATAAATAAAGAATTATTTATTATTATTATTATTATTATTATTATTATTATTATTATTATTATTATTATTATTATTATTAAGCACAAAAATTCTGTTTGTATTTTCTTTTGTTGTGCTAATATATTTTATTGTTATATAAATGTTCTAAGTTTTCAATGAACTTTTTTTTGACTTCATAGGAAATAAATTTCAAGTATTTTCTTATTGTATAGTCAATAGTTACCTTGAATTTGAAGGAGAATATAGAGAATTTAATTTAATAGGAAAACACATAATATGTGGTCCAAAGCTCATCAGGTTGATCAGGAAAAGAGGGCCATTTATGAACCTTGTATTCCCTGCCTTAGTGCCCAGTATAACATCCCTCTCTTCAATTGGTCAGTGATAGGTTTTATTTTTTGTTGCTCGGAGTTCTTTACCAAAATTTACATATAATTTTTTAAAACAATTATCAATATTGTCTTTTGAAATTCAAAAAATCATCTCGCAAATTCTTAAAGATTCCCTGCAGATTATACAATTTCATTTATACCACTCAGAAAGCCTTAATTAAGGATATGCTAATTTTAAATAAAATCTTTTATTTATAGGTATAATTTTATAGTCATCTTCTGAGATTTTACTTTATAATTGATAATCAATGGTGCTTAATTATTACATTTTATTTTTATAACAATATTCGTATTTAATTGATTATATTTGTTTGCTATAAATTTCCGGATCCTCGTGGTCATCCTTAATTAAGGCCGGACGAGTTATTTCTCTGTCTGTCTGTCTGTCTCTCTCTCTCTTTCTCTCTCAATTAATGTCGTAACTTTGTACCACCATTAAATGCCAGAATTCATATTCTCAAATAATTTACTTTTAAGCAACAATTTTAATAAGCAATATTTTAGGTAAGTATAAAAATATGATAGAAGTGGCCACCATTATAGTCGGCCTTAATGATAGTAGGGATATCAGTTCTACCTACCCGCCGCCTTTACACCTAAGGAAATGTCCCTGTTACTCATTCCTGTTAAGGGCTGAGAAAACTCCAAAACCATATTAAGGCCGGAGGGATTAGTATATGACAACATTAGGAATCGAACCTGCGAACGCTGCAACCACGAGGCTATCGCACGCCCCAATTATTATGTCTGTGGCCGGGAGGAAAAAGATCTTAAGTAAAATTTTATACTTTTCAGGAGAGCAGTAGAAAGATTGAAATTGGTGTCAATATAACTTAGAATTTTTTTAATTAAGAGGTTTTTCCTGGATATTATTTGTTTATATTTCTTCTAAAATAGGTACTGTTGCTCATTTAACAATTTTCTTGATCATTTCCAAAAATAGCCGCACTTAAGCCCTTTTAAGTCTAAAACCCAAACTGAGTAGAAGGGACTAAAACCTTTTTCATGTCAAAATAAATGAGAAATGTAAATGGTTAGGAATGCAAAATGGGTCTTAAAACAATTATAGGACTGTTTACCCTGGTGCTTAAAGTTTTAAAAGGGAAGAGCATCAGTATGTGACAAAGTAGCTAAAATACAAGGTAGACCTTGGAAAGCATGGTAGCATGGAAAGTAAACATGTGATGTTTGTAAGAAATAAAGTATTAAATATTCTTAAGTTCTTTATTCTGTATGTGTTCGATTCAAAAAGTACTTAGGGCATTTGGTAACGCTCTATAAATCCAGTCAGGAGTCTTATTTGACTTTAACCGTTTTACCAGATTGTAGAGAATTGTTTCCGCTTTCAGAATATATAAAAATCTCATTTTAACAAAAAATTGACTTAAGACCTTTTTCCTCCCGGCCACAGGTTATCTTCTTGAAGTAATGTCTGTATTTTTAAATCGTATTTCAATTATGCAATTTGAATTATAATTATGATATCCACCTATCAACATAAGAACTGTAACTTAAATAATTCTTAAATTAAAATTAAATTATGGTTTATTTAACGATGCTCGCAACTGCCGAGGTGAAATCAGCGTCGCCGGTGTGAAGGAATTTTGTTCCGCAGGAGTTATATTACATGCAAGTAAATCTACTGACATAAGCACACTTAAAAGCCATCGACCTGGGTCGGGATCGAACCCGCAACCTCGAGCACAGAAGGCCAGCGCTATACCGACTAAATTATTGTAATAATTACATGTGTCATATGTTGTGGGTTGGGAGTTGTATCAGGGGTGCTATAACTGTAGGAGTATTATAGAATAGTACATTATGCAACGAGCCTATAATGATAGTAATTAAGACGCGAGTATGTTTCATACGAGCGTCTTAATTACCATTATAGTCAAGTTTCATACGACTTTTTATGCTCGACTATATTTCTAACTTGAAAGTATTCATAAGTATTTATGTAATTCTTATCTGACTGAGGAGCGGAACTGACCTAGTGCAATACCTCGTAAATTGTGAGATGTGCGCAGACGCGAAAGTATTGATTTTTTCCGAGAAACAGATGTCGACATTGACCTTGACATTGAAAAACGAGATGACAAATTGAATTTATTTGAATATTATTTACAATTAACGCTAATTATTTATTATAGTAACATAACTAACTTTATTTCAAATATATGTGACTTATTGATTTATTGTTGTCTTTCGATTGCATATCCGAGAATAATCGATACTTGCGCTTTCATATTGCTACAATGATATTTTCTGATTGGTGGAACACCTGAACTTTAATGAATAGGTGTACTTTAATGAGGTCCATTAAAGGGCTGCTACCAGGTGTATAATTACTACACTTCGGCATGGTCGAGCATAAATAAATTTATGGAAAGAGATAATAAAAGAGGAAAGTTAGGAGTGAAATGAAGAGAGAAAGTTAAATGCGTAAATAAATAGAGGACAGAATAGTAGGGAAATAGTAAGTGATGTGTTGTAAAATAGAGAAAAGGGAAATGTAAACAAATAATTTCGAAGAAAATATCTGGAAAGTAATGATTAAGGACAGGTAGATTTGAGAATAGAGAATAAAATAAATAAATAAATAAATAATATAAATAATATGAATTATTAAGGAAGGGAATATATTGTAATATTTAAAAGAAAAGCGAGAAATGGAAGAGAGATAGACTAGGTATGAGAAAGAGAATAGAAGAGGATAGGGTATAGACGAAATAAATAATTAGCTTCATGAATAACATCTTACCGTATCTGTGCAGTACAACCTCTATATATAAAGATATATGAACATGAAATAAATGTAGGTTTATTGTTGAACAATGGTGATGTTTGATTAGATGATCATTAGGTTATGTTAACTTATTTAATGATATGAATAAAATGTAACGCATTTTCTCCTAAGTCTTATCCTTTTCTTTATATTTTCATTACATAGTTGTTTAACCAACTCATTATTTTCTATCATATTCTTTTAATATTATTTTATAATTCACGAATTTTTTGAGTAATAAGAGTCTATAATGAATAATAAATAATACGACTACATATATATTAATGTGATGATAGTTATTAGGTTACCGGTACGTCCATTTTCGGCTTCTTCTCTTAAAAATTGTCTAAGTTGCTTAAACGGAGCGATAAAAATGACCAACCGACTTGAAACTCAGAGATTCTGTCTCACAGCTCGAAATTTCCTTGTGATCATGTGCCTCCTAACTGTTTATCCTCCAACTTCCTCCTCTTTCATTGCGATTCAGAAATTAGACTTGTAATTGCAGAAAAATATTGATATAAATACACATCGGTGTTTTAACGGTTATTATAGTAGGCTTAACCTTTGGATCTGACATTCTTTAGTTCAAATCTCGCAGACGCAACATATGTTTAAGGGTTATAAAATCATTGCCACGGTTACGCTCAGTAATATTTGAATTTTGAAAATACTATAACATGGTTAACATTCGGCAGGTTTTTGAGCGGTCTCATGCATAGCATTCGGCAGGTCTTTGAAATTTAATTGTATTATTGTTTTCAATTTCTTGTGTCATCGCTCCAATCACTCACCTCAATTTCAATATTGCAACCAATAAGCTGCTTCTATTATTAAATGACACCTACTTGTCTAATCCACGTTGCAATATCTTGTGCTGAGGGTGAACATTAAGGTATGTGATTAAAAATTATTATTCAAGAGTTATTATTAAGTGTTAAAAATGTCAACGTACTCGTAGGCCTATATGAAATAATAATAATAATAATAATAATAATAATAATAATAATAATAATAATAATAATAATAATAATAATAATAATATTCATTTAACAATATAACACACTGGTGCTTATTCTTATCGAGGAAGTAGACGTGACAACGTGACTCTTAGAGTGAAACCTACAGAGCAACAATCGGTCGGCAAAATTATGTTTCAAAAGCTCACCGCATGTTAAGCATGAGGCCGCGGCGATAATACCCTATATATTAATGTGGTTTCCGGAACGTCCATTTTCGGCTTCTTCTCTTAAAAATTGTCTAAGTTCCTTAAACGAAGTGAAAAAAATGACCAACCGACTTGGAACCCACAGTCCACAGAGATTCTGTCTCACAGCTCGAAATTTTACAATTGTTTATCCTCCAAGATCCTTCTCTTTCATTGTGATTCAGAAATTAGACTTAATTGTAGAAAAATACTGATATGAATATAATATGCCTCTCCGTTGGATCCGACATTCGTTGGTTCAAATCTCGCAGGGTTATAAAATCGTTGTCATGGTTACGTTGAGTAATATTTGAATTTTAAAATAACTTCAAATCTACTACTACTACTACTACTACTACTACTACTACTACTACTACTACTACTACTACTACTACTATTACTGATGCTGGTGTGATGAATGTTGACTTAAGAGATTCAGAGTCGTTTTGACGTCACCTGAAACGAGTCCCATGATATAGGGCCTATATTGTCGGACCATCGGATATGTGCCCCTTCAGCGCTGTCGTCGTTCTTGAAAAAGTTAACGCCTGTGCTCACTCCATTCCACCCGCTTTCCTCCCACCACGTTGAACAGCAGGCCAAGAACCTTGCGGAATAGGGATGTTGCCAAACTTCCGTCAAACGGTGTCATAAATAACTGGTCCTCCATGCTACAATATCATTTCTTTCAATCAAAATACATCTTGTACTTATACAATTTTTAAACCTAAATCCCATGTCACGAATCACTTTCCGCACCGTTTCTCTCCAACCTTGGAAATTATTGCTTCTCTCGCAACCTTCAGTAATTTCTTCAATGTTCGGAACTTCTTTCTGCACGGTATAACATTCTTGTAGGCCTATCTTTCTTCTTAAAATATACAGAACATCGGTTCCTATCATCTACAAGAATTAAAGATTCCCTGGGTCTGTTCTTCCCTGGTAATTCTACCTTTTCATCTCCTGCACAGACTCCCTCTCTCCTGATTTTCTTGATTACGCGCTCTGACCTGCCTATATAATTACATAACATGTTGTATTAGTATTAGTTAAATAAGCAATTTAATACGTAATCAATTAAAATAAAATAAGCCTCACCAGTAATCGCAGCTGCTCTTTTCGTTGCCTTATTTATAGGAAAGAGATATTGACCTGTTTGTTTCTCTTCATCGCAAAATGGTATTACGTACTTGCTTAATAATATTTCTTTCGCCACTCCGTGCTACAGTATTCATATTGAGTTGGCAACACTGGACTGCAAGTGCAAATAAACTGTCTTGCAAGAAGGCTCAAAATTGTGAATAGTGGGGGAGAGAAAGGGAGAGAGATAGGAATGCAGGGAGAGAAATGAATTACCGAGGCTGAGAAGGAAATAGGGTTCAGTTCGCATATCTTACGGGGGCACAGATCCGATGGTCCGACAATACCTACGTATTAAATATATTAGATGTCAGATAAATCTAGACATGAATTCTAGCTTAGCCAAGATACTTCAAATCCCTAAGTTCAGTGGAAAGAAAGAAAGACTAAATATGGCGGTGATTATGATGATAATATGGTGATGGCGATAATTACGACGATTAAAATTGCGCTCAATTATATCCTGACAGCGGAGGACTCGTACCGTTTGGTAAAATCTGCTGACAGGAAATATAATTCATTTCTAAATCAGACGTTATGCACAAGCTAGTCGATAAACGGCGATCTATCTAGATCGTTCGTTATTTTCGTATGGTGATATATGGTCATGCGAATATAAATGGGAGGTAAAGAAGTGCACTTAACACATCAACCGGGAGCGAAATTGGATGTGAAAAAAAGTTTTCTGTCATTCTTCAAATGGAATATTATTCAATGACGAGAGGAATACGAGTTTATAACAAGAGTACATTTAGACAACAAAATAAAAAATAATAAAACACGGTTCCTCCATTGTATTGTGGGTGTGGTGGGGAAACGTGCTTTGATGATAAGTTCGACATGCCACGTCCAGACTGACCCCCCTTCAGTACCCCCATCCCCGCACCGATTAGGCGTTCTCCCCTAACGTCGTTCCACAGCGGGCGACATTGCTGTAATTGACGTCATTTTCACGTCATAATAAACTAACGTGCACGCAGACACACACACACACACACATTGACACGCACGCACAGCATCCCCTCATCACGACTTTTGATGCTGCCTGCATGCGTCATCGACTAATGAACAGGGATGGGATGCGGAGTAATTCTATTTACTTACAGCATTGCATTTTGAAAATTAATGTAAGTACTTGCGTTTAAAAATTTCTAAATAATTAACTGGGCCTAACAGAGTTGTTCGTGACTTACATTCAGAAACTAGAGACCCTACTGCATGTAATATTCTACCGTAAACTTAACACAATCTAGTATAATGAGAATAACATAGCAGTCTGTTCCCTGTAGCACCAGGCCTTCCCTCTGATGCAAATCTACAGAAGGTACTGCTTTCATATCATTGACGGGTAGGGGTTCATTTGTTTCCTTGTTTTCATAGTTCAACAGATGGCTACTACTGTATTGCAAATTTACTTCCTTTTGCCTAAAATCTTGTTGCTGCTGGTACAGATCCACATCCGGTCTCTACATTTATGTTATTGATGAGTAGCTTTTAATCTGCTTCTTATAATAGACGCAAAACACAAAGATACAGTATGTAATATCATAGGCCATGTTCTTCCTAAAGAAATACAGAGTGTAAACCAGAGATCTGCATCGGACGTTTTCGCTCGAGCGCCAGGTACTTCATAGCATAATCCGATAGGTAGCGCACATGCATGATGGGTAAAATTGTCGCGAGCGATAAATACTCGAACGGTATAAGCCGAGCGTTAGACATTCGTTCTTGTTACAGTGATGGTCTGTGTAGTAACATCATAGATGTTTATAATCTCTAGTAGGCTCTGATGATGGTGCGTGAAGCACTGAAACACCTGTAAGCCGGACAAATATTACATATTTAACACGAGTAATTCCACTAGTTCATCAATTAACTGTATCAAGTTTTCTAGTAATAATAATAATCTCTAATATAATTAGTGTATCAATCTTTGCGTCTGTAACAGTTGTGCAGCATGATTATTCGTTTCATTATATTTTCTGTGACGTTATCTCTGTACTAATATTGTTATTAATCTACTGCTATATCAATAATATTTTGTAAAACGTTTCTACATTGTCGCAGTATATAGGCGGAACACTATGTATGGACCTATCATATTATATATGTGGTAAATCAAATATTGAATAATTATTAATTAGCAATAATAACTGTATATCGAAGTTTTTCATACTATTTTATTTATAACTTTATGTTCCTGTTTTGGTGCGTTCCATTAGAGTGTTCCATTAAACGTTTGTTATAAACGCAGAAAATAAAGCCTTATTTTTACCGTGTGAGCAAAACATATGTGTATCTTATCTGTCGCCTTCCATACAAGATAAGACATGTCGGTGAGATGACCTTGTACTGTGCTTCTCTTTATTACGAGCGTATCACGGCCGGTCTTATCTCATTCGAAGGTGCGACATTCGACCGAGTTCAAGCGAGTGATTTAACTCCAATGCAGCACTCTGGTGTAAACGATATAAACTGCCAAAATTATGAGCATATACACAGTACATATCGGTCTTATTTACATACAGTACGGTACTTACAAATAGCTTTTAGAGAACCCGGAGGTTTATTGCCGCCCTCAGATAAGCCCGCCATCGGTCCCTATCCCGAGCAACATTAATCCAGTCTCCACCATCATATCACACCTCACTCAAATCCATTTTAATATTATCCTCCACTCTACGTCTTGCCCTCCCCAAAGATATATAAAGAAGATGTAGGTGCCTCAACTGGTATTGTAAATTAGTAAAACGAATTATCATAAGAACAAGAATTACAAGTACAGTATAAACTTATGACATAGGCCCACATTTAGAGGAATTTTTCTGTCACGCAAATGTCCATACTGTGTCGTGACGAAGCTGATGAAATCAGTAGCACAATGACTCTGAAGACAATGATAACAGAGCGGAAGATCAAATTGTAATTGATTTAATTATGATTATGGTTAGGCAAGTACTTTGATAAATAAGAGAATGTAAAACTTACCAGTATCTTAGTAGGAAAAACATTTAGTTGCGATTTCCCTTTTTCTTGTCTTCCTTAAAACCTAGAAGTTGAAACGCGGTTGAAGAACCCAAAACCTCAGACTACGTTGAACCAGTGGCAGCTCCTGCGTATTTCTTAAGAGGAGGAAAGAAGTTAACAACACGAAATGATACCTTCTTGAATGAAACATGCTACAAATTAGCCTACATGCATACATTTAAGACCAGGTAGTGTTGGGGTTGGCCTTCCCTTCTGTATAGCAATAATCTGTTCTTGTAAACTGAGTTTCCTAAATATTACAAAATATATTATGTTTTCACTTCCATTCATTATTGAATAATTGCATAAATTAACAATTACAAAGAAATTCACAACCTCGCAGCATTTCTCGCGCACACTACAGCATACACATGTTGGAAGAGACTATAGCTACTAACACGTAATCGGAACCGTTTTACGGAAATGGGAATGGGAAATTGTCTGAGGAAAGCGAGAACACTGCACCCAACCACGTGGTCTGTGTTGCCACATGCACATTTTACAAGATCAGTATCACATGCTTTTGAAGAATGTCAGGTCTTGTGGCTGTTGCCCTGTCTAGTAGGAAGTGAATTTCAGGGGCCAAAAGACCTGCGATACTAACGTAGAACAAACTATTTCTTCTTTGTTTTATATAAACCCAACTTTAACTTCCAAATATCCTTGAAAGATTCAAACCATGATTAGTAGCCTATATAAAGTGCAATGAATAATATTTATTTATAATTTAAAAAAAATTATATGGTATCTTTCATAGCTTTGCTTTAAAACTGTTTTTATTGTGTCTCCTCCTAAATGTGTTATAGTCTGGTTGAATGCAAAATCGTTAGATGGCAGCGGTAGCGAGCTTGCTGCACGTCCAGTCGGTTTCTATTTCCCGCCCGTGCGCTGATTCAGAGGAGGATCTCCTCCCTATCCGTTCATTTACTTGCTTTAAAAGTCTGCTTCTTTCTCTGGCCTCTAGTGCGCTGTTTTCTATGTGTGTTAACTGCAGTAAAGGAGGAATGGATTGACTTTCCTCTACACAAATAATCACGCACCTTTCTCACAGTTTTCTAGCAGCACATGAGCGCGCGTCGTTTAAAACTCGATCAACCGCGGTTTTCTTATAGCTGAGAACTTAAAAATTATCGAATGTTCCTCGAATTTGAACGCACATATTTTATTTGGTATTTATTTTCAAAAGAAAAAAAATGTGAGGAGGACGTTCCTCCCTTCCCTCCCCCGAGGAACCGCCACTGCGTTGAACATTGTAATAGGCTTAGATACTAACAACATTAAGTTCTGTACAAATATTGTATTCAAAATCTTACATTTTTATTTCGTCATTGTGTGAAATAGAAAGGAAATACAGACTGATTATAAAGTCTCGATCCATTTTATAGAAATAATGGGCTTGCGGACATAAAATCGATATGGGGTTATCGTGTTTGTTAGATACATAATAAATTCATCGTAATTCAACATGTCCGCCATCCATTTCATAGCATTGTCCCCACCTTTCACCTGTAGCCCTAAAGAAAATCAACATATCTCTGTAATCGCTGCACATGCTTCCCGAATACAATTCCGCGGGTTCTTTGGATCTCGTACTTTCGTTTTGGACACTTTTGCATTTATAAACCCCGCAGGCGAAAAAGTCTAACGGCGTCAGGTCAGGTGAACGTGATGGCCATACTCGTGATGAACCTCTGCCAATCCATCTGTTAGTAAAGCTCTGGTTGAGGTAAGCTCTAACAGATAACGCCGTTCATAGATGGCGTGTGGTGGCTCGTTAGCACATATGCGACAGTTGTCTTTATTCACTTTACCACAAATGTGGAATGTGGCCTCGTCACTAAACAGGATATGATGGAATAAGTTTTTATTGTTCACATCCTCCATTAAGTCATAACACATTGCCCTACAAGCTGCATAATCTTCCACGTATAGTTTGTCTAACACCTGAATGTGATAAGCACGCTTCTTCAATGTAAACCTCAAAATCTTGAACACAGTTGCTCTGGACACATCTAGCACGTTACTTAAACGACGAGTCCATGCTTGAGGACTTCTTTCGCTGGCTTCTCGGATCTTTGGCACAGTCTCCTCGGCCTCAGTAGGTGAAGCATCGGCGACATTACCTGTCCTTTGAAATTTATTGACCAGGAGTCTGATAACATCTCGTGTTGGCGCCGGTTTGTGGAATTTACGTCTAAACTCCTCTTGCACCTGTGCATGAGTTAAACGGCGCAATCGAGCACCGACAACAGCTACTCATTTCTAAATAGTCAACATACTAGTATATCAGCCTGAAACGAAAACCAAATTCCAACGTTAACTCGAAAATGGTTCGAGACTTTATAATCATCCTGTATTATTTTTATGATTCTGCAAATAGCTATTAGAGTTTTCGATTTCCACAGTCGTGCACATTTCCTGTATATCTGATAATGAAGAAGCGGTTTTGGTGGTTTTGTTCATGGAGTCTGCCTCTCTCTGTCTGTATAGCGAATTTTTCTAACTTTTCATTCATTCATTCATTCATTTATTTTATTCCATAGATCTTACATGAGCAATGAAGCTTTAAGATGTGGAACAAGTCAAAATTTTACAATATAATAATTACAATTTTTACAAATTTTTACAGTTTTACAATTTAGTAATTTTCTACAATTTTTTAAATTTTGTGCAATTTTTTACAATATTTTGGCGAGATGTAGTGAGATGAGGTGAGGTCCGAGGATTCGCCAAAATATTACCCGTCATTTGCCTTTTGGTTTGGGGAAAACCTCGGAAAAACCCAACCAGGTAATCAAATCAAAGGGGGGTAATCTAATCAAAGGGGTTGATGCCAAGGACTCGCCATAGACCATCCGGCTTCAGTCCCAAGGCTGTGGACAATCTCAGAAGAAACCAAAGAGCTGCGTTCGGGCTTAGGTTGGATCCCCCTTCCAACCCAAGCCCGAACGCAGCTCTGGATCAGCAGCCCAGCGAGTCTGCCGACTGAGCTACATCGATGGCTCTACTAAAAGTATACAATACATAGCCAATCAGATTATTAAATTTACAAACAAAAACGATCATTCATCAGTTGAGATATAACTTATGTATAATACAAAAAGTTAATTAAATTTAAGGCATAAACAATTCAACCAGTTGTGATATACAGAAATTGATAATACATATCATGCAAACTACTTCAAATTACAAACAAACAAACAATTTATCAATAGAGCTATATAGATTACTATTCAATTTAAAGCATATTCAATTCATCGGCCAAAACTATACAAATATATACAATACTTCGTATTCGAATATTTACTAATCAATATATTTGGAAATGATTTACATGGAACAAAATATTTTAAGAAAAAATTGACAATAAAATCACATAATGGAGATACAGTCTAACTCAGGTGTCCTCGACTGACCGTGGCGCTAGTTCCGTGCAGCGCCTCGCCTGCTGTGTAGCGATGTCTGTGAAGGCGCACGGACATAGTTTGTTCTCTGCAGTACACAGTGGCGGACCAGAAATGTCAGAAGAAGGGATGTCCGGTAGATCATTCACGCCATTGAATTTGTTATTACGGAAAGATTCATTTCTATTTGCTGAAAAATCGGGAGTGCCCACGTGTTTGGTTTGTGGTAAAGTTCTGAATAACAGAAGGAATTTCAGCTCACAACGATATTATTGTCGAACGGGTTGGCGAGTTGATATAGCGCTGGCCTTCTATGCCCAAGGTTGCGGGTTCGATCCCAGGCCAGGCCGATGACATTTAAATGTGCTTAAATGCAATGGGCTCATATCAATAGATTTACTGGCATGTAAAAGAACTCCTGCGGGACAAAATTCCTGCACATCCGGCGACGCTGATATAACCTCTGCAGTTTCGAGCGTTATTAAATAAAACATAATATTTAACGATATTATTCGTCCTATCACTCAAAAGATTATGAAAAATATAAGGGAGAAGAACGATGACTCTCGTCCAAAAATTACTAATAACTAATGTGTATTATATTAATAGTAGTAATAATAATATAATAATATTATTAATCAAATAAATATTAACCATTCTTACCCTAACTCTATCGGTACAAAAGTAACTAATTTTTGCAATTCGTTATCTTAAAGAAGTTTAATAAGCTCATTTGGCATTTACTATGTTTCTAGAAAGGAAAAATGTTTGTTATACACACTTATACACTTATATACACTGTAGTTTGAAGGATAATAAGTATTGAATATAGTTTATTAATTTTTATTAGTTTATATTTGTGGCCTTTATTTTCATGTAATAATTTAGTTTGTGGTTTTCGAAAGAAGGAGTAATTTATATTAAACATAAAATTGAAGAAACTGTTTCCAGCTTTAGGAACAAAATGGGTCGTTAAACTCAGTGTATTATTTGGCTGATTTCAACATATTTAATGTGCTCTCTTTGTTTACAAATTTGCCAGAAAAAATTAATGATTGCATGTTTTAAATTCTTTAATTTCTAGGATAAATTTCATTATGGATGCTTCAAATAGAAACACATGGAATGGTGCATAACCAATAGGCTATAAGAGTATAAGGGATACGGACAACTCTTGAATGACTGTACTGGAAGACCGCCACTGAGAAGATTTCAAATAACATCCCTTCCCTGATCCTGCACAGCGACTGATTCACGTGTAGACTTGTACACTGTGCAGCTCCAGCCAGCACGACTGTGCAGTCGGTTGATGACGCCTGGTCTAACTCAAAGGAAACCAACTATTGTATTCGTAGTATTTTATTCTGTCCAAAAAAAAAAAAAAAAAAAAACAAATTATGAGTGTCTCTGGTTTGTATTAGGCAAGAAGCAATTTCTTAGATCCACTTAATTATTGTATAAAAATATCAAAATATTCGTTGCGATTTTGGTATGACGTTTCACCCCATCAGCCCAGTTGCCTGTAGATACTCTGATTGCACAGACCCTTCTTTATGAAAGTAATTAGTTCTGAACCTTCTCTTGCCACATGTGGACGGATATCGAAAAACAAATTTATGAATGGGAACAATTGCACTAAGAATACCATTACAATTCACTAGTACGAGTATATCTTAAATTTTACATCACTTTTAAGAGCCATTTTCGTAAGTAGAAATATATCACTACAAATTATTACAGGAATCGAATAGTTATTCCTTTTGGAACTGTACAATATAATTGGCATATATTTCCTTAAGCCCATGTATTGTGGGTCTCTCATCACCACGGCATGGCGCGTCCTCAGGTTGTGGATCGAGGAGACGGCCTCCAGATATGGAGGGTAGCTGCGAATATATTGAATAAGCAGTCGCGGACAGCCGATGAGGGGTGATCCTCCAGCTTGGGGGTTGGGCGAAGGGCTAACAACCCATCACCATAAAAAAAAGCTTGATACAAATCCTTCAAATAGCCTAACAGAGAGGGTTTGGAATTGAACGGGTTACATCAGCTGCTTGTCTATGCGGATGACGTGAATATGTTAGGAGAAAATTCACAAACGATTAGGGAAAAGACGGGAATTTTACTGGAAGCAAGTAAAGAGATAGGTTTGGAAGTAAATCCCGAAAAGACAAAGTATATGTTTATATCTCGTGACGAGAATATTGTACGAAATGGAAATAAAAAATTGGAAATTTATCTTTTGAATAGATGGAGAAGTTCAAATATCTTGGAGCAACAGTAACAAATATAATAGATACTCGGGAGGAAATTAAACACAGAATAAATATGGGATATGCATGTTATTATTCGGTTGAGAAGCTTTTATCATCCAGTCTGTTGTCAAGAAGTCTGAAAGTTAGAATTTATAAAACAGTTATATTACTGGTTGTTCTGTATGGTTGTGAAACTTGGACTCTCACTTTGAGAGAGGAACAGAGACTACGGGTGTTTGAGAATAAGCTGCTTAGGAAAATATTTGGGGCTAAGAGGGATGAAGTTACAGGAGAATGGAGAAAGTTACACAACACAGAACTGCACGCATTGTATTCTTCACCTGACATAATTAGGAACATTAAATCCAGACGTTTGAGATGGCAGGGCATGTAGCACGTATGGACGAATCCAGAAATGCATATAGTGTGTTAGTTGGGAGGCCGGAGGGAAAAAGACCTTTAGGGAGGCCGAGACGTAGGTGGGAAGATAATATTAAAATGGATTTGAGGGAGGTGTGATATGATGATAGAGAATGGATTAATCTTGCTCAGGATAGGGACCAATGGCGGGCTTATGTGAGGGCGGCAATGAACCTCCGGGTTCCTTAAAAGCCAGTAAGTAAGTAAGTAAGTAAGTAAGTAAGTAAGTAAGTAAGTAAGTAAGTAATTAAGTAAGTATATCCTTAAGCATAGATCATAGTTTATAAATTAATGTATTAAGAAATCCTACTTTTGATATTCTATTCTTGATAGTATTCTTTTCTGTGTCCAAATAATTAAAGTTTATTTGGGAGCACAGTAAATTATGCAATATGTTGAGAAAATAAAATGTAAGCGCTAAAACACTTGAATAATGCTAAAGAGTGTAACTTTTGTTTCAAAATTGAGAAAGCATGTGCACATTTTCTGTAACTCATTTTTTGTTTTGAGAACTGTCTAAATTGAAAGTTAAATTACTTTTACGAGTATCCTTTAACATAAAATATATAGGTAATTTTTAAATAATTTTCTTAATGTTCTTAGGAAGAAAATCTCATTAGTATATTGGTACATACGACTTTTTATATGAAACCATCAAGTTCTTGACCTCAGAAGACGAAAGACGTGCAATATTTAACTTGTTCATTGTAAGAAGTCGGAAGAATGCTTCATCCTTCACATCCAGGAAGTAGAAAGGCTTGATTTGATTGGACTCTGCGTTCCTTTCTTCCCTTACTCAAGTTATTTCGTTGATGGTAGTGTAACTTTTTGTTTGATATTCGCTTTTTTTTATTACATTCGTTGGTTCTCCCTATCTCTCAAGAAACCTTTCATAGTTTGAAGGACAATATGATATAATTTCTTTGTTGTTGGAAATAGTTAATTAAGAAGATGCTTAAGGTGTTCTTTTTTGTAAAAATGAATACATATTTAGATGCACAATCCAGAACTTCGAAGTATTTTCATGAAGTACATACGTTTAATACAAAGCAAGATGTCGAAATTTAAATGTAGCATGCTACAAGAAGGAAAAGCACAAAATACAATTTTTATGTAAAGTGGCCAATAAAAAAAAAAACGAAAGACATAAACAACAGAAAGCGAAATTTAAAAAATCGCTAAGAAGATGAAACAATTTATCATTTGTTTCGCAACTCTTCACTGTACAGAATCAAGTTCCTATACCATAGAGCAAATTTATTTATTTATTTATTTATTTATTTATTTTGCTAATAATTGTAACATAAAATATAATATACACAGAAAAACATTAGCTCGCCCCTGAAAGAGTAGAACTCGTGCTCGGGGGGTGGATTCCTGAATTGAAATTAGTAAGTATGCAATACAATCTGTCTTATGTGTACTATGCAATTAGAATATATAAATTTAAATTTACAATTTTTCAATTTTTATAAAATCCATACATTACTTTTTAAATTTAATACTAGAACTATTAGAATTGACAAGATTAGGATATTTATATATAAATTTGTTATATATTCTTGGGCCTAAATTACTGCTATGATTAAATACTGTAACAGTGTTGCATTTTGGTTCAAACAATCTTAAAGAATTCATACCTTTTGTTTCATAACTATGAGAATACAGTTCAAAATTATACCGAATTTTATGTCTGAATTTTATTAATACAATATAATAAATTTGTCTTATGTTAAGTACATTAAAGTCCAAAAACCAATTTTTGAAATGGTTTATGAAGACATATTTTAAATATTTCATTCTGTAATAAATAAAGTGGATTAAAATTGGATTTAACTGAGCTATCCCATCCTATAATTCCATACATAATTACCGATTGAAATAAAGTTAAATATATTGTGCGTAATAAACTTATTGACAAGTAATTTCTCCATAAAACAAAATAATATATTACTTTACGTAATTTATTACAAAGGTAATTAATGTGTTGGTTGCATTTTAAATGATTATCGGAAATTATGCCTAAATACTTAACTTCAGAGGACTCCTTAATAATCGGACATTTACACTGTATAAGAAAACAAACAGAATTATGTAATTTAATAATTAATATAGATTTAGGAGGTTTGTTACGTTTTTCGGATAATGAGAATGGAATAATTATGGTTTTATTTTCGTTGACACAAATGATACTATTATTAAATTTACAGTTTTTCTTTAACCAATATTTAAAAGGATAATTAATTAAATAATAACTAACCACTTAATTGAGCCGATTCACCTAAATTTTCGTCTTCTGGATCGCACAAAATGATATTGTTTATAATGATGAAAATGAGACATTTAGCATCACGCTTTTACAGTTAAAATATGTAAGCTACAAGGGATTTATTGTTCGCAAATTGCCGTAAAGTGGCTTTGTAGATTGCTCTCAGTTGCAATTGAAACTTTTAAATGAAATTGGTATTTCAAATTCATAGACACAATAAAGATTTTAGTAGTTTACAACAGCATACGATGTTACTTGTCGAGAAACGAGTCATTATTAAACACATAGAAATATTTTATAGACGAAGCGCCTCGAAATTAGAGATCATGTTTGCAACTGACTGTGTAAAACAGGCAATTCTTTATTAAAAAGGGCGTTCTTTCTCTCCGATCTGTCCTGGCTTTGAAACGATTTATGGCGAGTAACGAATATTGTGACTGTGCATTTTGAGACATAAACGGTGTCTTCCGGATCTCCTAAGTTTCAAGTTCCCTCCTCTATCATTTATGCTCCATTTCCATTGACCTATTTCCTTAATGCTTTGAGTTAAATTAACTTTGAAATAAGCTCTTGTGCATGTTTTCAATATTGTAGGAAGAATTTTCATTTTGAGGTAAAATACTTTATGTAGAGGAAACTGAAATAGTTTCTTTATCAAATTTCTTAACGGCTAGGATTAGTTTACGTTAATTTCGCAAAAGGAAACATTATATTAAATAACCATATGTATCCAAACGAGCTCTCCTTTTTAGCCCTTCATGGGATAAAACTCACTCCATATATCCATTTTCAAATTATAAATTTTATTCATCATTAAAGATTTTTTTTTTTTTTTTTTTGTATAGCTATGTACATATATAATCCTACCATTTGTTTAATTTTATCGCTTCCCTAGCATTTGTTTATTTTTATCACTACCCTAGCATTTGTTTCTTTGTTTGCCAACATTTCAAACTGCACTGGTCTGGACGTAAAAAAAAAAAAAAAAAACAGAAAATTACATACCACTCCAGTCGATGCACAGCATTGGCATTCAAGAACAAGAATTAATAAAGATCACTGGTCATCTTCCCCGAAACCCTATTTACATATAAATGACGAGCACCATTCGGAAATCCTGAATAAGGGATACACCACGTACAGTATATCAACGAATTCACTTCTTTTACGCACACGTCCAATATAACATCAACCGAATCACCAACCACTAAAACATTCAAATTTGAAAATTGTACTTTCAATAATTATTCCTTTTAAAATTATTCATGTTTATTGTTTATTTCATCATCGTTAATTAAAACGTTTCTTGTTTATTTCATCATCCCTAATTAAAACTTTTCTAACATTTGTTTATATTATTTAGGTTATGTTATAGCTTCTGCTATATGACACTATGGGTAGTCACGTATCAGAGATTGTTTAATATTAAGATTTATTGAAAATCATCTGTCAAGGGACGTTGATTACTGGGATCCGGATAATTGAAGTGGAACGCAAATGTTTTAGTAAAAATGAAACTGGATAACAAAGCCTTCTTGACTAGTAACCGTCCACAGAGTTCAATGAAGATTTCATAGTTGGCACAACTGCTAAAAAGAAAACAGCTGATCATAACACACTACTGCCATCTATCATAATGTTGAGATGGTACAATAATACATTTGAAGACAGTTGTATTTTCGTAAGTCAATTAATATTTTATTGTATTGGAGTACTTCGTTACTTCTAATCTTTATATACTTTCTTCTAATCGTGTAATAGTCAATTAAAACCCACTCGAGTTTGATTTTCTCTAGATAAATCAAAACCTCTAGTGAGATTACTGTTGATAAAAAACTTCCTTTAATGCATACTTCCTTACATTTATCGCATTATTGTACGTAATAGAAACATGAATGGATAAATTCATAGCTGTTTTCAAGTAGCTAGCCGTAAAGGTAATTAAAATTCCAGTAAAATACTTTTATTTCTTGTGTATCATTCTCGGTTTCATTAATTAATTTTCAAACTTCCCCTTAAAATAGAGCTTGCCCTGAAGGACAAAGTATACAAAATATACAAGTATTAGAAAATACGTACAATTTTATGAAAATGTGTTCGTGAGAAATATTATTATTATTATTATTATTATTATTATTATTATTATTATTATTATTATTATTATAAAATAACAATCGCTGATTTAACTAAAGCCATTAAAAAGATGAAGCCTAATAAATCTAAAGGTACTTATAACATTCCTAATTTTATAATTAAGGGATGCTCTGATATTCTCATACCTGTTTTAACTTATTTATTCAATCTTAGTTTAAAAACAGGAATTTATCCTTCACTACGGAAAGAAGCATCTATTATTCTTGTTTTTAGAAATGGTAAT
Source organism: Periplaneta americana (assembly GCF_040183065.1). NCBI lineage: Eukaryota > Metazoa > Arthropoda > Insecta > Blattodea > Blattidae > Periplaneta > Periplaneta americana. The sequence goes on along the minus strand of NC_091132.1, from coordinate 129,293,434 downwards.
AAAAACAATGTTACTAATTATAGACCTATTTCTATTCTGAGCAATTTTTCTAAAATTTTTGAAAAAACTATACACAAACACATTTCATTTTATGTCAAAAATAAGATGAATTCAGCCCAACATGGTTTTACTAAAGGGAAATCTACAACTACTAATTTAGTTTCCTATCTCAATCTCATTATGCCTGTTGTCGAAACTCAAGGTCAAATTGACTCAATTTATTTTGATTTTAGCAAAGCATTTGATGTTGTTCCTCACAAAATCTTATTAAACAAATCAAGTAATTTTGGTCTCTCCACGAACTACGTGAATTGGTTTGAAAACTATTTAACAGATAGACAATCTTGTGTTAGACTAGGTAATTCTCTCTCGGATCCATTTAATAGTTTATGTGGCGTCCCTCAAGGGTCTACTTTGGGGCCTCTCTTTTATTTTTATTATTTATAAATGACATAAGTAAAAGAATAAGTTCTAGCTTTCTTTTATTTGCGGATGATCTCAAAATCTTTCTCAAAATTAGTAGTTTGGCTGAGTGTCAAATTGTTCAAAAGGATATCAATTCAATTGCACTTTGGACTGTTGAAAACGGGATGAAAATTAATCAATCCAAAACTTTTGCTATTTCTTTCACACGTAAAACAACCTCCCAAAAATTTAATTATACTCTTAATAATGGCATAATTACTAGGAAAGATACTATTAGAGATCTTGGTGTCCTACTTGATTCTAAATTATATTTCCATGATCATGTGCAATATATTTATACCCATTCATTAAGAATGCTTGGTCTAATTAGATCTATAACTTTTCTTTTTCTACTCCTATGTGTTTATTAATTTTATACTATACATTGGTCAGATCCAAGCTTGAATATGCATCTGTAGTATGAAACTCTATTACTTCCACTGACTCGGCTAAGCTTGAGAATATTCAAAGAAAATTTATTTCCTTGTGTTCTTATAGATTTTTACCTAATTCTGATGATTATAAATATGAGATTAACTGCAAATATTTTAATTGCTGTAGTTTATTTGCCAGACATCAAGATCTTGATTACTTATTTTTTTGTAAAGTCTTAAGAGTGATATTGATTGTGAATCTTTCCTAAGCAATATCAGTCTTCGTATTCCTGCTAAGGGTTTAAGATATCATAAAATGTTTTACAATAGAAATTCTAAATCTCTCTCTCCGGTCTGCAGATGTATAAAATATGCTAATTTGCATGGATCAAACTTGGATCCATTTAATGTGTAGTATATACTTTGAAGTTTTATATCAGTTTTCATTTATATCTTTTGTTTAAATATGTATTTTAATATTATTCTCGCTAACTTTTATATCATTTTGTTATTTATTAATTTACTTGATTCCATCCTTTCATTTTCAAATACAATTACTTTTATCTCATTATGCAATGTAGTTTAGTCATCCATTTTATTCCGTCCATTCATTGTCATTATTGTCGTTGTATTATAATCTTGTATATGTTTGTAATACTATTTTATATGATTCCATTCTTCATTTATGATTTCATGATTTAATTTGTAATTATCATTTTAATTAATTGCCGTTAATTTAATTATTTCTTTGTACTTTTATTGTAAATTATTGCTAATGTTTTTGTTATATTGTTTGTGCTGAACTGTAATTGGCCTCTGGCTGTTGTACAGCACATTAAATATAGGTAAATAAATAAATAAATTATTATTGTTATAATTATTGTTATTACTATTATTATTATTATTATTATTATTATTATTATTATTGTGTTATTAATTTACTTTATATATTATGTGAATAGCCAGACAGAAACATGGTATTTCGAAAATTAGGAGAAAAGTAATGAAAAATATAGGAAAATAGAAAGTAAATGCGGTTAAATGAAACATCAATAAATAGCATAAAGTGTGAAAGAAATTAATAAACATCATAAAATTAAATAAATAAAAGGAAAGAATCAATGGTGTAAGGATGTAGGAAGAGAGCCAGTTGGAATATAAGGAAGGAAGAAAGGAAAAAGGAGAGAAAGAAGAAAATGAAAATAGAAAAGCGGAGAACAATAAAATTTACAACAAAAAAAGCTAAGGAAGAAAATCGCAAAGAGAAGAAGAAGAAGAAATAAGTATTATATCGGCATACCGAATGTAAGAAAGATAAAATGCAGAAATAGTAAAGTTCAGATTGAAGAAAATTAAATAAATAAAAATGAGAGAAGATAGAGGTAGAAAATAAATGGGATGTAGAAAAATTAAGATTGGCAGAAATAGAAGGCAAGGAGGAAGGAAGAAAAAAAAGGAAGATAGAAAAAATGAGTAAGAGCAGAATAAATGGTGTTAAGAAAGAAAGAGCAGAGAGAGATGAAAGAGAGGGAAAATTATTATGTGGGACAAGAAACCTTTAAGGAGAGAGAGGGGGAAAGTAAATTATTTAATGTTGAGAATCAAAGATTCGATGCCGGATACTATGTAGCATGCTGTATTTTATTTCACAAAAATAACTTACGTCAATTTTCAATTTGTGTCCTCTGTAACAAGAAAAGAACTTGGTTATATTTTAACCCCCATCCGGGAAACCAGACTCTATCGGGCTCTGAAGCTACTGTCTTTGTGAATAAAATGAAAGCTATAATTTCTGCGAAGTTCAAATTTCATTTTTCTGTTAATGTTCAATGTTCATATTGTCTATATATTAGGACAAGGATAATAATTTAGTAATTAATACAACCGTTCTAGAAAACTATTACGTTTTTACATGTCTTAACCAGGCATGGAGTGTCAATTGGACCATGGTATATTTTATTGATTTATCTCATTTTTTAACATGATTTGATTCTTTCTAGCCATTGGATAATAATCTGACAGTAATTGGTGTTGGTAAATTACTTCCGAAGCCTGAACAACAAAGATAATTTTTAAATAAACGTACAAATCAGAATCAATATAAAGAAGTGTATGTACGTGTGTATGTGATTGTGTATGTGGAGAAAGATAGAGAATGTGAGTGTGTGAGATTAATTGTATGTGTGTGTGACACTGGGAATGAGTGTCATGTAGTGAGGGTCAGTTTGAGAGTGTACTGTATGTGAGAGAGAGTATGTGAAAGATAGTGTGTCCGTGTGAAAGTGTGTTTGTGTGAGTGATAATGTGACAGAGTAAGTGTGTGTGTGTGTGTGTGTGTGAGAGAGAGAACATGTGAAAGAGAATGAGTGTGTGTAAGAGTGTGACAGTGAGAGTGTGAATGTGTGAAAGTGTGTGCGAAAGAGAATGAGTATGTGAGTGTGTGTGTGTGAGAGGGAGTATGTCAAAGAGAGTGAGTGTGTAGTGTTTATGAAAGTGACTATGTGGAGGAGAATGTGACGGAGTTTGAGTGAGTGTATGTGATATAGAGTGAATGTGTGTGAGAGAGAGAGAGAGAGAGTGTGTGTGTGTGTGTGTGTGTGTGTGTGTGTGGGAGAGATATGTGAAAGGAAGTGACTGAGTGTGAAAGTGTGCGTGAGTGAGAGTGTGTGTATGAGAGTTAGAGAATGAAAGTGAGTGTGTGAAAGAGTAAAAGTGAGAGAGAAAGAGACAGTGTAAGCGTGTGTGAGACAGAGATTGTGTGTGTGTGTGTGAGAGAGAGAGAGAGTGTATGAGAGTGAGAAATAGAGATGATTCAACTCGTGTATGTGTATAAATGAGAAAATACATCATTTGTGTAACCCTATGTGGGTTTAATAAACAAAAAGTAAAACGAAAAAAAAATCATATAATAACAGCATATTTTTATCTTATGAAAAAAACTTTCTAAAATTATTTCTACGTCATAAATACTGTGGTTGTTATAATACTATTAGTCAATAAGTTTAATATTTGAGTTTTTAGCATTTCGCGGTGACTCTGAGCAGAATTAGGCTTTTGGAATTCCACTGTGTTTTTGGAACTTGACATTTCCAACGTTTCGAAACTACACACAGGTTCCATCATCAGGGTAAAGCCAGAGAGATGCCTACTCTGTTGGGCTCCTCCGGATTAGCCTGGGGTCACAGTCTAATATATATAGTCACGAAGCTCAATACTTACTAAATATGCAAACATTGATAGTTGCACACCACCAGGATCGCTACTATCGCCTCATCACAGACTCTTTCCCTAGCAGACGATAAAATGTATTGTAGTTTCAATATCGTATTCCCTTGAAAAAATTAAGACCTTCCTTCCATTATTGAAATATGACATACATAAAGTTTATATATTATTTTCACAAAATATATATTATATTCTATAAACACACCTTCCTGGATCTTTCGGAAGAAGGATAAACCTAACCTATTTTTCTTACAATTTATAGTACTACAAACGTCTCCTTGTCCCATATTATTATTCAAATTAGTCTATTTTAGCCATTTACAGTTATTACAACCGATAACGAACATTTCACAGTTTACACAACTTTTCACAACAATGCGAAATACGGCACAGTTAATGTCTTTTCGGTCTAGACAGGCCGTAATGTTTGTTCGTGTTTTCTATTTCAGTGTATGGAGCTCAGTGAAATATTATATTATAACTTTATTGCGTATCATTGCTAAGCTTTATTTAGTGTTATGTGTCCATAAGTTCCGTTTACTTCTTGTTGCATAATATGTTGGAGAAATAATTACAAAACTGTGTTATTTTAATGTGAAGAGAATTTTATATGTTAACATAATCTATTCGCGTCAACATTTTAAGTTTAGAATGGAAGCTATTTTGAGGTTTAATAAAAAAGAATTTATATTGTGATTTCAATTTAGCACATCTATCTTCCTTACTTTTTGACAAAACATTTACCATACCACTCCTATGAAATTAGTGTAAGTAGGATTGTGTTACTTCGTCTCTTAAGTAGTAGATAAATACAATAATTCAGTACTCAATTGTAGTATTAAAATACAGACAAATTGAATGTCCGGGGTATCATACATGACGTTATGCTTAATTATAATGTATGATTGCGAATTTAGGAATATAAGTTAAATATAGTAAACATAACCTATAATTTGCATATGAATGGCAAGGCATTGGAGATCACTAAAATTAGACAGAAAGGGGCAACTGGTACAGTAAATATAACCTATAATTTCAACATATCTAAATATTCTTGCGATGCAACTGAAAATTATTGAATCGTGCATAAATGAATGTACAAGAATTTCGAATATTTCATCGAAATAAAGGCAGGTATTACACATACGAACAAAGTAATTTTCACACCCAAAATAATATTACACCTTAACTCGCAAGGAATTATATCTGAAGTGTCACCTAATCATTGTTTTAAATTTTATTAATGTAATTACACTACATTTTAGAGAAATATATGTTACTCTTTATGCATTACAATTAATTTATATGGTTGAAACGCCACCCTTCGTGATCGGGTTAAGCGAGTCACATGGTCTGCCTTACGGCCTGTATTAGATCACAATGGCAATGACACAGTCTATTGTTCCTAGTAATCACAGCGCTCCAAGCGGCTAGCAACTATCGCGAGAAATGCAACTCGTTGGCAAAAAATCATCCCAAGCTTCGTGGCTGGATATAGTAGACTGTGCTGGCGTAACGAGTCTAGTGGAGTAGGCGACCTTTCTGGCTTTACCTTTTGCCCTACAGGGTAGTTCGGAAACGTTTGAAATGTCAAGTTCCAGAACACGGTGGAATACTCAAAAGCCTAATTCTAAGGTTCAGTATTGTGTACAATAAAATATGTCCTTATGCCAATGTAGTAAAGTAACATATGGAACCGACGAACCCATCTACGTTAAAAAAAAACTTTGCCTGGAGAAGGGTTAAAATCATGAGAAACATATCAGTGATAACGGTAACACTATAATTATAGTAGAAATATACTGAAGAGTGTATTAGAGCCTTACATTATTTATGTTTCCAAAGTACAGTCTTCATTTAAACATAAAGAGTACAAAGTATGCTCATTTGTACGTATGAAATGCTATCCAGCTATACGATTATTCTTGATAGACACGTCAAAGCTGCGGAATGGATAGGAATACTACAGCTAATGGACTGGGCGATGCAACAACAAATCATTCTTGTTATGCATTGTGAACCAATGACCAAATGAATGCGTGAATGCATGTGTAGCCGTTATTCAGGCCTCACAGCTGCTGCCCAGCCCCGTAATGCCATCATAATCCGTCAAAGTGGAACTTGATTCTACCTTGAAATGTACACAGCAGTGTTCCTATTGATATTACCAATACATCAAAGAAAATCGTAGTGCACAATATAGGGAATTGAAATTTACACAGCGGATAGGTTTATGTGACATTAATCTTGAGAGAGATGCTTGAAATATGACTTCTTTGACTTCGTAAAATAAATGGGAGAGGATAAATAATGATGCAGGTTTTGAATCAATTGAAAATACTGTTACAAACTTCAGTAAACTAGCATAAATATTATACGCAATCTTTAAAGTTCTATTAATAAATTTATATTTTACTACGCTGCTATAATGTATAATACACGATGACCTAAAATTGAGGAAACATTTTCATATCTACAGACGTGGACAAATTATTACCAAAATGAAGATTTTTATTACATATTTTTACAAAATATGATTCTTCAGCTTAGACTACAGTTGACATTTTTGCGTATTTCGAAATTATTAGCAAAATTGAAGATTTGTATTGTATATTTTTTACAAAATTTGACTCTTCAATTCGGACTACATTTGATATTTTTGCATTTTTACAAATTATTAGCAAATCTGAGGATTTTTATTGTATATTTTTACAAAATTTGACTCTTCAATTTGGACTACAGTTTACATTTTGGATATTTCCAAATTATTATCAAAACTGAATATTTTAATTTTATATTATTTTAAAATTTGACCCTTCAATTTAAACTGCAGTTGACATTTTTGCATATTTACAAATTATTAGGAAAATATGAAGATTTTTATTGTATATTTTTACAAAATTTGACTCTTCAATCTAAACTACAATTGACATTTTTGCACATTTCTATCTATTGTAATGATAGAAATATGCAAAATTGTCAACTGTAGTCTAAATTGAAAAGTCAAATTTTGTAAACAGAATTACCATAAAAATCGTCAATTTTGTTAATAATTTGTCCACGTCTGTATAAAATTCAGTATTGAAAAATAATCCAGACCTAAGCAATTTACACATTCTTAAGTTTAAAAATAAAGTGAAAATATTTGTATGATACTTTATAAATTTCATTATTATTTTTAAGTGTTACTAGCATTATAAGCTTCTGGTACTAATTTTTATTGCATTTATCTGATGCATGTAACCTATAAGATAAAACATTGTAATAAATATAAATAGATCATTTTCTTAATGAATAAAAGTGTATATCTGCAATAAATGATTTCTTAGCATCGCCACAGATACACTTGATTGTACTTGTCACTATCTCTGTCACTAGAGAGTTCTTGAAATTTATATTTTCCCCGCCATTCATAAAATATTTTGATATGATACCTCTTGCACAAAAGGGGAGATGTATAACTGAAACTTGATTAATATATTTCAGTATTATTTGTATTTATCCTGGTAATAATGAACAGTTTGACTCGTAGACATTTTGTTTTTGCAGCATTAACTTCCCATGATTGTACGAGAAGATTCGAAGAGAACGGCAGTTACGTAGACTTTCGGCTCCCCCTACTACAATTAATGCACAACACAATGTCAATACGGCGGTTGCTGTCGTCTGCGATACAACGAACTTTTCTGTTGATTTTCGAGTTCGTCATTTTTTCCGGTTATTATATGCTTATTTAAGTTGTGTTAACTCTCGCTAGTGGTTTTATATTTTATTTTATCCGTCTTAGTATTTATTTTATTATTGTAAATATTTTTCTTTATCATTGATATTATTATTATTGTTATTATTATTAATGAATTATTTTGTATTACTATCTTTGTATCATCTCCGTCACGATTATTATTATTATTATTATTATTATTATTATTATTATTATTATTATTATTATTATTGTTACTATTATTTCTATCATCAACATTATTATTGATCTCTGTAAAATTTATGTAGACTACTGGACTGTACCCGAGCACGAGCATATGCTCATTTCGGGTATCTATTCATATGTATTCATTTCAAATGTAAATTGTGAACAAATTTGAATTTGAATTTGAATATACTTGCTATAAAGAAACTTTCAACTATAGAATGATGTGGTGAGCATTAATTATTAGAAAGTCTCCAAGGTTGCTATTCATAGACATTCCGCAAGCCCGCGCTTCGAGCGTGCTAAACTAGCCCGGCTATCGACTGGTTACTTGTACAGGATTCATATATCATATCATATCGCTAACACTGGTTTATGAATACGAAAAACGTTAATTGGCTAATCATCCACCGGAAGCCCGCGCTAAGAATGCAGCCCTAAGTTTTTATCTATGTATACAGTAAATATGTTTTACGCTTGTGCCGCCAGGAGAGACACTGAGGCAAAATGACGACTTCTCAACAGAAGTTATTTACTTTCTCCAGCTATCGAAGACAAACTCAGTAAAAACTATGCAAATGTTGTTCCGTAATGGGTGGATTGCATAAGGTTGTAGTATTACCGTTTGCTTTGACTGTAGAAGATACTTGAAGTAGAAGTGTATACTTCGATTTGTATGCATAAACCTGATACTACTACTACTACGAAGTATGTACTACGCGGCAGTAGTATAACCTATCAAGAGTATTCGATTATATCGATTATTGACAGTACTTCGAGTTTATTCGCTAAGATTCGTTAGTTTTCGCCTTCCATTTATGTTAATTTCTTGGTGGGAAAATTGATTGTTGTCCTCAAAATCTGGTTAGTTTAACAAGAAAAGGGACAATTACGACGAAATGAAAAGTGTGGAAGAGAGAGAATGAGAACAATAATTATTTTATTGCTGTTTGTTAATCTATTAAAAGAATATCCAGCATTATTAAACAAATCGCAAACTCCTGCTCCAAGAAGTGATGAAGAAAAAACCATCCAGGCTATGAAAGTTAAGTCGGAAGTTTATAGCAAGAAAAAAATTGACGAAAAGCAAATTATGAAGAAAATAAATAACATGAAAAATAAAGTAAGTAAAAATCAGACACAAATTAGACAGGCCCAAAATGTTCACATAACCTAAAATATTGTACGCACATGGAGTTTTTTCACGTAAATTAAATGTATTATAAGTACTTCATAGAATCATTTTGTTAAAAGAATATTATTTTAAATAACAATAACAAAAATCAACTGACAGAATTCCAGTTACCTCAAAATCAACTTATATTATATTATATTATATTATATTATATTATATTATATTGCATTATATTATTGTCGTGGTCTAAAGCATTCTGCCTAGGACTCGCGTTACGGAATGCGCGTTGGTTAGAGTCCTCATGGGGGAAGAAATTTTCTCATGAAATTTCGGCCAGTGTATGGGACCGGTGTCCACCCAGCATCGTGATGCACTTGGGGAGCTACGGTAGGTAGCAAAAATCTGGTTTCGCAAACCTGCTATAACGGGTGGGGAGATCATCGTGCTAACCACACGATACCTCCATTCTGGTTGGATGATCGTCCACCTCTGCTTCGGCATGTGGACGTGAGGCCAGCAGCCGGCTGGTCGATCTTGTATTTTTTGGGCTGTAGCGCCACGGATTATTAGATTATATTATATTATTGTCGTGGTCTAAGACATCCTGCCTAGGATTCGCGTTACGGAATGCGCGCTGGTTCGAGTCCTCATGGGGGAAGACATATTGTCGGCCAGTGTATGGGACCGGTGTCCACCTAGCATCGTGATGCACTTGGGGAGCTACGATAGGTAGTGAAAATCTGGTTTCGCAAACCAGCTATAACGGCTGGAAAGATCATCGTGCTAACCACACGATACCTCCATTCTGGTTGGATAATCGTCCACCTCTGCTTCGGCATGTGGACTTGAGGCCAGCAGCCGGCTGGTCGGTCTTGGCCTTTCGTGGGCTGTAGAGCCACGGATTATTATATTATATTATATTATATTATATTATATTATATTATATTATATTATATTATTGTCGTGGTCTAAGACATCCTGCCTAGGACTCGCGTTACGGAATGCGTGCTGGTTCGAGTCCTCATGGGGGAAGAAATTTTCTCATGAAATTTCGGCCAGTGTATGGGACCGGAGCTTTCAATATTGAATCATTTTCGCACAGGTACTGTCGTCCATTTGCCTACGTCGTATCCCGGTTTCCCCCACCAGCTTTTATTAGCCAGCTAGTGGCTGGGCTGTCTTAGCTCTTTTCTGAGAACATTAATATCTGTTAGGAATTGGACGTCTATGTAATATTATACAACTGTTTAAAATAACTTAAATAAAAGGGTCTCGTTAAGTAATCCCTTTCTACGACCCTACGAGATAACCACTTGGACGGGCAGTAGATAGTATATCTGAGTAATTTTATCTTTTCGGATCGGGCAGAAGTGAAGATTGACTTTACAGTACGTAAGGTACTCTTTTATAAAGTAGGTACAGAATTATGCGAAGAACGAAACTGGTAGTTGGGATTAGGTACAATAGTCTATAGTGCGATAATATGCATATTAGAACTGAAGTCTGTATCGAAATGAACGGCCACCATTTTAAAAAATGTGTTTAAATATACATATTATGATAATTTTTAAATTTAACTTCGTTCTCTATATTGTATGCTAATGTGCTGTAGACAGCATAATATACACTGCATAATGAATACGTCCACATGGACAGCTCAGATCGTGAGTAAAAACACTTACTATTGTTAATACTGTACTGTGTTTGATTAGATAAAAACCTAATGAAAATGACCATACTCAAAAGCGCAATATTTCCTAGTTTACGTAAATGGATGAACTACTTTTCTTCCCTCCTATTCTAGTAAAGTGATTTGTTTGTATATTACGCCGGTATCATCGAACTCCAGTCGTGGAAGCGGGTAGCAAACGGCGTTGATCTAGAGCAGGTATGCTCAAAATTGTAAAAGCACCGATTACACGGATGATGCTGCACTGCATAACACATAGTGTACGGGCTGGACTCCGCAACTACTTTGCAGCACCGCCCGTGTCATGGCTTTCATACTCTAACAAATACGGATAATAAACTGAATTTGAAAAAGGAAGGAGTATACACTAATATTCAGTTATTGCATTATTATTTTATTATGTTTAATATAGTTATGATATTATTATATCATATGTAGTGTTATTTTCATATTCCACCATATATTGCGGTTTATTCAACATGTTCATTCTTTTCTGCGAGTAATCGGAAATCTATTTCCAACGAATTTACTGCAATACGCAGGTGGCTCAAAAGATGCTCATCTGTTGATAGGGATCTATGTTTCGATTTAGCAACTTTCCTTCTCGAAAATAATTGTTCGCACACATATGTCGAGGCGAAGGTAGCTAACATAGTGGCAGCGAATAAGCTGATCTCGGGATATTTCCTTTTGTTCATTTTTTTTAACACTTCTATTCTTAATATATATATTATTATATACTTCTATTCTTGTCATGTCATAGTCTCTGCATTTCTGAATTCTACGTCACTTTGCAAATCAATTAACGCATCCTGGAACTACACTCTCACGGATTGTATATTTACTAAGAAAGGATTGACAAAAAGGTTTAATATCACTCTCCATACATCTAAAACCACTAAATCTAGGCCTATGTTCTGTGAATTCACATTTGAGCTGTTCTAGTACGGAGATACAATTAACTATATTTTATTCAGGCACTAATTGTTCGACTTTCTTCAATGTTTGACCTTTCATGCAGTGCTTTCAATTCTTGAAACTGTAGTGCACGTTGCACCTCTGAAAAAATTATTTTACCATAACATGTATTTCTTTTGGAATAAAATCAAACAATAGTAGTAGTAGTAATAATAATAATAATAATAATAATAATAATAATAATAATAATAATAATAATAATAATAATAAAAATAATAATAACGTTGGTATATGAATACATATTACAGAAAACAGCTTCCCTGTCACTTCGACATGTTCTGTGTAACAGAGCGTATAATGTCGTTTTATGTTGCTCAGTAGTATTTCTGACAGTACCTTACAACATAGTAAACAGTTCACGTTTTCACCGAACGCACAACAAAAATTGTCTTCCTCCCACACTGTACGGAATGATCGTTTTCTTACAGAAGCTTTTGACTGTGTCATTGTCCTGCAATGTTAGTACGTTTACTAAGTACTTGAACTGCCTTCCGCAGTCATCCGTAGAGCTTCGAACGAAGAACAGCACGCTCTCCATTCGAAGGTTGTGATTACAGAACGTAATCGCGAGTCAGAGAATGAGCATATCTGATCTAGAGGCATTAGCAAGTTAATATTAAAATGTTAGTAAAAATAAAATGATGTCCCTGTACTTTAGCTACAATTAGGCTTATTTAAGTAAATTTCTTGTCATGCCGAAGAATTGTACACTACATAATGTTTCGAGGATTAGATTTACCTTCATAGTCAGGTGGAATATGGGTTATAACTTAACCGACCATTTGAGGTTACTGAAAAATATTGTGTTGGCTTAAATTAGTGGGTCAGTGAAGCTGACATACATTTTAATGCCTCCAAAAAGTGCGGTACATCCTGTGTTCTTTATTGGAAGAGAAATACAAAACAGGATGTCCAAAATATTTTTTATTTTATCTAGGCCTATGCGCTTGTTCATGAGCACCAATAAAAACCTCAACCAAATCGCTCTTGAATATACTGGGTGTTCATTTCAAAGTGTGTCATGACGTCACTGTTGTGAGTCAGCGATTTGAAGCGAGTTTCAGCCTTTATGTCAGATAAGTTGCCTATTAATCAAGGCGTTCAATCTCAACTTGAGAACGTGTACGGTATAACTTGAACGTCGTAGCAACAGATGGCGGCCTGTACGGTCTATGTGCTACCATAACCTCTTTCGAACTATGTTTTGCGCGGGCAAGTCGTACGCAGGATATTTGTTATCATCGGTTGCGTACGGCAACATTCCACAACACAAATCAAATGCTCCGTGTCCATGTTGACCATCGAAGTTAATGTCAACAAATACGTAAGTAATCGTCTTGACCCTCTCCCCTTATCCCGACAGTAAGAAAAAAAATCACCTCAGTACGTGTTTCCAAACAGTTCACATTCCTGCCACCACAGGCGGTACCGTATGTATCGGTAATTACTCTTCAGCATGAACGCCGTACTTCACTAGGCAACTTCTCTGGCACACAGGTAATACGCCTCTGCGGAAGTGTAGGAAGATTGAATTCTCTACGCTCATCGACTAGCCACATGACGGCATACAGCGAGCCATGAGACACTTTGAACTGAACACCCAGTATGTAATACTGTATTGGTCAAAGCACAATAAATTGTTGCTTACATAATTATTTTCAATACGTCTGTTTCCTATCCAAAATTTCAGAACCGTCGCGTCGTCGAAATATTGCTCGCGACCATAGGCTTGAAAACCGCTCCCACTCGGGGTCACCAAGATTTAATCACGCACGACATGGTGTCCATACAGATGTGAACATGAGAAATGTCAGTCCGTTCGGACTCCACTATTGCAGGCGTTAGCGATTTTTGGGTCTGCGTCTCACTATTCACTCCAAATGAACATAGCGGGCGTCGTGTAGGAGACACCATGCGATAGCACCCCTCGCTACCTAACTAACACAAATTGCATGCATATTCATAACGGTTTAGACATCTCCCGGACCAAATGGACAATATACATACAGTACGTGCCAACTTCTGCCAGGCCCGTCTGCCTTACTCAGCTGTGTTGCGTTCATTTAACTTACGCAGCAACTCTTCTAAATAAATAGACCTGCTTCACTGCAGTTTCGAATGCGATAACTAAATAAAGGAAGATTACATTTTCTTCTTTATTCTGATCTCGGAATAATAATAATAATAATAATAATAATAATAATAATAATAATAATAATAATTATTATTATTATTATTATTATTATTATTATTATTATTACTATTTTAGCGTTTCATTTTACGACGCTTTATCATATATGTCAGCCGTGGCGAGAATGCGACTCGCGAGACATTGTGGCTCGCAATGATAGCTGTGCGTTTCTCTTGCTTCCAACCTCCCCAAACCCCCACCCTCTCACTCATTGGAGTCAAACTCCGTTCCATTTGTATTTCTCTCTAACCTGCGAGTGGCGTATGTCTCTCTCGAAACCATGTACCTCTACAAAAATGAAAGTTCCAAGTAGGATGGGAGGACGCATTTTTTTGCTGTCAATATGATGAGAATATTAAATGTATGATATGTTCACGAGTATTGCGAGGAAAACGGTTGTATATGTAAAACGGCATTATACTACATGTTACTGATGAAATACTCATTAAAACATTAAACGTTTGTGTTATTATCATCATCATTATCATCATCATCATCATCATCATCATCATCACCATCTCTACGTCTACCTTTTTTCAGCAGATGTACGAATAGTGCGGTTAGCTCTTCAATTTGAACTCACTGATTTACTATGTGATGTCAAATGAAAGCTAGATGTAAGGACTTGACAAATGTTAAACTTTCAAATCTTTGCCAAAAAATAAATATCCGAAGCTTCATTCTTTCGCTTGCTCTGTTGAAGCCATATTCACTATAACTTACATTTGTGAAAAATTATTTTCCAGAATGAAAATAGTACAAACCAAAATTTAGATCACCGACGGCACACAAATACCTTCGTGATAAACTACGACTGGCAGTAAGTGACATAATTCCTGGTTTTGAAACTTTGTCGAAGGAGACATTCTCAAGACAGTTAATTTTAGGTTGTGATATTGTTCATTTATTGTTCATTTCTTTCTTCGTTACACGTACTAAATATTAGTTTAGCCTTGTACTGTATAAAATTATATTTAAGTGCTTGAGGTAAGGCAAATGAAAATCCGTTAATAAGTCAGACAGTTGCTTCACTTCCCCTTCGGGTGTCCGCCTCCCTCAATAGGTGCTATGCACGTTGCAGGTTATACAGTGGCTCGGCGCACGATTACATTTTCGCCACGGCTGATCTATAGTTATCTACCGTCTGAATAATATATAGGTGATAATGCCAGCGAAATGAGGTCAGGGTCCAGAGCCGAAAGTTACCAATCATTTTTGCTCTTAATGGGAAACCCCGGGAAAAACCTCAACCAGCTAACTTACACCAATCAGGATTTGAACCCGACCCCTCTCGTTTTACAGTAAGGCATGCTAACCATTACTCCAGAGTGATGGAATAATAATAATAATAATAATAATAATAATAATAATAATAATAATAATAATAATAATAATAATAATAAAAATAGGCGTAATAGATCGACTATTGATCAGATCTTTTGTATTCGATAGATATTGGAGAAAAATGGGAGTACAAGGGTACAGTACATCAGTTATTCATAGATTTCAAAAAAGCATATAACTCGGTTAAGAGACAGATATTCTCATTGCATTTGGTATTACCAAGAAACTAGTTCGATTGATTAAAATATGTCTATATGAAACATACAGCAGAGTCAGTATAGGCCAGCTTCTGTCTGATATTTTTCCATTTCACTGCGGGCTAAAACAAGGAGATGCACTATCATCTTAGTTTTTAACTTCGCCCTAGAATATGCCATTAGGAAAGTTCAGGATAACAGACAGGGTTTAGAATTGAACGGGTTACATAAGCTTCTTGTCTATGCGGATGACGTGAATATGTTAGGAGAAAATCCACAAACGATTATGGAAAACACGGAAATTTTACTTGAAGCAAGTAAAGCGATAGGGTTGGAAGTAAACTCCGAAAAGACGAAGTATATGATTATGTCTCGTGACCAGAATATTCAACGAAATGGAAATATAAAAATTGGAGATATATCTTTCGAACAGGTGGAAAAATTCAAATATCTTGGAGCAACAGTAACAAATATAAATGACACTCAGGAGGATATTAAACGCACAATAAATATGGGAAATGCCTGTTATTATTCGGTTGACAAGCTTTTGTCATCTAGTCTGCTGTCAAAAAATCTGAAAGTTGGAATTTATAAAACAGTTATATTACCGGTTGTTCTGTATGGTTGTGAAACTTGGATTCTCACTTTGAGAGAGGAACAGAGATTAAGGGAGTTTGAGAATAAGTTACTTAGGAAAATATTTGGGGCTAAAAGGGATGAAGTTCAGGAGAATGGAAAGAGTTACACATTGTATTCTTCATCTGACATAATTAGGAACATTAAATCCAGACGTTTGAGATGGGCAAGGCATGTAGCACGTATGGACGAATCCAGAAATGCATATAGAATGTTAGTTGGCAGGCCGGAGGGAAAAAGACCTTTGAAGAGACCGAGACGTAGATGGGAGAATAATATTAAAATAGATTTGAGGGAGGTGGGATATGATGATGTGGAGAAGAGGAGTGGAATATAGCTGTTTTATAATATGTCATATTCTATTCTATGCCATGCTATGCCCTCCCAAGCCACATCATGCCCCAACATAGCATAACTTTCCATGCCTTGCTATGCCACATCATGCCCTACCATGTCATACCATAGCATACATTTCCGTGCCAAACCATAGTAAGCTTACGCCTATATAATATTGTACTGTGACATAATAAATGTAATACATGAGTTCTTTCCTTCTTAACCTTCTTTACTACAGGTGATAGCCATAACTGCCTGTTCCGTCTTCACATTATCTTAAGTCCATCTTTCTTCGGACGATCTACATCTCTTCTTCCTCTATGATAGCGGTCATCAGCACATTGCACCCTCGGGCTAACGTCTTTTACCCGCGGATAAGGCATTGCACAATGGTGCATTCGTGGCTGCTGGCGGTTATGCTCTTTTCTTCCTGCTGCACGACGGGGCACATTACGACACACTGCTTACCCGTTACCCATTTCAACGAGTGCTGACGACCAGTGCTCTAGGACAACGGTCCACTTCTTAATCATTGCTGATATTCTTGTATCTTCCATCCTATTAATAATAATAATAATAATAATAATAATAATAATAATAATAATAATAATAATGTTTATTGCGAGAAAAATAAAATAAAAGGAAATTGTTAATTAACATTATTCTAGCACCCCCCTGAAGAGGAGTCGGTACATAATAAATTTACATGCATAAATTACAATAAAACAACATCTAAAAATAAAAAAAATGCTCATAAGAAATTGCTTATATACATTTTTAAACTTCAATCTGTTGGAGGTAAATAGAGTGGATATATACTTACTAATTTGTTACACATTATAATATCGATATTAGTACTATGGTTGAAAGGAGTGGTAGTTAAACACTGAGGTTCAAACAATCGTATTGTACCCATGCCTTTGGTTTTGTGTTTGTGATATATGATCGGAATGTACTGATATAAATTTCATTTAAGTATTTTCAGGACTTGAATTCTAAAAACAATTTTTCGGTAGCATAAATAATAGATTTTAGACATATTTTAATTTTTTTCTCTGTAATAAATCTAGTGTATTACGGTTAATTTTATAAGTACTACCCCATCCTAATATTCCATATTAACATGCTGTTCTCAGTTAGATCTTCATTTTTATAGATATATTCTTTTTTTAGTATTCTTTTAACTTCCTCAGAAATCTCATTTCGGCAGTTTGCATTTAATTTAATTTTTTTCTTCCTAGAGAAAGGGGTAGGTAGTTATAAAAATATTACTAAACTCAATAAAATAGTGTAAGAAGAACGAAACGTTTCTAATTTTAAAAATATTAATTTTGTCAGCTGAAAGATCGTAGATTAATTGAGTAATAAATTTTGAGTATAATAAAAGAGTAACATTTTACATAAATAAAAATGATTACTTGTTCTTTGAGAATTACAATAATATTGGGTTTATATTGTATTCTATTATATTGTATTTATTAACATTCCATGTTATTCGTACATTGTTTCACAGCTAGAACATGAAAAAAGTAAAAAACTTAATACTACTTTAAAGTCTTAATTTAAAGTCACAGTCTAGATGAAATATATAAAGAGATTTATAATATTGTCTACTAGTACAACACAAAGCATTGTTGAATGTCATGAATTCACCTACAGAATAGAAGGCGTTAAAAAATTAGCTACTTCTTTAATTTGACTCTAAATGATATTATATTTTGAGTTTCATTTTTTTTATATCGATAGGGAGGCTATTAAAAATTTTTACTGCCATATAACGCACTCCTTTTTGATAGCACGACAGACCTGCCGATGGAGTATGAAAGTCATTTTTGACGCATATTTATGCTATGAACTGCTGAATTAGTTACAAAGTTTTTACTATTACATACATATTGACCTAGTTCCTCGCTTCACACTTTTAGCATCCCACCACAACCGTGATAAACGTTCACAGCATAACCTTGTTCTATCAATTCCATATCATCAAACATCTCTCCACTCTGCTTCCTTCACAATACGCACATCTCGTTCCTGGAATTCCTTGTCACAGGAAATCAGGAGCAGTCGGAGTCTAAAATATTTTAAGTACACTCTAATTAGAAATGTTTTTATTGAACAGAACTAGACTCTTGCGAAGTTTCTAAATAGTCTTAAATGACCAAGTTATTTTTTTCTCCTCTCTCTTCTTTTTTCCGTTCTTATTATCTTGATATTTTACTTAATCATTCGTATCTGTATGCCATATATTACGATTTTGCTATTCAACATTTTGTGACTTGCAATCCACTTGGATTTTCCTATTAGTATATTAACTTATACTACTCAAGTGAATTTATCGTCGAATTTATCCCGAATAGTTTATGTCTTATAAATTGTGTAATATATATATATATATATATATATTTTTTTTTCCTCTCATATTATGTAACTGATTTTGATTATATGTAATTTTCTACTTTATTTTATACTAGCCGTACCCGTGCGCTCCGCTACACCTGTTAGAAATAAATATAAAGCAATTACATAATTAAAATAGGACGTTTGATCCATTGAACATTCGTGTTTGATAGAAGGATAAGTCGTTTAATATGTTTCTTAATTTAAATTGTATTTAAATAATTAAAATGCGATCATTTTGGTCCAGAGAGCACTCATTTGGTGCAATGACAATTCATTTAACATATTTCCTATTTGTTATTACATGCAAACATAGTTTAATGAACATTGACATATCATTTAATTTTAATGTGTAAACTTTATATTATTTGCTATAATTTTCCATTGAATTATGGTAATAATTTAATTTTAACCATTGTTTTCTACGTCTTCATTAAATGGCGCTTGGCCCACTATGGTTCTGACATACAGGCGGACAGACAGACATACAAACAAAAATTTCAAAAAAGCGATTTTCGGTTTCAGGGTGGTTAATTATACATGCTAGCACCAATTATTTTTAGAAAATCGAAAATTTCCAGAAAAATTTCGGTTACAGATTTATAATTAGTATAGATTGTCCTTATATTATATAACTAATCTTGACTATTTGTAATTTTCTACTATATTTTATGTAATTTTAAAGGTATCTTCTTTTGTGCTGTTTTATAATATATGACATACTTTTATATTTCATATATATTATTGAAACCTGGTTGAATGGAAGAGAAGGCCTTATGGCCCTAATTCTGCAAAATAAAACTACTACTACTACTACTACTACTACTACTACTACTACGATTCCCTAGATTTGTCACCTACTATTATTCTAGTTAGGCCTACTCTTTTTTGTAGTAGGAATATACTGTTACTATCTGTGGAATTTCCCCAGAATATTATTCCAAAACTCATTACTGAGTGGAAGTATGCAAAGTGTTTTGTTTTTAAGGTATTGTTATTTACTATCTCTTGCATAGATCTAATAGCAAAATATGCTGAAATTAGTTTGGGGGTAATTTCTTTAATATGATCATGGAGTGCGGATAGATATCAGAAATTGTACATGTCAGAAATTTAAGCAAAATATATTTAATATTTGAAGACTAGTAGTGTTATCGTTGTTATGTCTGTTACAGCGCTGATGATCTCTTATGTGGGAAACCCCCGGTCCACTAAGATAATAGTCTGTATGACAGAGATAGGGGCGCAGCGAGATAGAACAAGAGTTTCCATTTCGAAGGAAACAAAAAGCTAAAACAACACTGAGTCGAATGGAACACAAACAGAGAGAAGAGAGAAGCTAAGCCCAACCACTGTCGAAAAGGACTGTAGAGCAAATGTTGTGACCGTTTTCAGCAGTAACTGTGGTGCTAGTGGCTGATGAAAGAGCTACAGAACATCGCTTCCATTATTCGCACCGGCTAGGCTCTCCCGATACAAACTTTGGGCAGTATTTCTTTGTGGCAAGTTAGTTTTCTTGTCCCATATCACTGTATCATTTAATGAGAAGATTTTCTTTCCTTCATCTCATATGAGATATAAAAGTAACAGAAGGAAACTCGCAATTTTCTTTATAAATAAAGATACATCGCCTGTAGGATTATATTAAGTTTTGTCGCACCCATAATTTTGAGGTTATGTTCAAGTTGAACTACGAGTATTATACGCAGTATCAAACACAACACACGATTCTCCGTTACTGGAAAACAAATTTAACAAATCATCCTACAAAATTGAGTTTCATTTTATTATGTTATGCGAATATATTATATTACACTTACGTATATAGGCATATATTTTATATATATTTTACGTACCTGATGCATTTATGAAACTCAAATAATTTTCAATGTCAAATTTATAAAATATTAAAATATGAAGAATCGAGGAATAAACTATTGCTGATAGAATTTTCGGTTTTACACTTTCTCCCTCTCAACCCGAATTTTTTAATTTAAAATTGCGTCCCCCACCTTCAGAAACATCATTTCAAAGAGAATAATAAACATTATTCATCTTTAATATGTATAATATAAAATAATAATAATAATTCGATCAATCCGTTTCTGAAATAGAGCCGGATACGTACCGGTACCAAATTGCGAGTAATCAATTAAAGTTTAGTTAATATTATAATATAAATAGGAAACAAATCTCTGTTTTCCTCGTATGACTGGAGTTTCTCTTGTCGTGGAATTGTACTTCGGTATTTTTTTGTCTATTCATAGGGCCTACATGCTTCAAATCCACACCTGTGGAGTAATGGTTAGCGCGTCTAGCCGCGAAACCAGGTGGCCCGGGTTCGAATCCTGGTCGGGGCATGTTACCTGGTTGAGGTTTTTTCCGGGCTTTCCCTCAACCCAATTTGAGCAAATGCTGGGTAACTTTCGGTGCTGGACCCCGGACTCATTTCACCAGCATTATCACCTTCATCTCATTCAGATGCCAAATAACCTAAGATGTTGATTCAGCGTCGTAAAATAATCTACTTCTCCTCCTCCTAATGCATCTTATACCTCCAAATGAGGTTCTAGGTGATACACACTTCAAATCTCACTAGTGACTTATGTTACTAGTCAGCGATGTAGACTATGCAATGCAGGGGAAAAGGAACTAGCCACCATAACCCATTATCTCTTGCCTACTGTAAGTTGTCTGCAGATCTATTAGCAGATCTGAGCAAAGAAAGCGAGAAAGCGGGACTACAGATGAAGCCTACAAATACCAAAGCAATGACAAACGATATAGAGACACCAATAATGGTAGACGGCACACACATTCAGTACTGCAAACAATATGTATATTTGGGACAAGAAGTCAGCCTAACTGAAAAAAGGAACAAAGAATTTCAAAGAAGAGTTAACCTAGCAGGGGAAAATTCTGGGGACTCATATTCCTGCTCTGAGACAAAGATATTAATATTCAATTAAGACTGGAAGCCCTACGGACCTGTATCATACCGACACTACCTGGTCGTTGACTAAAAAACAAGCACAGATGATACAGGTATGCCAACGCAAAATGGAAAGAAAGATATTAGAGAGTAAACTACAGGACAAAGAAGGAAATGAAGAACTGAGACTAAAAAGCGGTATCGAAATGGCCTGCAAGACAGCGAGAAGACTAAAATGGAAATGGGGAGGACATGTAGCCAGACTACCCGCCGACAGATAGGCATACGCCACTAGAGTCTGGGACCCAAGGAGGGGAAGAAGAGGGAGGGGAAGACCAAGAAGGAGATGGGCACAGAACTTCGTTGACGTGATAGGACCGCAGTGGACGCGTATTGCGAGAGACAGAGAAAAGTGGAAAGACATAATTTTAGATTTAAAATAAGTAACAGTAGAACACAAAACAGAGAAGTGAAGTGAGGAGAAGTGAAGTGACTCAACTTTGAGTAAGGCCCACAGGGACTAGCTCACACCGTGAGCAAAAGTAGAGCTGCCCTGCCGATGGTAGGAGGCCCTTGCCTGCTGAGGAAGTAATGGACCTTTCTAATTCTAATTCTAATTCTAATTCTAAGTTGTCTCGCAAGTGAATCTTATTGGTGTCAATTATGAGGTTTTAACTAGTCTTCGGACTGCTGACTAAACATACATACATACATACAACATACATACATACATACATACATACATACATACATACATACATACATACATACATACATACATACATACATACATACATCACATTACATTCATTTCGCTCGAAACCGAAAGAATCACACATACTTGATTGAAGAAATTAGAACAACAAAAGCCATGGAGATGCAGAATTGGAAAATAGACTTCAAACGGATCAAGAAACACGCAAACCCCAAGGAAACGAGCTAGCATACCAACTGGCAAAGGAGGCGGCGACCAGCACAGACATCAATGAGAGTTACAACAGGATTCGGGAAGTCAGTGTTAAGTAAACTACTAAGTGATCTCACTGTAGGGAAGTGGCAAAGTGAATGGGAGAAAACGACAAAAGAAGCAATCACCAAGTATTTCTTCCCTAAGATAGTAGACCGCTTGAAAATGAAAATCAATTTTACCCCAAATTACCTACACATCAATACTAACAGGACACAGCAAATCATTACTTCAATATGATATTGTGGATAAATCGCAATATATTGAACGCCAGTAGGGGAAATTATCTCCACCCACATGAAATGTGCATTGGACACAACACTTTCCTATCACTTAGAGTGTCTGTTGAGCTAGTAGGGAAAAAGTGGAAGGGGTCGTCGGCGGAGCTTCTACGTTCGCTATATTGCGATTTGCCCGATATTGTTGATAATCCAACATGCTCATGCAATACCAGTGAACAAACGGTGGACCGTTTAATATTCAATTAATATATTACTAGACCAGGAAAGGGACCTTGTAAAAGCCGTAGTATATTAAGGACTGATAATTTGTCAGTGGAAAAGAATAAACTCGTCAAATAATATAATTATATTGTATTGTACTCTATTTATTTACATTCCATAGCATTCGTACACAGCTAGAATATGGAACAAGTAAAAAAAAAATCTTAGTAGTACCACAGTCTAGTATATAGTCACGAAGCTCAAAACGTAGGGAATATGCATCCATACATACTTGCTAACCACTAGGATCGCTACTATCGCCTCATCACAGACAATGCAAAATACTACCGGCACAGTCTACTGTTCCTAGTACCCTCAACAACTCAAGCTTCTGACTGTATATAGTAGACTGTGATAGCACTCTAAAGTCTTTTATTGTAGTCACAGTCGAGTTCAAATATATATCGGAGAGTTTTACAGTATAGTCTACTAGTACAACACAAAGGTTTAGTATTAATATTTAACACAAGAGAGAAATATTCACGTAGTGTTCTTGAATGTCATAAAATCACCTACAGAATAGAAAGAGTGAGAAATTAGGCACTTCTTTAATTTGGAAGTAAATAATCTTGTATTTAGAGTTTGATATTTTATACTGTATCTATAGGAAGGCTATTAAACCCTTTTACTGCCATATAACGCAGTCCTTTTCGATAGCACGGTAGACATGCCGATGGAGTATGAAAGTCCTCTCTTGACGCGTATTTACGCTATAAATTGTTGAATTAGTTACAAAGTTTTCACGCTTACATACGAGGAAGTTTATTAATGAAACATATATACTGACAAGCTATGAGCATTATTTGTAGTTTTTTTAAAATGGCCATACATGATCCCTAGATTTGGCAGCTATTATTACTATTCTAATTACGCTTCTTTGTAGTAGGAATATACTGTTACTATCTGTGAAATTTTCCCAGAATATTATTCCAAATCTCATTACTGAGTGGAAGTATGCAAAGTATATTGTTTATAATGTATTGATATTTACTATGTCTTGCATAGATCTAATAGGAAAACATGCTGAAATTAGTTTAGGGGTAATTTCCTTAATATGATTTTTCGAATTTAATACATTATCGATTTGTATGTCAAGACATTTGGTTTTTCTTGTTTCTGTTAGGGGCATATTATTAATTATCGCGCTTAAAATTCGTTGAATTTTGGCAGGATTTAAATTGAATTAGAGTGGATCAGGGGAAGTTGCCTAACTTTTTCTTTGACTGAAAATTTAAGATACTGTTGATTTAGTTTAGAATTTCATTTTGAATGATCAATGTCTGGAAGGTATTTTGAAACTATATTTTCATACGAAACAGAAAATATTAATTACCTTGTTTATAGATACAGGTTTTCTTCTTACCTGCACTGTAAACATCTTTTCCCGATAGACGGGTAAGATGGCAAATGCAATTAACACATTTACTGTTACATGTACTTTACCTGAACTTGGTTTGATACAGGTATATAACAAAAATGACTTAATCTAAAACTCATGGACACTTTCTCACTCGTTTATCACTCGCTTATCAGTACTTAGCAGCAAAGTCATTGCACAGATTCTATTGTCGTATGTAAGACTCCAGAAATCACTTCTTGCACACAATGAATTCAATCCAGTACATTTTTGTCATCATTATTTTTTTAGGAGCGGTTAAAGGGTACGGTAAAAAATCCCGTATGCTTGCGATGCTCTAAAACAGTTCATACTGCCTGTTCTAACATGTTCCATCGCAAGTTGAAGACTGTTCTCAATCCACTGACCTCTATCAGAGGACCTTACGTAATGTTTACGTATTCCCTGCAATAAAACAAAAAATAAAATTCTTACAACAAGTTGCCATTTTACCCAAAAAAATGATCATCTTCCCCAAGTAGCGGGATAAGATGCCTTGTGCTGTGACGCAACCTAAAATGGCGGAACAAGGTCGTTGGCTGTTAGCAATACAAACTTTAGAATCTTTACTACAATATCCATTACAAAGGTTTGACACTCATTACTAATTGAAGGATGTATTAAAATTTTAATATATCTTTGCAATTATTTTATAGCAGAAAAATGAGCTGTTTTCTTCATTTTCTTCTTTTCACAACAAGAACACGTGGTAAAATGAGTTAGCTTCCACTCTATAGACATTCAACTGTCTCAGTGATCATGAAGACATTCGCGTGGCGTTCTCTATTAGAAAAATGCGAAACTACAAAGAAATAAGCAAAGAAGCTCTTCCCCCGACAGTCATCTCCTCCCGATTCATTCTATATTAGTTTTGTTAGAATTTAATACTAATTTATTGGCTGAGAACCAATCACAAATTTTGAGGAGAATAATTGCCTATGCTGAAGATTTGAAAGTGTTGGAGTTATTGGCTGTAATTATTATACTTGTGTCATTTGCAAATAATATGGGATGACCTTCATCTTTTATGAGGGGGGGCAAGATCATTTATGAACATTAGAAAAAATAGGAGATCTAATATTGATCCTTGAGATTTGAATCAAAACTTTATGTAATTCACGAAGAGTGTAGTTTTTAATTAGCTGCAATGAATTCTAATTTAATAATAGAAGTATATTTTAAACCATCTGGTATAAAAGTAGTATTAGTAATATTATATAACATTAGGAAGTAGCATGAGACCACAGCAATGCATGTAGTATTACTTTATAGTAATGGAGCATACAGAATGAGTTAATTAATAACATACACACAATGGCACACACACACACGCACACACAATGACACACATAGAAAAAGAATCACAATAATAGTTCACATTCTAGAGATAAATACCAATAGATCCTACATACGCGATATGACTTACGATGTTAAATTGTGTATAAATTACCTAAAAAAATCAAATAATTCCACGACAACAGGGACCCCGATTATTATCAGGCAAAGCAGATTTAATTTTTTTTTAGTACATGCAAATGAGCACAGTATCTCCGTAATACGAAGTAATATTAATTAAACTTTAAGTGATGCTCTTCTTGCTCTTTCTCAGGAACGGACGAACCGAAATATTATTATCAGGGCCGGGTATTTATGAAGATTGCGAAAGCCATATATAATAGATATGCAAAAAACTTTTACGAATATTTACGAATTAAGTGATTCTGATTAATAATATGCGGATAAAACAATCGCAACAATTCGCGAAATAGAGTGCTAATAGCGAAATATGAAGACATCCACGAATTATTACTATTCTATCGTTTTATGACGAATTTCATATTCTGGGCTTTTTTCGGATTTTTTTCACTTGAACTTGTAAGTAGGCTATATTACATGGTATTCCAGGTGTTCTGATTACATTAGTGAACTCAAAAGAAGGAGAATTCAACATTTCATTAAATTTGAAAGTGTTAATTTGAGTGCTGCAAGTTTTTTTCGTTTTTAATGTGTGTTAAATACAGTCTCAATCCAATAGATATTGTCTATTGGTCATACCGCAACTTCACCAGAACCCAACGTACCTTCAATGTTAATTATTTGAAAAGTAATATTCATACCGAGTTAATACTCCAATTCCAAAATAATTGTATTTTGCAAAATTATCATTAATCTCCGCCAAGAGTACAAATCAATGTCCAACAATCTCCGCTGACACCAATATTAAAAAATACAAATGATAAAATTAATATGTAGTAATGTCACGAAAGGTCTGAGATTTATCTGCGAAATCTCAGACCTCGAGTGACAATTATTAGGACTATATGTAAATAATATATTCCTAAAAGTCGATCACAAAATGTTAATAATTGTATATTAACGAATACTTACCCTATTCAGACATTGTGAAGTTGAAATTTTCGTAGATGAATATCGATTACTGCAATAAAGAAATTCGATGTTGTTATTCAGTAATGCCAATTGCGAAAATCGAAATACAGGTTTAACAATGTTAATTACATGTACTGCACTTTTCTCTTAATATTATAACATAATTACATTTTCATTATCTGCTGAAATCATAATTTAATTTAACAGTAACACTGGGGACAGCTGTATACCAATGCTTATGTATTGACAGCGAGACATGTTGCTACACAGTGAAGCCATCTCTGTATAGATAAACCCAATTAAAACGCGAATTTTATTACGCCATACGGAAGGCAGTTTGATCAAAGACCTTATTATTACTATGCAAGGTCTTTGGGTTGGGTTGAACATCTGACTTTCTATTAATTGTTTCATTTCATTCACAAAATACAAATGTTATAGGCTACAATTATAGGTTAAGTTACTCGTACCTGTGGGAGCAGGACAATGTCAGCTGTGCCTTATTTCGACCGTTACTTACAGTCAGTGCTACACGAAAGCATTTTTTATAGCCCGACAAACTCATTCTCGCTGTAGTGTGTAACGGAACTGAAGCTGCATGTACACAGTTCAATATTCCAATCGCGTATGCGTGCAATCTGGGAAGAATATTGAAAGACTCAAGTTTAAAAGGTACGTTCAATTAAGATGCATGAAGATTTTGTGTCTACATGGTGCGTCGTTTTGATCGTCGTCTTCACGGCATAAATATATTAATTAATATTAAATATCAATCTTGCATTCATTGCTTTAAAGTTGAAAGCAAAGTTTAACCGTGTAGTTCCATCTTAATGTATTCATGATCATCAATTCACGGGGAAACAGTTGTCGACAACGACTAAACAAAAGAACGACAGTGCGATAAATTGATAGCGATAAATCTGTCTGCAAAAATTATCGCAAAGTGTGACTGTGATTGGTTGGAATTCAGAATTTCATTACACTTCATTGGTCGAAAATGGAATGACGTCATATAAACGAAATAGTCTCCATAAATACCTGCTCCTGATTATTGCTATTGTAGATACATAGCTTCTATCATTCTCTTTTAAAATTATGTTTCTGAAGAAGTTAGGAGATACAATTTTAATTCAAAAGTGAAGGCGGGAGGGAGAAGGGATGGAACAGAAAATTTAATCAGCAGTGGTTTTGAACTACCCCTTCGTAAACTAAATCTGCGCGCTTTCCTCAAAACGTGTCTCCTGCACATCTATAGGTGGGAAGTTTTGAAATGAATACGCTGTATAATAATGCAGTACAGACTGAAGGTATGAATTATGTCCTATTTAAAACAGAAATTCTAAAAAAATTAAGAAACTTAATGCGAAATGATAAAAAAATTACAGAACGTTTCAGTTTAAATGTTTCGGAATTAGCTTTCAGGAATATTTTTCCAAAAGTACCAAGTCCAAAAAAGTAGGTTTTAAAATTATCACCGTCGCCTCAGACTGATAGGCTATAATGAAATGAAAACAAATGACTCCATCTATTTAAGGAAGCCTTGCACACAACAAACGGTGAATACTATTCATTTAACACTATTTTTACACGGACTATTTCGTTTATATGACGTCATTCCATTTTCGACCAATGAAGTGTAATGAAATTTTGAATTCCAACCAATCACAGTCACACTTTGCGATAATTTTTACAGCTAATTTATCGCATGATTCTTCTTTTGTTTAGTCGTTGTCACCAACTGTTTGCCCGTAAATTGATGATCATGAATACATTAAGATGCAACTACACGGTTAAACTTTTCT
Source organism: Periplaneta americana (assembly GCF_040183065.1). Lineage (NCBI taxonomy): Eukaryota > Metazoa > Arthropoda > Insecta > Blattodea > Blattidae > Periplaneta > Periplaneta americana. The sequence goes on along the minus strand of NC_091132.1, from coordinate 129,264,550 downwards.
TTCAACTTTAAAGCAATGAATGCAAGATTGTTATTTATTATTAATTAATATATTTACGCCGTGAAGACGACGTTCAAAACGGCGCACCATGTAGACACAAAATCTTCATGCATCTTAATTGAACGTATCTTTTAAACTTGAGTCTTTCAATATTCTTCCCAGATTGCACGCATACGCGATTGGAATATTGAACTGTGTAGATGCAGCTTTAGTTCCGTTACACACTACAGCGAGAATGCGTTTGTCGAGCTATAAAAAAATGCTTTCCTGTAGCACTGAGTAAGGCACAGCTGACATTGGTCCTGCTCCCACAGGCAACTTATAAAATTTCTATTTTGTGAATGAAATTAAACAATTAATAGAAAGTCAGATGTTCAAATTTATGTAACATCATCGCACATCAAACTCAAAGACCTTGTATAGTAATATAACAAGATCTTTAATCAAACTGCCTTCCGTATGGCGTAATAAAATTCGTGTTTTAATTATCTATACAGAGATGGCTTCACTGTGCAGGAACATGTCTCGCTTTGAATACATAAGCATTGCTATATAGCTGTCCCCACACATATTACGTTCTTAGTTCTCGGTGTAGTGTGTAATGTAACAATGAAGTACTAAATAAAGTGCGAAATTATACTTTCATATCTACATCTTCATCTTCTAATTCCATGTCTATCGTAGGCTATCTGAAAAAATTACATTCCTTCATTCAGATTTGATAACTGCGTTTTCAACAATTCTTCATTTAATTAATGTATTAATCAGGTTACTGTAATTATGTTATAAAATCTTAATTAAATTAAGATTTCAGCAGACAATAAAATGTATTAAAGTTATAACAATAAGAGAAAAATGGAGTACATGGTAATTAACATTGTTAAACCTGTATTTTGCTTTTCGAAATTGGCATTTCTGAATAATAACATCGAATTTCTTTATTGCAGTAATCGATATGCATCTATTTCAACTTCACAATGTCTGAAAAGGTTGAATATTCGTAAATATACATATATTAATATTTGGTGATCGAATTTTAGGGATATATTATCTACACTTTTATTTTATTCATGAAACATTCCTAGTCACTCGACGTCTGAGATTTCCCAGATAAATCTCAGACCTCTCGTGACATTACTACATATAATTGTATTCTATGATAGAAATTTATAAATGTTTATCAATATAAATATACAGAGAATGTTTGTGTGTTTGTATAAAGTAATCTCAGAAGCTAATTAACCGATTTCGGTAATTCATTCACAGTTTGAAATTGTAGTTTCTCTAGATGAACATAATGCTATATGAGGACTGAGGTAAGATTAAAATAGATCCTTACGCACATAAAACTTGATATTCTGTCGAAATATTGTATAACTTGATTATTTAAACTTTATTTGGTCCACATAAAATACTGTAATTTTATATACTTCAGTTGATTTTGACCAGAGAACATAATATTTTTAAGACTTTTGTCGTAAAGATGAGTATTTTTACTGCACCAAAAATACATATTTATATTTTATCATAATTTTATAGGCATTAACTTGATAGAATATTTAAAGGAAAAGTTTTAAGTAATTTCATATTAGATATATAATACAATAAATAAATTTAGAAATTAAGGAAATACAATTTTTACAAAAACATAGGCGATTTTATTTCTTGTTACTCTTGTAACAGAATTATACTGCGTTTTTTATAATTTTAAAAATTTTTCGTTATATTTTCTGTCAGTTTATTTTTTAAATGTAGTCGGAATTTTCAACATAGGGACTCTAAAATCTTCCTTTGAATCCCGTTTCACGCTACAGTTTCTCTCTTTTAATATCATTTCTTCTATGCGCACTGCTTGCAGCTTTGAATTATGTACTCAATTTCTTCCTTACGAAAACCCTCATGAACGTTGGTAAGTATTTTCCTGCAACTTCCCAGGTCACATCTGTTTTGTTAAAACTCCACTATTTCTTGAATAAAAACTAGATAGTTCAGTCCATAAGGCAACTTATTTCAACTTTCGGATAGTAAATTAGTCTCAAATAGAGGAAATAAAATATTGTTTCTTCTTTCTGTGTGGGTAAGTAAGCGTGGTGCGCGCAGAGTGTGTAGTCCAGTGATGTCAAAGCAAGCGCATTTTTCTGACCTTGACTTCGTGCGCGGGCATGAAGCGCTACGTAGGAAGGAGAAATAAGCAACCTGTTGGATTAAGAAAACAGTGACGCACAAACTCCAAATTGAACGTGAAATTTTATGTCGTTACTTTTATATAGCTTCTATTTGATATTATCTATATTGTCTGTAAAACAAAAGTATTTACATCAATTTCTTAATATTGTACTTGTGTGTATTAAACATTAATAACATATTAAAGATTTAAGAAGGAATATTCACATAAATTCCATAGTACCTAAAACTATACTGCACTAAGTGAATAAAACACATCATTCATAAAGAAATAGGTATAAAAAATAAGAGATTGAGTATGACATGGTATGTTGGAATTGATATTGATGATATCTTTAGTCTTATAAAAGTAATCAATGAACTAATCAAAACAATATTATAGTACAAAGCAAAGTTACCTAGGTGCTGTATATGTTTTAAGTCTAACTAATATTCCATAACAAAACTCTTATCGCATTATGATTTTAAGATGATATTGGTGCTCAACTTCCTATCATCAAAATATTAAATTATTTTCTCGATATCTGCTGAAGCTATAGAGCTGACGTTTTTACAACACATGGGCACATATCTTTTGCTTTTGCTATGGTGTAACAGTAATTGCTTTGTTAATGTATTTCCTTACAAACATTAATTTTCCATGTGAATACTTTCAAAATTTGTAACAGACTATCTTCAGTAATACGTATTTACGGTATATTAGATTTACGAAAACATTGTTTCAATACCTGTAAGGGTACAAAATAAATAGACCTATATCTGAAAATTTCACTTTTCTATAAAAGAAAAGTTGAAAAAATATTAATTTTAAAGAAAGAAACAAACCTGTGAAAAATGAACATTAAAATTAAAACTTACATTCTTATTATGCACTTATACCTACTTCTCAGACAAATCTAAAAATTAACATGGATACAATTTTAATAAGTTCTGTTCCCTTTATCCATTGAATCAGAGCTGGCCATCCCTTATAGCTCGACCAAGCGGCATACACTACCTCACTCATCTGTCTCTTTCCTTTCCGTTGTAAAGAGCTCAGGCTCTCGTGAGCTCTAAAGCGCGCGCTTGCCCCTATGGGCATCAATTGACATTTCTGGTGTAGGCTATGAATGAATGGATGACTTTTCCATGAGACTATTTGGGCCAAGACTTTGGATATCTTCTTTAAATGTCTAAGTTTTGTTTCTCTTGTCCATCGTTACCTCACTATCAGTAGCAATATGATTTTACTTATAATTTCTGCTTATGAATTGTAGCAAATGGCGAAAGGATGAAATTACGGCATTGCAATCGGGCGTATACCGGAGAAGTATCGGTGTTCTTAATGATGTATTTATCCATCAACATTTTTACTTGGACTCGACGGGATTTTATGTTTCTAGCATGGAGAGTTAATGATGTAGTACTCTTATGTGCCATTTTCATGCTTTACGATTCAATATTTGAAATGCATGCCTCAGCGCCCACTCTAAGTACTCCTGTGTCTACACGTTCCATGACGTTCAGTGTTGGATATTAATGAAGTTAATACCCTGATGAAGCCTCTTCCACTATCCGGCACATTAAGCATTCCTACGCAGCCATCAAACCATTATTCGATACCTCTGGTGGTGGGTTTCCGTATGTCACACTCCTACGTATGTCGACTTGTCCATACCAGGCGCGAGATTCTGTGATGCTCAGTGCTTCCTATGGAGATCTCGGAATAGTTCAGAATCCATAACCACTGTCATATTTCAGTCTTTGGAGGACGATCGATTCGGCGTCATGCAAACACAAGTGTGGATATGTAGTGGAGATGGAGATGATAATTTACGGGAAATTGTGGAAACTATTGCTGGAGTGTTGAGAAAAAACGGAAAAACCCCGACAAAAGAATTGCTTTGCTTTGTCCCCCACAAATATATTATACGAGATTCACCTCGTCGACCCTGTGAAGAATGTAAAAGGAATGCAACAAATGTTAGTCACTCCAAGGCTATTTGAAACCATGTCCCTATTCGCCAGCTTCCGAACTGATAACGTCTTCAGTACAGGCTTCATAAATATGTATCACTATAGGCCTACATGTATTAACAGGGAGAGGAGTACGTCAAGGATACCCTTTATCATCTTTAGTAAAGAACTGTTTTCAGAACATGGGAGGAGTGATTGTAGGAGGAAGAAGAATAACATGCATAAGATTTGCTGATGATATGGCGTTGTTAGCAGAAGATGAGATTAAACAAAGGGATATGCTATTGGAGCTAAATGACAACTGTGAGCAGTATGGGATAAAGATAAATAGAAATAATACAAAGGCAATAGTCATAGGAAGATAAGTAGAGAAGGTAAGCTTGCGAATTCTAAATTAGGCAGTAGAGCAAGTGGAAAACTTCAAATACTTGGTGTGTAGTATAACCACTAACATGAGCTGCTGCTTGGAAGCTTTCAATAGAAAAGGAGCATCTTCTGCAGAACTGTGGTAAAAGAACAGAGCAAGAGATTAATAAAGTGCTTTGTATGGAGTGTGGCATTTTATGGATCAGAAACAGACATTACGACGAAGTGAAGAGAACCGAAGAGAAGCATTTCAAATGTGGGGATAGAGAAGAATGGAACGTGTGAAGTGGACAGACAGAATAAGAAACGAAATTATGTTGGAAAGAGTAGATGAAAAAAGAATGATGCTGAAACTGACCAGGAAGAGGAAAAGGAATTGGTTGGGTCACTGGCTGAGAAGAAACTGCTTACTGAAGGATGCACTGGAAGGAATGGTGAACGGGAGAAGCGTTCGAGGCAGAACAATGTATCAGATGATAGACGACATTAAGATATATGTATCATATGAGTAGACAAAGAGGAAGGCAGAAAATAGAAAAAATTGGAGAAAGCTGGGTTTGCTGTGAAAGACCTGCCCTTGAATGAAACGCTGAATTAATGAATGCATGTATTAATCACAGCGGTTTTTAAGTAAAGATTATTAAAAAAATTAATAAAAATAATAATAATATTAATAATAATTATTATTTATTTAACCTGGCAGAGTCAAGGCCATACGGCCTTCTCTAACACTCAACCAGGAGTAAAACTGCGTTACAAAAACACTAAAAATTTACAAAGTGCACTACAATTTTAAACACAAAACTAAATAAGATAATAATAATAAAATATAAACAACAAGTAAGGAGAAAACAGACATAATATATAACATACAGAAAGAAAGAAAAAAGCATAATAAAATGTGAACAAAAGGTCAAAATAAATGAGACATACAAAGTATAAAAAAATAAAAAATTATTGATAATAATAATAATAATAATAATAATAATAATAATAATAATAATAATACTTACTTACTTACTTACTTACTGGCTTTTAAGGAACCCGGAGGTTCATTGCCGCCCTCACATAAGCCGGCCATTGGTCCCTATCCTGAGCAAGATTAATCCATTGTATATCATCATATCCCACCTCCCTCAAATCCATTTTAATATTACATTCCCATCCACGTCTCGGTCTCCCTAAAGGTCTTTTTCCCTCCGGCTTCCCAACTAACACTCTATATGCATTTCTGGATTCGCCCATACGTGCTACATACCCTGCCCATCTCAAACGTCTGGATTTAATGTTCCTAATTATGTTAGGTGAAGAATACAATGTGTGCAGTTCTGTGTTGTGTAACTTTCTCCATTCTCCTGTAACTTCATCCCTTTTAGCCCCAAATATTTTCCTAAGCACCTTATTCTCAAATACCCTTAACCTATGTTCCTCTCTGAGAGTGAGAGTCCAAGTTTCACAACCATAAAGGACAACCGGTAATATAACTGTTTTATAAATTCTAACTTTCAGATTTTTTGACAGCAGACTGGATGATAAAAGCTTCTCAACCGAATAATAACAGGCATTTCCCATATTTATTCTGTGTTTAATTTCCTCCCGAGTATAATTTATATTTGTTACTGTTGCTCCAAGATATTTGAACTTCTCCACCTCTTCAAAAGATAAATTTCCAATTTTTATATTTCCATTGCGTACAATATTCTCGTCACGAGACATAATCATATACTTGAAATAATAATAATAATAATACTAATAATAATAATAATAATAATAATAATAATAACACTGATAGTAGTAATAATAATAATGATAATAATAATAATAATAATAATAATAATAATAATAATAATAATAGTCGTAATAAAAGAGTGCAGTACAAAGCATACAATGAATACAATATTTTTAAGTACACACAGTAAGAAAAATTGTATGTATTTACTGTATGTATGTATGTATGTATGTATGTATGTATGTATGTATGTATATATGTATGTATGTATGTATGTATGTATGTATGTATGTATGTATGTATGTTGTATGTATGTAATGTATGTACATACAGGGTGTTTCAAATTTGAGGGACAAAAATTTAGGGATGAGAAGTAAAACCAAAGAGAAACAAAGAATTTCCAGTAAACATGGATCCACAAATTAACTGTTTACGAGATAATGCCTTTTTTCTGCTGGTTGAGGCCGCCAGTGAACCGAGTGCCTGGTTAAGGTAACGCGACGACATTCATGCTTCATATGTATGCCGCACTCTCTCCATCCCATTTCCTTCTGAGTGTGAGTCGATATGGTGAACGGTGGATAGGTAGAGGAGGACCTGTACCTAGATCACCGGATTTAAATCCTTTGAGTAAGGATTGCTCGGCGCATTCGCTGGTCTTTGCGGAGAAGACTAGACAGATGCATTCAAGTGCATGGTCTGCATTTTGATCACCTGCTGCAAAATTCTTCAGTTAACATGTGCATGCTGTACTGTACCTTGTTTATCCACAAACTTTATTATTGTTAAAAAAATCTTTTGTGTATGTTTAATATAATTTCTGTAGTTTTGAAGCCAAATTTATGCATTTTTTTATGATTGATAATAAAATTGTCACTGCTTTTTTGTACTCAGCGGGCCCCATTATTTCGTAAAGGATTAATTTTCAGACCCATGTTTACTGGAACTGTTTTGCTTCTCTTCGTTTTTACTTCTCATCCCTAAATTTTTACCATCACTTTTGGAATATTCTGTATAGTGGTTTATATAGGCTATGTTATTTATAGGATAGCTCATTGTGTTTAGCAGAGGGATTATATTTACATTAATGAAATTCGATTCATAAAATGTATAGAAGTGATATTTTTTTTGTTTTTGTGAGTACAAAATAGGAGAATGATGGTATTTTTGGAATTTTCCATTTTCCCCCATCATTACAAGTAGGCCTATAATTTCATAACGAAAACAGTTTCACTAACATCAGTTTTTATTTTCTATTTTATAATACAATATATGGCCAAATACCTTACTATAATAATACCGGATAGCTAGCAGTTCTGCGCGCGAACGTCGCTGGTGCTGCTACCTAGGCGGCCGGTGTGGAAATACTCGCGAAACAAGCTGTAATCAACTGCAATGTATATTGTTTCTGGGCTAGTTAATAGTTTTATTGATTGGTGCTGTGTTAAATGTCAGGGTGTATATGTGCTGTTTATAATTGCTACAATTAAAGTATTACAAATTGATCCAAATCGTACTTTCGATTTCCGAGAGTTCATAAAACGTGAGTCAACAAAATTCTTTATTAGGCCTAATGCCTTTATCTCCGTGTTCATAAAACAATAAAAAGTAGCTTTTTTATTTAAGCCTAATAAATGACAATAAGTTAAAATATATTGGAAATTTTTAAGGTTTTAGCAAATTAAGTTTCATTGTTGTCCACATTCCTTTACTAATTATTACAAGCATCAGATTCTGTTATTCCCGGCGTGACTCCTCCTCTTTGCTTACGTCTTAGGAAGTGAAGGCTCTATAAAGTCTAGGTAGATAGTATCGTTCACCATTTTTGTTCTTTCGTTGCCGAGCTACCATACGAGGAATCTATTTGCCACACCGTTAAAAATTATCATGTCGTAGCTCCTATGATAATAAATCAAGCGCACTGTAATTCAGCAAATAATTAAGCGGCAAATAATTGAGCGGCGATGAGTGTGCTTTCTGCGAACGCCAACGAAACAGCCAAAATGGCGGGCGATTATATTAAGTATATATCGAACCTTAAGAAAAGAATAACGTCTTCTTCAGCGAATCACAAGATGCACACGTTTAAATGTAGCCGACCTGCAACGCGATTGGCTGCCGTAAATTAGAGCGACGGGACTATACCATTTTTATTTTTTCAGTTGTCAACAATGGGTATGTAAAGCGTTATTGTAAATTCATTCTTAATGCCAGAATTAATTTTGTCTCACTAACGCAAAGAAAAATTACGCAATATTTATCATAATATGCAGGTTTGATATAAAATAATGTTACATTAAATACGGTACTATTAAATTAAAATTTGTATTTGTGGACGTAATTCCACACCGCTCCACTAGATGTCAAGTCCGTGTTATTTCGCACTCACGTCAATGTTGCTGGTAGGCCTATACAGCTGTGCTGTATTATTATAGTAAGGTATTTGATATGGCTTATATAAATGAAGAGCGCCAGACAGATGTATAATTGCTATATTTAAAGTCCTTGGACTTGAACAGGCATCAGTAATGCCAGGAAGAATTTTGCAAGGACTGTCGAGTAGGTCCATTTTTGTCAAGATTATGTAATGCACGACGAATGATCAGGTAAATCTGGTGATAGTTGGACACCAGCCTGAGTAACTTTGTCATATTTAAAAGTTATAAATTCGCCTGTCTTTTTTGTTTATTTCTTTCCTTCCTCGCATGGAATTGTATAGAATCGTTGCAGTGCAGGTAGACTTCGACCCGTCGCCTTCGTAGCTGCAGTAAAAATAATATATTTATGTTGCATGTTACATAATTCTTTTTCGACCTTGTTATTTACGTGTTGGCTGCGTTTATCTGTGCTGCAAACACCATTTCTAAAAAGTGCAAGCTTCTATTTCCATGAATTTTTTATTCTGAAAGTGTTGTGATTTTCAACGCTCTTAAATTTCTTTTTATTAAATATTCTGATTTCCTTGAGGTGTAAATGGCAATTGCCTTTGTTTACCCACGGTTTCACATGTGAATTTGAGAAAGTAAATATTGTAGAAAAAAAGTATTATACATTCTAAGAAACAGTGACATGCAGTACTTGGAGACATTTAATCTACGTCAATCGCCTCTAGGAATTGGGTTCTGTATCAACAACTGCACACAACACGCAACGCTTTGTGTACACAGACATGCACGATACAGGGGCTTTTTATTAGCGAGAAATTGAATGTCTTCTATTGCGAACGAAACACGAAAGAATTCAACTACAAAAACCTTTTATTTATAAAACGCTTGCCATTTATCCACAGCTATATAATAATGGGAATTAGGGAATAAATCATTGTTGGACCAAATCTGTTCACAGTCCCTTGCCTGTCTAAAAAGGATTATTTAATTCAATAATATAATTAATAAGGAGAGAAGTAGTAAATGAAAGAATGAGTCATGGTGGTAAAGATGTGAACATGTTAACGGGATGATAGGTAGTTTGGCTCTTGCACTTAGTCTTGTTGTGCCCCATTGTGCGCCCTATGATTGTCCAAGTCCTGTGCCTGATAGATGATCCATCTTGCCTAAGCCGTGATACAGCCACGTCCCGTCCGCAGATCGGTACCCCTATTGGGGATGAACTTCTACTGCGTAGAGTTGTTTACATTCTTTGCGCGTGAAAGGTCCATTAGTGATGTCACTGTAATTTTCAAAAAAGATTGTAATAAAGACATTGTATTTATAATGCGTTATCTCGTTTCAAGGTTTATAATTATGCTAGATTTCCTGTCGGCAGTTTCTTTGAGATTTCTTTGCACCTAGCCTGCTTTAGATATCTCCGAAAACTTTCCTCCTATCATCAACTACGGAAAAATAAATTTGTAGCACTTAAGTACCGAACCTTGAAAGTCACTATTAATTTCAATACAAAATAAACACAACGAGTGATGTCCTTAATTTAACGGTTTTTAAATAAATAATCAATATACAGTTCGTAATAATGAACTTACCCGAAAGTTCGTCTATTCCATAATTCTTAATAAGGGCTTTGTTGAAATGTCGTTCAATATTGAAATGACGAGTAGAAACAAATCGGATGGGACACAGTAAATAAGCAATTCTTTCGTCTTCTTCAACAACAAAATAATCATATTCCCATTTCCTTTGGAAGTAGTATTTCTTCACTGGTTTAGATTTTGTCATGTTCCAGTTTTCTTCACACTGCAGTACTCGCATTATGTATTTATTTATGTATTTAGTTGTTTGTTTATTTATTTTATTTTATTTATTTATTCATCTATATATCTATTTATTTGGCTGCAGTGCGTTACAATGTTGAATGACGGCATTGACCTTCGGTCATATAGCTACCACTCACTTATCAACATACAATTTATATATCGTCCTATTACTACCTAAAACCAGGTAAGTCCAGTAATGCAAGTCTTGTAAAAAAAAAAAACAAGAATTAAAACTTTTTAATGCACGAAAAATCATAATAAATTCTTGAAATAAAGTAATTGGTTTGTTGCCTGCATGCAAAATTTCGGACTTATTCCATTTTAGTAGAATACAGAACACGGAAAGACAAGTCGGGCACTGTACTAAACTTACTTTACACAAAAAGTGGACTTAATCGGTTTACTAGTAATAGGACGATATATACATAGGTAGACCTTCTTACATTATATGCACACATACATTTTAAAATTTATTTTACATGTCTTTTAACGTATTTAGGCTATTTCCCTCATTCATTTTTCTCTTACTTTCTAAAGGTATGTTCGTAAGGATTTTATTATCTGTTCATTTGTAATTCTTGTTAGCGTATTGTGTACCTGCCGCCGCGAGAATGAATGCTGATTCAGCCGAGCGTAACTAGAAAGCTACGACCACACTGGTAGAAAAGGTGAGTGGGGTAGAAGGGATACGAAGGCAATCGCTCTGAGGAGCTACAGTTCTGCAGGTCTGTGATAGAGGGAACTTGGAGTATTCTGAGAAAAATACTCTTCGCTTCGTCTACCACAAATTGCGTCGTGATCTATCTGAGATAGAATCCCGGTTGCCTGGGTTGAAGACCAGCGCGATAGCACAATCACAGAAGGAACCAAATGATAGGTGGTAAACCTACTAGAAGCGAGGAGGCATGAAGACTGTAGAGTAGCTGCTCCCAACCTTATTTTTTATTCTCTTAACGCTTAACTAGACTTTTACTGAAACTGTACATTTTACTTCCCACACACCAACTTTAACCACTCTACTTACATAAACATAAAATGTAATAAATGATTTTGTATATCTAGGTTGCCTTTTTTTTAGTTTAAAATAATAGAAACAAACTTGGCGTAAAGCAATATTTATTTTACAATTATATGAAAGTAATAATATATATAATGAAAACGAATAACTCTCATAGTTATTTTCTTATCATGTATTTTATAATGTTATACTAACAAATACAATTTTACAAAATGTGATAGTAACAAAATAAAAATATTACGAGTACAATTACGAAACACTTATAAAATAATTTCAGATTTATCTTTACTTCTATCATCAGGTATTGCATGACGCGAGGCAGCAAGATGTAAAGTCCGCCATTAACAGTTATCTTTGGTGTACCCTGAGTGCCCCGACACGTACCCCAGGTGGAAACCCCTCATCTAGAGACAATGCGAACAACTATTATGGTCGATCTACATCATCACAGTATTGGACAAACCAATGAAGAGATTATTTTAAGGATCTACTCCACGGAAGTAGGATCGTGGCGTCATTTTGCAGAAGAACGAGAGAGAGAATTTATGGTTTAACGAACAAAAGTTATTGAACTCGTTGTGAGGACTAGTAAAGCGAAAAAATCTCCGGGATATGACTTCATAGACCCAGAGCTTCTTAAAGTCTGGACCACTCAAGCTCATGAAGATGCTGAAATTTGTTTGGAGGAAATGTGACAGAAGAATGACGAAAGTAGGCCTACACATTACATATCACTTACACACGAGAAAGGCTCACGGAATAATCCTAAGAATTACAGAGGATTTGCTGTTTTTCCCTTCATTGGAATATTTGTTTATTTGTCGATTCTTTTTTTAATTATACACGCTTAACATCTGTGGACATATAGCATGTCTTAAGGATCTGTAGGTGTAGGCCTACCAGTAGGCTTTTTTTACTACCGTTGAGTTCCTGTCTCTATTGTGTGTTGTAGATGGTTTGTGGTCATGTAACTGATTATAGATTTTGAACAAAAATTAACAATTATTTTTTATTTAACGATGCTTGCTAATGCCGAAGTTATATCAGCGTCGCCGGTGTGCCGAAATTTTATCCAGTAGGAGTTCTTTTACTTGCCAGTAAATCTACTGACGTAAGTACTACACTTAAATGCCATCGACTTGGGCCGGAATCAAACCCGCAATCTGGGGCACAGAAGGCCAGCACTCTAACGACTGCCTACCCAGGCCGACTTCTAATCAATGTATATGATATGGTGTAGAGTCGGTGATGAATCATAGCATGTAAATTTTCAAGCCGGCATTTGCCCTTGTGACTGAGGGAAACCAGAAAACCCCCAGTCAAATTAGTCGGTCATGGTATTTGAACCCGGGACTACCCGAATGCGATCTCAAACGCTATCGTCAGAGCCAACTCGTTTGGTAATTGCATTATTGTACTCAAAGATACATAAAGATACTTAGTCATCTAATGGAGAAAGATACTTTTCATAAACAAGAAGAAAGCAGACAGAATTCCGAGCAGGGCGATTTGTTATCGACATTTTCACTATGAAGCTGATACTTGAGAAACGGTCGCAGGTGGACGTAAGATGCATATCGCCTTGATTGACTTGGAGAAGACACGTAATAGTGCTCTCATTAACAACCTGTGAGACATATTGAAGGGGATTAACGTGAATTGAACATTATTAAATACTGTCATCACCTTCATCTTACTCAGACGCTAGGTAAGTATAATTATAATAGCCTAATAATAATAGTAATAATAATAATAATAATAATAATAATAATAATAATAATAATAATAATAATAATAAATTAATAACAGTTTTAATTAATTTAAAAGTTTCAAAATACGTGGTACACCAATGATTACAGAATTAACTTCTTAAAGTTTTAATTGGTTATATGCTCAGTGAAAGTTATATTGTAAATAATTTGACTGAAGATAACAATTTTTTATTCTTTTATTTTACGCATTCTTCTATTTAATTCTTATATATGTTCTCAACTTCTCTATCAATATTTTTGTGATTATCTCTCTCAAACTTCAGACTCTGAATTCCGCTACGATTTTAATTGATAAAGGTCATCTCTATTTGAATCGTTCGACAATACATTTATCCTTAATATATGTTCGTTCGGACGCCACTTTATTCATTACATATTAGTTCACTTCAAATCTCTCTGTGATTCAGGATAAAATCTAGCACACCGGATTAGATTTCTGTATGAAAATTAAAAAAATGTCCTCCTTCTCATAGAGTATGTATGCACGTTGCGTAAATAAGGGTTAAGACCTTAACGCGACACTAGTAAAGGTGCAAGACACAGCCCTTCCCCTTCCTTTGGGGATTAGTACACACGGAAGCAAAGTCATAGGCTTAGAGAAGGTAGACCCTCCATTGAACTCACTCTACAGGACGCTGGTTCTGTACTCAGGGAATCTTTATTACTCAAAAGGATATTATGAAGAATAAATAGACCGATACAATCAATGACAACATAGGTGAAAGAACAATGCTAGTGTTTTTGAGAAACTGAACAATTTCTACGTAAAATTTCAAAGGAATAAGCTAAAAATTGCCAAAGTTAACAAGATAAATGAAGGAAAGATAAGTTGGTATAATGATAACGGAAATATGGACGAAAGACAAAGGATCTGGGGAATTCGTATTGGATTTATAGTTGGGTTTAGAACACTTTTCAATGCAATTTATTCACTCTCAATTTTATTTTTCTTTGTATTGGAATCCCCTCCTGAGCACGAGTCTTACGCATTCAGGAGTGGGCTAGTTTATATTATATTGTAATAACTTGTATTTATTTCAAACTTTCTAGCAATAAAAATAAATAAATGAATGAATGAATAAATGAATAAATAAATAAATAAATAGAGAAATAAATAAATTTCGAGATTATATTCTTATGTATTCAGGAGTAACTGAAGATCCTTTTCGCTAAATTATCTCATCAAATGTTATCTAATATTTTCACTTACAGTGGAGCTACTTGTCACTAATCTATCTCCTCATCAAATTCTACCTACTGTTATCACTTGCAGTGGTGGTATTTGTCACTAATCTATCTCCTCATAAAACCCTACCTAACCGTATCACAGTTAGTGGGGCCTCTTGTTGCTGATCTACCTGCTCATCAAACCCATCTTAATCTTGTCATGTTACTGACAGTGTGGCTACTTGTCACTGGCAGTCAGACTACTTGTCACGGAGGGTGACGAGGAAGAGTGAGGGATAGAGAAGGAAATCAAAATTTTTCGCATTAAGAACAGCAAAAGTTAAATGGAGATTAGCGATTCTATACCACCAATGCGCCGAAGTCAAATTTGCTTTTTTTTAATGACTCATAATCTCAGGGAAGGGAGAAAGGAACTGGCCACCCTTCCTCATTATCTCCAGGCTTAGTTGCATCATAAGTAATAAGGTTCAAAGCTGTCTTCGGGCAGTTGACTAAAGAACAGGAATCTCAGGAACTACTGAAGATACCAGCTACTGGAATTTTTACAGAATAAAGATGGAAGTTTCTGAGTAAACTGACGTAAAATTATCAAGGAATACAAGTTGTAAAACATATTTGAATTTTCCAAATAAATTAGATTTTATTTTGTTTTTTATGCAACTGACCCATTTTCTCAAGAACTATAGATGACAGAATGAAATTATAAATAATTATAATTTATTATATTATTTATTTATTCTGGTTGAGTTAAGAGCATCAGGCCTTCTCTTCCATATAGCTGCATATTTATAAGAAGAATACAATGATGAATATGACGCACATTAAGTGACTTATGTGTATTAGTTTTGTCACAGAAACTATTTTATGTGAATAATAACAAAATTAAATGAACATTACTTTTAAAAATCAAATCTTTTTTTGTAACTTGAATTTATTGATACTTGTAAGTCAGTACGCTTAGATTTCTTGTATATCTTCATTCTGTAAAAATGTCAGTATACCTTCAGTAGTTCCTGAGATAATGAGTCATTCAATATGCAAATTTATATCTCTGGCAGTTTAGAGCAGTTAATTTCTCCTTAGTGACATGTCCATTGCGCTTTTACCCCAATGAATTTTCTCAGGTGAAATTACAGTATTTAAAGTTAGTTGCAGACTGAAGATATGTAAACCGAATAAAATGTACTGCAATAAGAAGTCTATAACAGTATATTATGCAACAAGCCTTTAATGGTAGTAATTAAGATGCTAGTATGTTTATGAAATAAGGGTAAACGAGTTTCACAATTTTCATACGATCGTATTAATTACCATTATAGGCACGATGCCTACGACTGTTTTTGTTCGACCATAATTTAATGTCTAAGTTTTGAGTTTTTGCAAATATCTACTTTGTTACTTTAGTGATAATGAAATGGTGAGCATGAGTGTATTTTCAGCGTGTTCTCGAATATTGCAACAGATGGCACGAGTGCGAGTGTCTTTTCAGCGTGTTCCCGAACAGAGCAATGGATAGGAGACATGTACGCCGTATTTATTGACTTTTTGCAGGAGTTTGGTTTGGAGAGTTTAACCTCTAAGCAACACACATTAAAACACAGCATATGAACTCAATTTATTATAATATTATACTTAACATGAACAGAATTTATTTTATTTTAAATACGTGTTGTTGATTGTGAAGTTTCTGAAATGTATCTGGTGAATGGTTCCCAGTGGAATGTTTGAAGCTGGGTTAGTGTTTATATGAGTGATTCGACCAATATTACTTTCAAAACTCGCGGCTGCCATTTTGGATTGGTGCTCTCAAGGCTTGCGGGATGTTGCGCGTACGATATTAATCAATATTGCATATGTTTAGTTGGAAATAGATAGTTGCAATAACATAATGAATAGCAGTACTTTAAAGCATGTCATTAAGATCAGTTATATCACATGTAATGAGCGTATTATAGCATGGTAGAGCAAAAATATATTTAAGTTATGTGGAAGAACTGAAAAAAAATAGTGCAACTATATTGGAATCATTGTTTAAAAATGTATTAAAAAAGAACATTTTTTTAAATGTGGATGAATAGAAAAAGTGAGATTATAGACACAAGAATGATTGGTTAGATAACTTCACAAAAATGCGTAAATTATCTTTATAATAAAATAGATCTGAATGGTGTAAATAGGCTACTGTAGGTGATGATTATTATTGAAGAGTCCACTGCAAGAATGATGGATGTCACTTTCTTGTCGAAAATGACCTGAGACTGTCAATGCATAGCTTAAGACATACAGAATGTACATAGAGAGTTATATGGCATTAACACTGATAGTCATTGTCCTGTAATGATCGGAAAATCACAGTTAAGGTTTGAGCGCTAAGCTTTTCAAACTTTCAATTGCTTGTCCTGCAAAATGTATTCCAAATGACATCCATCATTCTTGCAGTGGACTCTTCAATTGTAATGTTGATTATCATCTCTTTATTATACAATTGAAGTTTTCTTTAGTAAAAAGTAGTGTTAACATTCAAATATGGTTCGATTTGTCAGTAGACTGAGGGAATAGTTCAATGACTTAAACATAGCCTCATAGCCTCCGTCTGATTTGTATTGTCGTACTTATATACACCTATATGGCAGTAGGCCTATAATGTCCACAACCACACCAAGCAACAACATTTCTACTGATTTAAATTTAATTCAAACAGGATAGCATTAGGAACCAGTCTAATGTACAGGTATACTGAAATAATTCAACAGTAAATAATGAGCACAAAACATAAAATATCTGTTTACATTTATATTTCTTTTGTGCCTAAATGATTAGAATCATACTCAGACACTTACTAATCCACTAATACTAAAACATTACTCAGTCATAAATTAATTATATACAGAAAGTTAACTCTTCCAGCATACAGCCAATAAAAAAATCCTCCTCACCTTGTGACAGAATTTTCCAGAGTAGCCCATAAGAAAAACATTTGATATCTTTGTCGGTGTTGAAGATATAAATGTTTTAAAGGCTTACTTCGGAATAACACACTCTGCATAAAAAATCATCCAAATAATTTTGAAAATAAATAAAGAATATATTTGGGAAAGTTCCCCTGAATACTCCTTTCTCCCTCACCAGTGCTAATAAAGTTCTGTCAAGTATCCGTCTTCACTCAATAACACGTTTCACGAAGAAGAGTCTGGTCTATTCCAAAAGCACTGTCAAGCTTGATATCTGACCGCCCATATACGTTGAAAATCCATAAACTATTCGTCATTTAAATACTTAGCCATGAAGAAAAACTGTTGAAAATTCAGATGTATTATTCTTAGTTTATTCTTATACACACCAGCAATATACCTTTCAGAGACACTTCTACATTAGTTCTCAGTAATTGTTTAGACATGAAATTACATCGGCATACAACAGTGGCACTTTTGGCGGACAAGGTAGCATTTGGGGATTTAATAGGGTTCCTCCCGTTTCCGCATGAGAGGCACCAATATCATTCCGGCAGCTATTCAGTCCATTGCAGTCACCATAGAATTTCTCCGATCACCAGTTGGCGAAGTGGAGAGAAGGCAGACCTAAGAACATGAAATGTAGGCTCACAGCAAACCTCACAAAGTGTAGTCATCTTGTGTGGTTTGAGAATGAATCTAGCTTGAGGTCAGTCTAATAGTTCTGTCGGATGGACGTA
Source organism: Periplaneta americana (assembly GCF_040183065.1). NCBI lineage: Eukaryota > Metazoa > Arthropoda > Insecta > Blattodea > Blattidae > Periplaneta > Periplaneta americana. Next base: position 129,246,436 of record NC_091132.1, on the reverse strand, counting down.
GCGTTAGGATTCGCACTCTCTCTTCGTAATAATATTAACCCCTGGTCCAGGTAATCCCTTAAACACTCGCCTACGATCTGCGCTGTGTTATCTGTGCCTACGTCTGTATAAACTTTGCGCTGAAATCATAACAAGCAATAACTGAACCGTTGACAATTTGACCAAGTTATTCACTCTTTATTTATTGACTCAACAGAAGTTTCATATTTATATTCTGCGTGTGTTTATCCCCGTTGTTTCGATTGCGCTACGATTTCAAATAATCCAAAGTATAGAATCTTTTTCATGGAAGATATTCACTCATTCTCTTGTTCATTATTGATTTATAGTGCGTGTGTATGTTGTTTGTTATGAAAGACAACGAGGCATGGTTCTGAAAACAAGATCACGCAAAGACACAAACTGAAGTTAAATAAGAAGCATAGGCAGCCTCGAAAGTAGGAAAACATTTACTTTCAACGTTCTTTGTCATGTCATCAAGATACAGAAGTTAACGAAATCCATTACAATATAATACATTGTTTACTTCTAGGGTAAATCAGACTTTTTACAGGCGATTTTGGAAGTGACCGACATCTTATTGAATACAAAATTCACTTGGCAATAAATTATGACTACCACTGGCATATCTCAAACTGCAGCGTGTTTTCTTCCTGATTCGGTTGATTACACTGAACAACAAGAATTTTGCTGCGACTTAAAATGTGTCCCTTGTGGTTTCATGTGGTTTGAATCCGAAAATGCATCTCTTTTCTTTGTACCACGTAAGGTTTTTAAGATATACCTACTATGATTTCACTTTTCGATAAGCGCTCCCAAAGAAAACATCTGACGCGGGTTTGGGCTATAAACTAACACAAAAGCTAATCCATTTTATGAATTTATGACATATTTCCGGTTTCTTATGGTCGTTGGCATATTCTTTTGTCCTTATAATAAATAAGCAGGTATTGGTCCCTTTTTAAATAAACTTCATAACAGTTCAAAGTGAGGTATATGCAATGAACAAACAAGGGTTTGGTTTTCAGTGTTTAAAGGAAACGTTTACCAATTTGTGTGAAGGTAAATAAAAAGAGGGCATTTTCATCGGTCCAAAAATTCAGAAAGTTCTGGGTGACCCTTTGTTTGAGAACAACTTTCAGTTACAGAAAGAATGGCAAGGCGCGCTTTCAAAGATGTTTGCTCAAATTTCCTTGGAAATTCTAGGGCAGAGAACTACATAGAACTTGTTGTGGAAACCATGTTAAATTCATAAGAAAAAATCGAGTGTAATATGTCTCTCCAAATACACTTTTTACATTATCATTTAGATTCCTTTCCTCCTAAACTTAGAGCGGTAAGTGACGAGCATGGGGAAAGATTTCATCAAGAAATATCTAAAATGGTAATGCGATATAAAGGAAGATCATCATCCAGCATGCTTGCAGACTACTGTTGGTCCCTTGTAAAATACAGTCCCGGTTCTAGGTATAATCGAAAAATCGAAAAATCGAAAGAGAATTAGAAGGACAATTTAAAAGGTACGCAAAACGCGACCTTGCAAGGGGTTGCGGGCTGTACAAAACTAAATATGTGAGATCCAAGCCTGTTGGCCACTAGTCTCACTCCGGGTTACGCTGCTCCACTGAAGGAACTCTAGAAAATTTTGAAGGGGAAGCCGAAATTGGACGTAACCTCTTACGTACCACATACGCGAGGGGGACTGAGATTTGATCAAGTGATCACGGAACGGAAAGACGAAGAGATGGCTGGTGTTTACCGTTAGGATGGCAAGACGCTGTCATCTGTTGTTCGATGACAAAGCATGTGAAGGCCGTCGGAAGAAGCGCCGTGAAATCTAAATCTGCAATTTGAGAGGTCCCTGTCCTTTCAAATTGCGACTAATTGAGTGACCTCGTATATTTAATAGCCAATTTATAGGTTCGGAACTAGGGCATACGTCGTTTATAATAAAGGGGAATATATATGGGGAAGGGCATATAGGTCCGTGGCCCATTTCTTATAGGGCTCATCCCGACATTTGTCTTACGCCTGAGGAAAACCACGGAATACCTTAGGCAGGATGAGTTGTCTCATATAAGAGACTAGCCAATTTGGCTATTATGTAGGAGGTAATTGTTGTCATGAGCCTTGTTGAATCGTCTCAATTTCGAGTCCAGCCATTTGGCTATATGATGGCTCAATTACGAAGAAGGGGAGAGATGTAATTATTAATTAATTTAGAGTTAATAAGGGAGGTTCATGGGGATATGAGTGCAGGTCCGTGGCCCATTTCTTTTAGGGCTCATCCCGACATTTGTCTTAGCGCCTTAGGAAAACCACTGAAAAACCTTAGGCAGGATGAGTTGTCTCAATATCAGAGACTAGCCAGTTGGCTCTTAGGTTGAATGACTCTATGGATCGATGGATATATACTAGCCAATTGGCTCTATGATAGTTCCATCGATCAACAAATGGTAGATATTATTAGGGAGGGATTTTGTTTAGCCCAGTTAAGACAAGGTCATTTTAAAGCGGTTGCACTATCCAAAGAGTCTCATGGAGTTGAGTCGTGGCTACCAAAACCTGGGAGTAACGCCAGCCTCCCTGTCCTCCTGTCTCAATAGTATAGCTAATGGACCTGTCTGGTGTCTACGCCGTAACCTAGGATCATACTGGCCGAGGCCAGATATGAGCGGGTTGGGGTTAGCACGAGCTTCCGCATACAGGTTCCTAGCCAGTCGAGCAATGAACTCGTCTATGGTTGGCAACTCTAGTTCATCATGGAACTTTCTTCTCGAGGCGACTCGGGGGAGATGGGTAATGAGTCGAATCACCTGGTTTTGGATAACTTGGAGTTTACGGAGATGGGACACTGCCGCAAACCCCCATGCGGGTGCGGCATAGGTAATGACAGGGCGAATGAGGGCCTTATACATGGTAAGTCCTACCCTCAGGATGTCAGGAGTTAAGGCCGCCAGAATGGGATAGTGTCTATCAGCCCGTTGGCCTTACGAAGAATCTTGCCTGGGGACTCAACTTCGCTCCCGCTCCAAAGAAAATTCCGGTCGCAGACATCATTAGGAGTATTGAAGGTGCTATCCACCAGCTCCCACCAGACAGCGCGGAAGAAATACGCCGAGAAGTTGCCAGGGCTGTTACCAAGGCCACCATTCCTAAGCCCAACATCAGCCGAGAGGAGAATAGAGCCTTGCAGATGCTTGGGAAGAACGACAACTTAGTCGTTCTGCCAGCGGATAAGGGAAACGCCACAGTCATCCTTTCCTCAACGCAGTATCAGGAGAAGATCGATCAACTGCTGAACGATCCGGCCTATAAAATTCTCCAGAAAGATCCCACCAGCTCAGTAGAAAGTCGCACCAACCAGCTAATCAAGAAATCCAGTCTCCGCGCCGAGAGTAAGCGGTTAGTTTCACCGTCAGGCAGTATACCACCCAGGTTATATGGTCTACCCAAAATACATAAGCCGGAGGTACCGCTAAGGCCTATAGTGGATGCGATTGGCAGCCCTACGTACCGCTTGGCCCGCTATCTCACCAACCTTCTGCAACCACTGGTGGGTGGGTGCGTACATCATGTGAAGAACTCTACACAATTTGTACAGATCCTCGACAACATCAAAGTCAAACCGTCCGACCTTCTAGTCAGCTTCGATGTAGTGTCCCTCTTCACCAGGGTTCCACTCTCGGAAGCCATGCTACTGTTTTCCGATCAATTTCCACCTGACATCACGGAATTGTTCCGCCACACGCTCACCTCCACATATTTTCTACAGAACAACACCTACTATGAACAGTTAGACGGAGTCGCCATGGGTTCTCCGCTTTCACCAGCATCGCCAACTACTATATGGAGCATCTGGTGCATGAAATACTAGCTACAGCGCCATTAAAGCCTACACATTTCTTCAGATACGTAGACGATACGTTCGTCATCTGGCCTCATGGACAAGACACATTACCAGATTTTCTCAGGCATATAAACAGTCTACGACCCCAGATCCAGTTCACTATGGAGGTTGAAACGAACGGTAAACTCCCATTTCTGGACATCCTTATCTCCAGACATAACAACGAATCTCTGGGCCATGCGGTATACCGTAAGCCCACACACACCAACTTGTATCTGAACGCGAATAGTTTCCATCACAAAGCGCAGCGGATGGGCATACTTAACACACTGGCCCATAGAGCAGTCTCTATATCGGACCCGGAGCAATTAGACACTGAATTTCAACACCTGAAGCTCACCCTCCAGCAAAATGGATATTTGGCTAAAGACATCACGGCCTCTTTGAATAGAGCAAGACACAAGAAGCAGCAGCAGCAGCCCATCACGGACTCGCTAGTAGAGGAAAAACCAGCCACAGCCTGCCTACCATTCACAGAGAAGTTGTCGGGAAAGATAAGCAGACTGCTCCAGAAGCATGGAATAAAAACAATCCACAAACCTCCGCCAAAAATCAGGAACAAGGTCAGATCAGTAAAAGACGATCTAGGCCTCAGAGTACCAGGGATCTACCGCATCCCGTGTGAATGTGATGCGGCTTACATTGGACAGACTGGACGCACAATAGCGACGCGTCTTTCGGAACATCAAAGAAGCATCAGATTAATGCAGCCCGAAAAATCCGGATTGGCTGAACATTGCATTGAAAAAAGCCATAGGGCTAATTTCAATAACACCGAGGTCCTGGTACAGTGTGCGGGCTATTGGGATAGAAGAGTAAAAGAAACCCTGGCCATAGCGGCGGAACGCGGTAACCTGAACCGGGACTCGGGTCTCCAACTAAGCGCGGCATGGTAAACGGCTATTAAATTTCTCACCGCCCGGACGACGGGCCGTCATCAGCGGAGAACTCGTCTGCCGAGCCCACCGTGAGACCCAAGGTCATTCAGCCGGAAAGCACAAAGCAAGACGACACGGCGGCAACATTCTCGTCGTGCGTCGATTGGCTGTTATTAGTGCGGACCCTTAGTGGGAAAGGGGCGTAGCAGGTTCTAGCACTGCGGACAAAGTGCCGCTTAGGTCTCCCACCTGACAGGATCGAATCTCTATTTCGAATGGCTCCAGTTAAGAGCAACAAGGCCACGAGCCAACCTACTGCAGGTGGCGTAAAGCGGTTGCTAGTTTGCACTAGCCAGACAGGGCCCACCACCTCCTACTTGCGGGTGTCCCGTCCCGCGCAGATTACTCCTCCGCCCAGGCGTCGGAACCTGCGATCGGCTGGTCCTATACGGACGCCGCCTGTCCCGGTCCCCGTTGCGGAGATCCTTGAGCTTCGTCCCCCTACCACCATCCCAGTCCCTTCAGGACTCCCGCGAAAGCCACCCCCTCCCAACGTAGCTCCCAAGGTCACTGAGGTGACACGTATTGACTTCCCCGGTCCTAGCTGACTGAATAGCCGTGGTGTTACTGTCTTGGCTGATGAAGTGTCGCCGATTCCATCTGGGTCCGGAGCACTTCAGGTCATTGAGGCCAAAAAGAAGAAGAAGAAGAAGAAGAAGAAGAAGAAGGGCTCAGCTAAGACTGAGCAGGGCGGCATTTCTACCGCTAGTGAGCTCACCAAGGAAGAGAGATCGGCTCTCTCTACCTTGGAGCAATTAGAGGCGCCGACTCTTCAAGTCGTGACCGAGGAGGCAGCGCCCCCCGCCGAACCTGAGGCCCCACAGGAGACGGCTGCTGCCCCTGAGGTAGATCAGGCAGTTCCCCGCCCCCCTTCCCCAGCTCGTACTCACGTGTCGGAGAGTGAGGACGAGGAAGATGATGTTGAGACTGCCCTCACTAGGCGACGTGGTGATATACCACCCGTTATTATTACGCCAGCCTTCACTGGCTCGCTGGGCCGACTGAACTTAGAGTTCAAGGCCGAATACGAACCGTTTGGCTTATGCTCGTACAGGGCGCGCGGCGGGACGGCCGTGAAAACTGTTTGCGAAAGGGACTACGCAAATCTTTGCAGGTTCCTGACCGAACGGGGAGTAGCGTACAACTTGCTGCGCCCCAAGAACGACAAGCCTCTGCGATTCGTTTTGAGAGCAATAGATATTCACACAGATGAGGAGGACATCCAGGGCGACCTGAAATTCCAAAGCATAATCGTCCGGCGAGTGACGAGGATTGCGCTCATCAAGGACAAAGGCCAAACTCCCAATGGTCATTGTCGATGTGGAGATTCCCCCGAAACCCGAGATAGGATGAGAGCCTTGCGGCAGTGCTGCCTGATGAGGGTAACAGTTGAGGACTACGTCCCCAGCAAGCGCCAGCCTCAGTGCAGCAATTGCCAGTGGTACTACCACACGCAGGCTAGCTGCAAAGCGCAGCCTATGTGTCGAGCTTGCGCATTTCCCCCATAGGACTAAAGATTGTCGCAAGCCGCACTCTGTCCCCAATACATGCGCACTCTGTGGTGGCGCTCACACCGCCAATTACGGAGGGTGTCCCTTAGCACTACAGGTTACAGATGCCACGGAAGGAACGAGCAGGGCTGCCCGACAGAGGAAAGCAGAGCTCGAGGAACAGCGGACGCTCCAATACGATTGGCTCCGGCAGCAGCGGGTGGAGCGAGCTGCGAGGCAGCAGCAGCTGTTCCGAGAACAGCAGCCGCAACCACAGGCTCGCGCCCCTGTGCAGGGGCCCCGTGCGGAGCGACGCACGGAACTCGGGCCGGTCCGCCAACAGCAGCAGGCGGACATCCCTTCGCTTTTGGATGTGCCCGTTGCCGCGCCTCTGTGGTGCACCGTGGCAGCGACAGCCCCCAAAACTGCTGCCAATAATGTAGGACCACTTTCTCAGCGCCCTAAGCGCAACAGGGGCAGCAGAAAAGCAACCAAGGATACCACGGTAGAGTCCATCTCCGCCCCTGTCCCACCGGCCCAGCAGGAAGCTATTTCAAGCACCTCGAAAGCCTGACCGGTCAAGGCGCGACCTTGGACCAAGTTCACCACTTTGCTGAGGCGTTGCAATTAGCAAACCCTAACCTCCCGCTTGCCCCAATCCTAGAAGGATTAACCAGAGTGGTAGTTTTTCTTATGGAGAATCCTATGTCTGCCCTCCCGGAGATATTTAAGCTCCTAACCTCCCTCGTTTCTCTCAATGGCCAGACGAAGTGACGGAGTTGCTAGGATGTGTATATGGAACGCCAGGGGCCTTAGACATGATAGACATGAGTTCAGGGCTTTCCTAGACGCTAATAATATAGACGTAGCATTTATAACAGAAACGTTCCTGACACCACAAGTAAATTTAAGATGCAGGGGGTTTAAAGTCTATAGACAAGATAGAGCGGGTAGAAGAGGCGGAGGTGTAGCGGTGTTCGTTCGTTCTTCGATCGCGCACTGTGAGTATCTCCTTCCCCAGCTAGCGGCATTAGAGGCAGTGGCTATTAGAGCCTACATAAGCAGACTCCCCTTTCTCCTTATGGCTGCCTACAGTCCTCCGGGCATACTAAATGAACGCGATTTAGATATAGTGACAAGTCTATCCGATCGATTCGTAGTCGCCGGCGACCTCAACGCGAAGCACGCTAGCTGGAACTGTCAACGCCCCAATCGGCAGGGCGATAGGCTTTTTCTTAATTCTACAGGAAACGGATACGTCGTGATGGCCCCTAGGGAACCCACACACGTACCGGATGCCACAAATCAACTGCCTGACATATTAGACATCGCTCTGGTGAAAGGTCTCACAACTAGAGCGAGACTAACAACCCTGGATGATTTTCCGTCCGACCACCTACCGGTGATAATGGAGATCATGCACCCAGTCGAACTCCCCCAACAGCTGAGAAATTCAACTACAAGGCGGCAGACTGGGTGTTCTTCCAAGACCAGGTAGCCGCTACGTTTTCACCACTCCCCCCTGAAGTCACTCCGGCAGGGATAGATAGGTCAGTTAGCGACCTGACGGAGTGCATAAAGAAGGCAATGGTTGCTGCAATACCGAAACGGTCTTCACAACCGGGACGGACGCAGCTCCCAGCCTATATTAGAGACCTAAAGATCGCCCGCAATAGAGCAAGAACATTGTGGAAGCGTACTAGGTTAGATCAACATAGAATAGAAATGAACTGCTTGCGCAGGCGGATCAGTGAGGCGGTCCACGAAACGGTCGTGGATCCTTGGAAATCCAAGGTTGAAACGATGGACAGCAGAAACATGTCAGATGTCTGGCTTGTATCTCGAGCTCTGTCCAATCCGTCTCAATCTATTCACCCATTAGTAGTCGGTCCAGATGTCACGGCATTTACTCCTGAGGAGAAGGCTACCGCACTGGCAGACGTTCTAGAGACCACTTTTCAACCCGTGGAACAAAATTTAAACTTGCCGCATATCAGAGCTGTTGAGGAATCGGTTCGAGACCTCCTTAGCAGGGAGCCGGAAAATGGGATACGATCTACGAACACCCACGAGGTCGCCCATTTCATTCGTCGCCTCGGCCCTCATAAGGCCGCAGGAGCCGACGGTATCCAAGGAATTATATTGCAGCATCTCCCAAGGTCAACTATGAAGCGCATAGCAGAGATAATTAATAACATCTGGCTTCCGGTCACTATCCCATTCCCTGGAAAGAAGCTCACGTAGTTCTCTTTCCTAAGCCCGGAGAGGATAAGACGAATCCAAGCAACTATAGGCCTATTAGTCTCCTCAGTTGTCTCAGCAAACTGGCGGAGCGGGTCATATATAGACGCCTCACTGAAGTAGTGTTTCCCCAAATCAGGAACGAGCAGTTCAGTTTCCAGCATGGTCATTCCACTACACTCCAGGCACTCCGCATGACGGAGGACATTACCTGGGCTATGAGCACGAAGCGTGTAGTTGCTGCAGCTTACCTGGACATCGAGCGAGCATTCGACAAGGTTTGGCATGAGGGACTCCTCGTTAAGTTACTGGGCATGGGAGTCCCAGATTGAATGATACGCCTCATTTCTAACTACCTCCGAGGCCGTACATTCAAAACCCGTGTAGGCACTAGTTTCTCCACCCCCCGTGAAATTCACGCAGGAGTCCCACAGGGTTCCATTATCGGGTCCATACTTTTCAATATATTCATTAATGACCTCCCGTTTCGCTATATCCACGGCAGAAGTAGTCATCTGTATATCTATGCAGACGACACTGCTCTCTTGGCGATGGGCAAAACCTATAGATTAGCGTCCCGTAGATTGCAGTCGATCTTAGATCACCTCCAGCCGTGGTTCCACGACTGGAGAATCAAGGTCAATGTAGAGAAATGTCAGGCCATGCTCTTTTCACTAAGGGCGAGGCTCGAAGACATACCACCACCACCCACACTTTTCGGACGAGAAATGCCGTGGATGAACCAAATTAAATATTCAGGGATCATTATGGACTCTCATCTCACCTTCCGAGATCACATCCAATCCCTTCTTCGTAAGGCCAACTGGCTGATAGACACTATCCCATTCTGGCGGCCTTAACTCCTGACATCCTGAGGGTAGGACTTACCATGTATAAGGCCCTCATTCGCCCTGTCATTACCTATGCCGCACCCGCATGGGGGTTTGCGGCAGTGTCCCATCTCCGTAAACTCCAAGTTATCCAAAACCAGGTGATTCGACTCATTACCCATCTCCCCCGAGTCGCCTCGAGAAGAAAGTTCCATGATGAACTAGAGTTGCCAACCATAGACGAGTTCATTGCTCGACTGGCTAGGAACCTGTATGCGGAAGCTCGTGCTAACCCCAACCCGCTCATATCTGGCCTCGGCCAGTATGATCCTAGGTTACGGCGTAGACACCAGACAGGTCCATTAGCTATACTATTGAGACAGGAGGACAGGGAGGCTGGCGTTACTCCCAGGTTTTGGTAGCCACGACTCAACTCCATGAGACTCTTTGGATAGTGCAACCGCTTTAAAATGACCTTGTCTTAACTGGGCTAAACAAAATCCCTCCCTAATAATATCTACCATTTGTTGATCGATGGAACTATCATAGAGCCAATTGGCTAGTATATATCCATCGATCCATAGAGTCATTCAACCTAAGAGCCAACTGGCTAGTCTCTGATATTGAGACAACTCATCCTGCCTAAGGTTTTTCAGTGGTTTTCCTAAGGCGCTAAGACAAATGTCGGGATGAGCCCTAAAAGAAATGGGCCACGGACCTGCACTCATATCCCCATGAATCTCCCTAATTAACTCTAAATTAATTAACATTACATCTCTCCCCCCTCTTCGTAATTGAGCCATCATATAGCCAAATGGCTGGTCTCGGAATTGAGACAAATCAACAAGGCTCATGACAACAATCACCTCCTACATAATAGCCAAATTGGCTAGTCTCTTATATGAGACAACTCATCCTGCCTAAGGTATTCCGTGGTTTTCCTCAGGCGTAAGACAAATGTCGGGATGAGCCCTATAAGAAATGGGCCACGGACCTATATGCCCTTCCCCATATATATTCCCCTTTATTATAAATGACGTATGCCCTAGTTCAGAACTTATATAAATTGCCTATTAAATATAGGGGGTCACTCAATTATTCGCAATTGAAAGGTCAGGGACCTCTCAAATTGCAGATTTAGATTTCACGGCGCTTCTTCCGACGGCCTTCACATGCTTTGTCATCGAACAACAGATGACAGCGTCTTGCCATCCTAACGGCAAACACCAACCAGCTCTTCCTCTTCCCGTTCCGTGATCACTTGATTATTTCTCAGTCCCCCTCGCGTATGTGGTACCTAAGAGGTTACGTCCAATTTCGGCTTCCCCTTCAAAATTTTCTAGAGTTCCTTCAGTGGAGCAGCGTAACCCGGAGTGAGACTAGTGGCCAACAGGCTTGGATCTCACATATTTAGTTTTGTACAGCCCCCAACCCCTTGTAGGGACGCGTTTTGCGTACCTTTTAAAAGTTATCCTCCCAATTCTTTTTCGATTTTTCGATTACTTTAACCCTCAGATATCGTTCACTAAATCCCCAAGGTAAAAAAAAAAAAACCTCAGATATCACTTAACCCTGAAGATGAGGAAGATAAACATCCTCGAAATGCCGGTGGATCACCAACTTATGACCTGGCTGGAAGCCCGAGAAAATTTCGAATTATCACGTCGCCAGGAAAGCTTCAGTAGTTATTTCATGCATGAAATCTTTTTATTGTTGTGTTTTAAACTATATATCATCATTTTTGTATCCCGTACACATTTTGCAAATATTATGAGGAATTTTGAATCCCTAGTGTGTTGTAGTTTTATCATTAGCAGCGAATAATTAAAAACACGTTTTGTCATAAAAAATGCAATTCATTTTTCCCGGGAAGTGACACGTGATGGGACAATTTGGATTTAAAATTCAGATTTAGGGCACACATATTAGTAATATTTCACTTATTTTTATTTTGGAACAAGACAAAATGTAAAAATTTGTTGTTCATTGTTATCTGGCTGGTTTATTTCAGAGATTTTCCCCAAATGTGCGGCGAAATTATTTAATCACATGGGGAATCTTCGGCCTCATCTCACCAAATGGCATCTCGGTATCACCAATTCTATTGACGGGAAAGAAAAAACTCATTAAAGGAATGTAACAAATGTCGGCAAATAATTGATTTGTAATAGTCCTACAAAACAAATAAATAAGTAAATAAATAAATAAACGAACAAATAAAAAACAAACAAACAAACAAATAAATAAATAAACTACTAATATTTATTTCAAATCATCCGTCCTCAAGTGAGGTTGACCACTGGGATCCGGAATTAACAAACATAAAATATGAAGAGAAATGAAACGAGCAAAATAATGATTCGATTTTTCCATTAAAACAAAAATTTACGTGTTAACATATAGAAGATAGTGTAGAATTTGAAGAGAGGCCTTCAGAATTTCTATTACAATATTCTGAACCACATAAAAGGGAATTTGAAAGGATTTAAGGATATCACATGTAAATTTTGGTAAACAACCCCTCGCTCCAAATAGTAAGTCTGTAACATCCCAGTTGTAAAGCGAAATGCCAAATTTTTCACTGTGGTATGGAAGACAAGGTACATATTTAGCTCGCTTGTCATCATTTATCTGCAATGCTTGATTCGTGTCTCGTTCAAAGCAAATCGTAGGGTCTAATATCATCGCTTTCTGGGTTCATCTATTGATGGCAATTATATCGACTCTTCTATGAGAATCATCTTCAGACATACAATGAATCTCCTCATGTACTTTCCATCCTCTGTTTCTGAGCAAGTTGGCAATTTATGTACGGTCACGATGGTGTCTGTTGCTACGCAGTAGCTCTCCCTTCTTTCAGAACCCCAGTACGTGGCCAAGTGTTTCAGTCTCGCTGCAGCCGGGATAATATTTTATCATAACATGCATAAATCTACATCAAAAGAAGATTCCGCATCAGCAGTTTCCTTGAAGCGGTTACCAAATGAAATAGTATTGCTGTCATTTGTTTCTATGGTAATACTATTCTCACTATCATTCTAATACGTTTGTTCAAATACTCTTTCGGAATCAACACCCACACTTATAATTATTATTGCCATTGCGTCTTGAATAATCGTGTCTCTACAGCTAAAGTTGTTCTCAATGTCTCTTTTACAAGAGTACACTCATGGATCCAATCACATGGTGTTATCTTATTTACAGTCGGAAAGAGTTATTCATTAGTGTTGCAATGAGTAGTATTAACACTGAGCGAATGAGGTAAATAGGGAATAATGTTCTTTTTGTATTTATTGTGTGGTTTTTTCTATTTGTTTGTTTTTTTGTTGCGTGTGTATTTTTATATATTATCTTTATATTTATTATTTGGATTATTTATTGCAGTTTCAATAATAAACTGAATTGAATTGTTTATATATATATATATATATATATGTTTCACTTTGTATTTTTTCTTTCATATCTTATATTTATTTTAGCCTATTTTTATTATTTTTGTGCAATTTGGTATGAAGTTAGATTAGTTGTATTTGTGACAATTAATGATAACTTACTCAATTACTTACTTACTGGCTTTTAAGGAACCCGGAGGTTCTTTGCCGCCCTCACATGAGTCCCCCCATTGGTCCTTATCCTGAGCAAGATTAATCCAGTCTCTATTATCATATCCCACCTCCCTCAAATCCATTTTAATATTATCTTCCCATCTACGTCTCGGCATCCCTAAAGGTCTTTTTTCCCTCCGGCCTCCCAACTAACACTCTATATGCATTTCTGGATTCGCCCATACGCGCTACATGCACTGCCCATCTCAAACGTCTGGATTTAATGTTCCTAATTATGTCAGGTGAAGTATACAATGCGTGAAGTTCTGTGTTGTGTAACTTTCTCCATTCTCCTTTAACTTCATCCCTCTTAGCCCCAAATATTTTCCTAAGCAACTTATTCTCAAACACCCTTAACCTATTTTCCTCTCTCAAAGTGAGAGTCCAAGTTTCACAACCAAAAAGAATAACCTGTAATATAACTGTTTTATAAATTCTAACTTTCAGATTTTTTGACAGCAGACTGGATGATAAAAGCTTTTCAACCGAATAATAACAGGCATTTCCCATATTTATTCTGCGTTTAATTTCCTCCCGAGTATCATTTATATTTGTTACTGTTGCTCCAAGATATTTGAGCTTCTCCACCTCTTCAAAAGATAAATGTCCAATTTTTATATTTCCATTTCGTACAATATTCTCGTCACGAGACATAATCATATACTTTGTCTTTTCGGGATTTGCTTCCAAACCTATCTCTTTACTTGCTTCCAGTAAAATTCCCGTGTTTTCCCCAATCGTTTGTGGATTTTCTCCTAACATATTCATGTCATCCGTATAGACAAGAAGCTGATGTAACCCTTTCAATTCCAAACCCTTTCCTAAAGGCATACTCTAGAGCAGTGTTCGTCAGCACTCGCTGAAATGTGCAACGGGTACGCGGTGCCGTCCCATGTACACCGTCGTGCAGCAGGGCGAGATAGAGAGCATACCCGCTAACAGCTACGCAGTGCACTATGGTGCGCTGCGTTTTCAGCGGGTAAGAGATGCTAGCCACAGCGTGCTCTGTGCTCTAGAGCAAAGTTAAAAAGTAAAGGTGATAGTGCATCTCCTTGCTTTAGCCCACAGTGTTATTGGAAACGCATCTGACAGAAACTGACCTATACGGACTCTGCTGTGCGTTTCACTGAGACACATTTTAATTAATCGAACTAGAATTAATGATAACAGTAGTAATAATAATTATAATTGTTGTTTTACTATTTTATTATTAGTAGGCCTAATATTATTTTTGTTTTCTTTGAAGATTCAAACTATGCATAGTTATAGCACGAATGGCCGTACGGGCTTCTGCGAAGGATCTTATGTGTACATGAGTTTGTATAATTGCGTATCAATAAATGCACTTCCTTCATTCATTAAAAAAAAAACCTGTTTGAAAGTTTTTAGACAGTCTATGTTTCTTTAGAGTCCCTTTATTGTTTGAGTGTTCTTCAAATCGGTTCAATCGACACTAAATATGTTGTCTTTAAGAATTCTCTGTCTGCCTTGTATGTGGACGAAGGTTTAGAGCAGTGTTCTTCAGCACTAGCTGAAATGGGTAACGGGTAAGGAGTGTGTCGTAATATGCAGAAGCGAAAGAGAAAAAGCCTACCCGCCAGTAGCCCACGAATGCACGTTAGTGCATCTCTTATTCGCGAGTAAGAGACGCTAGCTCGAGTGTGCATTTTGCTGGTGACCGCTGGTTTAGAGAGTTTGAAAATACCTAATAATTCTGCTTTCGTAAAATCATTTCTGAAAGGTAGAGTTTTGAAGCTACTGTAATTTGGAGCTTATTTTTGTAATGGTGTGACAGAAAGCGTTATCGAAAAATATGGCGCCTTGTGTACGTTAGGGAATTCATTTTCTCTGTAGTTATTTACTTCAATTATTATCATTCATCTCATCATGGTAATCGTCAGATATTTTCTTAAAAATGAATATGAATTCCCCGCCTTAACACATCCCATACCACTCCCTGGATGTATCATTAGCAGCGTATCCCCTCCACGCTTCATATTTATGAAAGCTAGGTAAAAGATTCGTGCTGCCAACATTTGTTGACAGGATAAAGTGTTTCCTCTGTATAGATCACAGGTTTACGGGGACCCATTCCATTACGTCTTATTGCTCTCCAGTAAGCCAAGCGGCGTGCTACAATATCGTACATTTCAATGAGCACTAAACATTTATTTTTACAGTTATTCAATTTGAGTCCCACATCGTATACCATATTAGTTATAAAGATAAAATCGCATTAGTCTCCAAATATTTTTGATTTCCTTTTTCATTTTAGAGATTTCTTGAATTATTTTTGTTCTACAACTCACAGTTAAAAATCATCAATGCTTATAGTGATGTATTTCTTTGTGTTTTTCTATTGAAATTATAATGTTATTTGCCGCCTTATCATGCGGGTTCTCTGATATATATTATATTACATTGGGTGATATAAATGTAGTTTTTATATTTTATTTGCAAATTTTGTTGCTAATTCTGTTGCTATAGAGGAGAAATAAAATCGACAGATTCGCAGAACAGAATAAAATTGCATATTATTTCCGCCTTATCATGCGGGTTCTCTGATATATATTATATTATATTGGGTGATATAAATGTAGTTTTTATATTTTATTTGCAAATTTTGTTGCTAATTCTGTTGCTATAGAGGAGAAATAAAATCGACAGATTCGCAGAACAGAATAAAATTGCATATTATTTCCATACTAATCAAATAATGTTACTTCGCAAGAAGAACCTTCCTGTCCACACCTGTGGAGTATCGGGTAGCGCATGTGGCCGCGAAACCAGGTGACCCGGGTTCGAATCCCGGTCGAAACAAGTTACCTGATTGAGTTTTTTCCGGGGTTTTCCCTCAACCCAATATGAGCAAATTCTGGGTAACTATCGGTGCTGGACTCCGGACTCATTTTACCGGCATTATCACCTTCATCTCATTCAGACGCTAGATAACCTGAGATGTTGATACAGCGTCGTAAAATAACCTACTTAAAAAAAAAGAACTGAAACTGTCCACTCGCAATTTCTGCATAGAAAAAAAAGCAAGTGCTACTGAGAAATGAAGACTACTGTTTGCAGATAAGTCACTATTATACGTGATACTCTGTTGTAGAAATTTAATAATTTTCTCCTGAGGGATAGTACTATTATTTCCTTGTCTTGCCCTTCCATTAACAAGTTCAAAACTCGCGCTTTTTGAGAGTCGAACTCGGATTGGGTAATTAATATAGGCTTACATTGTGCCTCCTATATATGCAATGACAGTCCAAGTCCAAAGGTAGCACGGGTGGCCATCCTCCTTCAACCTTGACAGGAACATGTACCAATCCAAAGGCGAGTACCTACCTAAACCCCAGCCTGTTATGACGTAGAATTATGCCTTTCTTGTCACTAGGTGAGGCAGTTTGGAAATTGACTGCCACATAAAAATTTAGCTCACCCCTTGTAATAATAATAATAATAATGATAATAATGATAATAATAATAATAATAATAATAATAATAATAATAATAATAATAATAATAATAATAATAATAATAATAATAATAATAATAATAATAATAAAAGCCGTAAATCCCCAGTGGGACAAGGCTTCCTGCTTGGGAGTCTTGACCATCAGAAGAGCCGACCTGGTGATCTATATTTACATTCCTAGTTTTTTTGTCCACAATTTCACTAGCACTGCTGCCGCTCAAAGTTGATTGACTGCGTCCTTCCGCCATGTTCTTTGGCGTCCTATTCTGGTCCATAGTCCTCCGAACTGCAACTTGAACTCATTCCCCCATCTGGCTCTCGGTCGTCCACGGTTTCTCCAGCCAATTCTTGGATCCCACAGTGTCGCCGTGTGTGCCCATCTGGTAGGTTGCATTCGTACCACGTGTCCTCCCCAGCGCCATTTCATCCTATTAGCGAGTTAGACCGCGTCCTCTATGCAGCTTCTTTGCCGTACTCCTTCGTTCCTGAATCTGTCCTTCAGGCTTATTCTGAGTATTTTCCTTTCCTTTCTTCTTTCACATCTTCTAAATTTTAATGCCTGTTTCTTGGTGAGTGACCAGGATTGCGCCCGGTACAGAAGTACAGATGAAATGCAGCTGTTGAAGATCTGCCTCTTGTTCTGCAATTTCCGGCTCTTGTCCATTAGGATGAAGGACAGACTCCAAAACGTGTTTCATGCTGATGCTATTCTTCTATCGATTTCTTAATCCATGCTGTTCTGAAATGATATGGTCTGGCCAAGGTAAATGTATTGCGTATATACAGCACAGTAAAGCTGTCTATAAGTATTGATCACTAAAAAAAATTGACTAATCTTTATGATTTTAGTTGTGTTCTTCATCCCTGCAAGTAAGAACCTTTTTCGGTGCAGTATACTCGATTTCATTACGCGTTTGCAAGCCAGGAGTCTCCAATTTTCTATGTAGCGAAGAATGAAACTATGAAATTTAAAACTTGCGGTTAGTGTAAAAAATACAAATTACGATAAATGGTAATGAACTTAAACTTACACTAATTATGACTCACAGTTCTTAACATGTCTGCCGTCTCAAAGAACGCACAAATGCGACGGACCATCTCCTCGTGCACTCTAGAGAGCATTTCAGAAGTAATTATTTGTATGGTGTGCACAATCCTTTCCATCAATCATGATTTGATGCGAGGTTTATCTGCAAACACGCGATAACAAATCCCTATAAAAGAAATCCAGGAGAGTTAAGTGGACATCTTGGTGGCTAAGCAATTGGACCTGCGCGACCGATCCAACTATTAAGAAAGACTTCGTCAAGCAAGGTTCGAACTTTCCGTGCATATTGATCACTTTTTATAATAATTCAAACACACATGGAATAGAAATGGCGCTTTCTGAAGGACACATTTGTGACTAAATGGACTTATGGTGGGCAAACGCGTAACCAAGTAGAGTGTATGGGACTGGGAAAGGTTCTTACTTGCAAAGGTGTACAACACTGCCAGAAATAGTGAAAATTTGTCAAGTTTTCCAGTGATCAGTTATTTTTGAAAGACTTCGTACAATCAGAGTTCTTCAGCTCTCTCATTGTAGACAACTTTCAATTAGGAGGTCAAGAACTTTTTACATCTTGATTAAACAACTTTTAACACTGTATCACTTCGGAATATGTATGATAAGAATTCTCTTGTGTTAAATATTAACGTACCTTGTTAACATGTTTCGACCTATTTTCGGTCATCTTCGGAACTGGTCGTTGTTGCCTTGGCGCCTCTTGTTCCCTGTGTGGGTGCATTCGTAGTGTAGAGTCAAAGAGTGTATGTGTTTTGAAAACGATACAAAAACAGAAACACACATAAAATTGCAACCCCATTCAAGAAATTAAACTACATTGCATACAGGACAAATAACACTCTACAAAAACATCTCAACACACAAACAACACAAACAAACAAATACAACCACACAGGCGTATACAAACTCAAATGTAACACCTGCAACAACTTCTACATAGGACAGACAGGCAGATCGTTTTCAAACACGTTACAAAGAACACATCACAGCCATAACAAAATTACAAAACACCTCCACATATGCAGAACACATCACAAATGCTAACCACACCTACAGAGACATCAACACAGACATGGAAATACTGCACATCCAACCAAAAAGCCAGAAACTCAACACACTAGAACAATATGAAATATACAGACATACGAAAACACACCCCAACGATATTCTCAACACACAACTCAACTTCAAAACACATACACTCATTGACTCTACACTACGAACGCACCCACACAGGAAACAAGAGGCGCCAAGACAACAACGACCACTTCCGAAGATGCCCGAAAATAGGTCGAAACATGTTAACAAGGTACGTTGATATTTAACACAAGAAAGTTCTTATCATACATATTCCGAAGGAACTTTTTATATAGTACTTCATGACAATGGCGTAAAATAGAGGTTTAATTTTTTAAGTGTACCTATAGGCAGCTCAAGTTGTTAATATGGTAGAAATCAGTCGTTTTTGGACAACACAGTTGAAAACAAGACATGGGACATATCGACGGAGCAGTTGAAGAGGAAACAATTCAAAATGTAAAGTTTCAGAAATCTGAACTTTAAAGTTTCATGTTGCTGTGAAAAATCCCAGGATCATTGAAATTAATCCAAATTCTGTTAATATCTTTCATACTGTATAGGCCGGTATTACAAGTTTCAAATTCGAGTGATGTTTATTGGATTTTTCACAGTAAAACGTAAATGTTAAATGTTATGTTTTACTTAACGACGCTCGCAACTGCTGGGGTTATATCAACCTCGCCTGATGTGCAGGAATTTAGTCCCGCAGGAGTTCTTTTACATGCCAGTAAATCTACTGACATTAGCCTGTCGCATTTAAACACACTTAAATACCATCGACCTGGCCCGGGATCGAACCCGTAACTTTGGGCATAGAAGGCCAGCGCTATACCAACTCGCCAACCAGGTTGACAGTAAAATGTATAATTAAAATACAGTTTCCTCAAAACTTAAAATTTTGATATATTATTATGATATACAGCCTACATATGATATTTCCGTGCAGATATTCTGCGTCGTCATATGATGAAGGATGAGGGGGAACAGAGAAAAATTGAGGGGTTGTGGGTAAGAACATGGTAACCCACAATTTATTGGTTTTGAGAAAAATGAGGAAAAGTAACTGTGTTACGTATTCCAAAGAAGAGAAATGTGGGTTATCGAAACAAGTATAACAAGTCATCTCTTGGGGATAGACGCAAACTACTTCGTCACTAGATAGAGTATGTCCCCTAACATATTATCGCCATGTTAGTTCAAAATTCGTCTTCATGTGGGTTACCATGTTCTTGCTCACAACCCCTCAATTCTCTCCGGCACCAGGATTTGATCCCAGGTTTTCAGCTCTACGTTCTGACGCTCTATCCACTAAGCCACACCGCATTCCCATCCACTTAGTCACTAATAACGAGTGCACCTCTGTACATGTATGGACATTGTGCCACTGTCATACGTCTATGACGCAGTGAATGAGGGTAGGCCACTAGACGGAACCCAAGAGATGGAACTTAAACTGAGAGGATTCAATCCGACATCGGGATGGGAATCCGGTGTGGCTTAGTGAGTAGAGCGTCAGCACGTAGAGCTGAAAACCCGGGTTCAAATCCCGGTGCCGGAGAGAATTTTTTTTTGTTCCCCTTATCCTTTAGGGGACACTATGGTAAAATAACAGTGAAAAATTAAGAAAATCGACTTAAAAATTTATTGTGATTCTCTACTTAGACTGAGCTCAAAAAGCTAATTAATTAATTCAAGCTTTTGAGTCAATATGAACTAAAAGTTTTGCAAACCTTCTCGCAAGGAGCCTTTTTAGTGACGTCAATATAAAATAGATTAAAAAAAGTATTAGCCCTGATGACACCAAATTTTGTACACATGATAGTATTGTAGGTCTCTTTGTGTAGTTTAAAATTAATACATTTTGGATGAAATTTGTAGCAGTTATAAAATTCACATAAATGTCCCCTTAAAATTTTGAGTTTTTTTTCTCTTTAACTGGCCCGTAGAAGTAATTCCTCTAGGAATGGTATAAATTTCACTTAGGTCTATCTGCTGTAGCCTGAGTATTGTATTTTATCCAAAAATATTACCACACCTGGGGACTGGTGTTAGCGTCATTATCAAGTACACAGTCTGCAGTAATTTTACCACCTGTGCCGTACATGTGTTATAAAAAGGAATTAGTCACTGAATATACAAATTATATTATAACTAACGACAAAAATAATGGTATTTTCGCTGCATGTGACAATGAGACTTGTATGTACACAGATTTACTTCAAAATTGCGTGATTTACTTAATACTCATTCTGTGCAGTTATTAAAGTTCCATTGCACGTCATTTATGTGCATATTTTAGCGTCGATGTGTACGGACGCTAACAACATGTCATTTGGAGCTGTAATGAACAGCACACTGCCTTCAATCACACAATACGTACTGGGCATAGAGTGTAATTCCGAGGTGTTATGACCCACACATTTAAGCCTATTGTTTGTTACTGCATTATGCTCTCTTATATGGTGAAAACTGGAATTGAGAACACGTATAACTCAAATGTATGATTGCCATAAAGTGACTAACAACTTCTTATACATCATCATCATTATCATCTCCCATCATTCATTTCTGAGTTCTGACAAGCTCTCTCTTTCCTTTCGGTTTATATTTCAAATTTCACATTTCAAATTTATTTACAATTTACATTTGAAATGAATACATATGAATAGATACCCGAAATGAGCATATGCTCGTGCTCGGGTACAGTCCAGTAGTCTACATAAATTTTACAGGGATCAAATAATAATGCTGATGATAGAAATAATAGTAACAATAATAATAATAATAATAATAATAATAATAATAATAATAATAGAATAATCGTGACAGAAATGATACAAAGATTGTAATGCAAAGTGATAAAACAAAAATATTTATAATAATAAAATACTGTAAATACTAAGACAGATAAAATAACATATAAGACCACTAGCGAGAGTTAACACAACTTAAATAAGCATATAATAACCGGAAAAAATGACGAACTCGAAAATCAACAGAAACGTTCGTTGTATCGCAGGCGACAGCAACCGCCGTATTGACATTGTGTTGTGCATTAATGGTAGTAGGGGGGAGCCGAAGGTCTACGTAACAGCCGTTCTCTCCGAATCTTCTCGTACAATCACGGGAAGTTAATGCTGCAAAAACAAAATGTTTACGAGTCAAACTGTTCATTATTACCAGGATAAATACAAATAATACTGAAATATATTAATGTAGTTTCAGTTATAGATCTCCCCTTTTGTGCAAGAGGTATCCTATCAAAATATTTTATGAATGCCGGGGAAAATATAAATTTCAAGAAATCTCTAGTGACAAGTACAATCAAGTGTATCTGTGGCGATGCTAAGAAATCATTTATTGATGATATACACTGTTATTAATTAAGAAAATGATCTATTTAAATTCGTATATATTACAATGTTTTATATTATAGGTTACATGCATCAGATAAATACAATATAAATTATTAGAGAACTGTGTTTCGGTATCTGTCTTCCATCATTATTCAGATATAATATACAGTACTATCCATTTCCTTCCAATTTTTTTTTATTTTTTTTTTTCAGGAATTGATGTAATTTATAATTCGTCTGTTATATCTTAATTTCTTTTATGGGACATTGATGTAGGGTAAAGTTGCCTAATTCAGTGACATAATTTTATAAAGTTTATATTTATACCCAAACTGTACTAAAAACTTTCAAATAACACTAAATGACGTCATTTGTTCCCTTATCTACAAATTTTACAATATTCAATGTCAATAGTTTCACAAGTTTGATATATAATATATGATTCTTCATTGTTATACAGTGGCTCCTAAATCCGTGACAGCGATCCAAATTCCGTGACAGTGATAGCCTAATTCCGTGATACTAAAATAAGCCTCATTAACTGCTCAGGAAACAAACGTGTATTTGGAAAAACACTTTAAAATCGTGGTATATTGATTTAATATGGATTAAGCAAGAAATTACAACATGGAAAAGGGGCCTACTTGCGTAACTACAGGAACACATATTACATATTAATATATTACAAACAAAATAAACTGAAAGTTAAATTCAATACAAAATTAAATATGAATAAATTTAATTATAATACAATTATTTCTCATTATTTACATTCCTAACAACAGCAGTAATTAAGTTAAATATATGCCCTATTATTTTGTTATAATCAATTGATGTTTTCTATAGCTTATTTCTATTATTATTTCCACGAACTATTTTCTTTCACAGACATTAATTTTCACAATCTAACTTTGGAATCACTGGTCGAGTGAGCCAGAAAGGAGACATATTATGAAAATAAATCAGAAAATGTGAAAGCTCCTGTAGCATTATTATTGTCTCAGAATGTTTAAATAATCATACACATTGATTCAGTTGACTGTAATCTACAGTAATATATCATTTTTATAACGCTATATTTATTATTACCTCAAATATAAAATGTTTTTTCAGGAGCGGTCACAAGAGAAAGAAAAACTTACTGGTCAACCACCTTTCACTGAACAAAAGCTTCTGCAGTCGACTGCTTCTATTCAAAAGGCGGGTAGTCAATAGAATTGAAAAGAAGACATCTCCTGGCATCTGTTAGGTATTTCAAAAACTTAAAAGTCAGAGACCACAACTCCATGGCAGTCAATTGAATTTTTATCACGGAATTAGAGGTTTCATGGAATTAGGCACCTTTACCCTATACCTCGGAAGAAAAGCTCAGGGCAGAAGAAGGTATCAGATGATATAGAATATTAACATACATGGATCGTATGCAGAGATTAAGAGAAATGCCGAAACTAGGAAGATTGGGGAATGCTGGGTTTGCAGTGAAAGACCTGTCCTTGAGCAGAAAACTATGAATGATGAATGAATGAATTGTTTGCATCCCGTTTTTTAATTGTACAAATTTCATCCCTTTGTAATAAGTTTGAAACTGTAATTTCCTTGCGTGCTTTTAATCCGGTTATTTATTTTACTTTATTGTGATTCAAAATAACATTGAATAAGACTATGATTTTGAGAAAAGATTTAAGGTTTAAATAATTATCCTTATCTTCTTTATATGACTATATGTTTATATCGGTTATTACAATGCTAATCTCATCTTGCGATAGTCCATCTCTATTCTTGTATTTTCTTGTATTTGCTTTCATACTGGTTGAGTGAAAGAGAAGGCCTAATGGCCTTAACTCTGCCAAGGAAAAGAATAAAACTATTATTATTATTATTATTATTATTATTATTATTATTATTATTATTATTACTCTCACTTCATATAATTTAAACTCGAATCAAATAAAAATATTGTCGGCAAAGATTGATTATGTAGGCTGTCTTAAGGTAACTTACACAGAAGTAACCAGTGACACTCTTGTTGTAAATTACCTTGTACAATAAATGGTTTTTTACTTCCAAGAACTTTATTTTTAATCGTAATCTGATCTTACTTTGGACATAATTTTTTATTTATTTTAAGATATCTTCATTTCAAAAGAAGTAAGTTAATTATTTTAAACACACTTTTTTACTATAGACTATATACATATGTGCATATATCTACATAGGGTGTTTCCGGGCTAGTGTTACAAACTTTCAGGGATGATGGCGAAGAGAACATGAATCAATTTGAGATAAGGAACCCTGGTCCGGAAAAAATCGAGTCGGAAGTTATAAGCAAAAATAGTTGTGTGGAAATGGAGTTGTAATTTGGCACCACGTGCCCTCCTTCCCTTAACCTTTGAAACAGTCGTGGAAAGATGGTATGGGTCGGATGTATCCTACGTTGGTACTTGCCGCGATACAATCTGTGAGCTTGTCTACTGTTCACATTGGCTCATCCGTATTCGAAAATCAGGTCTGCGTATTCCGCTCTCGTGTACTCCTCCATTTCACTAGGACTGATCGACTGAACACTGCAACTTGTACACATACACTGCTGTCTACAGACGTGCATATCAGGACCGACCATGTCCGTTACACATTACGCTATCTGCATTGCTTTAGTGTAGTTTCCTGTCCCCGTCCCTCAGACAGCGCACTGAATGGAATACTGTAAGTAGACAACGTAAACAGCGTCAGATGAATAAAGTATGTGTAAAATGTACAGATAAATACACATAAATAAGGTGTACAGAGGAATAAAATTATTTCATTTCCACACAACTTCCTTCGCCATCATCCCTGAAAGTTTGTAACACTAGCCCGGAAACACTCTGAATATAAGAATACACATCCTAGGAATTCGTCGTCTGAATTAATTGTAATTATTTGATTGCCAGTGTGCATTGAAGTAGCCTATTCAAAGATGTGTGATTTTGACTTTTGATTCCTTCATTGCATATTTTACTTATTTTTGTGATTATTTCGTTCATGTATTCATCGAATAGAGTAGGAGATGATAAACATCGCTTTCTGATTTTTTAATTTATTTGTTTTGTGCTTGTTTTATTCTTTATTTTTAGTTTCATATCATTATATTGAATAATACTATTATATTTTGTACTAACAGACTTGGAGACGTTTATATCTCTAAAATTTCAAACAATATAGGTCTGTTTGATACGTCGAATGCTTTTCTAAAATATAAAGTGGCCAAATATGACTGTAATTTAAATTTTCTTTTGTATATAGTAAGAAATTTAGTGCAAATATATTGTATATTCATGCTCTACCGTTTCAGAAACATGTTGACACTTGAACGTAAATAGTTCTGTTAGTATATTTAACTTCTCACTCAAAAAACCACTGTATATTTGTATATTTTGCAACAGAAGTTTAATAATATGATGTCACGGTAATATTTAGGATTTTCTTTTTCGCTCTTAAGAGCTTCTGTTTTCCCATCGCTTGTTATTCCACTTTCCACTACAATTATTCCAGTATATCTTCTATATTAAAGAACATAATTTTATTATAGAATACTGCAGAAGTTTTTCTTTTAAATTAGACCGTAGATAGACTTACTACAGGAATTAGTCTTCTAACCTTATGTGAAATTTAAGCAAAAATCATAAATATAATGCTATGATCAATAACAGAAAATCTAGACAGTGAAGACAAGAGGAAGCCACCGGCATAGCTCAGTCGGCTGAGACGCTTGCCTGCCGATCCGGAGTTACGCTAGGGCGAGCGTTCGATTCCCGCTTGGGGTGATTACCTGGTGTATTTTTTCCGAGGTTTTCCTCAACCGTAAGAAAAAGGTCAGGTAATCTATGGCGAATCCTCGGCACCATTCCCTGTCACGATTTCCATCGACGCTAAATAAGCTCGTAGTTGATACAGCGTCATTAAATAACCAAGTAAAAAAGACGAGAGGAAGATCAACGATTGATAAGATATATTTATTTTAAAACAAATTTAATAATTAAGCTGCGGATTTATGCCCATATGCCTATTTTAATCCTCAACCTGAAGACGCAAGCTTTTAGGTTACATATCAATTTTAAGGCATTGTGAGTATTATATGCGAATTCTATAGTGCCTATAATTGCCTATTTCACCAGTAAATGCCTATTTGCTTATAAATGCCTAAAAGTTGCCTAAATATCCGTATTATATATTATATTTGAATTTATTGTCTATTCTATCGATATTTTTAAATCTATAATTTGTTTCTTTTTTATTCAGCAGCAAATATTATCCTGGCAAACCCAAAGCTAACATCTGATCTTGCTTTCATCAAAGCAAACTTTGGAAAGCTGCCTGCTTACATAACGAAACTGGAAAAGAGGAGTATTCCACTCCATAGTGCTGTGCAAGTTGTGAAGAAAGTAGAAACTATTCTTAAAGAAATACAACCAATGTGGGAGAAACAATGAGAAATAAGTAGCCTATCTGAAAATTGTGAAAAGAAACCCAGTTTGGGAGCCAGTGTTATTGCTGATTGGAAATGACACTGACATTACTACGTTCTCACTGGTTTGGTCCTCAGCTGAGATTGGATCCCTGAAGTATTGCCCCATCATTTCATGTGAAGTGGAAAGGAGTTTCTCCCAATTTAAGAACATTCTTACAGACAACAGGCATCAGTTCTTATTACAACATTTGGACGAATATTTAGTTATTCACTACCACAATGGCATTACTATAGAAACTAGTGTATAATGCTACGCTATGGTCGTATTAGCCATTAAGAATTAGAAATTGTTAGTGCCTTTTTAAATGCCTAATTTAGAATTTTGAATGCCTATTTGCCTACCTATTTCAACTGTTTCTAGTGCCTAAAAATCCGCAGCTTAGTCATAATTGACAGAAACAAGACAATATAATCTCCTAACACACATCACTTTAATCGATTTTGTAAAGGAGTTTCGCGCCGTACATCGCAACGTTGTGGGCTACTATGAAGAAACAATGTTGGGGACATTATTAATGCAATAAAAATCAATTTTTTAACACCAAAGTTTTAATAGTAGTTTTAACGTTTCAGTATATGCATTACTTGGAGATGTTTTTGGAAAATATACGTAATGTTAATAGTTGCTACTAAGACAAATAATAATTTTCGCCTCTGAAACCTTGGTTACACAAGAGCATTAGAAGAAAATATTTCAAACCAAATGAAAGAGTACCTTAATGCGTAAGACATTAGTGAGATTCAGATAAAGCTTCAGATGAGGTATTAACAAGGGAACCTTCTTTCATGGTGAATTGAAATGGCGGTAATGCCACATATTTTTGGAAAGAGGAGGCAAATGTAAGTTAGCAGGTGAAATATTTCCGCCTGAGCTCCATAGGGACAAAAGTTATGGGACTGTAAATCTAACATGGCAATCTGTGGGAAGTGACTCAATGTGCACACTTAAAGGTTAAAATGAAGTTGTTTTTGAAGTCACTGCATTGCAAACTAGATATTACAGCTTTTGTACGTTTGAATTGCAAACATTATGGACATCGATCACAGAATGATGTAAACAGTAACATGTGATCCAATGTGCACACCATACGAAAGCAAAAGATGTAAAAACGATGCACTCATCACCTCCTAAAGGATGAAAACAATATTGACATAGCGCTTGAAAAGCTCTGGCTCGTAGTCCAAGTAGCCAGCCGTATACAAGGCGTACCGAAGAATGTTCTTAAACAAAGGGGCGTGGAACTGATATAAAACAAAGGACTGCAATCGAATGAAGTTGTCTCGGTGCCAGATGTTGAAATCAGTCATAGTTATAATGATATCCGTGATATATTTGACAAACGCTTTGTATGGGCAGAAGAAATAAACATTAAGAGGTTGGATGAAGCCAGTTCAGCCACCAGGGCAGATCAAATGCCATTCAAACGTCCTAATCGAGTCAAGAATTGGCCGACTTGATGAGTGTCTCGTCCTTATTTGCTGACCATGAATCCAACAGCAGGAGGACACCATCTTCATGCAATGAAGAAACGCTGGAGGAAAATACTTGCCTTCTACATAGTCGCTGAAACAAAAGGATATGATTTGATGTTAAATGGGTCAGCAGATTTATTTTTAGAAAACGTTTTCTGTGATTCGACTGACAGAAGATACATTTGGGAGAAGATATGTCCATCCATGGAAATGACTGGCATAATCATGTAGGAGTGCGTCGTAGCAGCCTCTGATCCTACTGTGGCATAAATCTTCTTCCTTACTTTGAAATGCAGGATTCGCCCGGAGTGAATCTCTTTTTCAAATCGACTTTGATCAATGTTGAGGATCTGGCGAGGAGTGAAGCCACGATCGATGTACAACTGCTTCATCTTCGACATGAAACTGATTTCTGCTTCACCTCTGCCTCCTTTGATGTAAAGTTCCTGCTCACTTTATGCGTCACAGGACGAGAAAGATACTATTCCACTGCTTGAATCCCCATATCCACGAGTCAGAAACTCTGAAGTTAAGATGGTTACCAGGACCAATTTGAGCCTTCATCTGTAGGCACCAAAAACTGGTAATTTTCTCATTAATAATAGCGTCCCTACTTAGCATTTCAGGTTCCTTCTTCTTCTTCTTCTTCTTAACTTTTGCATCGTAATCGTGAAGCATTCTCTTTGTGATTAGAGGGAATCGATTTTTACAGAGGTTAAGAATCGTCTCTTTCCGCTGACTGTATCGTTCATATAGTCTAGTGCTTTCTGCTTGTACAAAAATTAAATATAAGAGTAGCTATCAACAGAATTAGCTCGAGCAAGACTTACCTTTCTGTAAGATGAAAGTAGGTGACTGCCTCCTAGCGACAATATCCAGTATTTAAAACGTACAACAGCTGTAATATCTCCTTTGTAATACAATGATTTCAGAAACAACTTCATTTTAACCTTTAAGTGTGCACATTGAGTCACTTCCCACATACTGTCATGTTAGATTTACAGTCCCATAACTTTTGTCCCTTTGGAGCTCAGGCGGAAATATTTCACCTGCTGACATACTTTTGCCTCCTCTTTCCAAAAATATATGGCATTACCGCCTTTTCAATTCACCATGAAAGAAGGTTCCCTTGTAAGTTATTCGCAACAATTTGCTATGAAACTGAATAGTACCAATTAAGACGGACTCATATTATTATACTTACTTACTGGCCTTTAAGGAACCCGGAGGTTTATTGCCGCCCTCACATAAGCCCACCATTGGTCCCTATCCTGAGCAAGATTAATCCATTCCCTATTATCATATCCCACCTCCCTCAAATCCATTTCAATATTATCTTCCCATCTACGTCTCGGCCTCCCTAAAGGTCTTCTTCCCTCCGGCTTCCCAACTAACACTCTATATGTATTTCTGGATTCGCCCATACGTGCTATATGCTCTGCCCATCTCAAACGTCTGGATTTAATGTTCCTAATTATGTCAGGTGAAGAATACAATGCGTGCAGTTCTGTGTTGTGTAACTTTCTCCATTCTCCTGTAACTTCATCCCCCTTTGCCCCAAATATTTTCCTAAGCACCTTATTCTCAAACACCCTTAACCTATGTTCTTCTCTCAAAGTGAGAGTACAAGTTTCACAGCCATACAGAACAACCGGTTATATAACTGTTTTATAAATTCTTTCAGAATTTTTGACAGCAGACTGGATGACAAAAGCTTCTCAATCGAATAATAACAGGCATTTCCCATATTTATTCCGTGTTTAATTTCCTCCCGAGTATCATTTATATTTGTTACTGTTGATCCAAGATATTTGAGCTTCTCCACCTCTTCAAAAGATGATTTTCCAATTTTTATATTTCCATTTCGTACAATATTCTCGTCACGAGACATAATCATATACTTTGTCTTTTCGGGATTTACTTCCAAACCTATCTCTTTACTTGCTTCCAGTAAAATTCCCGTGTTTTCCCTAATCGTATGTGGATATTCTCCTAACATATTCATGTCATCT
Organism: Periplaneta americana; assembly: GCF_040183065.1. NCBI lineage: Eukaryota > Metazoa > Arthropoda > Insecta > Blattodea > Blattidae > Periplaneta > Periplaneta americana. The sequence continues at coordinate 129,216,453 of NC_091132.1, read as the reverse complement.
ACATAGACAAGCAGCTGATGTAACCCGTTCAATTCCAAACCCTCTCTGTTATCCTGAACTGCCCTAATGGCATACTCTAGAGCAAAGTTAAAAAGTAAAGGTGATAGTGCATCTCCTTGCTTTAGCCCACAGTGAATTGAAAACGCATCTGACATAAACTGACCTATACGAACTCTGCCGTAAGTTTCACTGAGACACATTTTAATTAATCGAACTAGTTTCTTGGGAATACCAAATTCAATAAGAATATCATATAAGACTTCTCTCTTAACCGAGTCATATGCCTTTTTTGAAATCTATGAATAACTGATGCACTGTACCCTTATACTCCTTTTTTCTCCATTATCTGTCGAATACAAAAGTCTGGTCAGTAGTTGATCTATTACGCCTAAAACCACACTGATGATCCCCAGTAATTTGATCTACATATGGAGTTAATCTTCTCAAAAGGATATTGGACAACATTTTGTACGACGTCAACAAAAGTGATATTCCTCGAAAGTTACTACAGTTAGCCTTGTCCCCCTTCTTAAAGATAGGTACGATTATGGACCCCTATTTTGGGAGGGGGGAAATATACGTAATGTTAATAGTTGCTACTAAGACAAATTATAATTTTCGCCTCTGAAACCTTGGTGACACAAGAGTAATACAAGAAAATATTTCAAACCAAATAAAAGTGTGCCGTAATTCGGAAGACATTAGTGAGATTTAGATAAAGCTTAAAATGAGGTACCTGCTAAGTTATTTGCAACAACTGAATTCAATTCAATTTAATTCAATTCAATTTATTTGGCTATTAGACATACAGTTTTAGGCTTCGTCAGAATACATTGAAAAACATACAAATACATTTTAAAAAACGCTAATAAAAGAAACAGTAAGATTTAAATAATACAATGAAAACATGAAATAATTCGAAACTTTTAAATTAAAGAAAACTAACTAAATTGCAATTAAACTTATTTATTAAAATACAATTTCATACAAATATGTGTTGAAAAACTCAGCAACATATAAAATGGATTATTTAATAACCAATTGTGAAATCTAGTTTTGAAGCTCTGGATTGGTAATTGATAATATTCACTGGGGAGCTTATTATATAATTTCATCCCCATAATTAAAAAGTTTGTGTTGCTCTTGTGTAATCTACAATATGGAATATTAATTTGTTCATTATTTCTAATTTCATGATCATGTATATTGGCCACTAATGAGTAATTGTCGATATTTTGTCGAGTGTAAAGTACTAGATCATATATATATACAAATTTATGATTGTTAAATCCCCTATAATTCTTTCTATAAAACTGAATCGTACCAATTAAGACGGGCTCATATTATTATAACCTTATAACATTTATAAATTGAGAATGGAATATGTGAGTCTGCCAAGATTATCCTACATATTGTGTTGCTCTTACTAAGATCGAAAATATATGTAGTGAAAGACGGGAACGGAAACTTTCACACGAATTTTGAAGTCTGACACTTAAAGCGGATCATAAAGTCAATCCTGAATATGGATGTAAGAAAGCGAAAAACAAAATCTACATTTTGCGTTCGCCACACGTTTTTATCACAGCACATACATATCTTTATCATTACTCAGGTCGTACACTGACTTGCAGGAATATAAAAATTCTTCTCTTCGCTAGGGATGAACTCCCTTTAAAGCAACGAACCCCACTGTAAAATGTTGTTGACCTCTAGTTAGTGAGGAGAAGGGATGAGAAAGTCTAGTGTGGTAGTAATAAAGGGGTTGGAATGCGACAACAGTGGCTAAATGAATGACTTGCAGGAGTGGAGTGCACTGAATGGAAAAATAATGCACTCCCACATGTCGCGATATTGAAGCGGCGCTGTAATGAAGACTGTTGTTACTAGGTGCGGACTTCCTTGAATACAAATGAAATTGCAGAAATGGCAATAACCTCGTCCACACACACCGACCTTGTTACATCTCAGCCACAAATTTATAATTAAAAGGTCTGCAACACTTGTCGGCCGTATATCAAATGTACTCCTGGTTAAAACGCCTCTTTTCGTAACAATATACACAGGGTTATTCAGAAAATTTAAACAGGTTTAATCTCAGAAATCAAGTGGAATTTAACGAGATAGAATGGATACGGATCCTGAAGGCTGTGCTTCAAACTTTCCTTGTCATCAAATACCATTAATTTCTAGTTACATTTAATTATTTATTTTTATTTATTTATTTACTTATTTATTTATTTATTATTGCTAGTAAGTTTGAAATGAATACAAGTTAATACAATGAAAGATAAACTAACCCACTCCTGAATGAGTAAGACTAGTGCTCAGGAGGGGATTCCAATACAGACAAAAATAAATTTAAAATTGAGAGTGAATACAGATTAAATAGTGCTTAATATGCTTAAACCCAAACTATAAATCCAATACAATTTTTTTTTTATTTTTTTTATTAATTTGGAGAGGATTAGTGGTTGAAATATTATTGAAATAAAATTTGTTTAATAATCTGGGACCTTGACTCATGCTATGATAAAAAGCTGCATTGGTTTTACATTTTGGTTCAGACAAACGCAAAGAATTCATATTTTTAGTTCTATATGTATGTATATACCTTTCAAAGTTATTAAAATTTCTATGAAAATATTTTAATAAAATAAAATAATACATTTGTTTAATGTTGAAAACTTTGAAATGTTAAACAACAATTCAGTTGGGTAATCTTTCTAATTTTTAAACAAAATTTTAATACTTTTTTCTGTAGTAAAATTAAATATTACATTAAACATATTTAAATATATATCTTTAAACTCTTAAACGACTAGATAAATCCTGTTGGCCTGGTCGGCGCAATTGGTATAGCACTGGCCTTCTATGCCCGAGGTTGCGGGTTTGATTCCGGGCCAGGTCGATAACATTTAACTGTGCTTAAATGCGACAGGCTCATGTCAGTAGATTTATTGGTGTGTAAAAGAACTCCTGCGGGACAAAATTCCGGTACACCGGCGACGCTGATAAGATAACCTCGGCAGTTACGAGTGTCGTTAAATAAAACATAACATTGTTAACATTAGATAAATCCTTCCAAATTTTCTTCGCCTAAATTCCTTGCTTTACGCAATTTCCAATTTTAGATTATATTTTTAGCATTGACAAGAGTACATCTTCCTTTGAGAACTTAAACCTTTTTTTTAAGTTGGTTATTAAACGACGCTGTATCAACTACTAGGTCATTTAGCGTCGATAGGATTGGTGATAGCGAGATAGTATTTCGTGAGATGAGACCAAGGATTAGCCATACATTACCTGAGATTCGCCTTACTGTTGTGGAAAATCACGGAAATAATCCTCGTACATCGCCACTCTGGATCGACAGGTAAGTGCCTTAGCCGAATGTGCCTTGTCAATCACAAATAATATAATATACTGCCTCTGCTTTTCAAATTGTTTGTCCAATATTCTACAGTTTCGTCCAATTCATTTTAGTTTATTTTCCTTAATCTACTTCATCACTTCACAACAAATATATTGCAGAATATTACATTTATTCGAATAATTCTTCTAAATTAGTCTATTTGTACGCCGCTTGCATTCTTTGTAGTTTTCTGTTAATATCCAGTCTCCACAGCAATAGAGCGTAACAATTTCTCCCTCATCTTGATTAATTAACATTTTAATGTATCTCCTATAGCTAGAGAAACATGAGGCCTAACAATATTTTGTGTTTTTATAGATATCAGTAACATTACGTTTATTGATTCCAGAAGTTCGTATTTAGAAACGTATTTAGTTTGGAAGAGACTATTGAATATATTATAGTTCAGTTATTCCATAGGGACTCATAACGTTGTGTTTCTTTCAAATTCCAGTCATTCAATGTCACTTTCTTAATGATTAAGTCTTAAAACGTTCGAGGTAGATAGCCTAATGTTGGACTACCCCCCTTACTTCAGGATCATTTTAGTACATGTTGTTACAGGTGAAATGATGAACTATCGATCCTCACCATTTGTCTGAAAAACAAAAGCATATATTTTCATTTCATGAGTGCAGTGAGTCACAAACAGGACAAAATACTTAAAAATTATTTCAGGAAAATTTTATGAACACCACAGCGACTACAAATCATAACCCATAAGATGATCGCGCTTACAGTTTTCTATATTTCTTCCTTAGCTATTTCTTTTAATATTAACCGAGAATATCTATTAATTAGCATAGTACTTATGTTTCAGTTTCGAACCCATATCTCTAAATTCGTGAAAGCACTATTGAATCGTTCTTCAATTTTTCCATGTTCAATTTCTTCGTCACCTGTCTTCCTCTGAATATCTACTTCGCCTATCACCAGGACATGATTTGAGTTAATATTCGCTCCTGGTGAAGTGTTTACTATTTTTAAGCAATTTCGGAATCTTTCCTATACCAGTATATAGTTATCTCACATCTGCTTTCTTCCCTTGGGCATGTCCATGTTTACCTTCTTCCCTTATGTTGTTGGAATAATGTATTTGCAAGAATCATTGCATTTCTTTTACAGATATTCACCAATGGTTCTCCTCTGTCATTTTTTTCTAATCCATGCTTCCCAACTGTTCTTCCACCTTATTCTTCTCGTACTACTTCGTTCTAGTCGTCCATTAAGGTTACGCACTTCCTTTCTTTTCCTTCTCAACTGTCTTTTCTATCTTGTCATAGCTTTCTCCGATTTCCTCGTGTGATAATCCACTATGTGACATGTAAATTTGCACTAGCACTATATTCATTTTCTTCTCTAGTAGTCTCACCATTATCATCTGGTCATCTACGTAACTCTCTGATATCACTCTATATTTCACACGTGGTTCCAGTAATACACCAACACCATGATTTCCTTTGCACTCACCATTTGAATAAAACAGCCTAAATTCGTCACTCGCCAACTCACCACTATTTTCCCACCTCATTTCTGATATTCCCATCACATCCACTTTGTTTCTTCTCATTTCTGCCTTCAAGTTTTCCAACTTATCTGCTTGCAGAAGAGTCCTCACATTCCACGTTCCAATCCTCAATCTTCATTTCTTCTCTCTGGGTTGCTTCATAATGTGTCCTTCCCCAGCATCTTTCTCCCGGATATCCAAATGGGGTAATAATAATAATTATAATAATAATAATAATAATAATAATAATAATAATAATAATAATAATAATAATAATAATGGCTAATCATTAATTACCACATGGATTGTAGTCCAGTCGAATTAGTTTCCAATATATCATTTGTCATTTGTCTTGATGAACTTATAAGTAAATTGAAGGGTTCAGAGCCATAGTGGGCCAATCACCATTTATTAAAAACGAGGGTTAAAGTTAAGTGAGTACCATAGTTTAATGAAGATTGACATAGGCTATCATTTAGCTTTAATGTTTGTACTTTATGTTACTTGCTATATGTTTCCAATATGCCAATAGAACAAGTACCGGTAAATAAATTTAAGTTCCTGAGTTGCTCGCTATGATACATTAAAGAAGTAGATACAGAAAATAAAATTAAAAATTTTTCGAGAATGTGTGGTATAATTAAGAGGACACTAAGGAACAAATTCAGAAAAGACACAATGATAAAGTTATAAAAAACTATGGCAATCCCCGGAGCGCTATATGGAAGTGAGACAGGGACAATGTCATCTAGAGATAAAAGTAGATTACAGGCAACAGAGATGAGGTTTTTGAGGTCGGTACTGGGTGTAACAAGAAGAAACAGACTTAGAAATGAAAATATAAGAAACCAAATACACATTTATAATATAAATGAACAGATAGTAAATTATAGACAAAAATGGCTTAAACACGTAGAGAGAATGGGCAAGGATAGATATCCTAAACAAATTAAGTATTATATACCTAAAGGGAGGAGAAACATCGGTAGACCTAAGAAAAGATGGATAAATCAATGAATGCAACTAATTTGGAGCTGCAATAAGCATTAAAAGGCATAAAGCTTGGAGAAGAAGAAGAAAAGAAGAAGAAGACTTCATTTTAACCCTTGTTTCCTACGGTTTTAGTATATGGTGCTTGGCCCATTATACTTCTGAACCTTTCAATTCCTTGCATCGAAGGATGTAAGGTAAAAAAATTATGGCTTCTAGTCGACCTCTTCTAACATAAAATATATTGTTAGTAAAAAGTAGAAATAATTCTTGATACCAATTCTTTTATCCATTCTGATAACAGGACATGGTCTCTCGTAGTGTAATTTTGTAGCATAAATATGAAACCTATTTAAACAAAATTTAAGTTATTCAGATTTTTGTAAAAACATGTTACTTAAAAATTGTATTTCCGGAATATACTTGTTTCACTTTTCCAGATATAACATTGCGACAGAAAACGATTAAGTTTCAATATAACAATTTGCGTTTTGCGTGAAGCCCACACAGTTTCACCAGTCTCCTTATCTGTAATTGAGATAATAAAAACAATTTTAAGAACATACGAGGTTCCTTCCTTTATCTTTTTCACATTTGCGTATTCATGCATTTGAAATTATTTCCACTCTTGAACTAACCTCTAACAGAGATAAAGTTAATGGAAGTTGTTCCAACGCGATATCTGAAGACGACAACTGACAAGTGCCTTGTGTTAGCATTGTTCTACTAGCTTCCCTTCCATTCATTAAGTTCGAATTCAATTAAAATCGATGCATTCACTTTAGCATCTCTCCTTTGCCAATGGACTAACTACACTACATATTGGTTTACACTAATAGTTACGCCCATTGTAATGTCTGTCTCAGGATTCAGGATAATGAATTGCGCTTTAACTTCCATTAAATGAAACGAATATTTTCGTTTAGAAAGGCGTTACACCTTGGAACCCATTTTAATTGCGGATTAGTGTGCTATAAATTCACCAAATTAAGGCAGAGCAAAATTATGGTATTTATATTTTTATTTTATAAATATTAAAAATAGGAAAACAAAATTCTTAAAAGAAGAAAAATATACCAAAAATAGGATAGAGGCAGTCATATATAATGTTTAATTCAACTTTACACAGCATATGAAGAATTAGGCCTATATAATTAAAGAAGTTCTGAAGATGACTCCTAATAAGGTGAAACTAATCAACTTAGTTCACAATTAACACGTTAAAGTGATCACCATAAATCATATTCCTAAGCGAGATAATGTTAAAAGTTGTGTAATCAAGATGTACAACATATATATATATATATATATATATATATATATATATATATAGTGTGTTTCCGAGGTGGTGTTACAAACTTTCAGGGATGATTGCGAAGGGCACGTGTATCAATTTGAGATTTGGTACGGTAATGACTGAGTCGAGGGTTATAAGCAAAAATAGTTGTATGGAAATGGAGTTGTAATTTGGCACCACGTGCCCTCCTTCCCTTAACCTATGGAACAGTCATGGAAAGATGGTATGGGCCGGATGTCTCCAACCGAGTACTTGTCCCGATACAATCTGTGAGCTTGTCTACTGTTCCCATTGGCTCATCCGTATTCGAAAATTAGGTGTGCTTATTCCGCTCTCGTGTACTCCTTTCACTAGGACTGATCGACTGGACACTGCAACTTGTACACATACACTACTGTCTACAGACGTGCATATCAAGACCGACCATGTCCATTACACATCACACTACCTGCATTGCTTTAGTGTAGTTTCCTATCCCCATCCCTCAGACAGCGCACTGAATGGAATACTGTAAGTAGACAACGTAAACAACGTCAGATGAATACAGTATATGTAAGATGTGTAGATAAATACACACAAATAAGGTGTACAGAGGAATAAAATTATTTCATTTTTACACAACTATTTTTGCTTGTAACTTTCGACTCAGTCATTTCCGGACCAGGGTTCCTTATCTCAAATTGATACATGTGTCCGCCATCATCCCTGAAAATTTGTAATACCACCTCGAAAACATTCTATATATATATATATATATATATATATATATATATATATATATATATATATATAATATCAAATTAGATTATTGTAATATAAGCCCATTAATCAGGGTAAATCCACACAGGCCTATATAATACTGTATATCAGTTGAAAACTTAATGAATGTTATATATAATTGCACTTTCACACACAATTATTGATATAATATAGAGCAATTCCACGTGTAACTGACTGACATTTACAGTACACTTTGACACCAAAATGCCTGCCTAAATGGTATAACGGGTTGAAATTAGACTGTGTCACCGCAGGATTTGATATAGTAAAGTATACACTTAAGATACATATAAAAATAAACGCCTTTAATGGAAAAAGTATACTATTTATTTACGTCCAAAGTGTGTGTAACTGACTGACATAAATGTCAACTCTCTCTTCGGGTGAACATGGGTCTCCACAGATTTCTCCGAATTGTCATTCCTGATACAATTTTGCAAAATATAGTTCGGAAAGGAAATTGTAATCTTCAGTTTAAGTTGAAAACGACCTCCAAACCACGATTAGTAATGGAGTTATGGCGGAAAGAGTGATGTGTAACTGACTGACCTCATTCTGTAACTGACTGACATCTCTGAATTTTTAAATAAAGTTGCACTTACGGAACCGTAAATTAGTACAAAATAATAAGAAACTTGATAAGTAGTAAATTAACATAACGATTAATGTAAATGAATAATATGTTTTCCAGAATATAAAAATTAGTTTTCTTAACCATGCATCTTAAATGACACAAATTAATGCAGATACAAGTATTACATAGGCCTACTTAATAACATATGTATTTCTTTCTCTGTGATTAAATACTGTATATACAAGCCATACGTATTGGTGTTTAATTTTAGGACTATAAGAGTGTCACAGCAACCTTCACAGCGCTTATCACTCTACATGGCATCAACTCCCCAGCGTAAGACAGTATGTTACATTATCCAAGGGCGTTCCTAACATTCTGGCACTGACCTCCTTATCGATTACGATAAGGTGACGCAGATCACAGCTTGTATTTCCCATGCCTATGGCTCTTATATATTACGTTCATAATAATGGATTGGAATGTTGAGTTCTACTTTTAGATTGAATTTGAACCATTGGAATTAAACACGTAGAAGCACTCCACGGCACTCGTTGACTCACTTGTTTAGTCTAACAAGTATGTACGTCAGGAACACTGTCAATATGTCACTTGTTATCTGAACAAACTTTAGTTTCTTTCTACACACGGAACCTGTGGATCTTTCGCACTGATTGTTCACAAGACAGTTGTGCATATTCTATGACATAGGGATCTAACAGTTTCACGTAATGAACTCCATGAGTTGCCGGAATAGGTGCAAGATGTTCAAATCGTTTTCCAAGATACTTCTTTCCTTCGTCTATCTCAATTGTACTACCTCCTGAACAATAATTTGAATGTTTTTATTGCTCACAATGTTACAAAATTCTGTAGCCCTTTGTATCTTCTTCCCTGATTACGCAGCCATCCATGACATCCTTTTTACTTGGCCTCCAATCACATCCACGATATGACTGAAAGAAGTTCTATTCTATGTTAAATCCAAATATGCGAGCAAGAAATGTCACATTGCTCAATGTATAGGCCTACTTCTGTTTAAATGACTCGCTGCTCCATCTGAAAATATTTTTACCACCTCAATGTTCGGAAGAATCGCCAAAATTTCCGAAAACACTTATCGTAGGCAAACATACACTGCATATTTTTCGTGTGCTACATAATCTGACACTAATGCAGAGGATTTCTTCTGAACTTCCCTGTCACCTTCCTGTTTAAACCAGGCAACAGCATTAAATATTGAGACCTGCTTATTGCTCCAATGAGCTGCCTGAATCTCATTTTGCTCTTTTCAGGTGTAATTACTGCACATTTAATACCAGTTCACGTGTAACTTCACCAAGGCCTTCCAAGTAACTAAGTACGCTGTGAGAATGAACAGCATAACGACTGAGAGAGCGACATGTCAGTCACTCACAATGCCGTTGCGGAAAACGAAATCACTTTAGAAGAAAATGTTCTAATACTTTTTTATTGGTGATGAAGTAATAACACAGAATACCAAAGGAAATTTTAGTCTGTCAATTATTGTGCTGTTTGGAAGGGTTTTTGTATGTTTATTGTGACGGACTGACCGTAACTTACAATACAAATAATTATACTGATTTTAAGTTATTTAGGATCTTAGGATACTCCAACTAATTTCATATTTACTTCAAGGAAAGACCAAAATATATTAAAAAGACGGCTCGAAATAAAACAAATTTACATGTCCAAATTGTGACACGAAACATAAGTATCTATACGTGTTTCTTTAAGTGTCTGGAATATGATAAGATCTGCAGCACGTTATAGATTCAAAGAAAGAGTATTTGAAATATTATCTTACGAAATAAGGCAATTTAAAGTATAAAGAAACATATTTCTTCAACAAAAATAGTCCTACATCAATTTCCAGAAGATCACATCAGTATGACATTTTCGTGGAATTTCTCTATAATAATGCCTAATATTATAAGAAAATTATGAAAATATGTACAATCAATTAAATCGTTACACAATGTTAACAATGTGGAACTTAGTCTCTGGTGAAAGTTTAATTTCCGTTTAAAGGTGTGGTGTATTAAGGGGTTAGGTACAGCTTACAGCAGTAAAATTTTGGAAATATTCAACTATTTTTTCCTCCATTACGGTATCATGTACAATAATGAATATTAGTATGTGTAAAACAATGACTATCTACTATATTAAAAAATATTTTTACGGTTTAAAAAAATTTACATTTTTTTTTTCAAAATTCAGTTCACTGTGCAGTGATGAAGCGTTTCCCACATAACTCAAAACTATGCAACAGTCTGTGATAACATTTTTTGTGTGTATTTGTGCATATCATTTCTACAATATGATGCACGACCACTTCTCTACCTTTAATAGATTATTTGATAAAATATAAATTCATGTGAAAATAGTCAAATATCAGTATTTTCTTCTAACACAAAATATAAAAAAAAATATTATTTATTAAGGAATGTAGTTGAAAGAGCATGATATTGTAAACATGAGTTTCAGCAATAAAATAAAAGAGAGAGTACATGAAAAAATTTAACAAGTTTAAGAGTTATGAGGGAAACGCTTCATCACTGCACAGTGAACTACCATCATTATGAATTTAAAAAAAAATAATAATAAAAATATTAATAATAATTTTTCTAAATCGTAAAAATATTTTTTTCATATAGCAGAAGGACAGTGTTTCATACATACCAATTTTCATTATTGTACAAGATACAGTAATGGAGGAAAAAAATGTTGAATATTTTCAAAACATTTACTGCTGCAAGCTGTACCTAACCTCTTAAAAATATTTTAAGATTCGTAGTGAGTCATGGATGAAGAAATGTCCAACGTTCCGGAGCTAAGTATCGCTTTTATATTTAAGGAAGACTAATGAAAGGGGAACCTGCTTTTTGTATCAGAACGAAGATCTATTGTCCATTAGTGAATATTAAAGATGTTATCTCAAATTTTCCAGAAATACTGCACCATGACGAACACCGGGAAATCCTTAAATCACACTTACAAATGACATAATGTGAAAAATGCCCTCCTTTTGTATTAGTAATATTTAATGCTTAAATATACTGTTGTAATGTACTCACTACTTGATAGTAGACTTGTAACTTTAGAGAAGTAATTTCCAATTATTTATTATCCTTGTACACTGAATATTGTTTTCAAAAACGTGCCTCATTATTGAAGACTGCAATATTGTGATATTAAATTTAACAGCATATGGATTTAAACGATCTAGGTTGAAATTAAACCTTGAATATCTCCGCAACTATTTCATGTGGTTTGAAAATCTTAAAGTTTCAATTTTCTTTCAAGTTCCATATTTATTTTTAACATTAACAGTAATATTAGTATTTACATATGTCGCTATTTTTAATGTATAATAGTTTATTTAACACATCTTTTTTAAGTTAAAATCTGCGTGTAACGTATATCGAAGTATTTAATATATGTCACGTTTAAGTGGAGTGAACTACTGTTGTTAATATTATTTTAAATCCAAGTAATTTGTATGGAATGGTTTACATTGATTTCTTTGCAACACTACTATTGTACAAATTCAAAATAATAATACTGTTTTGGAGTAATTTTTAGCAAGTCGCTTTCTGTTTTACTTTCTACCAAACATTTGTTATTTTAAATTAAAATGTATATTTATTCAGCTGTATTCTTTGATTGATGTGTTTGTCAGACAGTACATCTCACTTGACGATATGTGTCAGAGGAAGAAAAATTGATGCATACATATGAAGTGTGATTAGTATAATATGTAACTAGTCAAGTATGTATGTAGTGGAGGGGGAAATGAACTGGCCACCTTACCGTTTATCTTCTTGCCTAGTTACCTCATGAGTGATGCCTTATTTTTGTCACTTATGAGGTTCATACCTGTCTTTGGATAGTTCACTAAACAACAACAATTTCATCTGTATGTTTCACTCATATATTAACATTAAGTCGCTATATCTGCCGCCTATTTTACAGCCCGCAAAGACTTTCAAAACTGAGGCGTAATTTATTTCACTAAGTTGTAGAGAGAGATACAATGATTCTGAGAGAAATTCTAAATTGTTCATTATCGACAAACAATTCTTCCTTTCTTACTCGTAGGTATACAAGCTAAGTGTCCACCTAGAAACTTTGTCTCTTAATCTGACCGCAGAAAATTGAATTTCACTTCTTATCAGATAATTAGGGCAATTTAATTCTTACCTTTAATCGATTTCACAACTTGAGAACATTCTAAGAATGTATCGCTTACGCACGTATGGAATTAAAACAACCCCGTCTAGTACTGCATTACTATGCAGATGGAAGAAAACAAATCTTTCAACCGTTCCAATGTTAGTTACGGCCATATTTGCCATACCTGAAAAAAAATATATATAAAAAAAATAATTTCACGATATTGAAACACGTGTAAATATCTAACGAGAAGTAGGCGTGAAATAATTATTTCTATAAAAGTAATATAGATATGATCTAAAATTTACAGATTGATATAAAATAACACGAGAAAGAAATTTCAGATGAGATAAACATACAAAATAAGTCTATAAGGATCCAAATCATTACTAACTTATTTTGACATTTAATATCCAATATGTAATTTCTAAATCAAACAAAATTATCTCTGATTGAAGTTCTGGCTGATATGTACATTTACGTATTATCGTAGAGAGAATCAAAATTCGTGACTCGCGAAATCACGAAAACATGAAAACCCAATAAACATACCGTAGTTTAAAACGTGGTTCACATAAAGAATATTATGTAATTACACGTTTCAACTCTGGAAACACTCACGAAAAATTGAAAAAAACTTTATGACTCTCGAATTTAGCATATTTTGTGTCGTCATTCGCGAAAAGACGCAATTTTTCACCAATTAATAAATACATAATCTAAATTTGGAAATTTTAGAAGTTCTGTTTGAAAAATGCACAAGGTTTGGAATGCTGGCGCTAGATGGTGTGAGTTGAAATGGTTCGTAAACTGTTTGATGCAACTGAAAGCAGTTTGAAACCTCTCTTTGATCAGGTGCGAACCTTAAAGAATCTATCACCTCATGTAGTAGTACAGGCATGCAGTGAACTGAAGGACATAGCTAAAAATAGTCCTGGACTTTCAGTGCGAGGAGGTTTGCTGTCGTTACGTGTAGATCACAGTGATTTTGTGGACGGAGCACTGCAAACTAAATGGGTTCCAGATTCTAATGTTGACTGCGAACGTTTTTTTTTTTCACAGTTCTCGTGTGTGCTAACAAATAAAAGAAGAAACCTTACAATGAGAAACTTAGAACTGTTGTCTCCGTACAACTTTGAATGTTAAATAATATTAAGTATCTTAGAATTGTTGCCAACGCAAAACTTTCAATATATAATTATAATTGTCAATTATCTTAAGCAACATTATAACTTAATAAAATAGGGTGAAAATTTCAGGTTTACTCAAGAAATTTTCATTTTCACTCAAGAATGTTTATCCTTTTTAACCAGGAATTTTAGCCCATTTTATTCAAGAATTTTGACTGTCTCTAAATCAGGCAGTAGCCTATATCTCACTTGACGATATGTGTCAGAGGAAGAACAATTTTATAGCTTGTATACATCTGAACTCTGATTAGTGTAATATGTAGCTAGTCAGCTATGTATGCAATGGAAGTGGAAAAAGAAATTGCCACTCTACCCCTTATCTCCTGGCCTACTTGCCTCATGAGTGAGGTCTGTTTGGTATCACGAGGTTCAAACCTGTCTTCGGGCAGTTGGCTAAACAGCAATATCATGATACGGTTTTAATAATAATAATAATAATAATAATAATAATAATAATAATAATAATAATAATAATAACCACCACCATCATCATCAACAGTCATGCCTTAGGTATTTGGTCCATTCATTATCTTTAAAGTTGATTTCGCCAATTCTTCTTTTGTTTCCAATTGGCTTTTATCCTTTAGGTGTCAAATTGTAGAATTTTTTATTATGCTTCTTCCTGGTATCCTTTCAGTATGCTATTTTCAGTTTTTTCAGCCTTTATTCACCTTTGTTTTCTTTTATTAAGACCAAATTTGCACAAATGTAATAAACTAGTGAAGTCATTACTTCATACATTTTCAGTGAAGTGCTTTCACCACATTTTCTTCCTAATGTTCCTCGAATAGTCAGGCAGAAGTAATTAAAATATATGTATAGTTTTCTATAACAAAAGAAATATGTGATAAGAAAATAAGTTGATATTAATTGGAAAATATTTGAATAAGTATAAAAAATTAATTATTTCAGTGGTAACATTTCACAAATATACTTAATTACAAATGGCTTTTAAGGAAACCGGAGGTTCATTGCCGCCCTCACATAAGCCCGCCATTGGTCCCTATCCTGTGCAAGATTAATCCAGTCTCTATCATAATATCCCACTTCCCTCAAATCCATTTTAATATTATCTTCCCATCTACGTCTCTACCTCCCCAAAAGGTCTCTTTCCTTCCGGTCTCCCAACTAACACTCTATATGCATTTTTGGATTCGTCCATACGTGCTACATGCTCTGCCAATCTCAAACGTCTGGATTTAATGTACCTAATTATGCAATGCGTGCAGTTCTGCGTTGTGTAACCTTCTCCATTCTCCTGTAACTTCATCCCTTTTAGCCCCAAGAACCTTATTCTCAAACAGTCTTAATCTCTGTTCCTCTCTCAAAGTGAAAGTCCAAATTTCACAAGCATAAAGAACAACCGGTAATATAACTGTTTTATAAATTCTAACTCTGAGATTTTTTGACAGCAGATTAGATGACAAAAGCTTCTCAACCGAATAATAACAGGGATTTCCCATATTTATTCTGCGTTTAATATCCTTCCGATTGTCATTTATATTTGTTACTTTTGCTCCAAGATGTTTGAATTTTTCCACCTCTTCGAAGGATAAATGTCGAATTTTTATATTTCCATTTCGAACAATATTCTGGTCACATAATCATATACTTTGTCTTTTCGGGATTTACTTCAAAACCTGTCGCTTTCCTTGCTTCAAGTAAAATTTTCGTGTTTTCCCTAATCGTTTGTGGATTTTCTCCTAACATATTCACGTCATCCGCATAGACAAGAGGCTGATGTAACCCGTTCAATTCCAGACCCTGTCTGTTATCTTGAACTTTCGTAATGGCATACCTAATCTAGAGCGAAGTTAAAAATTAAAAGTGATAGTGCATTTCCTTGCTTAGGCCGCAGTAAATTGGAAAAGCATCTGACACAAACTGACCTATACGGACTTTGCTGTGTTTCACTGAGACACATTTTAATTAATCGAACTCGTTTATTGGGAATACCAAATTCAATAAGAATATTATATAAAACGTCTCTCTTAACCGAATCATATGTTATTTTTAAATCTATGAATAGCTGATGCACTCTACCCTTATACTCCCAATTTTTCTTCAATATACGTCGAATACAAGAAATCTGATCAACTACACTGATGATCCCCAATAATTTCATCTACGTACGGAGTTAATCTTCTCAAAAGAATATTGGACAAAATTTTATACGACATCAATAAAAGTGATATTCCTCGAAAGTTACTGCAGTTAGTCATGTCCCCCTTCTTAAAAATAGGTACAATTATGGACTCTTTCCATTGTTCTAGTACAATTTCCTTTTCCCAAATAGCAAGTAGAAGCTTATAAATTTTTCCAGATAATGCGCTTCCAATCTCTCGTATAAATTCGGTTGGAATTCGATCAGTACCCGGAGACTTGTACTTTTTCAGATTTTCTATAGCATTTTCGACTTCAGAAAGTGTGGTTTCGGGTATAAATGGCTCAGCAGTTTGTATTTGAATTTCGTCCCGATCATTTCTATTTGGCCTATGTACATTTACTAGTTCCCTAAAATAGTTTTCCCATCTGTTCAATATTGAATGATTGTTATTGTATATTTCATTATTCAAAACCAGTTTGTAAAGTAATGCATTATGCTAAATTACCACTCAAAGGAATGTTTTCTTTTCTTTGGATGTGAGAAATGGACCATAAATAACAGGGATTATGGGAATTAGCATTTGAAAATATAAGAATTTAATAACCGTTACTAGTATTTACCATTCTATATACTCAATGAAATATGGATAGAAGCCGTTCCACGTTGGTTTAAGCATGACATTGGATGCGCTGTGGACGAAAGTGCATCTACTGCTTAAGATTCCACCTGCTACCGCCTTCGTAACCTGATCTAGAAAACAGAAGCTACGTGTGAAAGCTATATTAAGCGTTATACTCGTAAAACTATAGTAAAATGAAATCTAAAGTTTATGTTATTAGAATGAATGTAAATGATGTGAATATGAACATCATTTTCATGGACACGCGACTTTTAATTTATTGCATGATTATCTCTGTAAGGCTACTAACTTAATTAAAGCCTTAAAATAAATATAAAGTAACAGAAATAAAAACGTTTCCTATTATATGGACGAACGACTGTATGATGTAATGAGAATTTAGGAGGAACTAATTATTAAGATGATAGGTCTACTCCATCCATGACACATGGCAATCGCCATTCACTTTTTCTCTCAATACTGACATTTAATGAAATTTTATTACCCTATCTGTCTACTGACTTCCCACTCTACTGTCAACAACAAAAGAAGAATTTGAAGCACTATGAACATGATGTTTCTCGCCATCTTTTCCCTTCACATCTGGGGCCTGTAACCCAGCCAGGGACCACCCGAACCAAAGGACCAAAGTATCGAACCTTTTCATGTATTTATGACTTTCTTAATAGTTTTTCCGACACCCAGTCTGCACATTGAAATGGTCACGTAATTACGTCGTACACCAATAATACAACTATGAGGTCACAATTTGAAACTTATTTTCCAAGTAAATATGACGAATTTTCATGGGTTCGTGATCACTTTCATTGCGATAATGAAAATAACAAACTTTCATTGAGTGAAAGAGAGCACTTAATTGAACTCTCGAAAGACAACGGACTTAAAATGAAATTTAAAGCGGAAGGTGTGGTTAATTTCTGGACCTCATCACAAGTGAAAAGAGAATATCGTCGCTTAAGAATCAATACCGCGTAACTGACATTTTTGGTCAAAACCGTTTTTTTGCACAGATGGTACCTCCACTGCCATCTGCATGCATTGACAAGCGCGGGAATTTGATTGCATGAATGGCCTGCGTGCGAAGGAGGGGGGTACAATACCGCGTATCTGAAGTCACGAGAAGTCTGTAGGAAATACCGCGTATCTGACAACAGATAGGCTGTTATGTCTACTCCCTGCGCGCCCTCAGTACGGAAGCTGGTTCTCGTTACTGCCTTGTAAAATTGCATCAACAGTGTGTGATATTCTGAGAAGATTAAAGAAGTGTTCAGTTTCAATTATTTAAAAGGTAAATATAATAGAATTATTTCACTAATGTCAATTGAATGTTAGTTGAGCTGAATTGCCGCAGAATCTCCAAGTTCATTCACTGAAATACAGTACATTTAATATTTTATTATTATATAGGCCTACAGATACAAGAGAAGAAATGGACAATGAATCAGACAGTCAGTTTAGCGAGAACGAAATCCTATCTGTGCTATGTTCTGCATCCAAGACGGGAGAAACTTCTGTGAACATTAACAAAGGTATGGCATAAGAAGTATCACAGTTATTAAACGTTTATTTTTCTTCAGTTACGGAATCATAACAGCAAACTTAATTTAAATACTTAATATAAATAATCATGAATGGGCCACTAAAATAATTTGCGCTACATTCAGTGGTGCTGAGCTTGGTTCCTTCCATTTCCTCCGGTAGGAGGAAGATCTAAATTGATTATAATATTTACTACACATGTTTTTAAGCCATTTATATCACATTTATAAACACTAGTAATCTCATCTTATTCGTAGGTGTACTGCCTGATAATTCAAATGCAAAAGAAAACCGTCCTTCTCAAAATGGACTGCTGCAGATCAGGGATTATCCGTCCAGTGTTACCGGTAATGTTATGATCGTATTATGCAGTCTGGTATGATTTAAAGCAACACTATTAAAATAATACAGCTAGAAATAGGATAGGACAGAAACTGAAGACAATACCCCGTCAGTGAAGGATTTACACCAAATTTCGGATGCGTCTTCAGATGTAGACGACCCCGAAGAATTTGTGAGTGTTACTTATTCTACATCTTTACATTCGTCAGAACAAGGTAAAGAGAAGAATCTACAAGCGTTTCATGGAAATTTTCCAGAAAAGAAAAAGAAGTTCAAAGCCACAAAAGGGTAAGTGGAAGAAAATGAAAAATAGAAAACTTAGAATAGAAGAGGAAGCTTATCTTAGCTACAAGAGATCGAAAGGTGGCAAAGTAACACATGATACGGAAAGAGATGCAAGGAATTTGGGGCCAGAGTGTAGTTATAAAATGTGCCAAAATTCGAAAGTAAGGGGCTGTAATTTAATTTCTAATGAGAGAAGACATCTTTCAGGCATTCTGGAAAACTATGACTTGGGAACAGAGGACCGTTTACGTATCAAATCTACGAAAAGACCTGACAGTACAAATTCTGAATCGAGAAGAAAGAGAACATTTGTCTACAACCTAAAAGTTGATGAGAAAAAAATTCAGGTTTGCAAAAAGATGTTTCTATGTACATTGGGAATTAAAAAATGAACTGTGCGATATTGGTTAACTAATAGTACTGATGGCGTCCCTTCAGTAAAAAAAAAAAAAGTCATGTTCTCGTGCAAAAGCACAGGAAAAAAAAAGATTCGTAGCCTGCCTAAATTACCGTCACATTATTGTATATAGAACCGATTGTGCCATGGTTTTTATGATAGTATTCCACATTAGGGTTACTCAAGGATTACTTTTTGTAATTTCAGCATAGGCCTATAATTATTTCTTTATTGTGTTTAACGAATATTGTATCTGAAAAATTATCATCATTATTATATTTTTATATGATTTCCTTTTCATTATTCGCAAGTCAGTCAAGTCCATTGTCAATAATAATAATAATAATAATAATTATTATTATTATTATTATTATTAATTATTTTATTATAAAATTATATTTGTCAGCAACGTTTTAGTAACAATTCTACTTATCTATTCAAATACGTAGTATGAAAATAAAGTACCTGGTTCAGATTGTAATAATAATAATAATAATAATAATAATAATAATAATAATAATAATTATTATTATTATTATTATTATTATTATTATAACAATAAACATTGAACTGTGTCTTCCTTTTCCTTTCCCGTAGTTTCAGCATTTGATTGACTAAGAATGCAGCAATAATTGTCTGGAACGTAATCTAGTGCTGATTCAAGCTACAGCTTACCGACCTTGACCTCAAGTCAGATGGTAGGACAACAATTCAGATAACACATTGACACATACAAGAGCACGAATAATATTTCCAGAAGGCAGTTTTCACGCAAAGAAAACGTTTGTCAGCATGTGTCCTGAAGCTGCTAAAGTTGCCTCACAATACCGCGTAACTAACAAAATGTAGTCAACGGCAGAGTTCCAATACCGCGTAAGTGACATGGCCAAATGTCTACGGCCACGATCATCCATTTTCACTTAGTTACAAATTAGTTATGCTATTTCATAGCCATACACCACTTTTCAAGACTATTGCGTTATTTTTATGGTTTTTATTTGGTTTTTTCCTTCTCCTGTAAAATTTACATTTTGTCAGTTACGCGGTGTTGGTTCTTAAGCGACGATATAGTGAATTGTACAATGATGCTTTAGAGATTACAATTCAGTTTACTTCTACGTATCTGTGTGAGAAAGGATTTTCATCACTAATTCTAATAAAAACAAAGTACCGAAATCGACTTGATGTATGTGACGATCTCCGACTTAAGCTTGCCAGCATACATCCAAGTATAGAATAATTGTGCAAGAATCTCATTAATGTGAGTACCAACATTTATTCATTTTTTTAGTTAATTAGTTAAAGATTATCTAAACTCTAATACCTTGAATCATTAAAAAAAATACGAAAAGTAAATTTCTTCTCTTAACATTAATTTAATTAGTTAATACTAATATAAAATTAATTGAATTAAATTAATGTTAATTAATTGATTCTATTTTAAAATATAAGTATACTAGAATTAAAATATACTACAAAAATGATACATTTGCTTTCAAAAGGAAAAAGAGTAAGGTGGTCCGCGAAACATTTCTGACTTAAAAAAGTGGTCCCCACTTCAAAAAAGTTTGAGAAGCGCTGGTCTACTCTATTATAAATCAAAATTATAATAGAACACTGTGAAAGAGATCGAATGACATTACATGGGAAGTAACGTGCCGAAAAACTCATTTCACATAGATTATGATGGTAATAACGACAATGATTTTTCGATAGCTTATATAGTGAAAGATTCGGGACAAAGGAAGAATAGACTTTAAGAAGACAGAGTATGAAGTGGTTGTGCGTGACACCACGGAGATAGCTGTTACGGGATGGTCGTGGTTACAATTGATCGTAATAAAGGTCTGGAGAGTGCCTAATTGAGCTGAAATCTGTATGTTCTGCTATGATTTTAATGATAGATACAACTGTTTACATCGTAGTAACTTTGAATTCAATCTGTATTTAATTAAACTTGGCTAAATCAATATTGCACTAGCTCATTTCAGTGATTTCCTATTATCAAGTATCCAATTATTTCAACGTATCACAATAACATCACATGGGATTACGAGATTGCAGCATTATCGTTGAGCACCAAAGGTAAATAAAAAATGTACATTACCTTACAATGTTCAAATGTTAATAATTATATAATTATTCAAAAACTAAAAATTAAATACCAGATTACTCTCTATCCTTTTGGAGTGCTCATAAATGTTCTTATATATATGCTCATGTGTTGAGTTTCTGCCGAAAGACTGAGTTAATGCGGAACAACCGCCATCACAGGATAAGGATAATGCTTGCTGACATCTTAAGACAACAAGAATTAGAAGTCCATGAAGAAGTGCATTGTATCTCGGAAGATGATTCAAGAAGACGAGTAGATATTGTTTTCATTGATAGAAAAAAGAACACAGGAACAATATTAGACCGACTATCAGGTTTGAAAGAGATGCACAACTGCCAAAACTTACTGACGATGAAAAGAGAATCATCTATGAATTTTGCATTTCTTATTTTAGCAAGCAGTATAACATCATGGCTAATCGTTGGTCAATACGTGGACTTATATTTGGAGTTCGTGGTACCAACTGCAAATACACCTATAACCTTTTAAAATAAAAAAGATTCACATTTTACAATGTTGAGAAATCCTTAGAGAAATTCTAAAAGACTCAATGCAAATTTTGCAGTTTAAGCTCTATTTCAAGTAATTGTATATATTTTCATTGTACATTTTTATATATGTCTTTGTTTTCTGGATCCTTGTGTTCACCCTTATTGAAGGGCAGATGGTTTTATTTTATAAATCCGATATATATATATATATATAGCACTTACTCTGATGCTTTAATAGATTACAATAACTTCTAAGAGTTTAATTAATTTACTCATACACGAATGAATTTATTATTTAACAAACGAATCTATAAAAATATTGAATTAATATTTAAATAAAGTGAATCTTCTACATTCAAACCCCCCTAAAGACCATTTTATTCATCATTGAGGTACTCCCATATATTGCTAAATTCTAATGGTTTATATATGAAAGTACAGGAATTTAATCTCAAAGTATTTATAGCGTTTGTAGACTACACCAAGGCTTTCGATTCTGTAGAACACAAATATATCTGGCAAGCTCTCGCAAACCAGGGGATTCCAAGCATATACATCAGGCTCCTAGCAAAGCTGTACGAGGGGTGTAAAGCAAGAATAATGACGGAGAGAGAGGGCAAAAACTTTGAACTAGGCAGAGGAGTGAAACAGGGAGACCCGCTCTCTCCGAAGCTCTTAACATGCTTGCTTGAAAACCAATTCAGGAAACTGAATTGGGAAAGTAAATACGGTATCACCATAGATGGACTGAGAATGACCCACCTCCGGTTCGCAGACGATATAATATTGGTAGCGAAATCAGCAGCAGATCTAAAACAGATGCTTGAAGAATTGTGCAGGATCAACAAAGAGGCAGGCTTATCCATGAACCCAGAAAAGACGAAACTAATGACTAACGCGTCTGAAGACCGAATCAACTTAAATGGCCAGCCACTAGAATATGTGGAAGATTATACCTACCTGGGCCAGAACCTGTCCTTCTCCAGCAATTCAGAGAAAGAAATAAAGAGACGAATCAGCATGGCATGGAAGAATTTCTGGTCTCTAAAGTTCATACTTACAGACAAATTCCAGAAGCTAAGCATAAAGGTTGAGACCCTGGAAAAATGTGTACTACCAGTCCTACTGTATGGATGCCAAACCTGGTCCCTAACGTCAAAACAGAGGCGTATGCTTCAAACCTGCCAACGCAGTATGGAAAGAAAAATCCTGCAACTTTCTCTGAGGAACAAAGTAAGGAACGAGGAGCTACGTAACCGTACCGGCATGAAAGACGTCCTAAACACCGCAGAAAGCCTGAAGTAGAAATGGGGAGGGCACGTGGTAAGGATGGACCACAGACGATGGACGCACAGACTGACATTGTGGGATCCCAGGATCGGCAGAAGAAGAGTGGGACGCCTGACAACTAGATGGGCCGATTTCTTCAAGAAGAAGGCAGGACCACATTGGACGAGGAGTACAAGAGACAGACAGCTGTGGAGAAATCTAGAAGCCACCGTCCTCAGTGTGTAGTGTGGTGCGAATCTTACAAGTGCATGTAGTGTTTGTGTACATAGACCACTCCTTAGGATCGGCTCACCTAACGAGTGAAGTCTACTGAACCAAGCCCTGTCAATCAGGAGGCCCTTGCCCTTACGGGATTTAGCAGGCTAAATTTATGTATTTATTAATGGTTTATATAGTTTGAATTCAAAAAATAATTAAATTTTAAGCAAAAGGTTTGTTAAAAGTCGCTGTTAGATTGAAAATTCACTCTATTTGTCACCAGTTACTGTCAAAATCCATTAAATTATGAAAGTGGATATAGGGTTCAAGTAATACATTGAATGAGTGATTACTGCATTTGAATGAACTAATGTAAATGAACGAAAGTGTATATGAATGCATGAATTAAAGAGTAAATTAAGAAATATCCAATTAAAAAACTATCGAATAACTGAATCGCTTAATAAATCATGAATCTATCAAATCAAGTCGCTATAAATCGACATTCTTCATAATTTAGTGAGAAGTTTGATAAACCTCGCTGTCTAAGAAATTAATTAAAGAGGCTGAAGTAAAAATTTGTTTTACTTGACATGGCGGATTTCTCTTCAAATCCTGATCCTCTCCCATAATTAAAATTCATTCTAAAATACAAACAAGACAAAATTCTTTCTGAATATGTAAAGTAAGAGTGAATTTTGTTCTTATATGGTAGTGAATGTAGAAAATGTTAAAATGATGCCGAGCGAAACGAAAGTATATACTGATGTTCAGTCGGGTTTGTGAAGGGATCACTGTTCATTCGGAATTTAATGGATGCTAGTTTTGTATTGTTATACTGCATTATAATAGTTATTTCGACACAGTACATCTTTTTTTCTGTTTAAAAAGTAAACCTTTCGTATGGAGTTGAGTTGGGATCTAGCAAAGGTACTATGAAGATGTAGTAAAATATCGCCAATAAAATCTGCAGCTTTGCTTGTGCTTATAAAATAACTCGGAGATGACTATTTTTCAGTCAAAAACGAAAATATACCTATGGTGTAGCCTAAGTTAATAAGCGTCATAATTTACAAAAACATTGTGGTTCTAAAAGACACATCAACATATGGAATTGTTTAATGATTTGATTTCGGATCAATACACTTTTTATTATGACTTTTATCTGATGCCGATATGTGCGAATATTCCGTTCCATAAAGTTGAGAATCCACATTTTAAATACTTCATTGGAAATTATACGTTTAGAAAACTGCCGACTCCAACAACTATGCAAACATAATATTTAATTTCGTGTTATTAAATAACTTTAAATTCCATACCTTCAGCTGTTGGTAACAATAAAAGTGTTAAACTACAACCCAAGAGTGTTATTGAAAAAATCCTGCTTATTCGAAATTCTGTCAAGTGCAATATGAACTAAATGATGATCAGACACAAGATTGTAATAAATAAAAACTAATTAAATGGCGATCTTACTCGTGTTAATTATGTAAGCATGTGCGGCTTACAGCTGTTTCGGTCCTAGTAGGCTCTGAGGATGGTGTTAAGTAGCACTGAAACAGCTGTAAGCCGCACATGCTTACATAATTAACACGAGTAAGATCGCCATTTAATCAATTATTTATATTCAAGTGTTAAAAGTCGTGTACGAAAGATTCAACATGGAAATAAAAACTATTTCAAATTCGCACCAATAACATCGTGTGATATGATGTCGAAAGAACATTTTCTTGTTTGAGTGACAATCGAAACTGGTTCATATTTGGCAATTTACGAATGTACACAACTGTACATTGTAACAAAATTACTGACACTTAAAGTATACCATTATTATTTAGGATATGCAACCACTTTCTACAAAGGAGAAAGTTAAGTAAGTCACTTTCGTAAATGTGTTTTACCCTACTTGTTTTAGTTACCTGATTCTACCGAGCAATCCTTTGATTCAATCACAGCAGTGCTCTTTAAAAGTCTCTTTACTACCAGTGGCGGCTCGTGAACTTGTGGATTGGGAGAGCTGCAGTAGATTTTGGTACGTACAAATTTCACTTCTTGATACCATTATTAATAAGTATAGGACAGAAATAAATGCACTATATATCGAAAACTTTCTGATTTAGTTGGGAGATGTCTGTGGCATCACTTGCTAACCGCTAAAAAGAAAACCAATACCATCGATTTCAGTCTGAATTTCTGATCGGCAGACACTCAACATGCAATCTAACAGTTCATTCTGAATTGTTTTAGAATTACCTTTAAACAGTGCCATGTTCCAAATGATTTTTGAGAGGCCCGTTTAGATTACTCACGAACTGTAGCAACCCACGAAATACACCAGAGTCCTTCGAATCGTTTTTTCATCATGTCTCCTATGGGGAAGTTCATATTGGCCACAAAATTTCATACAATCAATATTTTTAAAAATAATTTCACGATTTTTTTCTCACTTCTTGATTATATTTGAGAATGTTTGTTCTGTTCGTTTCACTCAATTGCGCAGCATTATTAGTTTTGCCTAACATAGCCAATGAAACAACATTTTTCAGGTGAGATTGCGAAGATTCGTGCTTTTTAATTTTTAGGGGCAAATGTCCTAAATCTGTCACACCACTCCTAGTCTATGCAGTATCACCACCGAAGAGGAGGCAACCACAAATACTCAGCGTAAATTTCATTGTTTCTATTTCGGCTGGATGAAGCTTGAGTAAGATTTAAGTCGGGTAACGAACGACCCTTTAATTTCACTTCATTACATCAATTTTCTCCGCAAGGGAAAGCTCAGAAAAATATAATTAATTTCCTGTAATTCACACACACTCATGCTTGCACATTTCCACTTGTTAAGTTACGGTACTAAAAAGTCACACCAAAGTAACACCCAGATATACTAATAATCAACAATTTTCTAAAATTGGAAAAGAAGTCTCTTTCGTATTTTACGTGCTATATCAAAAGGATTATACTCCTGCAATCATTTTGAATTAAGGAAAATATTAGGTTCTGCTGGAGACTGGATATATACGTAATAATAAGGTAAAAGAGAATATTAATTTCTTATATTAACTCGATAAGGTTCTACAACAATAAGTATGTGAAGAGAAAATAAAAATGTTGTCATTAAGTTTCAAGGGAATAGAGAATCCATTTGACATAGCATTACAACAGCGGTGTGGGAGGAGAAGAAATATCTTCCCTTGTCGCCTGGCTCTGCAAGCCACTGCAGCGAAATATGGGTTTTAAACAGCGGCAGTTTCCCTCTGCTTCCCTTCACCTCTCTACCCCCTGTCCTAGCAAGACACACTCTCTATGATCTGTCCCACCCTGCAGATACCAGGACTTTGAATGCAGTGTCAATTCCAGTACAGTCGAAGCGCAAAAAGATAATGCATAAGATAATAGTACATATTCCCGGCCAGATGAAATATAAAGCAATTTACCAATAAAAGCTGTAAGAATTCTTCTACAAGTTAAAATAAGAATTATTTTTATTTTCCTGTCAAAGCAGGGAGTGCTGCAGCTCCACAGCTCTTATGGACGAGCCGCCCCTTTTTACTACACTCAGTTTATGTAAACAACACGACTTGTATAATACGCGACGTAGTTAACTTCATAGGTTCTGTGTCTAAACTTCCATCCTTACTTATCACCAGGCTTCGGTCCTGGGCACAGAAAAGCATGAAGTTCAGAATGCACGGACATTGTGTTGTTTTGGTCGAGTGGAGTGGGAGATGGAGCGCGCCGTTACTTCGTGTTTCAACATGTAAACAGTCCGTCACAGTACGGCACAAAATATATTTCACCCTGTACAGATGCAGTATATACAGTACATTCCTAGTGTAGACAATAAATGTCTACCATTAAAGTACAGGGACATCATTTTATTTTTACTTCAATTTTTATTGTACCTGAGTTTTTTAATGTACTTCATCCCACCCCCTCTACTAGTAAACTTCCAATCGTTCTCCACACAGAACCAAGCGTATACAGTCAAAGTCGCCTTACGGTCATAGTAAACACAAACAGTACTGAGTTAGTGAGTATAGTACGTTCCAGAAATATGTTCGCTTCAATATTGAATCATATTTTCGCACAGGTACTGTCGCCGGTTTGGCTATGTCGCATCCCGGTTTCCCCCACCCACTTCTGCCCGTCCCTTTGTGGCTGGGCTGTCTTAGTTCTTTTCTGAAAACATTAATTTCTGTTAGGAATTGGACGTCTAGGTAATATACAACTGTTTAAAATAACTTAAATAAAAGGGTCTCGTTAAGTAATTAACTGTCATGTGATTTCCCCCCTTTCTACGACTCTACGACTAAACCACTTGGATGGACAGTAATTAGCATGTCTAAATAATTTTTTATCTTTTCGGATCGGGCAGAAGTGAAGATTGAATTTACAGTACGTAAAGTACTCTTTTATAAAGTAGGTACACAATTATTTCAACATGAGTTACTAGTACGAAAGACGAAACTGGTAATTGGAATTAGGTATAATAGTCTATGTGCAATAATATGAAAAAAAGAACTGAAACCTGTATAGAAATGAACGGCCACCATTTTCAAATATGTGTTTAAATATCCATATTATGATTATTTTTCAATTTAACTTCATTCTCTATATTGTAGGCTAATGTGCTGTAGACAGTATAATATACACTGCATAATGAATACGTCCGAACGGACAGCTCAGTTCGAGAGTAAAAACACTTATTGTTAATACTTTACTGTGTTTTGATTAAACAAAAACCTAATGAAAATTATCAAACTCAAAATCGCGATATTTCCTACTTTACGTAAATGAATGAACTACTTTTCACCCCTCTTATAGCTAGTAAAGCGATTTGTTTGTATTTTACGCCAGTATCATCGAACTCCAATCGTGGAAGGGGGTAACAAACGGTGTGTCCGGTTCACAACCTCTAAGCCAAAGGTATAGCCAGGATAATATTAGAAATGCCAGTAATAATAAAATGATTTCCCTTTATTAACGTGAGTTGTAACCTTCAATCAGGTGTCCCTACGCCGAAGCCTGTTACACGTACCGGAGCCAAGCAGCAATAGGCCTACACACAACGGTAATGCCCATTACGGACCCACCTGTGCTGTTGCAGTCGGGTGACTGCACACGGGTTATGACGTCATTTATGCTCCATGTATTCTAAACCTCATACTGGTTACTCTGTGTCCCTAGGCCGAAGCCTGCTTATCACACTGAAATGGAACATTGAATTACTTCATAAGAAAGAATACTTCTTCCACTACCGTAATCAAGAGTAACAAAATCATGAGCGAATTCTTCCTTCCCAATTCATCTTCATGATCAAAGTTAGCTCTTTTCGAATCATCATTTCTTGTAGCATGATATGCTCTTGTTCCAATATTTGTTGTATTTATGGACTTCTTCATTCTTTTTCTCAGTCTTTTATATGTGTAGCTTAATATCAAAGGCGGATATCTAACCCTCATATCGAAATTTAGATAGCTGTGGTTTCTTATACAATTTCTCATGCTCTTTTCAGTTATGAAGAAACCATATGCGAACTCTAACACTACATTTATAAAAATAAATTGTGTTAAAATACTACAAAGAACACTGTGAAACAAAAAAGTGCCTCTAGATCAAAACTATGGAGACGACAGATGCCAGAGTTTGATATTAAACTACTCAATTATCACGTCTATCGTCTTATCTGCAGTCGTATACGTACCAATTTGCAGTGTAGGATTTTTTTCATTTTTAATACTAGTGTTCCATTAGCTATTCTCACAAACTACAATTTTTGTTTGTTGTAAAGACATCCAACTACTTGATGTACATGTTTACAATTTGCACTAATATTGATCATAAGTTGAATGATTAAAATTTCGGCCGATATATTTCTACTTTAATCCTTCTATTTAGAAATAATCCAGTATAGGGCAGCTAAATTTGTTAAAGGTAAAAGAGAAGATGGAAACGATACGATAAAAGGACTTAAATCGGAACCATTGGAAAACAGACGTGGAAAACTAGAATAACAACATTGTATAGAGCACATCTAGGTCAGAAAGCATGGGTAGACATAACTGCTCGGTTAGAGAAGCCAACGTACTATGGTAGGAACGATCATGATTTTAAAATCAAATATAGGAAACAGAAAACGGATGTAGGTAAATTCTCATTTTTAAATAGAATTATAAATGATTGGAATGACCTACCTGCAGCTGTCTTTGAGGGCTGTCCTTCCTTAAGGAGATTCCAGAAGAACTTAAAAAGTTGTGTATAAAGTGCAAATTAAAATTAAAGTGACATTTAACATTTAATTTTTTAAGGTGGCATGTATTTATTTAGCCTGACGAGTTACTCCCTTGGTTTGAATTGTAAATTATATAAAAATTGCATGTAATAGGGTCTTAGACTAGAAATGTTTAGCTTAAATGTAGTTCTGTTTATAAGTATGCATAAGGGTGTAATTATTTGTCTTATTTGAACTGTTGTATCAGTGAAGCGAGGTGAGTCAGTGAAGTTATGGTTTTACAGTGCAGTGAATAGTTCCGATCAGTGATAATTTATAGCGTGAATGAAACGTGTTCTATAGTGTCAGTGAAATGTGTTATAGAGTGTCAGTGTAGTGTGTCCTAAAGTGTCAGTGAAATGCGTCATAGTGCCACTACAGTGAGTGAGATGAGTGTAAAGTGAATGACTATTGAAACTTATGTAGGGCCTATAAATATGTAGGTTATATTGTAAAATTAGGTTATTTTATATTTTATTATTACTTGTAATTATTGTGTTAAATTGTATTGTGTATTCTTATTGTATTGTGTATATAATTGTATTGTGTATTGTAATTTTATATGTATTTTTTATATTCTGCATACCACTGCCACCGGGTGCTTGCCCACTTGCAGTGTAAATAAATAAATACATAAAAATACATTTAATTTCTGTGATTCACTTCCTATAAGAGCACTGAAGTTAACATAATTGTCTGTTGTTGGTTAGTCAACTGTTCAAAGACTGGTTGGAACCTCATATATGACGCAAATAAGGCATAACTCATGAGTAGAGTCCTGCGTTTGGTTACCTAGAGCCTCGGAGTAATCCGCAACAATGCAGATATGTGTGGAATATAGCACGGCTACATATTTCAGTCCTGCTGTTAAGCGAACATGCCGGAATAAAACAAAGCTAGGCGCTAGAATATCAGCGCTCTAATAGAAGGATTTGGTAGCGAGCACTTCATTAGGAAAAGAGAAAATGTATTTTAGCAATAAGAAGTAGGAATTTTTCATTTTAAACATTTAAAATATTTACAGTCACTCGTAATCGTGAAGCAAGTAGTCAGTGTAATTAATTTTGTTTTGATTGTGATTTATTGTATTATTGTAATTTCCACCTTTTACTTACTTACTGTATTTATTTGTTTCCTCATTCACATTCACTCATTCACTCATAGATGTGTACATACTCGTACATAGGCTGTGTCCAGTTACAACGTCCACGTGTGAAAAAAGTAGGCCTATTCATAAATAATTTATATAATCTGGCATTAGAGACGGTAACACATGAAGGCAAAAAAAATCATAATTATTTCTAAATGAAAAAGTTTAAATTTCCGGGTCGAAATAGAGGGTGATTCATGAGGATTTACCGTCCTTTACGGAGCTTATTTCTGAAGACATTTTGAGCAAAAAGTGTCATATTAACATAGTTCCTCTTCTCAATATTTTCAGAGTTACACTAATTTAAAGTTGTTTGTAAAATACGTTTTTGCTTTAGTTTGAAAGAAAACGAATAAGTTAATACAAATAGAGAATGAACCATTCAGAAGTATCATTTCTTTAATTGGAAAGTATTATGAAGCTAAAAATGTGCTGTGAACTCCTTAATTGTTTCGTACAGTCATCTTTTTTCTATTTCAAACTAGATAATTTCATAATTCTTACGCATTTATCACAACAATTATTACAAATCACACCACTTCCACCGACTTAATTATTTGCGGTTCAATTTTGCATCCTAATTTACAATATTGGAGAGTTTACAACACATTTTAAAAAATGTCGCCGTCCGCTTGAGTACACTTGGCCGCACGCTTGTGAACGGCACTCGTCGCGCTACGTGACTGCATACGGCTATCTTTGATTTCCGTAGCGTTCGCGCTGGCAGCTGACTGCACGCTGACCAAGATCACGCGTTCACAACAATGCGTTCCAATAACGAAACGTAACTCTGTAAATATTGAGAATAGGTCTCATGTTTATATAACATTTTTTGCTCAGAATGTCTTCGGAAATAAGCTCCGTAAAGGACTGTAAATCCTCGTGAATCACTCTGAATATTTTATATACTGCAATATTAAGGGGACACTCAACTTAAAAATTGGAGAAAAAGTGTCATAGATATGAAAAATTAAATTTCTACACTAATTTACGTGACAGAACTAAATCAATACGCAGAATTTTTCCCCTATTCATTGAGAAGTCACAGTCAAATGCACAAAGCCAAAAAATAAAAAATGATAATTGAAAGTGATATTTCAATTAATGATTGATTAAAAATTGAAATATTTTTTATTTTGATAAGTATTGGATCTAATGAGCTGAGATTTTGCATGTTACTTTCTATGTGTATATTAAACTTTTTCTCCAAATTTGAAAAAGATTGGTCAAATAGGAAAAAAGTTCCAAAATATACGTAGTTGAGTGTCCCCTTAACTCGTTTCCAATTGTGAATATAAAATTTCATTCCTTTCAGTAATTTATATCATTTACTTCAAACTCATTTTCACTTTTATAAAATATACTCGTAATTATTTATTTTAAAAAGTTAAATTTAAATATTAAAAACTCTGTAAATAGAAACAATGAGCATTGGTTTTTAATTTTTAGACGAAAAAAATAGATTGTGAAACAAAAAAGTAGCCCTATATAGAATCTAGATACCTTTTACTTTGTCCATAAAGTGGTTTTAAATAAATATTTCGTTTATTAATAAATCCACATAACAGTATATTTTGTACATGAGTAGTGTTCTCATTGTTCAGTGCTATATGCAGGTTTTGCCAAGCGGCCCGATATGAGTCTTGAGACTCCTTACTTGTAGTCTCGGAGTCCGGAGCCAGTTGGAGTCCATCAGTTTACCGGAGCACAGTAGTGGATAGCAGAATGTCCGGCTCTACCAATTCCAGATCCCTGCTTGGGATGATTATCTGGTTGGGTTTTTTCCGAAGTTTTCCTCAATCGTAAGGCGAATTCCAGGTAATCTATGGCGAATCCTCGGCCTCATCTCGCCAAATACCATCTCGCTATCACCAATATTATCGACGCTAAATAACCTCGTATTTGATACAGCGTCGTTGAATAACCGACTAAAAAATGTTTGCTTATAGAGGAGAATGGTAATCCATTATGTCTTCTATGCCAGAAGTCGTTTTCAAGTATGAGGATTAGTAATATTAGTCAACATTATGAAATATATAATGAATCTAAATGTGGGCATGTTTTTGAAAACGAAATACGTGTTTTTCTTAAGAGATTAAAAGCAGGAAGACAAACAGCAATAATTTTGTTGTAGTGCAATGTTTTATTATTATTATTATTATTATTATTATTATTATTATTATTATTATTATTATTATTATTATTAAAGGCTTAATTATTATTTTTTTATTTTCAAATTTACGGATTTATACACACGTGTAGGAATTTTGGATATATCAGTAGGCCGTTGTATTGTTTAATTTTAGATTTTTGATTAACATTTATATTGGTGATTGATGCGGTGATGAATCATGACATATAAATTTCCAATCCGGAATTTGTCTTTGTGACTGAAGGAAACCATGAAAAATCCCAGTAAGATTGGTCGGCCATGAGGTTCGAAGCCGGGACCTCCCGAATACCATCTGAGGCGACTCGCTCGCTGCATAGTTCTTATAACCGTATTATTATTATTATTATTATTATTATTATTATTATTATTATTATTATTATTATTATTATTATTTGCTGCTGTCTCATGTAGTCCTGGCGTCACATGTCATTGTGATGTTCAGTTTTACGTAAGACAATCCGAAATGGCATGCTGCTTAGCACTAAGGAGTGCAAAGGCAAGCAAACCATAAAGGAAGGTGAATTTTTTAAAATAATTATTGGCTGCAGTATGAAGCGTTCTGTGTTAAAAGAATTACTTTCGTTTAAGTCAATAAGTATATCCAACCATACTATATCCCGTAGTGTTGAAGATATGATACAAGATCTCAAACGGCAACTACAAGAAAAAGCTAATGCTTTCATATGTTATTCGATCGTCCTTGTTAAAAGGACCGATATGGTGATATCACCCAATTAGCTATCTTTATTCGGGGAGTTAACGGAAACCTCGAAGTCACAGAAGAACTTCTATTATATTGAATGAGTACAGTAGTGGCAAATAAAACCGGACCGATCCTTGTAGCTGATATCAGAGTCACAGATTCAAATTTTGCTAGTCACAAAACACAACCATCTTGTATAATTAATTGTAACAATGAAATTTATTGCATTTTTTCGATTCTTACCGTCTTTTGTTTCCGTCAGTGCCTCATACTTACAGACGAAAAAACTTTGAGAGTTTTATTGTCATCTGGCATCTACGTTTTTTCTACGTTTATTCGGAAAAGATAACTGCATATTTTTAGATTAAATAGCAGTACATACCTCTCGCTTCACTATCCATTTTGAAATTACCACAATTTGGCACAATACACAGCACAGGATTCTTTTCTATCAGCTACAAGGGTCGGTCCGGTTTTTTTTTTCCCACTACTGTACATTTGAGAGTTTATACTACTGTAATTAGCATGTATATTGATTAAATATTAATATGACGAGTGTTTCAATCAGAGTGCTGCATTGGAGTTAAATCGCTCGCTTGAACTCGGTCGAGTGTCGCACCCTCGAGTGAGATACGATCGGTCGTGATACGCTCGTAATAAACAGAAGCACAGTACAAGGTCATCTCACCGACATGTCTTATCTTGTATGGAAGGCGACAGATAAGATACACATTGTTTTGCTCGCACGGTAAAAATAAGGCTTTATTTTCTGCATTTATGACAAACGTTTAATGGAACAGTCAATGGAACGTACCAAAACAGGAACATGAAGTTATAAATAAAATAGAATGAAAAACTTCGATATACAGTTATTATTGCTAATTAATAATTAAGGCATTGACATGGGAAAGGT
The DNA here is from genome assembly GCF_040183065.1 of Periplaneta americana. Lineage (NCBI taxonomy): Eukaryota > Metazoa > Arthropoda > Insecta > Blattodea > Blattidae > Periplaneta > Periplaneta americana. The sequence goes on along the minus strand of NC_091132.1, from coordinate 129,181,882 downwards.
CGTAACTGCCAAAAATTCGAATTTTTAGGCTTTTTATTGAGAAGGTAGTAAATAGCCATGTCAATGGCACAGAGAAGGTAGTATGTCCGTATGTAATGAAACGAAGTTGGAAACGTAGTCACTAGATGTTGTAAGTTGTATGTGCACAGCTGTTGGCGCGGAGAAGGTAGTAACTCCTTTTACAACATCAGAGAGTGTCTAGACAAATATAGGCTGATAACTGTGCAAGGCAGAATAAGAATCGGATGATTCTAATTCCAAGAAACATTTTGATTCAGTGGACTTGAAATTTCTGGTTTCAGAACATTCCTACATGCCATGTGATAGGGAATTTGGCATCATAGAGAAAAGAAAAAAAAAAAAAAGATGCAAGACCATGGTTCCAGAAGAGGTAAGACCTAATAATGTAATAATGATGAAGGATGAGGATTTCTTCTACTTTTCTGCAGAATGTGACAAGTTTTTGAATACAACTCCTATCAAAATCAGCACCCTCAACTGGATTAGACTCTCAAGAGCTGATTTTCCTCTAATAAAAACAAGACAGTCATTTAATGACCTCGAAATGTGGACAGAGCACAGGATTTTTAAGAAAGGACAGTCATTAACGTCAATCACTAACTTGCAGCGTTTGCAACGCCTTGAAAGAAGACCAGTCGTCCCTGGTGCCAAAAAGAGAGACTTGTTATCTATGTTAGACTTCCTCGATGAAAAGTATCATGTATTTTACCGAAAAATTTGTGCATAATATATAAATAACGTTAATTCTCAGTTTGGCTAAGGAGTGATTTCAATGTTGTATTTTCATAAAATAGGATTTCACAGATAAATCTGTGCCAGACTTTTCAAATTTCATATGTAACACAAACATGAGTGTATGCTTTTCATTTAAAGCAGTTTCTGTAATAATGTAAGTGAGAAAGTGTTAATAAATTTGTTTTTTGCTTCCCCTGAAAAATTTTGTTTTTGGCAGTTACTACCTTACCCATGTCAGCGCCTCAATTATTCAATATTTGATTTACCACATATATAATATGATAGGTCATACATAGTGTTCCGCCTATATACTGCGACAATGTAGAAACGTTTTACAAAATATTATTGATATAGCAGTAGATTAATAACAATATTAGTACAGAGATAACGTCACAGAAAATGTAATAAAACGAATAATCATGGTGCACAACTGTTACAGACGCAAAGATTGATACACTAATTATTAGATATTATTATTATTATTATTATTATTATTATTATTATTATTATTATTATTATTATTATTATTATTATTATTATTATTAGAAAACTTGATACAGTTCTTGCATTATCGTGATTGTGTTCTCCGTTTATAATAATTGCATTTACATCCAATAACATCTATCAGATGTGGCAAAAACAAAATCACTCCTGTGTGGAAAAAAAAAAAAAAGAAAAAGAAAAACATTTACCTACAACATTTATATTACATTTTAAAGCAAGTTATGTAGTTGTACTATGGAGAGGTTAGTTAAACACTGCAAAGTTTTGAAATGATAATCATCTATGATGTTACTACACAGTTCATCACTGTAACAAGAACGAATGTCTAACGCTCGGCTTATGCCGTTCGAGGATTTATCGCTCGTGACAATTTTACCCATCATGCATGTGCGCTACCTATGGGATTATGCTATGAACTACTTAGCGCTCGAGCGAAAACGTCCGATGCAGACCTCTGGTTTCAATGAATATTTGAGGAGAAAGAAAGAGAGTAAGTGAGGGTTACGCGTACAGGAAAAATATTGAGTAATACGCTACTGCTATCTTCATGTGTTTTCTGTATTCTCCCTCCTAGTGCGTCATAGCGAGACTCACTTACATAAAGACTGACTCCGTAGCTTGACTCAGCAATCCCTGGTCTAAAGAAATAAGCAGATGTAAACACATGAAACTGAGCGGGAAACAAGTCAGAGCTCTCTGTTCCTAACGAAACTGCGTAGTAGATTTATGATCCATGCACACTTAACTTGTACTCAAAATAACCAAACGCAAGATTCTACCCACGAGGCAACTAAGCCGGGAGATAACGGGGTAGAGTTACCAGTTCGTTTGTCCCCTCAATTGCATATAGCTCACCAGTAACAATGTAACATATTACTAAAGTTCGAAGGTTTAGCCCCTATTCCAGCCCGCAGTGTGTACTGTCGGTGACTCAGGAGAAGACGAGAGCGGACTGAAGAGGAAGGGATGTGAACAGATACCGTACAACACGTCAATATTTGTAATGTAGTAAGCGGAACATTAGCTCTCCTTCTGTTCAACTTAGCTTTAATTTCCATACGCATTGTTACTCATGTTTCCTGCACGAGTAATAACCTGGCTACTGGGATGCTTATCTGAGCGATGTTTATAATAATCAACAGCGATAGTCAAGAAGGTCACATTCTTGCCCCTCGTCTTCTCCTGAGTAACGGACAGTATTATTACCAGACATCGGATTCTAGGGCAAATGCCTATTTTGTTTCTTTAGGAGAAAAGTAAAAATAATTATTAATATTTGTCTTTCATGGAAATTGAAAGGTATTCAAAGAGTTTTATAGTGCCCTAAAATGCCCTAAAACGGTTATTAGAGCCTAATTTGTTAATATTCGCCTAAAAATGCCTAACTCACTGTAAAGTTTCGCATTTTACTCTTACTTTTTATACTTTATACATGCAATCACTGCGAAATTTAAGGCATTTAAAAAGTGGAAAGTTTGCTTCACACCGGCCATTGATAAAGGAAACAAAATGTTTTGAATCTCACGGCACTCGCAATAGATTTCACCGAATTTAACATGTTTGGAGGCATAAATGCCGACAAAGAACCAACCTTAGTTTTGAAGCAGGCAACAATCACAACATGTGCTGCTACCGATTCAGAGATATACTATACTATAAAAATGACTGTTTTCGGTCTGAAACCGATTAGCTGTACTGCCCTTCAGAGTGTCATAAAATCACAATTTTTGGAGAAAGAGTGTTTTTGAAATATTTATGAAAAGTCGTAAAACTGTGAATTAGTAGGGTAAACCGTTACAAAATATTTAAAAGAATGGCCCTCCTAGTGTTAACACTACCAGGAAATGCAACAATAAGTGGAACTTTGTATTTTTGTCCAATTGAATCTCAATAACAACGGTTCATTTGAATGCTCGTTAACAGTTGCTCTTTCCCTCACCTTATTTGTGTTGAGAAGTTTTGAGCGGTAGGACGTTTTCCTGTGAAGTTTAACGCGATAATGCCGAAAAATATAAGTGCAAAATCTACATTGATCCGGCAATGGCTAACAGAATATTCAGAATTCACTTATTATGGAAAAAATAATATTCTGCAAGATTTGTAGTAAACAGGTATGTAACAATAGTTGAAATATATAAAGTCTATTAATTTTAATGAGTAGGCCTATAATATTTATACACTGACTGAGCTATCCTGAGGTATAATTCTTTTTAAGACCACTACACTTTAACCTTTTAAATTCCGATAGTTAAAGTATTTGCAGGTCATTAAAATTTTGATTGTTCGAACCCACTAACTTTGTGATAGAAATACGGCAATATAACAATTAGGATTTTATTTTAATTCAGTTTACTTTACATTTTTAGATTTCGCAAGAAAAGAAGTGCCACCTAAAGCAGCATGTGCAAGGAGCGGCTCATAAGGCTAAAGCTCAGCAGAAAAATCAACTGCAACAAACTTTACTAACACAGCCTACTTCATCCAATCTCAGCAGCAATTTATATGCTGATTTAACCAGAGCGTTTGTTGCTGCTAACATTCCCTGGAATGCAATTGAAAATCCGGTTTTAAGACAGTTTTTACAAAAATACTGCAAACAAAATATCCCATCTTAGTCGACCCTAAGAAAAAATTACTTAGACAGAATATACAATGAAACTTTAGCTTCCATTCGGGAGGATATAGGTGATTCTTACATATGGGTCTCTGTGGATGAAACCTCAGATGCTATGAATAGGTATATAGCAAATATGGTAGTAGGAAAACTTAGTCCTGATGGACCTTCGATTCCACACCTCGTATGTGTTAAGGAACTTTCGAAAGTGAATAGCCAAGCCATTGCTTATTTTGTAAATAAAGGCCTACAGTCTTTATACTCAGGTGATATAGACGATTCTAAAGTTCTGTTGTTTTGTACTGATGCTGCCTCATACATGGTTGCTGCAGCTCCACTTCTTAAAGCATTTTTTCCTAACCTCACGCATGTAACCTGTCTAGCACATGGCCTTCACAGGGTTTCTGAAACAATCCGGAATGAATTTCCTCTTGTCAATTCGTTTATTTCTAACACAAAAAAATGTTTTTGTAAAGCCCCATCCAGGATTTCAATATTCAGAGAGAACTTTCCAGATATCCCACTCCCACCTCAGCCGGTTGTTACACGATGGGGAACCTGGATTCAGTCAGTGGTGTATTATTCTAAGTATTTTAAAGAAGTGGTCACAGTTATTGATAAATTACCTGAAACTGATAGTGCAGCGTGTGTGAAAGCAGTGAAAGATTGTCTGAATAACTCACGAGTGAAAAACGATATTGCCTACATAACATCAAACTTTTCTTTCATACCTGCAAGCATTGAACAATTAGGACGTGAAAAACAATCTCTTTGTAGCCAAATAGCAATAGTAAAGGAAGCTCAAGTGAACATACATTCTGCTTTGGGCGAAACTGGGAAAAAAAATTAAAAATAAGTGGGACAACGTATTAAATAAGAATGTAGGATTTTCACTGTTGGAAAAAGTATCAAGAGTGATATCGGGGGAAAGTGTAAATGTTCCAGTAAGTATTGATGTTTCTATTGTACCTAATTTAAAATTTGCGCCTCTCACATCAGTTTCGGTTGAAAGAAGTTTTTTTGCTTTGAAAATGATCCTCAGTGACAAAAGGCAAAGGTTAACTTTGGAGAATTTAGAAAAAAATTCTGGTGGTGTACTGTGCAGATAATTATAATAAAGTCTGAGCATGGAACTGAATTTCAGTAACTTAAAATGAGTAATCTTGATATCAATAATCATTATTTCATTAGTTTCAATATATTAAATTTGTGCAGCTCTGTTTATAAATATAATATAGTATTCTTTTTTAATGTTTAAACATACTTTTTTGTGTGTATTTTAGTGTATAACTAAAAATTTCAGTGACAGAAATAAGTATGATACCTTGATGTGCCTAAAATGCCTATTTTCATTAAAATAGAGCCTAATTTTACAAATTTTGAGCTTATTTTAGGCGCCTAAAACTGCAATTTTTAGTGCCTAAAAATCCGATGTCTAATTATTACGTTTGTTTACTGTTATGTCATGCATCTGGCACGTACAGTCAACTCACAAAAATACTGATGCACAGAAGAACCTCTTGCCCCAGGCAACCCGGTCAGTCTGATAGGATTTGTCCGTGCGTAATAATATGATTAATATAGGCAGTAAACTGGTAATTAATGTTGTTGCATATATTGTCGTTCAGAAAACATATATATAATAATAATAATAATAATGATTTATTTTAGCTGGCAGAGTTAAGGCCGTAAGGCCTTCTCTTCCACTCAACCAGCAAAAAGTGTATATACATATGCATGAACTTACAAAGAATCCAACAATTTGATTGAGATGAGAGTTACATGTATACAAAAGTTATTTACAAATTAAACAACAAAATACTATGAACTATTAATTAAACACTGAAATAAACTGTGTAGCAGAATTAAACTAAAATACATAGAATGTTAATATATTTCAAATAATATTAGATAATAGAAAGAGATTATTACGAGACAATTAAAATACAGCACAATCAGGATGATGTCTAAAGAAAAAAGTAACAATGTAGTCAGTGATAGTTTAAATCAGTATGATTGGAGTGAAATGCTAATAAGGTTATCTTTTAAGCTGTTCTTAAAGGTGTTTATTGTCTTGCAGCCCCTAATACTTTGTGACAAGGAATTCCATTGACGCGAGGTGGATATTGTAAAAGATGATGAATAACAAGATGTTCTATGAAGAGGTATACTTAGCGTGCCATATATAGGCAGTTGTACACGTGAAATAACATTTAAATTATATAAAGCAACAGGAATATGTACATTGTCACAATCTGAAACAAAACATTATTTTGCTTAAAGAACATAAATGTGCATAGTATGGGATACAAACATAGTAATTATATTATTTACATTTTACATTACTTTTTACATCTTCGATTATTTATATATTTACATTACATACACATGCAAACACGACGAAGACCATAGTTATCGGAAGAAAACTAAAAAAGATAAACTTGCGAATTGGAAATGAGGCAGTGAAACAAGTGTACAGCTTCAAATATTTGTTGTGTTCTATATGCTGCCAGAAATTCAAGAGAATAGCAATGGGAAAGGAAGCTTTTAGCAGAAAAAGGAGCATCTTCTGCGAATATTTGGAAAATGAACTAAGAAAGAGACTAATGAAGTGCTTTGTGTGGAGTGTGGCATTGTATCGGGAAGAAACATTGACATCACGACGAACTGAAGAGAAACGACTAAAAGCATTTGAAATGTGCATATGGAGAAGAATGAAGCATGTGAAATGAAGAGACAAAACAAGAAATGAAGCTGTGCTAGAAAGAGTGAATGAAGAAAGAATAATTGGCTGGTCTACTGGCTCAGAAGGAACTACCTACTTTAGGGTGCACTGGAAGGAATGGTGAACGGGAGAAATGTTCGGGGCAGAAGAATATATCAGATGATAGATAACATTATAATACATGATTCAAGATTGTTTAACTTATAACCTCATCCAATAGTGGGGCTATAGCAATGTCCTGTTTTCACTACAATCAGCATTGCAGTGAGCTACAGTGTACCTACGTACATTCTTAAAGTCTAGAAGAAAATTTTCTGCGATGCTCATTCAGGCAGAGTTTGTATTGTGAAAAGGAGTGTTCCACAACACAAGACGTAATAGGAGGATATCTGAAGTAAGGGATATCACTTCACACGAGTTATATTCCTGCAGGTTTGCATCTGTAGAACCAGTCAACATAATTATTGTCTCATATAACGATATTACTACATAGTAACATTATTCTTAAGTACCTACAGTAAAACCTTGCTAAAACGTACCCTCTATAACAAGGAAACCTGCACAAACGAAAAATAAATTTGGGAACGGAATGGCTTTCTACGTAAAGTAATACTTTAAGACGGAAAACTGTCTTAAGACAAAACGGAATTATTTTTGGGCACCATTTAGGTAAAAAAAAAAAAACCTGACTAAAACGGATAATTTTAAGCGTAAGTATTGCTAAATTCTTTCAAACCGTTTTTAATTTTGCGATAATACTGTATGAAGCATGAGATAACTTTTTGTGTGACTGTACATGCAATGATCTGGAAGGCTTTCGCTATTCTTTGTCAGGCGTTGGGGGTGAAGCTTCTCTAACCATGTCACTATTCTGTGCTTATTGTCAAGGATCTGGGCAGGTTATTGATCTCGTGTACCGTTACTTCTTCTAACCTTCTTGCATTTTCGTTCATTTATTCTTAATTTTGTGCTAAGAAGCGAATACAGTGATAAAGTACAGTGAGAGTAGAATAAAACTGTGAATAATTATTGTAGTATAGAGTCAGTTTAGTTTCACATTTCCGTTTATTTATTCTGAGTTTTGTGTTAATATGCCAATACAGTGGTAAATACACTTTGAATTGATGCAGGACGCGAAGGAAATCCTACAACGTTTTCTTAAAAAAAAAAAAAAAAGTCGCGGCAATGCACTTTAAAAGAAATGTGGGGGCCAAGAAACTAGGGCGCAGAGAGAGGGAGAGAGAGAGGCTGCATTACGTAAGATAATAATTATGAAAATAAAATTCACTTTGCATGTATTGTAGTAACTTATATTTAAAATTATTTCTTCATTGTGTTCTTCCTACATTGAGCATATTGTAGTAGTCTATTCTTAGTTTTGCCAAAACTCAACCCTTTGTAAAACGAAAGCCTGTGAAAACGGAAAAAAAATTCTGGAATGATCGCGTTTCGTTTTAGGTAGGTTTTACTGTATATTAACAAGTTCAATGTTCTAGGTTTGCGACACTTGTTCTGTTACGTAACCCATTAAGGTTATGTGAAATATTGTCCAGTTGTTTTTAGAGTTTCAGTCATTTGCAACTGTGATGTTTCTAAAATGCTGATAGTTTCAGAAATAACTGAAAAGTTGTGATTAATCATATTATTAAGCACGGACAAATCCTATTAGACTGACGGCGTTGCTGGAACTTTACAGGCCCTACCGCATGAGTATCTTCGTGAGTTTACTGTATATACGTACTGACGCATCGCGCAGCAGTGAACAGACGTAATGCTACACGATGTAGACTCGAACAGGGGCTAAACCCACGGACTCCATATTTTTACACTAATCAGACTTCAGATGTGTACCAACAATATTGTTCTTTCTTCGACACATATCGTCAAGTAAGATGTAATGTCTGCAAATATAGGTCTACATATCAGCCAGAACCTCAATTAGAGATACATAATTATATAATAATTTTAACTATCTTCTCATCTTGTTTTATTTAAGCTGAACTCAAGATACATAATTATTATTAATCAATTATTAATATAGGTGTTCCCCAAGGCACAGTTCTAGGTCCTATTCTATTTTTAATATATATTAATGACTTATTAAAAATTGACTTACAACAATACAATGGTGTTCACTATTCTTATGCAGATGACACAGTTTTACTTTTTGTTGGAAAAACCTGGTATGATGCATATAATAATTCAAATAATAGACTTAAATTAATAAAAAAATGGTTTGGCATAAATTATCTTTCTATCAATGTAAATAAAACCATAATTATTGCATTCTCATTATCTGAAAAATGTAACAAACCTCCTACATCCATATTAAGTATTAAATTACATAATTCTGAATGTTGTCTTATACAGTGTAAATGTCCGATTATTAAAGAGTCCTCTGAAGTTAAGTATTTAGGCATAATTTTCGATAATAATTAAAAATGGAACCAACACATTAATTACCTTTGTAGTAAATTACGTAAAATAGTATATTATGTTTTATTGAGGAATTACTTGTCAATAAGTTTATTACGCACGATATATTTAACTTTATTTCAATCGGTAATTATGCATGGAATTATAGGAATTGGGTAGCTCATTTAAATCCAATTTTAATCCACTTTATTTATTACACAAGAAAATAATTAAAATATGTCTTCATAAACCTATTGATTTACCATCTCAAAATTTGTTTTTAGACTTTGATGTACTTAACGTAAGACAAATTTATTATATTGTATTAATAAAATACATACATAAAAATCGAAATAATTTTGAATTTTATTCTCATAGTTATGAAACAAAAGGTACGAATTCTTTAAGATTGTTTGAACCAAAATGCAACACTGTTACAGTATTTAATCATAGTAGTAATTTAGGCCCAAGAATATAATTATAATAAATTTATATTTAAATATCCTAATCTTGTCAATTCTAATAGTTCTAGTATTAAATTTAAAAAGATATGTATGGATTTTATAAAAATTGAAAAATTGTAAATTTAAATTTACAGTATATACTATAATTGTATAGTAGACATAAGAAAAATTGTATTGTATAATTATTAATTTCAATTCAGGAATCCGCCCATGAGCACGAGTTTTACTCTTTCAGGAGCGAGCTAAAGTTTTTCTGTATATGTATATTACATTGTAAGTTACAATTATTAGTAAATAATAAATATATAAAATAAAATAAATAAATAAATATTGAAATGTATATATTAATCGGTTCCTTAAAGAGCAGTTGCTTATAGTCCATGGAATTGATAATAACAACATGGTATTGGGTGAAATAATTTCGAGAAGTTATCAGAGAATTAATTACGGAATTCAGTTGGGAAAACCTCGAGAAATACCAAACGTGGCAACATATCTTGACGGGATTATATATTACTTTTCATGTTTATTAATTATTTGTGGATTATATATATTTTTTAAATATTCAATATTATTTTATATAGAATTCACACCTGGAAATAGTTCTGAATACTTCATTTTTTTTTAAAAGCTGTATACAGGTAACAACAGAAGTAGCAATAGAATACGGAGAAAGTGTGAGTATTAAGAAGTCTTGGATTACAGGAACAATTCTGAAGAAGATGGAGGAAAGGAGAAAGTGAAAAAATACAAACAAAGAAAAAGCCAGCATAAATTATAGGATATTAGACAACTAACTAAATAGAGAAACTGATAAGGTGATCGAAGACTGGATAAAAACAGCAATGTGAAGAAATAGAGGATTTAGAGAGAAAAGGAAGATATGATTTAATGTACGGTGAAGTTAAATGTTTGGACATAACAAATAAGAAGAGGAATTCCATGTGTTTATTGAAGACGAAATCAGAAATGAAATGTATTTATTTACACAGCAAGTGGGCAAACACCCGGTGGCAGTGGTAAATTAATCACATACAACAATTATATATTGTGTATTAATTGAATTGTGTATCAAATGTTTTATTGTGCATCAATTATAATTACAATACATAATAATTACAATCAATAATAGTTAAAATAACCTAATTTTCCATTACAATCTGCATGTGTATAGGCCCTACATAATTTTGACATTGGTAATGATACTGTTCCATTTCACTTTCCACTATTGTCCGTAGTATTATCAGGTTATTCATTATTCGGTCTATTAATAGGCTGACCTCCATTTTGTTCTATACTTTTAAAAATGGAACGGATATCTCGCGAACTGACTGTCACATGATATAATACACATCATATAATACACTTCACTGACACTATAACTTATCACCGATCGAAACTGTAATCAGGTTCACGTAACTGTAGTTCCTAAAAGTATAATTTGGCAGTATCTTCAGTGTGGCAACTAATACCAGTTATCACCAGAGGAAAAAATCACAATGCTACGTACTGAAGTAATGGTAATAATAATAATAATAATAATAATAATAATAATAATAATAATAATAATAATAATAATAGCAATAATAATTAACAATAACAATGTCTTGCTTATTTACCACATCTCATCTTTAGCTTGCGAGGTGTTTTCTAAATGGTTCAATAAAATTATGAAATTGTATATTTTCCTCCTGGACGTCTCGCATATTATGTTGTTAATTAGGATTAGTATGATCGAATATTGAAATTTATTTTGTGTGGCAACATGAAATTCATTGTTTTAACTAAACAGTTTAAGATTGATTGTACCTAACCTAAAAATGTAGTTTGATCACGTGAAACGATTAGTACAAATTTCGAAAACAGAACACCACTGTTACAAGTACTTTCTCGGAGAAATCACTACCACGCTATTTCCTTCCTTGGACATTTTAATAAAATCTAAACACGAAAGAATTTAATTAAAGTGTCAAATATATTTACGTGCATGTTTCACACGAAGTAGGTCTATAAGCTATTTAGTATTTAATTACACTTACCTGAATATAGAGTTGAACTGGAATCACTACGCAATAGAACTGAATTGTGTATTAATATTAATACCGATATTACTAATTAATTATTAATTCACAAGCCTAGGTACTTGCATTTTCATCAGTTTACTTTACTGCAAAGCGAAGTTATTGCTGCCAACATAAGATAGAAAATAACGTCCAGTTGTAGTATCTGTCAGTACCCGAAAATCGAAACGATGTTGGTAAAAGAAAATTCAACCTGAGAGCTAGAAAATCACTATAATCCACTAGCATATTTAGTAATAGGGAAAAATAGGTTTCATCCTTAGAGTATTAAGTAAGCTGACCCGGACTATATTCACTGCCAGTGTAAACCATAACTTCACTTCCTAGTTCTCATCCAACAAACACGCGTATACATTGAATAACAATCTCGTACAAAACTAATGAAAACGAATTATAATATTCTACACCACGTCTATATAGTAGATAATTCTTTAATGAGAAACACAAAATATTACTATGGAAAACTTCTGGTCACACACTATTTTATTACACTCCTTCTAGACAGAAGATCTACATTAAATATATCTTTGAATACTATTGCTGATATCCAAAAACTACGGCGCTGCCACTAAATGGAAAAACAAAACATTGAAACAAAAATATATATTCACATGATGAGTTATTTATATTACTAAATACATAATCATACTCAGCAAGCACACCAACGTTGACGCACAACTATTAACACTCACATTATAATACTAATATGATATGATATGATTTATTTCGTCACAGCACTTCTTCACATGTAATGGTGTACCTCACATTTCTGTATCCGGTGCTACCATTAGCATATTATTACAATAACACATTATTTGCAGTACACGTCTACACACATACTCCAAATTACCCTATGTACCTTTTTTTATTACTTATAACACTAATATATGAGCCGTTGAGCGCAGAAGTGGTGTAAGTCAAAAATGGGTAATGAGGGTTAAAGTAAACATTCTGTAAAATATAGCGCAAAGAAGCAATTAATATTCGATTTATTTAAGCTATTAGTTGTCAATGGATAGCAAGAAGGTCATATTAATTGCTACTTTGCGCTGTATTTTACAGAAATTTTAATTTAAACCTCATTACCCAATTTTGACTTATACCACTTTTTCTCTGAACGGCTCATATGAGAACTAACATACATAACGTAGCCTAGTACACTTAATGATACTATAACACTATGAGCACATGCAGCTACGTAATAATACACAGCAGTGTTTTTATATGATATAAAAAAACATAGTATATACAGAGGGTTTCCGGGTTGGTGTTACAAATTTTCAGGGGTGACGGGAAGGGCATATGTATCAATTTGAGATGAGGAACCCTGGTCCGGAAATGACTGGGCAGAAAATTATAAGCAAAAATAGTTGTGTGGAAATGGAATTGTAATTTCGCACCACGTGCCCTCCTTCCCTTAACCTTTGGAACAGTTGTGGACAGATGGTATGGGCCCGATGTCTCCTACGTGTATGCTTGTCTCGATACAATCTGTGAGTTTGTCTACTGTTCCCATTGGCTCATCCGTATTCGAAAATCAGGTCTGCACATTCCGCTTTCGTGTACTCCTCCATTTCACTAGGACTGATCGACTGGACACTGCAACTTGTACACATACACTGCTGACTACAGACGTGCATATCAGGACCGACCATGTCCGTTACACATTACGCTATCTGCATTGCTTTAGTGTAGTTTCCTGTCCCCACCCCTCAGACAGCGCACTGAATGGAATACTATAATTAGACAACGGAGACAACGTCAGATGAATACAGTATGTGTAAGATGTATAGATAAATACAAATAAATAAGGTGTACAGAGAAATAAAATTATTTCATTTCCACACAACTATTTTTGCTTGTAACTTTCGACTCAGTCATTTCCGGACCAGGATTTCTTATCTCAAATTGATACATGTGATCTTCCCCATCATCCCTGAAAGATTGTAACGCTAGCCCGGAAATATCATATATATAAATGAAAGCTTGTAATGTAATATAATTTATATTAAGTTTTGTACTTTTAACATTTAAGTTTTTAACTCTATTGACATTGATATTCAAATGGTATGCAGAAAAAGAGGTTAACATATTGCAATTTGTAAAACGACAAACGTATCTGATGATGTCGTAATTAAGAGCGATGAAAATTTAATACTAACATTTAAATATGTAATATAAAGGAATTGTACCTTGAATATAGCATGTTAAGTCACTGACGGAAAAATAATAAATCCACTTAATTGAATTTCAAAGACATCTGAAAATTTCCTCAAAAATGAATTGCAAAATAACTTCACTATCTCACTTCGCTTCTCTGATACAACAGTTCAAATAATACACACAATTATTACACCCTTACTGTTCCGTAGAATCATACTTATAAACTACATTAAACTAAAAAAATTCTATTCTAAGACTCTTTTATAAGCTATTTTAAACTAATTTACTATTCAAACCAAGGGAATAACTCGTCAGGCTAAGTAAATACATGTTACCTTAAGTAATGTAATGTATCTTTCTATAAAATATACACTTTATGCACAACTTTTAAAGTTATTTTTGAATCTCCTTATGGAAGAACAGCTCTCAAAGACCGCTGGAGGTAGGTCAACAGGCAAACAAGGAATCCTGAACAGATGAACGAAATATGTAAAAAAGTTATATGAGACAGAGAATCGTCATAAAACTTAGCCATATAAGATGAAGCAGCCATATCAGAAGACGGAAAATAATTTTCTATTCTAAAAGAAGAAGTAGAGCTAGCGCTTAGGGAAATGAAGAATGGAAAGCAACAGGAGTTGATGGATTCCCCATTGAATTAGAGAAATGCTTCAGTGAAGACAAGAAGGAAATTCTATCATTATGCAATGATATAGATCAGAAAGGGGAATGGCTTGAAGACAGTCAATACTGAAGATAGATAATGCCAAGAAATGTAATGAATTCAGGACTACCAGCCCTTAGGCGGAGATACATGGGTTCGTAGGGGGGTATTGCTCTCCCTAAAGTCCGAGTGATATAGGAACCGTCTCTCTCTAGCAAGAGATATGAAGAAAGAATAATTCTACAAATTAATATACAAATCAACGTTTACGTAAAGGTTATGTTATTAAGTAGAGCCTATAAGCATTCATTATGCGATTTACCTTTCTATAATATGGATAAGAAGGAATTGGGACAAACCCAAAATAAAAGTTTTACAGAGTTCATTCAGTTCACTTCATGTGACAATGAGTTTGCGAGATACTCGTTCCATTTTTAAAAGTATAGAACAAAATGGAAGTAAACCTGTTAATCTAATCTTCTGTCCTTAAATACTAACAAAACTACCTATATTCCATTTTCTTTAACAACGAAAGGTTTACCTCCACCTATGAATAATTATCACTTAGTAATATATAATAATCATGTAATGAATTAACAAATTATTATTATAATTGGCCATATCTAAACCTTCCACACAAGTTAAATATTTAGGAATTATTATAGATCGGCACTTACGTTGGGATAAACAAATTGATTTCATGTGTACAATTATAAGAATGACAATTTATAAATTCATAATACTTCGAAATTATATCACTAAGGAGGCATTGAGAAGCTTGGTACAATCATTAATAAAATATGGTATACTAAATTGGGGTGGAGTAGCATAATCTGTACTCAATCCATTAATTTTATTACACAGAAGATTAATAAAAATTTGTCTGACCAAAAATATGGATTACCCAACAAATTTAATTTATACAGATTTTAATGTATTGCCTATTGAAGAAATTTATAAATATAGTTTATGCTCGACCATGCCGAAATGTAGTAATTATACACCTAGTAGTAGCCCTTTAATGCACCTCATTAAAGTACACCTATTCATTATAATTCAGTTGTTCAGCCAATGAGAAATCACCTTTGTATCATTATAAAACCGCAAGTATCGATTATTCTCGGATATGCAATCGAAAGATAATTAGCGAAACGTCACGGAGGCTAGAAATCCAATACTGTCGCAGAAAGTTATGTTCTGTTACTATACTAATTAGCGTTAATTGTAAATAATATTCAAATAAATTCAATTTGTCATCTTGTTTTTCAATTCTAAATCAATTTCCAGGTTATATCAAGACTAATGTTCATTTTATTCTCTAGATTATATCAAGGACAAAAATCAATACTTTCGCGTCTGCGCACATCTCACAATTCAGATCAGTTCCACTCATCACTTACATAACCATAACATGAATACTTATGAATAATTTCAAGTTAGAAATATGGTCGAGAATAAAAAGTCGTATGAAACTTGCCTATAATGGTAATTAAGACGCTCGAATGAAAATTATGAAACTCGCTTGCGCTCGTTTCATAAACAAACATACTCACGTCTTAATTACTACCATTATAGGCTCGTTGCATAATGTACTATTACTACCTTACTACCACAGAAATCAAATAAAACATAAATCTAATCGACATGAATATTGCACTCTAAGACAAAAGTCTACTTTCCCATTAATTAAGCCTAAATGTCATAAAAGTGCAGCTCTTAAACATGGTGCCAGTTTCGGCCCAAGACTTTATAATAAAATTACAAATCATTTTCCAAATTTGAAATATTTTAAAATTGAAGCTTTTAATAAATTTGTAAAATTATCCACGCTATATAATATTAACAAATGTATTTTTACCTTTTATTTCTGTCTAATATATTCATGTTTTTATTGAATATCACTGGCTTCTGTCGGATTGTCAATTTATATTAAATGTGTATTTTTCTCTCTTTTTCTCTTTCTTCTTTATTCTTGCTCTTGTGTTGTATTTATTGGTTTAAATTAAGTTACTTACTGTATTTAGTAAACTGTCCTTGTAAATTTTTTGTTATATTATTGACTAAGACCACACCGTACAAGAGCCTGGCTCTTACGGTAGTGGCTAGAAACATTTGTTTTATAAATGTAATTTGTACTGACTAGCTAGCTAGTTAAATAAATAAATAAATAAATAAATAAATAAATAAATAATAGACCTAATAATGAATAACCTCATAATACTACTGATAATAGTGGAAGTGTTGATTGATCTGAAATAGCATTTAATCTACAGTTAGTGACCATACAAATGATGAAGTGGAGAAAGATGAAGCTTTCTACAGAAACAATGTTGGCACAGCTCTTTACACAAGGATCTAAGGCTCGTGTTAAGGTAAATCGACAATTTTGTTTGTTATAATCTTATAATTGACGTTTTTCTGTACTTAGCTAAGCAATGTATAGGTTTCAGAGGACACAATCAATGTTTATTTTTTCATTGTGTTTGTACTGTGCACTGCAGTAGTAACTAATAGTTTATTTTACTGGGAAACGAACTGGTCGGGATTCAAATCTATTTTGGGACAAGTTACCTGATTGGAGTTTTTTTTTTTTTTTTAATTTTTCGTCAAGTATGCAAATTGAAGTAGAATTGCTGAGTAACTCCAAAAGTTACTTATGTTATGATGTGACCAGTGTTAAGTCCAGCCAATGTAAGAACTTTTTTGTTTGTTCTCTTCTGTGTACAAAAATGTGTTATTAAGTTCTTGTAAGATTCATCTGAGGATCTGATGATGCTAACAACCTTTTTAATTACGCAGATGTATTGTAATTTATTACGTAACATATTAAATATAGACAAAACTGAAGGTTTATTATTGTAGGGGCAGTGCTTACTGGATGGACCAACCTAAAGTAAAGGATCGCGGGATCTAATAGTTGCAATGTCATTGTTGTCTCATAACAAGATTAAACAATGGACACTATTCACTAAATAATTTACTAACAATAGCACTGGTGTATAATACAATAATTAATAAACATAATAAAAAAGGAACATTAATATAATAACAAAGGCTATAAAATATAAAAATAAAAGCTACACACAAAAATAACCAAACAATATAAAACTAGCCTGAAGAGCTTAAGATAAATGAAGCGGTGAGATCAATAACACAAGTTTACACAAGTTTCGAGAAAAACGGAAAAACCCTCTTTTCATTTATTACCTAATAATTAATTATTTTTGTACATAATATTTCTCGTTATTTTAGAGATCAAGTAGTATACCAAATTTTAAAGTCCCAACACTTGTGGAAATATCCAAAATTTAATTTCAAATTTGCAGAAAATGAAGGCCAAAAGTGGACTTGAATGGCTATTGATCTCACCGCTTCATTATGGGCGACTAGACACTCGCAACCACCAAAAACAGCTATACTGTACATCATAACATTGGTTGCGATCCACCATGTTGAAAACCGGAGAGGGTAAGCTGCAAACGCACTGACGAAGAACCCAAATCTATGGCTGAGTCTAATGTCACGTAAGATACCTAACTGATCATTGAACATAAGAAGGAAAATAACGATAGTAAAACAAGGAGAGAGTCCAGGAAGAAAACACGAAAATCCCGTAGTAAATTCACTTCTACAAAATATAAATTAAGCTCTCGGCTACCAGCTATGCCAGAAATGGCTACCTCACAACAATGAATTCTGAAATGTCCATCCTATTCCATGCAGATAAAACGATACTTATAACCAAACAAAAAAAAAAATGTTATGTTTTATTTAACGACGCTCGCAACTGCAGAGGTTATATCAGCGTCGCCGGATGTGCCGGAATTTTGTCCCGCAGGAGTTCTTTTACATGCCAGTAAATCTACTGACCTGAGCCTGTCGCATTTAAGCACACTTAAATGCCATCGACCTGGCCCGGGATCGAACCCGCAACCTTGGGCATAGAAGGCCAGCGCTATACCAACTCACCAACCAGGTCGACTAACCAAACAATGTATGGAGGGTGACTTAAGGAAAAGTGCAGTTGTTTCGTATCGGAGTATATGGCACGTGCCGCGTCGTCAGTCTTTTGTGTACCTGGCGAGTACAGCAGCGTACATAACAAAGGAACCCTGGTCCGTTCATAGTAATATTGCAACGCAATGTGTGCAGTTGTGTTATCCTGCTCAAGTATTTAGTACGAGTTGAATAGTATAGTACTGATCCATTCATAATGTCGAAGTCAAAACGTTAAATTCGCTCAGAGATACGAAATGCAATTAAGAAGTAAGAGAGTGACATTTTATATATTAACGAAGACAATATCGTGTGTAATGTATGTAAAATTGAAATAAAACCAGAACAACTCAGGCTATAGAGAAACATTGCAACAGTACATCGCACAGGAAATGCGTTGAAATGAAATCTGAGGAACCATCATCATCATCATCATCATCACCATCATCATTTAGTTGTGCGGGTCTGAACGAAACATTTTGCAAAGACATGTGCAACATGATGCTCAGTGCAAATATTCCTCTAAAGAAATTGAGTGATCTCCATTTAGAGTGTTTCTTTAGAAATTCTCTCGATACAAAAACTGTTTAAGCGATAGGCGAAGACGATTCAGCTTCGACAACTTAAGGGAATATATCGTCGTATAATGCAATTACGCTGGTAATTGCATCAATGATTTCGAGGACTGAACTTGCAAAGTATGTACTACAGTACGTTAGTTTTCTTTTCCTTCTGACTGTACGGAGATACAGTAGCATGTTAACGTCGTCTACTAACGTTTAAAACCTGTTGAGCCAATAGTCTAAATGGAAAAAATGTAAAGAGTAAATGTGCACCTACATTCAACGATAAGTCATCCCGCATTCACTGTCTATTTATAACATATGGGAACCAACATAACATGAACTGTAGAATCCTGTCGTAATCCTTGCGCGTCGAAACTTGCTGATGCCTTGTCATTACTTGTCAACACGAGTGTCTGTCGGCGTCGTATTTCCTACTTGCTGGCTGACCAGGGACTTCGAAAACTTCTCTCGTTGGCGGCGTCTAGTACTCAGCCAGCGGTGCAAAGTCACACCCGAAAGGTGCTCAGAGAGGCTCAATCATTAACTTTCAAGAAGAGCCAATCAGAAGCACAGCCTCGAACATAGGGTTAGAAATAAAATAAATTTAGTTAATAAATCTGGGACAATGAAGCCCTCTAATAGAAAAGTAATAAACTCCTAGAAGGATGCTGAACTCTGGTGATAAAGATTTAAATTACTAAGAAAGTTAGAGCATAACCAAGAAAATAAATTAACCCATTAATATGACCAATGTATGAAAAATAAAAACATAAAACCAGAAAAAGGGAAAATAATGAAATGGAAAGGAAGGAAAAG
This sequence comes from Periplaneta americana, assembly GCF_040183065.1. Classification (NCBI taxonomy): domain Eukaryota; kingdom Metazoa; phylum Arthropoda; class Insecta; order Blattodea; family Blattidae; genus Periplaneta; species Periplaneta americana. The sequence goes on along the minus strand of NC_091132.1, from coordinate 129,162,118 downwards.
GAAAACAGCGGCGGAACAATCGGCACAATATTGTAAATAATGGTGATGTAAACTTGCTCCATATTTTAGGAACGAAGATATTTTAACATTGAAATATTTATGTTTAATTTTCGTATTTTTCCAAAATAAATTTTACATTTTGCCAAAATTTTCTTAAAATTTTTCTGTCCAGTCATGAGAGAAATATGATATTTACCTAGGACATTCTTGATTGTAGAAGCACATTTGTTTTGCAACGGTCAATCTGCAATTAAACTCAAGATGGCTGATCACTGTCCGTCCTCTTTAATTATTATATGATAGTTTTTGGCCGCAAAGTGGGATTTCATGATTAATAAATATTTGTCATTCTAAATGGACTAGTTTCTTTTATATTTTAAGTTTATATGGCTAATTAGATTCAGATTTTAAATCTAGCTACCTAAACTGTTAAATGCACCAGCATGTTTTAAATAAATAAAAATCCCCTCTAGATAATTCGTGCTCCTGTAAACTCCTCTTGCAAACAATTACCCCTGCAACCTGAAAATACTGGAAATAAGAGGTTTTCCTAAGCACCTTATTAGTGCCGTTAAGAGTTTATATGTAAATACCAAAATAGTTATTAGCTCAGGTTTCAAAGTGTCAGAAGCAATTTTAACAATTGCGACAAGGGTGCAGTTTATCACCCACTCTGTTCAATGTATATATTGACGATCTAGTTTTGAAGTGGAAAGATGAAATACAGACTGCGATTAAAATAGAACCTAACACACCTTTAAATACTTTACTATACGCTGATGATCAAATAGTTATCCAGGAAACAGAAGATAACCTACAAAGAGCAGTGTATAGATTAAGCCAAAATGCAATATTTTACAATCTAACTATATCTGCAAACAAAACAAAGATAATGGCTTTTAAAAGGAAAAATCCTGTTAGATCTAAGATACTAGTAAATGGAAACATTTTAGAACAAGTATCCCACTTCAATTATCTAGGATGTGATATTAGTTTTAATTATGAGAAAGATATTGAGAAGAAAGTTAATAGATTTCAGATGATATGTGAAACAATTGGAAGAACTTTAGGGAGAAAAACTAGAAAAGAAACTCAAATGAAATTTTATAAAGTTATGGCTGTACCTACTCTTATATATGGCTCTGAATCATGGACAATAACGAAAAAAGAAGAATCACGTATACAATCATCAGAGATGAAATTTATGAGATACGTAAGAAGATGCACTAAAGCCGATAAAATAAAAAATGAAACAATAAGATCAGAACTCAATATTTTCTCAGTACACGACATGGTAGAAGAAAATAAAACAAAATGGAAAGATCATATTGACAGAATGGCAGAGAATAGGCTACCAAAGAAGATAATGAATTATCGCCCGATCGGGAAAAGGGATCTGGGTAGACCTTGCAAGAGGTGGCTGGACGATAGAGACCGGAACAGGTGATATCACCTAATCCTTGAAGGCAGAAGAAGAAGAAGAAGAAGAAGAAGAAGAAGAAGAACCTGAAAAGGCTAAAGATCAAACGAGAAAATAATACCGGCACTCTTAATTGCTAACAATTTTGTAGAAATATCAAAGTAACAATTCGAAACATACACTGTACGTCCATTGTACCATACCCTAAAACACACCACGGAACAAGTGCTAAACAATAAGAGAAACAATTAATTCAAACAACATTAATAATCAGTCGGTACAAGCAACTTTCATATTGCTGCCCTGTGTTAGCGACCGAAACAGAACCAAAGCCGCAAATAGAAATTCTAGTACCGATACAATAAATCATACATTACCGCCAATCAAAGGAACGCACCCAAATACCCAGCAATAGCTGCGGAATTGGTTTATTGTCAACAGAATAATTAATTGATAGACTTTCGTATTACACCTAAAACATTAACAGAACTATTGTAAACGTTCATTGGGATATAATCCAAGTTCTGTTCTACAGTCCTTACGTACAAATGCAAATGATCAAGTTGTATCTTTAAAAATTTAATTTAGATCGCCAACGCATAATTCGTTCGTTCGTTCGTTCGTTAGTTCGTCCGTCCGTCCATCCATCCATCCAGGCATTCATTCATTTCAATTACGGAATAGGTATTTTTTAATCCTATATAACTATATACAAATCAAATTCAAATTTATTTACAATTTACATTTGAAATGAATACATGTGAATAGATACCCGAAATGAGCTTATGCTCGTGCTCGGGTACAGTCCAGTAGTCTACATAAATTTTACAGGTATCAAATAATAATGCTGAAGATAGAAATAATAGTAATAATAATAATAATAATGATAATAATAATAATAATAATAATAATAAAATAATCGTGACAGAAATGATACAAAGATTGTAATACAAAATAATTTATTAATAATAATAATAATAATAATAATAATAATAATAATAATAATAATGATAATGAAAATAATAATAGTAATAATAATAATAATAATAATAATAATAATAATAATAATAATGAGTGATAAAACATAAATATTTACAATAATAAAATAAATAAGACGGATAAAATAAAATATAAAACCACTAGCGAGGGTTAACACAATTTAAATAAGCATATAATAACCGGAAAAAAAATGAACTGAAAAATCAACAGAAAAGTTCGTTGTATCGCAGTCGACAGCAACCGCCGTATTGACATTGTGTTGTGCATTAATGGTAGTAGGGGGGAGCCGAAAGTCTACGTAAGTGCCGTTCTCTTCGAATCTTCTCGTACAATCATGGGAAGTTAATTCTGCATAAACAAAATGTTTAGGAGTCAAACTGTTCATTATTACCAGGATAAATACAAATAATACTGAAATATATTAATCTAGTTTCAGTTATAGATCTCCCCTTTTATGCAAGAGGTATCATATGAAAATATTTTATGAATGCCGGGGAAAATATAAATTTCAAGAACTCTCTAGTGACAAGAGATAGTGACAAGTACAATCAAGTGTATCTGTGGCGATGCTAAGAAATCATTTATTGGAGATATACACTGTTATTAATTAAGAAAATGATCTATTTATATTTATTAAAATGTTTTATCTTATAGGTTACATGCATCAGATAAATACAATAAAAATTAGTACCGTAATTTCCCATAACTATGGTCCAGGCACCCAACTATGGTCCAAAACTCATTATGTACTACTTAGTCCGCCAAGAGTTCGGTGTTTGCCATTTAAGGTACCACTGTGATGGAATTATGTTCCTCATAGATACTTCTATCTACCATTACACGTGGCAATGATATGGATGCTTAAAAAGGTCAGTGTGCATCGTTCTATTGAATGTGTGAAGACACGAAATCATTCAGTTTGTGATTGTCTGTTTTATTAAGCTCTCATCTGTAGAACTGGTACGTTATAGATATATGATTCTTTGTACAATTAAACCTGGCTATATAGTGTTTATTTTCACGTAATAATTAAACTGGCAGAGGTTAAGGACTCTGCGTGAAAAATGTTTAACCTCAAGATAGAAGTCAGTACTCAACTATCTACCACAATTTTTCGTGGACCATAGTTGTATTTCATTTTGAAATATTTGTTTCAATAAAATGTGATCAATGTGATTATTTACTTCTGCAAATACGGTATCTCAGTATATTCTAAAACACCATTTAACATTATAGTCAAGTAAACAAAGAAACAGGCTGTTCCAGCATCAATGGTACTAGCTCGAATGATGGTCCGGTAAAACGAAAACTTCAGGGTAGAAGGAAAACAACCGTCCCTGTAAGTGACTATGAGAGCGATGAAATTGAATTGGATACAGATTATGATTCAATTTCAGAATTACAAGATAAGTGGAGATTCAAAGGATCGAAATAAGCTTACTGAATGTAGTTCTCAATATGGTAAATAAACATTATCAGTGCACAATAGTTTGCTAAGAATGTGTTAGTTTATTTTGATACCGTACTTTTGTTCTTTAATATATTGTAGTTGTTCATTATTGCAGGAAAATGACTTTCTGATTTCACTTGTTTATGGTGTGTTTATGCAATATGTACTAACAAAACGAATCCATGTACTTTTCATTTATTTTTAATATTTCTGTGCTAGATTATGTTTCTACCCTTAAATTAGAAACTCAATGTATTGATTTACGAATAATTACAGCTCCAGCTATAGTCCATTCATGCTTTCAAGCATGAATATATGAGTGGACCATAGTTGGGCAACTCAGAATACAACTATGTACCAATGCTTATTATTTTTTTAACACTTGTAATAAATAATTTCAAACACATATGTCAATATTTATTTGCTATACACTTACAAGAGTCCGAAGCCAAAATTTCACTTAATCTGGATGAATAGTGCTGAATATACAAAGAAAAATGTGACAAATGTGGACCATAGTTAGGGGAAACTACGGTACCATATAATGCTAGTAAGAATAAATAAATAAATAAATAAAAAATAAAATTGATCAAATATCATACAAACATTTTCACTTTATTTTTAAACTTAAGAATGTGTAACTTGCTTAGGTCTGGATTATTTTTCAATACTGAATTGTATAGTCTTGGTCCATAATTCCTACTGTGTCTTAATCCAGCTGTAGTGTGGCATTTAGGTTCTGCCAAAAGAGTTGGGACATTTCTTCTGGTGTTATATATATGTTTTTCAGTTATAAAATTCATTCGATTTTTGTGAAAATAAATTAGTACTGTATGTTTATATATATTTGCTCAATTTTTAGTACTTGGAATTCAGAATAAATAAATTGTGTCGGATAATCAAGTGGTTTATGCAGACAAATTTTGATGATACGTTTTTGTAGTAATATTAATGGAGTTAGGATAGTCTTTGTCATTCCACCCCATCCTATTATTCCGTATTGAATGACTGACTGAAACAAGGCTAGATAAACAACACGGAGAACATAGATAGGCATATATGCACGAAAGGTTACAAAGTTGTGAATTGTTTTCCGTAACCTATTACATAAATATGTTACATGTTTATTCCATCTTAAATGTTGATCAATGATAACACCTAAGTATTTTACTTGCGTGGATTCTGTCAAGGTAGAGCAATTGCAATCAATCAAGTTTATGTTACTGCCATTGTGTATTTTAAAATTTGTATCCTTATCGAGTTTGATATACAGGGACATCATTTTATTTTTACTTCAGTTTTTATTGTACCTGAGTTTTTTAATGTACTTCACTCTCACCCCTTCTACTAATGAAGTTCAACCGTCCTCCACACAGATCCAAGATCGCATATATTCAGTCATAGTAGCCATACGGTCATAGTAAACAGTACGTTTCAAAAATATGTTCGCGTTTTCAAGTGACGAAAGGGCTTTTTACTGGGTGTTCAGTTCAAAGTGAGTCATGGCTCGCTGTATGCCGTCATGTGGCTAGCCGATGAGCCTAGAAAATTCAATTTTCCTACACTTCCGCAGAGGTGTATAACCTATGAGGCAGAGAAGTTGCCTAGCAAGTACGGCGTTCATTCTGAAGGGTACGTACCGATACGTACGGTAACGCCGGTAGTGGCAGGAATGTGAACTGTTTGGAAATACGTACTGTCGGGATATGGGGAGAGGGTTAAGACGATTACTTACGTATTTGTTGACATTAACTTCGACGGTGAACATGGACACGGAGCATTTGATTTGTGTTGTGGAATGTTACCGTACGCAACAGATGATAACAAATACCCTGCGTACGACTTGCCGGCGCAAAGCACAGTTCGAAAGAGGTTATGGTAGCACACAGACCGTACAGACCGCCATCTGTTGCTACGACGTTCAAGATATACCGTACACGTTCTCAAGTTCAGATTTAAGAACGCCTTAAATAATAGGCAACTTCTCTGACATATAAGCTAAAACTCGCTTCAAATCGGTGACCCAACAACAGTGACGTCATGACACACTTTGAAATGAACACCCAGTAGATTCAATCATTTTCTCACAGGTACTGTCGCCCATTTGCCTACGTCGCATCCCGGTTTCCCCCACCTGATTCTATTTGCCTCTCTGTAAAGGCTAATGGCTGGGTTGTCTTAGTTCTTTTCTGAGAACATTAATTTTTGTTAGGAATTGGACGTCTACGTAATATTATACCCATACAACTGCTTAAAATAAGTTAAATAAAAGGGCCCCGTTAAGTAATTAACTGTCACGTGATCCTCCCCCCTTTCTAAGACCCTGCGACATAACCACTTGGACGGGCAGTAGATAGCATGTCTGAGTAATTTTATCTTTTCGGATCGGGCAGAAGTGAAGACTGAATTTGCAATACGTAAAGTACTCTTTTATAGAGTAGGTACTGAATTATTTCCACATGAGTTACTGGTATGAAGGACGAAACTGGTAATTGGAATTACGTACAATAGTATATAGTACAATAATATGCACATCAGAACTGAAGCCTGTATCGAAATGAACTGCCACCATTTTCAAAAATGTGTTTAAATATCCATATTATGATTATTTTTCAATTTAACTTAATTCTCTAAATTGTAGGCTAATGTGCTGTAGACAGTATAATATACATTGCATAATGAATACGTCCGAATGGATATCTCAATTCTTGAGTAAAAACACTTATTGTTAATACAGTACTGTATTTTGATTAAACAAAACCCTAATGAAAATTATCAAACTCAAAATCGCGATATTTCCTAGTTTACGTAAATGGATGAACTACTTTTCTTCCCTCCTATACCTAGTAAAGTGATTTGTTTGTATATTACGCCAGTATCATCGAACTCCAGTCGTGGAAGGGGGTAGCAAACGGTGTTTTCTGTTCTCAACAAGATATAGCCAGGTTATTATTAGAAATGTTAGTAAAAATAAAATGATGTCCCTGTATTTTCTACTAAGCATTAAATTCCTATTTTAATCGGTTGTATAATTTTATTTTGCTTGGCTTTTCGAAGTCCGTACCCGGACGCATTCTTAAACTATAGTTTACATCACCTATGGCCAAATGGGGCACTAGTCGCACTGGTCGCACTCGGTTCGAGTCTTGAAAACCACCCCCTCCATAAGGTTTGATTGACATGTTTACCGTACACAATGCTGTATCTCAGTAGCGTCTCCTAGAAGAACAGGTAACGTTTAACTCAACAAAGATATTTCTTTCTAAGGAGCTTTCGCAAGCGGAAAAACAAAAATGATATTATTTTTACTAACAATGAGAAAACCAACTTTTTGTTGTTGTGAAGAGAAAGAACATATTCGGTGTTTGATGTGCTTCAAAGAATTACAGGCTGTAAAAAAGCAACTTAATCATCGTGAAGACAGTGAAATTAAAGGCTAGAATAGCATTCTACATTTCGCAAGTATAACCTACGAATAACACGAAGCCTCGCCAAAATATTTGGAAAAATATCTGTGTACGTTTCTTTCTTTTATATCTATTTTATTTTGTATTAAAAAAAAACACATCATGTATTTATATTAGTCGATGGGGTGACGTGACATAGGCCTATATTATGAATAACCTAAGATGTTGAGAGAGCAATAGGAGCTATTTTAGATTCTAAAAACAATGAACACTGTTGTTTTTAGTCAACTGTCCGAAGACAGGTCTCAACCTCACAAGTGATACCAAGGCGGCACCATTTAAGAGAAAACTAGGCAAGGAGATAATGAGGTAGGATGGCCAGATCCTTTCCCTCTCCATTGCATACATCACCGATTAGCTACGTATTACACTCATCAGACTTCAGTTGCATACAGACAATTATTCTTCCTCTGACACATACAGTGAAGTGAGATGTACTGACTGATAATAGATGTACATATCAGCCAGAACCTCTATCAGAGGAACGAACACTACAAACCGTTTTTATTCAATTGAACATTTTATAACTTATTTATATTTTCATAATTAATTTACATCAATAGAAACATTTCTTCATATAATCTCAGATCTGATATTCACATACTTAACACAGAGTATAAATCAAAACCAGACATTTGAAGCAATTAATAATTCATGCTTTCCCAAAGAAACTGGAAATTTTATAACACAGTACCTGTCTCTGCTTGAATATTGTTTATGTATAAATTTAAAACTGTGATATTTAAGTAATTAGTTTGTTTCAAACCATTTTATTTGTTTACAGAACTTCAACATTTTCAATGTATTTATTCAGTCAATAATAATGTCATCCAAGTGCTAGACAATTTAAGGGGAGAGGATGGTATTTTTTGGTGAAAAGTGAGTAAATTTTCAAAAAAAAAATTCTTTAAAATACCCTGTGATATGTGTGGAATGCATAGCACAACATTTTGTGGGTATTTGTGCGCTTATCAGATGTTGAGTCGCCATTTTTAAACTTCCTGCGTTATGGATTTTTAAATCACTCGCCCACATATATTGTTGTTTCCGGTAAATTAAATTTTCAATTTTTTTTTCTTTAAAATACACTTTGATATGTGTGGAATGCATTGCTTATCAGTTTGTGGCTATTTATGCCCTTATCGGTTCTTGAGACATCATTTTTAAACTTCCAGTGCTATGGATTTTTAAATCACACGTCCTCTTTCATCGGTTTCCAGTAACCTCATTTTTTTTGCTACATTGCCAGACAAAAATGGATATATTATCTGAACCATTAAAGATACATGCATGAAATCTAGAAAACACATTCTTTAGACTATTAGGAAACTTTTCTTTTTAACAGAATTCTGTTAATTGATTTTATTTTAAAAAATACGTCCGTTTGTTTGCAAGAAAGGAAATCAGAAAATTGTTATTAAATTTTAAATGTTTATTTTACAAACGTAGGGACTAATATCAAAATTCTGTTATAGACAGTTTGTTGAACATGCTTTTGCAAATACATTGCAAAAACCTGTTTGAATCTATCTTTAAAAATGGTTTAGATATATCAATTTTAGTACAATCCTGCATTGGGTATATTTTTTTCAAATTTGGGCACACAAGTAATTTTTTTAAATACTTTTATTTGGTTGAGTTGCCGCAGCTATGAGCTCTCTACATACAAAAAATTAATATTTTACATCAAATAGGAAAGAACTTAAAAAAATACCATCCTCACCCCTTTATCATACAATTATTCCAATAACAGATTTCATGATTTTAACAATTTGGAGAACGATTTATCATTTTGAAACCCATTTCATGTTGCTGTCCGACATGTACGATTAGATTTGCAGATGGAAGTTATCCGTCTACAAAATGATACATTTACCAAAAGTAAATGTATTAATATTGTTGGATTGGACATACATAAACAATTTCGTAAATTGACATACTCAAATCTACATACAGTAGTTTCACTATGAAAATTACATCAATGTTTGGCTTCACTTACATATGCGAATATTTTTTGTTTTCGCAGATGAAGCTGCTAAATCAAAATCGATTGATGGATGGATGGATGGATGGACGGACGGACGGACAGACGGAATGGATAGATAGATGGATGGATGGATAGATAGATAGATAGATAGATAGATAGATAGATAGATAGATAGATAGATAGATAGATAGATAGATAGATAGATAGATAGATAGATAGATAGATAGATAGATAGATAGATAGATAGATAGATAGATAGATAGATAGATAGATAGATAGATAGATAGATAGAGAGACAGACAGACAGACAGACAGACAGACAGACAGACAGACAGACAGACAGACAGACAGACAGACAGACAGACAGACAGACAGACAGACAGACAGACAGACAGACAGACAGACAGACAGACAGACAGACAGACAGACAGACAGACAGACAGACAGACAGACAGACAGACAGACAGACAGACAGACAGACAGACAGACAGACAGACAGATAGATAGATAGATAGATAGATAGATAGATAGATAGATAGATAGATAGATAGATAGATAGATAGATGGGTGGATGGGTGCATGGGTGCATGAGTGGGTGGGCGAATTTAATGTCATTCAGGAATTTACAGCCATAGACAACGTCAGAGTAGAAATATATAATACAAGGCTACTACAATATGAATAAATGTAAAAGTAAAATCAAATATATATATATATGTATATATATATATGTACATATATACAATCACCATATAATCACAAAAACAGGTTAAAAGTTTTCAAAGAAATAGTATAAAGTCAGGTTAAAATGTTCAGATTTGTCAATTACATGAGATTAAAACAAATAGTATCTAAAACGTAATAGTGTTAAATTCATTGACACTGTAGAGTGGATTTGCCATCAATGTCCTCCTCACCATCCTTCTGAAAGTAAAATATGACGTGTTTCTTATATGCAATGGTAAAGAGTTATAATGTTTATAAGATATGGAAATAAAACTATTGCTTTTAGTACTATATTTGTACTTGGTGAAATATATGTCAAGTCCCGATTTCAGATAACTACACTTGTGGGATGATGATGATGATGATGATGATGATGATGATGATGATGATGATGATGATGATGATGATTTGATAAATGTGACGGATTTATTTCCTAGTAGCCTATTTCCTAATAGCACATTAGTTTGATTTTGTTTCTTATATTGTTATATGCATTTTGAAATTTACAGTTTAAAATGCGCATGTCATATGGTGTAGGTCTATAATATTGTGCAGGCCACCGGAAACAGATTGAAATGAATACGGGAATTATTTAATTTTGCATTGTTGCAATGTACAGTCTTTGAGACAAAAAATGAGCAATCTCTTCATAGGCGGAGTTGTGGGGGCGTGAGCTAGGGGGCACGCCCCCCCCCCCAAACTTATCTGAACGTTTTTTTTATTAACATTAGAAAATATTGAAATCAAAAGACCTTTTTTTTTAATGATTAAGTTTTTATGCTTAAATTGACGAATTAATGTCTTTAGATCATGTGTTTGGACTATAATATTTATTTTAAATTTTTGAATGTATAAGAATATTTCTATACCTCATCTGAGGAATGGAAGCACTGTAATGTTTCTTTTGTAACAGTCTGTACTCATGTATTAGTAGTCTGCAGATGTTCTGGCCGACACTTGGAGAAATATCAATAACATACTGCACTACAATGCAGAAAAAAGAAAAGTGATCCCGGTATAATGTGTAAACTTAAAGACGAGATTAAATAAAATAATTAGAAGTTACATTTCGTATATCTTCAAGAAAGATTAATATAAAAAAGTTTCTGTTAGCACTGTTATACAGTTTTATTGATGTATGCATGTGTTTCTGTACGAGAGAGAAAAAGAGGAAGATTGTTTTAAGTTATGCCCTATTATAATTTGTAGTAGATCTACAGTTCAAGTCCACACCTGTGGAGTAACGGTCAGCGCGTCTGGCCGCGAAACCAGGTGGCCCGGGTTCGATTCCCGGTCGGGGCAAGTTACTTGGTTGAGGTTTTTTCCGGGGTTTTCCCTCAACCCAAGATGAGCAAATGCTGGGTAACTTTCGGTTCTGGACCCCGGACTCATTTCACCGGCATTATCACCTTGATCTCATTCAGACGCTAAATAACCTAAGCTGTTGATAAAGCGTCGTAAAATAATCTACTAAAATAAAATAAAATAAATCTATAGTTCAAGCTCTATACAATTCGGTCCGAAACATTGTGAATATGGATATAACACTGAAAGAAACGTGCCCCCCCCAAAAAAAAATACCTTAATTAAATGATCATATTCCGATATACTGTACTGTACCATGGTGAAGCTATAACGGGGGAAGGAAGTAAATTATGTCTCTCATAACCCCGTTATAAGGGATTTTATGGTTTTGCTTGCCCCCCCCCCCCCCACAAAGGAAACGGTTCTCTCTCCGCCTATGGATCTCCTGTAGCCTAAATTTCTCTTAAGTCTCAAATTTACCACTTGAATATATCTTTGTTCTAAATTATTTATAATGCTTGATTTGTAAACAGAAATAAAAAAAAATAAAATAAAATAAAATAAAACGAAAGAAAAACAGAGCGGAGTCTTGCATCATAACGTCTCTTTCACCAAAGTGCGACGTGAACCCTGGGTTTCGAGGTGACAGTTACGTGTTCTTACAATAAGAGACATTTGAAACAAAGACAACAAATTTTGGAACTCTTCCGTCGCATAATACATTCGTTCATGTGAAAGAAACTAAGTTCTCACGAAGGCACGCGAAATTTTCCGAAGGAGAATTTATTTGTGTCTATACACATCTCAACGTGAATGGGAGTCTTGATACTCGATGCAGATATTGGATACATATAGTATCGCTATTAGTATCGATACACATCCCAACTTGTATGGGGCCTCAAGAAATCGGCAGAAGCGCTTGAGCCACAGACGCGGCCGACTGTATATCTGGGATATTTATACATGTTTGTATAGTTACTATACTTCTTTCACTGACACATTAAAAATGCAACTAAAACCTCAGACTTCTAAGGAGTAGGAAAATAGAATGAAAGAAGGCAGAAATATTTATTAATAAATCTGACTTTTTCAGATAGAGCTCCCTGTAAAGTTGACTTGAATAATTTAAAAGGAAAAATTGTTCCAGGATCGGGTTTCGAACCTTTGGCTGAGTGCACCAACGCTCTACCTACTGATCTACCCAGGAACTATACCAGACCACCGATCAATTTTCCACTTCCATCCATATACCTCAAGTGGGTTGACAGATCGTGAGATCCCATCATTGAGTGCACACCAAGCTCTTGTAAGAGTGAAATATTGGTTTCCTGTTATCGAAACATAAACGAGTATTATTAATATTTTTATGCTCGACCATGCCGAAATGTAGCAATTATACACATGGTAGCAGCCCTTTAATGGACCTCATTAAAGTACACCTATTCATTAAAGTTCACTTGTTCCACCAATCATAAAATACCATTGTAGCAATATGAAAGCGCAAGTATCGATTATTCTCGGATATGCAATCGAAAGATAACTAGTTCTGTTACTATAATTATTAGCGTTAATTGTAAATAATATTCAAATAAATTCAATTTGTCATTTCGTTTTTCAATGTCTAATTCAATTTCAAGGTTATATCAAGATTAATGTTTATTTCACTCTCTAGATTATATCAAGATCAATGTCGACATTTGTTTCTCGGAAAAAATCAATACTTTCGCGTCTGCGCACATCTCATAATTTACGAGGTATTGCACAAGGTCAGTTCCGCTCCTCAGTCAGATAAGAATAACATGAATACTTATGAATAATTTCAAGTTACAAATATGGCCGAGCATAAAACGTCGTATGAAATTTGACTATAATGGTAATTAAGACGCTCGCGTGAAAATTATTACCATTATAGGCTCGTTGCATAATGTACTATTCTATTCTTTCTGTTAATTTCAGGCATATTTACACATTCCTGAGACTCCTACAAGACTATACTAGAACATTTTGAAAATTTAATAAACCAATATGAAAGGGAACTCAAGAAGAAAGGGAGAAACTGAGAAAGAAAGAAACGGTTAAGAAAAAATAGGGCCAAAGGAAGAGAGAACGAGGGAATACAAAAAGAGGGAGGAATGATGGTAGAGGGAGAAGTAAAATTGAGTGAAAGAGAAAGAGAATGTGAGAAATAGATAAGGAAAAATTATGTGAAAGTAGGAGAAAAAATAGCTAAAGGAAAAGAAAGGGGCAAAAAGAAAGAAACAAAAAAGAGAAAAATACAGACGATACAGATATAAGAACAGATAAAGAAAGAAACGTAAGGAAATGAAAAATGAAGAAAGACAGAAGAACTAACAAATAAAGAAATAGAGAATGTAGCAGTCAGATGGGAGACATAGCAATATAAAATTAAGGGAGGAAATAAAGATAAAACTAAAAAGAAAAAGCAAGTGAAGAAATGGGGAAATATCAAGAGGCAGACAGAAATGAGAGAAATTTTGTCAGAAATGAAAGAAGATACAGTAGAAAATGGAAAAGACGTAAATAAATGAGAGGGAGAAGAAAAGTAATTAAATAGATAACATTAATTAATTACAAATAAGAGCAAACAAGATGGAAAGGTCTAAGGAATAAATTTCAAAATCAAACGAAACGAATTTTAATGTAGTTCCATGGCACAATATAACGACAGCTATGCTCGTTAATTGCTATGAGGAGGCAGCAATGCTATTAGTATCCTGCCTCGTATTCATGAGGGATAGTCGCAGCATTTTATTATCGTGGTACAATCACTCAGTGATAGGGGTCGCGACGGCGACGCTTCTCTCCGTCTCAATAATTACATTTCCTTGGTGTCGTCACAGTTACCGAACTTTCTGGCTCTCCTCCATTCTCAGATCCCATTAAAACTCTATAAAGGCTTGGATATCAGACTCGAGAATCTCAATATCAAGTTAATATTGAAACTTATTACGTAATGAACTCATATCTCTATCTCGATTTGAAAGCCAGCAGCTTAAACCGTGACATAAACAACCATTGCGGCTCAAATGGTAGACGTTTGCTTAGCTACAATTTCAAGGGACCTGTGTTCAATTTCACGAAGCAATTGATACTTACTTTCCTGACACAAATGTGTATCTCTTGTTTTGTTTCTGTTGTGATGTGGGTGGTCTTGAGTATTGTTAACTATGCTAAATCATCAGCAACTCGTGTTTCGTGTTTATTGAGCATAGTTCAAATCATAAAATAATTTTTCACTAATATCTATGAAAAGGTAAGAGACGTAGTGCAAAAACTATATTGAAACAAGCACATGAACAGATTATGTTTATTTCAATATTATACAGTCCAACACAAAACATGATATAAAAAGGATAAACATAAGCTAATACACACAAAATACGACATAATTATACACAGTTCAAAGAATGCATACAATGTAGGGTAAACATTGGTAATTTCATGGCAGTGGTTATTTCGTGATACTTTTTCTTTGCTCTTTCGCGAACTAACCAATGGTGTTACGAGATTCAAATTTCCGCCAAGGTATTGCATATGTTGTCCGGTTTCCAGAAACATACAGCTACGCTTTGTGTGACTATTGTAGCTGCTTCAGTGAGCTTTTATGTTTGGAGAGAGCAAGTTAGCATTGACTTCTCAGGCGTACAAATTTTGTGGATGTTTGTAATTACCTTACAGGCTTATTACTAAAGGTAAGCATATGATATTTGGTACAATGATTTATTATATCTTAATGAAATTTTAGAAAATGTTTTTGGAATTTTAGATACAGCTGTAGTCACCATATAGGCTTAGCTTTACTGATAGAAATCTTAGCTGTTTGAGGCGAAATTTTGTTGAGCATTAAGCATTACATTTTATACTATTTAAAAAATTGTATTACAATATGAATTTTAGAAATCTGAAGATAAGATGTGATAACAAAAAAGAAAAGGGGGATGCAATGTGTTCAGTGTAGTTTCTGTTTGGTTTGTTATCATGCTAAGTGCCAATGATAAGTGCTAGATGGCTTATTTGCAAGAATTGTGACAGAAGATGGACCGGAGACAGAGGCAGACAATGGAGTAGCATCATGCAAATTCACCAAAAAATAGAAATTCAAAAGTGCACCTTCGGCAGGAAAAGTTATGGCCACTGTGTTTTTCGATTCAGAAGGACTCTTGCTTGTGGCCATCATGCCACACGGAACCACCATTAATTCTAACGCGTATGTGGCAACTCTCAAGAAACTTCAAGCTCGACTGAGTTGTGTTCGACAACATCGGGAGAAGCAGGATGTTCTACTATTGCACGACAACGCACAGCCATATGTCAGTCACAAGACCACAGACCAGATCAGAAAATTCGGATAGAAAACACTGAAACATCCGCCTTACAGTCCTTAACTGGCACCGTGCGATTACCATCTCTTTGGTAAACTGGAGGATCCCTTCGCGGAACGAGGTTAGAAGATGACTCCCTTGTGCACGCTACTAAAGAGTGGCTCAGACGTGTTGGTCCAGACTTTAACCATGCTGGTCTACAGGCCCTCGTTCCTACGTTATGTAAGGCAGTTGAAAGGGACGGGGATTATATGGAAAAGTGACATTTTGTTCCTAAAGGATGTATCTATATTCTGTGAAAATAGCAAAGCTGTAGGATAAAAATATAATTTTAAACAAATGTTATGCATTACTTTTGGAGTTACCCTAGTAATATAGGCTATAGTAAAGTCCGTAATAAAATTGTTCACCCTTTCAGGGCAAAGAAGATCCCTTTTCAATTTCAATTTTTACTTTGATTTCACTCTTATTATGTGTTGATATGTATTTCTATGTTTTCTTGCTATGAATATTAGACGGAATTACTTTGTTTGAAATCTTGTAACAATAAACGAGAATTTTATTTTATTTTAATGAATTTTTACACAATTCTTCTACCTATCACGAAATTATCAATGTAATATCACGAAATTACCAAAGTTATCACGAAATAACCAACCTTTTAGTTTAAGTTGTAAAAGTGGTTTTTGGCACTTGTTCAAGAACGTGTCCAATCTTTTATGTCTCCAGGTTTGCACAGCAAATTATCGTCTTTTAGATGAAACATTTGGAATAAGGATATATTTACACATTTGCATTTTAAATTAATTTTCGTGCAATTATCACGAAATTACCAATGTTTACCCTACATAAAACAATATACACAACATGCAAAATACAAGAAATGCACACAAAAGATACTGCATACACTGCAAAAAATATAAGTAAAGGAAATTACGCTACTACATAATATAAAATATAAAGGGCCGTAAACAGTACACACAACAGACAATACACTCATAAACATTGCAGAGGCGGCTTTTCAGGTGAACTACTGTAAGTGAAGCACAACTTCACCATAGAATTAAAAAAAATGAAAAATTAACTTTACTTTTACTATACATCACAGTGCGACTGATCTTATTATATTGATGTGTAGTGTACGTTCAAAAATGGCGCCGCGCTGAAGAATTAACGAACATAGCGCCGGTGAATCCACTTCTTGTATTGCGACTTTCTATGTTGCTTATTATGGTTACCGTAGCAACAAAACTCCGATATGTTTAAGTTCTGTGCTGGTGAAGTGAGCTCGATTTTTCTTCTGTTAGTGTTTCACTCAGCTATGGTTACCATGGCAACAAAGCTATACCCCTCACCCCGCAACAACAGTTAGTATCGTGGCTTTGGTCAGACGTGAAATAGTAGAAGAGACGAATTCACAACGTTCCGCCAATCAACGACAAAGGGACTAATCAGGGTAGCCAACCCTAACAATGAAAATTACAGAAATTTAAAAGCATAAAATTAATTTCACCCATAGAAAAGTTATACTAAATGAATAGGCTATATTTCTAATTTTTTTAAACTGTTTTGCTAAAGAAGCAAGCACGAGTCTCGAGTAAAGTGGAAATATAATATAAGAGGAATTGAAAAGAACATGGTTACGATGTTAGCCTTGTAGGTACTGTAGCCTATACACAAAGTTAAAATTTTTCGCAGTTTCGTGAGCGAGTGAGCATAAAGATCACGTTGTGTGCATTGTAATCATTTTCTCTACTGTTCTTATTACATTATTTTTTTAAAATATAAAGAGTAATGCTTGTTCATAAAATCAGTGTGCTTTAGGGATTTGGGCTATTTATTAACAAATTTGTCCGCGGAAAGAAGTTTTTCTTACATGACTCTCATAAAAAAAACTATTTCCGTAGTTGCATATCACAACAAAGACTCTCATCAATCGTAAATATTTCCAACAGATGCAAATGTGCACACAATTATGAAAAAAATCAGCCTTTGAATAATGATGTTACTGATAAATTCGCTACCATGAACAGAAGGATTCAACTTGTCTTCAAAAATGGGTACGATTATTTATTATCGTTAATTTATTATTATTATTATTATTATTATTATTATTATTATTATTATTATTATTATCGTCATCATCGTCACGTATTTTAAATATACCGCTATTTAATACACATAAGCCTACACATGATTTTTGTTATAAAATTAGAAGTCGACCTAACACTGCTCCACTCAACTTTTACGTCACGAGCCGCCACTGACACATTGTATAAAATTAACGCAATATACCTGTAAAGAAATAACGTGCATAGTATACACATAATACCCTAGTGATAAAAATATAATATATTCATTTATAATATACAATAGGCTATAGCTACTCGTACACAAAATACAGTAACATACAGTACACAATGAATGTAAAGGACTATATTTATAATATAGTCTATGTTATATACACATTTTATATTAGGCCCATATATTTCGTGCATAATAAATAGAATGCACAAAAAAATATATTAGTACCCAAAGCCACAGAATACACACATAATTACACAATATGCTCTGAACAGAAAACAAAATATACTTGCATAGAATATTCACTATATAAGCAATACATACAAAACATAGGCTATAACATACAAAATGCACATACAAAATTCCAGAGTCATAGAACTCAGTATTTAGAGTAAGTTTTGTCAAATAAACAAAATTATAGGACTTACGGATAGTGAGATAATTACAAGTGTTTCGAAAGCGCTTGACGGCAATTGCAATATGTCTCAACGTCGCATAAGTAGTACACCACACCCCAAGCGGTCAGTGACTTGAAGGGAGTGGGTTAAGTTCAACTACCTTTCACCGTGTATCTTGCAGCAGGTGAGGGGAGGACGGCAGCAAACAAATGTACTGAGCTTCGCTGCAATACCTCGCGAGCTAATCTGGGAATAAATCTTCGCACAAAAATAACCTACGTAAACTCCGGATAGGGACGTAACTGTTATTTGTTTAGTTTGTGTAATTTAATGTCAGGAAATATAAATTAATAACCCGAATGAATAGAATAGCTCGTGTCCGGGCGCAGTTCAACAATGATACCAGAATTATCAACTTACAATACAGTACACTAAAAATTCAATACTAAGTATGGCGTTATTTTAATGTAAGCAAGAAATACGTACAGCAATAACAAGAAATATCGTGAAAATCGGGAAATTATGTCAAAATTAGTGAAAACACTTAGAATTGAAATTTCAGCTACAATTAATGAAAAAATAAAACTGATGTAAATTTGTGAACAAGATGTAATTAATTTTACAGTTTGTTGTTTTACGAATCACTAATTCTGGCGTTAATAATGAAATAAAGAGTAATAAAACCTGTGAACCACATTCCACTCACATCTTACAGGTACTGTTCAAAATATCCACCATGAGCGTACGTGGAGCTTTTACATCTTCTAATCCAATTATGACGAACTCTGGCCAGTAGTTCTTCGCTGTTCCGAATTTCTTCCGCGGCCTGGATCACGTCTAAGTACTCACGATTTGTGAACTCTGGCATCTCGTAGTTTTGAAATAAACCAAACTGTATCGCTGCACTTCCAACTACACACTATTGCAATGTAAACATCACAACAGCTGATCAGTTGCGAGTACTAGGCAAACTGTCTGCCGTCCGGAGAGCGATGCCAGATTTTTAGACCTTCTGTACGTGACCCGACAATCAATATTTCTTCAATCGATTAATTCGAAATCTGTGAATTTTCTAGTTAAAATATTGCTGCAACGTGAACATAATAAACGTTCTCTTCGTTGTTATACAAGAAATTAAACCGTATTTTAATTTTTTATTTTATTTTATTAGGTTATTTTACGACGCTTTATCAACATCTTTGGTTATTTAGCGTCTGAATGAGATGAAGGTGATAATGCCGGTGAAATGAGTCCGGGGTCCAGCACCGAAAGTTACCCAGCATTTGCTCATATTGGGTTGAGGGAAAACCCCGGAAAAAACCTCACCCAAGTAACTTGCCCCGACCGGGAATCGAACCCGGGCCACCTGGTTTCGCGCCAGACGCGCTGACCGTTACTCCACAGGTGTGGACCCGTATTTTAAACAGTATTAGTAAAATTCACGTTCGAAATGTGGCATAAAAGTATTATTTCTTATAAACCTCGCAAAAACGAGCAAATTGGTATTATACTTTTTTGTTCATTATATTTAAAGGAATCACATCCTATAATTGAGGCGTTCAGAGCTAAAGTGGATCAAGTCCATGAGCCGTAATTTTGAGATAATACGACTTCAAGTTAACCTGCTCTAGTCGATTATCTTATTTCACTAGCAATAATTTTATTTCTCCATTCTCAAATTCTAGATTTATAAAATATAAACAATTGTGATGTTAATTCATGCAACGCTTTGGTGATTTGATCCACTATGGCTCAGAACATCGTGAACAAACAATCTGAGCCTAAAGTGATTAGTGTCACCTACTGGCGAATGCTTGGAAATTAAGACTTGATCTATTACTGCTCGGAAAAGATCCAACTTCAGACAATCAGAAAGTGAATGAAACTCAATGTATGAAAATTTGTGTCGACCTGGTTGGCAAGTTGGTATAGCGCTGGCCTTCTACGCCCAAGGTAGCGGGTTCGATCCCGGGCCAGGTCGATGGCATTTAAGTGTGCTTAAATGCGACAGGCTCATGTCAGTAGATTTACTGGCATGTAAAAGAACTCCTGCGGGACAAAATTCCGGCACATCCGGCGACGCTGATATAACCTCTGCAGTTGCGAGCGTCGTTAAATAAAACATAACATAACATGAAAATTTGTGACTTAATCCACTTTAACTCTGAACGCCTCAATTAATATACTACCTTACCTTCCACCCTGTATGTATGTATATATATATATATATATATACGCACGCATACGCACACACTCACACACACTAATAGTATGTATATTATCTTAATATGAGGGCCAAGAGAAAACAAGAAATGTGACATTAGAAGCAAAAAGAGACGATATGGGCTCCAATTCGGATATCTGATGTATTGGTAACTACTGAAAAATAAGATAAGAAAAAGAAAAATGGAATAATCATCATGAATCGACTGGAAATATTTTATTTACAAAATATTAATATGATTCCAGTACTTTGAGAATAAGGCGCTTAGGAAAATATTTGGGGCTAAGAGGGATGAAGTTACAGGAGAATGGAGAAAGTTACACAACACAGAACTGCACGCGTTGTATTCTTCACCTGACATAATAACATTAAATCCAGACGTTTGAGATGGGCAGGGCATGTAGCACGTTTGGGCGAATCCACAATTGCATATCGAGTGTTACTTGGGAGGCCGGAGGGAAAAAAGACCTTTATGGAGGCCGAGACGTAGGTGAGAAGATAATATAAAAATGGATTTGAGGGAGGTGGGATATGATGATTGAGAATGGATTAATCTTGCTCAGGATAGGGACCCATGGCGGGCTAATGTGAGGGCGGCAATGAACCTCCGGGTTCCTTTAAAGCCAGTAAGTAAGTAAGTAAGTAAGTAAGTAAGTATGATTCCAGTACAGTCGGATGTACCTCTTCCATAATTAAATAAGGGTTTAGTTCGTTGCTGAAGTATTTTCCACTAATTTAATTTGCGAATAGTTACAAGACTTCATATCATATTAAAGTAAAACATTTATTATTGTGAGCAATGCACCATGATATACAGAGCGTAGCTGGAAATATCACAAAATTTGTCGTTTATCGTAATGTATGCATTACCGCTATGCATGAGAACATTCACCACGATCCCTTCGGGATTTCAAAGCCACATATGCATATAGCTAATTGAAATTAATTAATTAAATGCTGAATATAATATGGAAGCCAATACAGACATGTTTAAATGTTTTTGTCTGCGTATCTAAAAAAAATTGGAGCTGTGTTTTGTAATTTATAAATTAAATGTTTATATAAACATAAGTTCAGTCTACTCGCGGATTTCTCTGCTGTCCAGTTGCTGTGAACTGAGTAAATATGAAGCTGTTGGGAAAATAAAAGAATATATACACGGTTTACCATTGGGAAATTTCAGAATAAGTAAAATATAAAAAGTCATTGCACTGTATTGTTTTACCTTTTCTTTTAAAACCTAAAGGAAAATTTAAAATTCTGAAATGTACAATTAAAAATTAAAGGAAGAAACATATAAGATGACAAGAGGATGGGAAAAATGGGAAAGAATTGAAAAATTAAGTAATTAAGGAAAATAAATCACTATATATAATCCAATCTTCCTCAACTTGGTGAGGTTGCCAAAGACAAAGAATGTTAAACAGTACCATTTAAAATGACATTAAAAATGCCTTACAAGAAATTTATTTACAAGAAACTAAAATTTGCAGTAGATAATATTTCACATAATGAAAATTTATAAAAATACAGATAAAAAAATAGACTGAGAAAATTCAACTGTAATTTGAATTGAAGTACAAGTGTCGCCGTAAAATCTGCAGAGAACCCTTCAAAGCTATAGCTGACATTACCTTAATTGTTGTTGGGACTCCAAATTTATGACAGAATGAAACAAATTGTTTTGTTATGGTCCCTCTAGCGCCCACCATTAATCCGATGACTTTTATATCTCTGAGTTTATATGATGTTTTGTAATAAGGGATAGTGGGTTCATAAATTCTCCTTGTCTCTAGGCTAACCATCTCATGTTGATTCTGATGGGTCTCGAATCTGATGGTCGGATCCTGAATATAACCTTTTGTCTCTCCAGGTTTAAATGTTATAATATCAATACGCCGATGACTTCCAGTATCGGTGATGTCGGTATAGGGAAATTAGTCTCTTACTCCTAACCATAATGTAACATATTCCGCAGTAATATGAGGGAAGAAAATTTCGGGTGAAGAGAGGAAATCTCTGAACAACTTCACAACAATAATAGATATTACATTCAAAGAACCATAATTTGGAATACAAATAAGCGAATCTCTAACTCAGAATGTAGGCTGAAAATGAAAAAATAAAAATCCTAAGGAATATTAAAAACTATAACAAATGATTAAAATTGTAAATTTACAAGAAATATTCTGCGCTAGACACGGTGTACAATACACTTCAGTATAATATAAATTTAATAGACATAACATACACCACATCCACATTTTCCTTGGCATTTCCACGTAGGTATTTTGCTCGGTTCCGACAACTACATTCCTTATCTTCCTTGGGTAAATTTCATTGCTCTAGTTACCGCACAGTTGGTTGGGAAGTACGAAATATTTCTGATGATATATTAAGTGCGACTATAAAGGAGTGTATGAGTGGGTATGAAGCGGACCATGAGCTTTTGTTATTAGTATTATCCTGGAAGTTTTCTCGAAAAACCTGAAAATCCACGAAAGACCGCGTCAGAATAACTGTCTCCTGGAGTCGATCCTCGGATCTCTGGAATACAAAGTAGTCGTAGTAACTACGACACTACGTTACTCGGTCAGACGTTACGAGGTTTGTTTGAAAATCTCACAGGCTGAGTTAGAAATAAAACTAGAACTATTCTGAAACAATCTTCACTTCTCAACATAATCTCCCCTGAGATTAGTCCACCAGAGCTGCAATTCTGCTATAATTTCCTTGTACACAGATTCCTGAAGGTCTGCAAAAAAAAAAAAAAAGGCTTCTACTGCTGCGATAACCTCTTTATTTGCCGAAATTTTCTTCCCACCAAGTGAGTTTTGAGCTTTGGGAAAAGAAAGAAGTTTGAGCGTCAAAGATCTGGTGAGAATGGTGGAGTGCGGCAACAACGATCAAACTGCCGTTCGTGTAGTTTAGCAACCGCGATTGCAGACGTGTGAGAAGGTGCATTGTCGTGATGAAACAAAACTTTATTCTTGGCCATACCCGACTTCTTCTCACGAATTTTTTCCTTTCAAATGATGAAGGAGATTTCAATAAAATTCTCCGGTTATTGTTCTCACTTTTGCTAGACAGTGAATCATGATTGTCTCCTTACAATGTCAGTTCACGTATTCCATATTTTTCCCAACAGATTGGAAAGCTTTTGCTTTCTTTGGAGACGGAGAATCACTGTGATTTCATGATTCCGACTGCTATTTTGTCTTTGGTATGTAGTAGTGGATCCAGGTTCCATCAGTGCTCACAAACCGCCTAAAAAATCTGGCGTATTTTTCTCGAATCGAGCCAGACAATCCCTCGAAATTTGACATCGGAGGTGCTTTTGTTCCGGTGTTAAAAAGCATTGAAGCCACCTTGCGGAGAAAGACCTTGGACATGCCCAAGACATTGACTAAAATGTGGCGCACCCGTTCAGTTGAAATACACATAACATCGCTAATTTCCTACATTTTCAATCAAGGTCATTCAACATCATATCGTGGATTTTTTCTCTACCTGGGGTGGGGGCTGGTCTTCAACGCTCTCTCGACAATGTTCAAATAGTGCGCTGTATTTTACAGAATGTTTACTTCAACCCTTATTACCCATTTTTGACTACATCATTTCTGCTCTCAAAGGCTCATATGTAAAGAAAAAAGTAATGAAAATTAAAGGTATGGTAATATAATTAACTTGAGGCTGAAGTAGAACCAATATACTTGTATGTTAGGTAAATAACTGTAAATTAAAGACAACCGTATCAGAGGAATCCAAAAATGGTAATATTATTTACAAACTGGTGAATTTAGAATAAGGAGCAGAATGAGAGGGAGAGTGTTGTAGACCAGTGCAGCAGCTTCAATGTAATAAAAATGGCATATTTGCACGTCATTGATTGGACGCGAGGGATCATGGGGTGTACGATTAGGACACCTGTGCGGGATGGAAGAAAGGGAAAGAGTGATATCGGTAATTTGATGGCTGCACTTAATGTCAGTTGAAGCGACGTGCGTTCAAAATAGAATAATAGCGAAGGAAAGAGATGAAGAAATAAATAAAGTAGAAAAAAATGAAAAAAAAAAAAACGTTGTACACTGAAGAAAATGGGAAGAAAGAGGACGATAGACATATTAAGATATAATGTCATATAGATATATAAAAATTTGAAGGAAACTAAACAAAAAATAGAAGACGATAAGGATGTAAATGAGAAATGCATTGTGGCTTATATACACAATCACACAAGAAGAAAATACTAAAACAAAATAGGATGCATAAATAACGAACAAGAAATGTTGAAAGTATGATAACAGAATAAAAAAGAAGAGAGGAATAGGAGAGTGGAGCCTGTAGGTAGAAATTACTAAAACAAAACTGAAAAAAGTAAACAGTTAAAGGAGAGAGAGAGAAATAAATAAATAATGAGGGAAGGTAAGCAAGAAAATATAAAAGCAGAGAGAACAAGAGATAGAAAAAAAGTGCAAAGGTGGAATTTAAAGGAAAGAAAAGAGAAAGAGCAAATTAAACAGTGAACTAAGTTGAAGGTAAAAATAGTAGACTATGAATGGAATTGAAGCTAGTAATAGGGGAAAAAATTGAAAGAGTAGTAAGAGAATAAGTGAAAGAATAATTTTGAAGCAAAAGATGAAGACTATAAAGAAAGAAAGATGCACGACGGGAATTAATGATTTCATGAAATAATATTGTACAGATATCAGTAACTCTGGATTAATGTTTCAGTCCACAAAATGCGTAATAATAATTGTTCCAGACTTTGGACAACCAGTTTAACCAGAATAGTTCATAAGCGTAGGTAGCTACTCTATTGCTTGATATAATGTTTGCCAGATGTGTCATGGGGAGCGATGTTATTCATGGATCTTTTCCTGCTGCTTACTTCAAGTTACGAGTTCATTTTCTTTCGCCTTTTTGCACAGTAACATGAACAGAACTGCAATAACAGCAGGGATATTGCATATATATTACGAACTGGAAGTTTGCTACTTACAGTCCGTAGTTCTCTTTCCTTGCTTGTATCATATGGTGTGTCACACTAAAAATTATTTTATCAAGAGTAATCTCACTAGAGATTTTACTTATCTAGAGAAAATCAAAACTCGAGTGGGATTTAATTGACTATTACACAGTTAGAAGAAAGTATATAAAGATTAGAAGTAACGAAGTACTCCAATACAATAAAATATTAATTGACTTACGCAAATACAACTGTCTTCAAATGTATTATTGTACCATCTCTACATTACAAATATTGCATGCTAGATGGCACTGGTGTGTTATGATTATTACAGTGACTGTATGATTATGTGATGTCATCAGGTGTGCCAACTATGGAATCTTCATTGAACTCTGTAGACGGTTACTAGTCAAGAAGGCTTTGTTGATTCAAATTCATTTTTATTAAAACAGTTGCATTCCACTTCAATTATCCGGATCCCAGTAATCAACGTCACTTTCAGATGATTTTCAATCCATCTTAGTATTAAACAATCTCTGATACGTGAATATCCATAGTATCTTATAGCAGAAGCTATAACATATCCTAAAGCCTCGTACAGATATGCGCGCCGAAACCCGTAGCGCAACCGCGACCCGCGCCAGGGCAATGCTACGCACGGTGGTTGCGCTATTACGTTGCGGGATGAACTTTTCAAACCCGCGCCGAAGTCCGCAACACTACGGCCCGGTTGCACCAACTCTTGTTAAATATGTAACATTACGTTAAGGCAGTTTAACAGCAAACTTAACGGAAGTGATGTTTCATCAACTGTTGTTACTGCTATCATCATGTTAAACCCACTGTTAAATTAACATAGCATACTCCCTCAGTTAAATCCTTAACGTCCTGTTACAGCGTGAATCATGGCTGCCAGGGAACATATGTTACACGCCGCATTATTATATCGAGATATATTTGCAGTGAAAACAATTTTCTGCAATCACTACTTCAGCATTTTTAATTATTCAGAATAGATATGTTCATAAATACTAAAATTATTCATATTAATATTAGCACTGCATCCACAGTAAAGAGAAGATATGTGTTTATTAACGTAAGCATTTCTGTGATTATTATTTCGTATTAATACTCAGACATAATTGCAGATTTTCAAAACGATATTTCTTTATTTCACTGATTTAAGAGTTCACATACTAATAACGTGTGAAGATATGTTAGATATATGAGGTATGAAAATAATGTTAACGCTTATTCAGCTTCATGATTATTTTCATTTTCTATTGGTTCTATTTGATACTAGATAATTGAAAGAATCTTCGTAAAAATATCAACTTTGAGAGTGAAAGTACCACCGTCAGTTTTCAAATGTTCCACTGTATCTTGTACATGACCCGTCTTAGCATTTCTTTTAATATTTTCATAACATTGATTTGTTTCATAGTTTGCGTTTTCACATCCAAATGGCGATTGAAAATATTGGGTTAAAGAGACCCATGTTTGTTCCTTTTTCCTAATGAAAGTTCCATCACTACGTTTGAGTTCAATTACATTCATATAATTGCTAGATATACTAAAATAATTATATTTCTCATATGCGGTAAAATTACTGCTGCTTACACTTTCTTTTTCTCGATTTTCGTTGTAATTATGTTAGTCTCCAATACTTCCATAATGTAAAAAATGCAATTCCCCGCTAAAACAAATGACTACACCAACTAAAGGCACATTCAGTAAACTTTCATACAATCACTGCTTCTTTGATTCCTGTTACATTACTCTTAACATCATGTTACCTAACCAAACTACCTCAAATGGTTGGTGAAACACTATTACACTAACAGGATGTTTAATTTTTAACAACACGTTAGTTAACATGCTGTTAGCGTTATTGTAACGAAGTTCGGTAAAACTGGGCCCTAACCTACCAGCGTCTGCCAGTTCAGGTACTCCTACTTTCAATCATGGACGTAGTTGCAGCAGTCTATATTTATTTGCATTTTGCGTGCAAAAAGAAACGGAAACAGAGGCAATGGTGGCAAACATAGTTACATATCATATACAAGTGGAAATAAATGTGGTGATTCAAGTTTTCTGGCTGACTTGAAGTTCAAAACAGTTGGTAGACGTTGTAAAAATTTTACCAGAATGTCACCTACAGACTTTAAATATTTGCTGGCGCCTAATGTTGCAAAGAAGGATACCACATTCAGTTCAAGAAAGAGTGACAACCGTATAATAATATGCGACAACCTTGCTGAATCAACACACAAGTCTAAAATAGGTTAAGAATCATAAATGAAGAATCTTTAAAGGACTTTGAAGCTAAATTAAAAAATGAAACCTGGAAATCAGTATATGTCAATGAAGATATGAATAGCAAATTCAATGCGTTTCATAATACATTCTTAAATATCTTGAACTAAGTTTTCTTGTAAAGCACAAAAATTCTCAAACATCTAAAAATAATAGGATTACACAAGACATAAGAATCTCATGCAAAACAAAGAGAACTCAATATATTTAAAGTAGAAAGTGTAATGACCGCAAATTAATAGGTCTAATTTCTGTAGTACAATTTTATGATTAATACAAACGAAGGCTTTGGAGAGATCACAGAATACCCCTCCTACTTGTAATTTTTTATTAATTGCTTCCAGAATTTTATCAGTTAAATGAAACACAAAGTAATCTTAAAATCCAAATACAGTAACTTTACTTTAACAATTTATTCTAAACTTGACTAATAAAATCAAAATAACTAGGAACATTATTTACTTATTTACTGGCTTTTAAGGAACCCGGAGGTTCATTGCCGCTCTCACATAAGCCCACCATTGGTCCCTATCCTGAGCAAGATTAATCCAGTCTCTACCATCATATCCCACCTACCTCAAATCCATTTTAATATTATCTGTGTATCTAATGTTTACTCACTTCACTTGCGTGATTCCTGTTCCTTATACTGCACATAGATGGCAGGACTGTGGCCCACTTTCAAATTGCACACCACTTCGGCGGGCCACGTTATGCATGATGTGTATCTATGAAGAATTATGTTGTAAAGGCTACTAAGGTGAGTGTATGTGTAATTGTAGTGTAGGGAATGGGTGAGGATGATGATGGTGAGGAAGGAAGAAGGAGAAACCCGGTGCCGGCACGTAGCCTACTCTGCCGAGTAGCACCAAGAGGGCCGCCACGCTTAACGTCCCCACCCGACGGACGAATCACTATCACTATTTACATGAAAATTTCTGACCCCGCCGGGAATCGAACCCGGACCGGCTAATCTGGATGTAGAACTTGCTACCACAGAACTAACTCGGTGGGTAAAATTGTATGCATTCAAACATAACATTTAATGGAGAATCGGAATATGTAAATTTTAATATAGAGTATCATTAAACAAAAAATTAACTTTACTGTCACACCCTTTATGTCTGAATATCTAACTTTTTTCGAACATTGGTATCATATTGTATGGTTTCTCTCCAACAGTTTTTTGTATAAAACTTTTTTTTTGTAAAATTTAAGAAGTTATTAGCAATATCCCATACTTATTGTTCACTCTGTTTATAAAAGAGTATATCAACATGTTCATTTCTGAACAATAATGTGGATTCAGAAAGAATACATCAAGTGAGCAAGCTTCGTTTAATTTAACTGATAAAATTCTGGAAGCAATTAATAGCAAATTACAAGTAGGAGGGATATTTTGTGATCTCTCCAAAGCTTTCGATTGTATTAATCATAAAATTCTACTTTAAAAATTAGAATACTATGTTATTAAAGGCATAGCATAACAGTGGTTTGAATCGTATCTCCATTTCAGAAAACAAAAGTTGAAATCAACGCATTCAGTGACACCTTTATCCTACTTCAACATGGGGAAATGTTCATACAGGGGTCACGCAAAGATCTCTATTAGGACCTCTTCTTTTTCTAATTTTTATAAATGATCTTGGCCCATTAATAAAAGGAACAGATTATCCTATACTATTTACAGGTGACACAAGTATCATAATTACAGACAGCAACTTTGCCATATTGAAATATAAAACAGAAACACTTTTCCTTAAAATTTATGACTGGTTTACAATCGATAAACTAGCTTTAAACATTAATAAAACTAAATAATTCAATTTAAAACCTCTTCAAATTTAATCTCTGAAACATGAGACACTACTATCAACAATATACCTCTACTAGAAACATCAACAACCAAATTTATTGGTTTGCATTTTAATAATAGATCTACATTTAACTGCAACCATTATATTAATGAAATAACCCCCAAACGTAGCTCAGCATGCTTCGCAATTAGGTCGTTACAACTATTCGTAAATAGGAGTATCTTAAAGACAATATATTTGCCTATATTTATTTCATTATGTTCTACGAAATAATATTTTGGGGATAGTAAAAATATATTATTACAAAAAGAGAAATTAGAATAATAGTTGCAGCAAAGGCTATAGAATCGTGTAGACCATTTTTTTTAATTAGAGATTCTGAATTTAACAAATCAGTACATTATACTCTTCAGTGAATTTCCTCTAATGTAATAAAGAAATGTTCCAACTAATTTAGCCATACATGTATAAATACCTGCAGAAAGAATGATTTTCAAACGCCATCATCAAACTGATCATGCTATCAAAGGGAGTACCTTGCATGACAATAAAAATATTTAGTAGTCTTCAAGACATTGAGTCATAATCAAAATCCTGCATTATTTAAAGTAGAACTAAAAATTACCGTACTTAATATCTCACACTATCTATTCTGTAGATGAATTCTTGACATTTCACATATTGGTAGTGTAAACATTTTAATACTATGAAATGGTAAATATATTCCATTGTATAATTTGTTATTGTATTAATTCTGTATATATTACATATTTGCATTTTTATATTTTAAACGAAAGAATTTGACATGTTCTTTATTCTATACTCTAAAGCAACTGTAAGATATTATGGAACGAATAAATATGTCTGTCTGTCTGCCTGTCCGTCTATCCATCTAGCAATTTTAATAATTGTTATATTACACCTGTGAATAATATTAGGTTTCTTGAATTTTTTGTCGATAACACTTTACAATTGTAGGCCTATATTGATTTTATTTAAAAAAAGAGCTAAATACAGTGAATTTTGCTATTTTTACAGCTTAGGTCTACGTTGAATGTACATTCTTTCTTATCTATATATTATTCTCATTTTAACCATGGTACCTTTTAAGGAGAAATGCAGTAAATATTAGCAGAGTCTTTATTGCTCAGAAACGAGTTATTAGAACGATTTTGTTATTTAAAGTACAAAACCTTGTTTTTTTTTTCTTTTTTAGGAATACAGATTCTTGGTATTTCTTTGTATAGCCTATACTTCTATTTATAAATGTTTAATGCTGTTTACGCATGACGAAACTGAATATAATAAAATATTACGAGTAAATTGTCATGATTTTAATACACGTAATGCAGAACTGTAAGAATAGAAAGTCACGGACAGAAGAAATATATATGCCTAATTATTGTAGTACTTTATTGTTTAATAAGTTAAAATCTACGGAGTTGACCACCGTAATTGGCGGTGATTTAAACTCATTTCGTATCGGTGTATTAAATTATGTTCAATTAACAACTGAGAAATTGAGAGTAACTTCAATTTTGTGTTCCTAAGAAGTGTTAATTACTTTTTAGTGTTTGCGTGTATTTAATTTTTAATAAGTAATTTATTATGGTGTGTGTTTGAGCGAAGTATAGACATCAGCAGTATGTATACAAATAATTATTATTATTTATACTTGCTAGTATAATAAAATAAATAATAATAATAATAATAATAATAATAATAATAATAATAATAATAATATATTATTGAGGTATTTTTACATGCCAGTAACTTCATACTTGCTGATTATTCGTATTATTGACAGTAATATTTTGTATATGGACAGTGATTTTGGTTTCCGAATGTGAATTAACATAGATGTTACAATTTTGGATCTCATTGAATACTACAATAAATCAGGAAATAATCAGAGTCAATAAAATAGTCGTATGAATATAAATGATGATAATGACGATGCTAATACTACTACTACTACTACTACTACTACTACTACTACTAATAATAATAATAATAATAATAATAATAATAATAAGCGAAGCGAGATTTGGACATTAAAGAAAAAAGACATGAACAGAATCAAAGCAACGAAAATGAAATTTTTCAGGAGGACAGCAGGATATACTCTTTTAGACCGAAAAAGGAATGAAGAAATTTTAGAACAATTAGAAGTAGAGTCAGTAGAAGAAAAAATCAGCAGATACAAATTCAATTGGCTAGACCATGTAAGAAGAATGGAAAATTCAAGAATCCCAAAAATTATGATGCAGTATAAACCTAGAGGACATCGTCGACCAGGAAGACCTTTAAGAAGACTGCTAGATGGGGCCGAAACAGGTCTACAGAAGCCTAATTCGTGAAGGATGATGATGATGATGATGATGATGATGATAATAATAATAATAATAATAATAATAATAATAATAATAATAATAATAATAAAGAAGTTCAATATAAAATAAACATAAATATGTATAAAGCATGAATATGGTACTGGTGCAGCATGGTTTGCTGAATTTAATAATAATTCGGAAACAGTAAAATTCAAACTGCAATCATTAACATCCCAATGTGACGTCAGCATGCGCAGACCAACGTATTTGTGTCAGCGTTAACACATACTGCAGCAAGAGAGCTCTGGATCCTTTGATTGTTACGCAGAAATACCGACAAGCGATGGATCGCGATACCGCAACGCTCGGTCGTAACATGAAGGTCGCGCCAGCTGCTCCCAAGCATCGTTCCTTAAACTTTTGTTGAAATTCCTTGTGTTTGACATTTCACAAAATTTCTTTACCTCCGTATAATTTCATAAAGTGCAACGTGTTTGCTCGGTCCATTCCATGTTCACTGCCCACACAGACAGACGATTGGGTGTTGATTCATTGGTTGATTGATGGTTGATTGATTGATTGACTAATTGATTGCCGTTAATCCTACGCTAACAGGTGGGCTATCCTTCCTTGGCCCTGCAGGTAAGGTTCCATCATCTACTGAGGAGCCCGAATAGAACCTGGAGCCTCAAGCCCTTAGAACCTAGATTAACATCGGAAACCCGTACTTGCCATAAGTATAGGGGTTGAATCATTTTGCAACTCAACTTATTTGCGTACATATTGCGAGTTAAAAGGTTTCATGGATTAGATGAGGGAATAGCTAAGCGACGTAAGGCCGAGGAATGCGACAAGGTTGGAGTGGATTAGATGAGGGGATAAATAATGTGAGAGGAGGCATTTTATTGTATTTGTATTTTATTGTATTTGTATTGCATAATTGTATTGTGTATTGTAATTTTATTGTGTATTGCTTATATTGTGTATATAGGTCTCGCAAGTACGGATTACCGACGGAAGGAATGCGAATCAAACATTGCGATAAGGAAGAGCGGGCGAGAAGGAAGGTCATGAGATAACTTGAATGATATTCAAGAGTACAATCGGAAGAGAAATGACATCGATAGAATCAGTCTAGCGTTGTTATAGTTACATTACGACTTTATTTTGTTCCATTGCATGTGAATACGTGTCTTGTATCGCACGGTATTATTATTTCAATCGTAAACATATGTAGCGCATTTAATTAGTTTCGAATTTTTCTCTTGCTACGTTCTTTATTTACACAGCGATGTCCTCATTCGTTCATCTTTTTGGAAGAGACAGTACTTCCATCGCTCGCATCTCTCCTCCCTCGGCGTGCCTACATACACACGTCAAAATAGACACCAACGCCACCATTGGTTTTCGGTAATCGTTTCCTGCGCGAGCTATACCCTGCCACCGGGTGCTTGGCCACTTGCAATGTAAATAAATACATATAGCCTATACTACGTACGAACTAAAACCCCGCTCGCATTTTCTTTTGTTTCAATATGGTCGAATGTGCTTTCCGCTTGGCTAGTGATGTATTTTTTGTAGTGGGTTTTTTACGACGTTTTATCAACATCTAGGTTATTTAGCGTCTGAATGAAATGAAGGTGATAATGCCGGTGAAATGAGTCCGGGGTCCAGCACCGAAAGTTAAACAGCATTTGCCCGTATTGGTTGAGGGAAAACCCCGGACTA
Organism: Periplaneta americana; assembly: GCF_040183065.1. Taxonomy (NCBI): domain Eukaryota; kingdom Metazoa; phylum Arthropoda; class Insecta; order Blattodea; family Blattidae; genus Periplaneta; species Periplaneta americana. The sequence continues at coordinate 129,128,332 of NC_091132.1, read as the reverse complement.
AACCTCAACCAGGTAACTTGTCCCGACCGGGATTCGAACCCGGGCCACCTGGTTTCGCGCCCAGACGATCAACATGTATGGTTATCTAGCGTCTGAATGCTATGAAGGTGATAATGACAGCGAAATGAGTCCAGGGTCCAGTGCCGAAAGTTACCAAGCAATTGCTCTTAATGGGTTGACGTAAACTCCCGAAAAAAACTCAACCAGGATTTGAACCCGTGCCCGCTTGTTTCACGGTCAGGCAAGCTAACCGTTACTCCACAGCGGTGGACGCTAGTGATGTTTCTAGTCGCCCATGGTTCTGATGATAATTTTTTTTCGTAAAATTGATAAGCAATGTTATGAAAGCAATAATTAATTTTATGGGAGCTGAACGTTTCTTTCGTAAATACGAGCTATTTTCTCTGAACCAAAAATACAATGCCAATGCGGTAATAATTACGTAGCCTAGCGAGCGCTTGACGACGATTGCCACGAAATTTGATTTCGTGATTTCAGTGATATTTCCTAAAGCACATCATATTTTTCCTTCATTTCGCTGTAATAACCTGATATAATATCTTACTAAATCTGTATTTCCTTCTAGTGCATTCAAAAGACCGCCGTTATACTCCGTAAACCTTGTATTTGAAATAATGCTTAAAGAATATAGTCGCGAATTTACTAGCGAAATTTCGATTGTCTTATTTCGGTACGGCCAGGTCACTAGTGGCGAGCATAGTCGGCGCTGCTGTGCGGTCCGCCTTATCCAGTTGTTCCGAGAGATGAAATGAAGGAGAAGTGAAGTGTTGGAATGAAAGAGGGAAACAGAGTACCCCGAGAAAACCCTTATGTAACGTCTATTTTACCATCATACATTCCACGCAGACCGAACCCGGACCGTCTTCATGGAAGGCCAGTGCACTAGCACTGTAGCCACACGAATGGGTGTTACACGTCCAGCTTCCATGCACGTCCACACTTACTGCAACTTCAACGCTCTGGATCATTTGATTTTTCCTTGGAATAAACGACAAGTGGTGGAACTCAGCGCCCCTCGGTCCGTAACGCTCAGGTTGCGGGCTCACGCTACGCGCCGGCGATGTTGCGAAGTATCGTTCGCTGTCCAGATAGGATCGCAGCGCGGTTGCGCTACGATGTTCTGTTGCAAGTCTGGACGCACCTTAAATAATATAAACGAGTGTTAGAAAAGTTTTAATTAGGGATGATGAAATAAACAAGAAACGTTTTAATTAACGATGATGAAATAAAAACTGAACATGAATAATTTTAAAAGAAACAATATTATTGAAAGTACAATTTTCAAATTTGAATGTTTTAATGCTTGGTGGTTCAGTTGATATTGGACGTGTGCGTAAAAGAAGTGAACTCGTTGATGTACATGGTGTATCCCTCAACTTATTCAGGATTTCCGAATGGAGCTCTTCATTTATTTGTAAATAGGGTTTCAGGGAAGATGCATAGCTATGACCAGTGGTCTTTATTAATTCTTGTTCTTGAATTCCAATGCGAGTCATATTTGAAAGTGCTGTGCATCGACTGGAGTGGTTTGTAATTTTCTGTTTTTGGACGTCCAGACCAGTACAGTTTGAAATGTTGGCAAACAAAGAAACAAATGCTAGGGTAGTGATAAAAATAAAAAAATGCTAGGGACCGGACGCGATAAAATTGTGCGATAAGCAGTCATGATTGGTTGAAAGACGTCCTTTCGTACCGTTTTATTGGTCAAAAGTAGTGTGACGTAGTAAAAGGGTAATAGTCATTTTAAAATTACATTTCTCTAAAATGTAGCTATAGAACAGGTTTTAAAAGAGTAATTCGAGGTTCATTACTACCCCAATAATGTGTGAGATCTTCTAATTTAACTCAGTAAACTCTGTATTCTTAAAGAATGTCAAATAAAACATTACAATTACAATTTTGTTATGATATCCTATATGAATACACTGTTATTTGAGGGGAATAATCAAAAGAAAGCAGTTCGAGCTAATTTATAGATGTATTTATTAAGGTAATCTCTTATGAAAGTGAGGCATGAAACTTAGAAGCTCATGATATTAGCAGAATCATAACATTTTTGATGAGATTCATGAGCAGTACTGCGGGGTACATTAAATTCGACTACAAGCGGAATGAGAATACCAAGGAGGAAGGCAAGCCTGAACTAGTGATGAATACATTTGGTAATATCAAGAAAACTGACAAAATCACGTCAATAGGTTGCTCAACAACAGATTTCCGAACGCGCACCGTGAGGAAAAGATCCGTTGGCAGACCTCGAAAGACATGGACAGAAAACAAGACCGTAACAGGCCACTGGACCTAATACTTGTCAGGATGATGATGATGATGATGATGATGATTATTATTTTCATCATTATCATCATAATTATCATTCTGCCTCTAGCCATCATGGAGAGCAGTCGACTTTGAGTATAGATTCGCTGTTTTCACAGTGCTTACAGTGATTGCAAAATTCGTCTGCCTTTTATTTAACTCGTATGTTATATAGTGATACAATGCCGCCTAGCAAAAATACATGTACTACATGTAATTCTGCTTTCTACGGTAGGCAGAAATTTTTGAAATGTGCAGGGCCTTGTGGCCTTATTTATTTATTTATTTATTTATTTATTTATTTATTTAGTTACTTATTTATTTATTTGTTTGTTTGTTTGTTTGTTTGTTTATTTATTCTGGTGTAGTTAAGGCTATCAGGTCTTCTCTTCCACAACACCAGGAATACAAATACAATAATAGAAATAAACAGAAAAAAATACACTATATACAAAATAAAGCTACACAAGAAATAAATAGAGAGAAAAAGAACACTATAAACAAAGTAAAGCCACACAAAAATATACGCAGGTTGCAGTCACACAAACTTTAAATGAGTGATTAAGTATCATAATTAATTGTATCCTAACTAATTAACTAACATAAACAAGAAACTTGTAATTTTAATCTAGAGTAAAAAAAACACAAATGAACAGTTCTAGCAATACCTAAAAAGCATTAAATAAGACAAAGTTTTCCGATTTAATTTTGAATTGTGATAAAGCCCGGCAGTCCCTGACGTCATTAGGTAATGAATTCCAGAGGCGAGGTATTTCTACAGCATAGGAAGATGAGTATAAAGACGTTCTATGATGAGGGACAGAAAGAAGTGCTTGATGTCGGTTTCGAAGAGTTGTAAGAAATTGAAAGCGCGATAACAGATAATTGTGAGTAGAAGTATGCATGATTCTAAACAGAAGAAACAGTGAATGTATTGTTCTTCGTTCCTTCAGACGCACCCATGAAAGTAACTGGAGGTACCATCTTGACGAGCGTTTTTGTAATTTTCTCATTTCTTTGTTTGGTGCCTTCGCCATAGTCGGTCACAAATCTGGTTGAGAAAGGAGGATGGCGAGCAGTAACATCTCGTTAAAAAAATTCGGTTCAGCCTGCTCGGCCGATTACATCTTGTAAGATAGGGAGTAATGAAATGGTATTTCGGGAGGGGGACTATGACCCAGGACTGCAAACTTTTATGATCTATTGCGCTAACCCTCAACCTATGTGCAGTCCCAAGCCCACACCGGCTAACTACACTAAGGTTCGCTGCGTATTCAGGTTTAGCAAAGCACCCTACTCGTCCCTAGGCCAGTCCTATCCGTGCATCGCCAGTCGGCGTTCGGGGAATGCTATGGAATGATGACCAAGTGGAGAAATGTTGACCATCAAACAGGATCAAATAACCCCATAGGATTAAATATAAATATTGATAAAATTCCATTCCACCCATACTTCACAATCAAAGATGTTGTTGGATTTATAATCCTAATTATATTATTAATAATTTTATCATTAAAAGAACCATGTATCTTACAAGGAGAGGACACGCTCTGTATATCACCGAATTAAATAAGATTGTGTGAGATGAAAGTACAAGACGTACTGTTTAAAGTCATGCCTGGTATGGGTGGCCAATGATCCCTCCTTTTGGAAATATTGGCTATTGTCTGTGACATACGTCCGTTAGGTGCCTAATAGGAAAGCATTAGACTGTGTAACGGCGCAGCTCTTATGGTTGGATGCTGAGTTGTTAACCAGGCAACCTGAGTTCGAATTCTAATGCCTTCTCATTTTTTAAAGCTTGATATTATTATTATTATTATTATTATTATTATTATTATTATTATTATTATTATTATTATTATTATTAATTCACTTTCAGTTGTCAGTTCCTATATTCAAAGCCATGTTGAAATATGCGTGGTGTGCATCAAAATTAATAAACGAACGAGAAATGTTTGTGAATGTGAAGGATATCTGTTTCGCAGCAGAAGTGCGGAAAAATGTGTGTCACTGTGGACAACCTTCTTTCATTTGCTGTGCATGGTGCAGGAAATATGTATGTTTTGTGTGTTTTTATGGCATTTGTCATAATGAATCGGGACAAAATAAGGTGGAATAGCTGCTACAGAAACAGAACAGACACAGTGACACATCTTACCTGCCTACATGAGCAATACTTTATTGTTTATCCTTTACAATACAATGTTAGTTAATTATAATTTGTTTAAAATATGATGAAGCGTTCAATACATTGAGAAATATGATATATGCAAATAGATAACTGTGATCACAATATTAATCATAATTAAAATGAAAAAAAAATATATATATATATATATGACCAGTTAAGATTCGAACTTAGATTGCCTGGATAAGAACTCAGTATCCAACCGTATGAGCTACGCTGTTATACAGTCTAATGCTTCCCTATTAGGCTCCTAACGGAAGTATGTCACAAACAATAGCCAATATTTTCAAAACGAGGGGTTATTGGCCACCCATACCAGGTATGACTTTAAACAGTACGTCTTGTACTTTCATCTCACACAATCTTATTTAATTCAGTGATATACAGAGCGTGTCCTCTCCTTGTTAGTAGATCCAGACAATTTCACCCCAGCAAATCCTTGGAATGATGTACTCGAACCTGGATCGCCAGCGTGACAGGCTGACGGTCTGACTACTCAGCCACCACTGCGGGAAGATAGGTAGTAAGGTTGTTCGTGGTCATGCAATTTTAAATTACACGAACTCGCTGTAGTCCTTTTTGTGATATGAATTATGGCTCACGAGTTTAAATTTAGTTCCAGAGGTGAAATAATCCTTCCTTCGGATCTCCGGAAAGGGACTCTGCACAGTGGACATTACGGGAACTAAATAGCTGACCCCGTTGCAAAGGAGGCTGCAAGAGTACTTCCGTGAGTTACAAATAACTTACCATACACCACAGTGAAATCACACATAAAGAATAAAAGCAGCTATAACCAAAGATTTTCTCAGGAGTGTTGCAATAATGTTTCGAATCTAGACTGAGCGCATTTGTTTGGCAGTACACTTGAATAAACAATCCTTACTTGATTCCCTCTATTTCGTCTTTCGTAACGAATTATCCAAAATTGATGACATACCCGTAAAAAGAATGTAACATCAGATTCTTGATATATGTTATGTAGGTGGAAAAAGTAATCATAAAGCGCTTATTTATAACAAATCATTGCGTTCAATGGCTGAATAAACTTTTATTCTTGCTTGGTGAAATGGTTGTGATAATAAATATAGGCCTAGTAAAATATTCCCCTGAAATTATTTTCGTATCTCCTGAAACATGAATAACAGTTATGCTGGTTTCATCCTTATTCCGGGAAGGTATTTAATTATGAATAAGAACCATATCTTCGAGTACTAAAAATTGATAAATGTGTCTCCCACCATAACAAAAATATAACAGCGTTATATTTGGACACCCGGAAATGTATGACATTAAGTCAAGTGTCTGAGCATTGGACTTCTACAGTACCACTAATTTTGTATTTGGTTCCTTAGTTATTCACTAGTTATTATTTTAAATATTTTCATCTACGTTGTTCAGAGATTCTGTTGCACTGCATTACGCTTTCTTTTAGAGTTTTATTTTGTAACTATGTGTCAATTCAATTCAATTCAATTTATTAAGCCATTAAACATACAGTGATAGGCTTCGTCACAATACAGAAGGGAGGGGAAAAAAACATACATTTGAAAATACACATATAATTGAAAACACTAAAGTTTAATTAAAATGAGAACACAAAACATTTTGAAACTCTAAAATTAATGAAAACACTTCACTCTTAATGTAATAATTGTAACTAAATGTAAATAACTTTATTTATTAAAAAACAATTTCGTATGAATTTATGTTAAGAAACTCATCTACAGAGTAGAAAGGATTAATTAAAAGCCAATTATAAAATCTAGTTTTGAAACAATTGGTTGGTAACTTATAATATTGACTGGCAAGCTTATTATATAATTTCATCCCCATGACAGAAAAATTTGTACTAGTTTTTTGTAATCTACAGTATGGGATATTAATTTGTTCACTATTTCTAATTTCATAAATTTATGACAGTTAATATCTGTGATTGTTTGAAAAGAGGTCGACAATGTTCAAGAGTTTGATTGACATAGAATTCTAATGGCTTTCTTTTGCAAAATCAAGACACTCCCAATTTTGCTACAATTTCCCCAGAAAATTAAGGCATACCGAATTATCGACTGAAAGAACGAAAAGTAGGCACATCTTACATAATTTTGAGGAAAGCAAGTCACTAATTTCTTTAATAAATATATAACTCTTTATAATTTTGTGCATATATATTCGATATATTTTTCCCATGTTAAACTGGAGTCTATAAAAAGTCCTAGAAATTTGGTATAGTTTTGTATGTTATCCTTTTTTATTACATGATTTAGGGTAAAAGTTATGTTGATAATCTTTTCTTGATTAAGCAAAAAACCATTAGATTCAAACCATAAAGCCATCTGTGATAGAATATCATTGGTTAGAGCATGTAATACATTCAGAGTAGAGCTAGAACATAGGTCTAATGAAATTTTTGCAAACTATTCTGTTTTTAGTTGTACCTCATGCTATAGATCACTGTTATTTGTAGAGGCTTTGTAAGGCCCTTAGTGTGACACACAATAATACTTCCTCCTTACGACACAGTAGGCACTGAGTAACAGCAAGCCGCCTTTGTCTCCAGAGAGAGTTACACTGTTAAAGGCCGGGTGATCCCTAGGATCATAGTGTAGCAGGAGAAATTATGTTGACCTCAACGGGAATCGAACGACTATATTCCGACTCACAATGCAATGCCTTAACCGTAACGGGACGCACCATTACTTGTACATTACACAATTGAAAAGGAGGTTTTGAATTCCGGTTTTAGTCCATATATTTCATGTTCACAGTATTTTTGTAATTGGAACCATGGAAAAAAAGCTGAAGTTCCTCAAAAGAAATATGGTAGGAAAATTATGAAATGTCATAATTCTGGTTTGTGAACGGATAACGAAGCGAAGTTATTACTGAATTATGATGTAACATGCAAATAAGTTATGATTTAAATTTGAGTAATTCGTTTTATGATTGTGTTTACTAACTTGATTTTACTTTCGTTAATTTTAATGGAATTTTTAATAAACAGTAATTATAATTTGTATTGGAAAATTGCTGTATTGAAAAGTCAAAGAATTTTAATTAATCCTTTGATGCAAGGTACAAAGGTTTGATGAGTCAATTTAAATTGTATTGTATAGAAACCCACTTTGTTAAGCTTTCCTGTGAACTCTCTTACTTGTACACGTGTCTCCTGACAGCATCAGATCTCTGAGTATGTATTAAACTGTTTGCACACTATATCCTTCACCTTTTCTCTAACACGTAGAGTAGGTCTATGTAATTCAATACTTACAACATTTAAATATAGAGAGAAATCGATATTAATTGATTTTCATTAGTTAACATTTTCATCTACATAAGGGATATTGTGAAATATACGCCCCTCAAAATTCTTAAAAAAAAGAAAGAATATAACCAACTATGATTTATATATCCTTTGAAAGAGAATGTAGAGTTCTGGAGTCCACGATAAGGACTACGGCAAGAACCACGTCATAGACCACGACAAGCACAGTAATTATCAGGATAAGAACTATGACATGGACCACGATAAGAATCACGACAAGGACCATGACCACCGCAGTCAAAATAGGGGCCATGACATAGGTAACAAGGACCACAATGAGAAACATAACAAATACAACAAAAATTATGAAAAGTACAATAGAAAGACAAACAAAACAAGCGCTACAATAAGAACTATAAATTCAACTACAAGAACCATGACAAAGACAGCATGGACCACAATAAAATCACTACAAGAATCACGTCCACGACTGCGATCATGGTAAGGAACATGTCAAAGACAAAAAGGACCACAATAAAGGAAAGTACCACAATAATGATTATGACAAAGAAACAAATATCATGAGACATCAAAGACCACGAGGAGGACCGTCAAGAAGACAAAAACGACAACGATAAGGACTTATTGGACACTTATTTTTTCTGGAAAAAGTCAATCAACAGTGTGAGATATATAAATCGCACTTCAGAATTTCCTGGTTTGAAATTTCACCGTAGGGTCACTCGCATGTCTCATCCATTTTTTTTAAATCTGCTGCCTATACTGTCTACATGCGAAACACATTTTTCCATCACTCCATGACGTACACTTACACTAGCACATCACTAAACTCTTGGTGTACTTTCTTCATTATATTACTTATCCTCTTATCTAGATGATTAAAGATGTTTATGTATAGGATTACGTCTACTGTAATTTACTTCAGAAACTATTGCCATTTAAAGTAGCCTACTTTAGATACAATCTGTAAATATGTCTTCAAATGTGGATGAAGTTTATTCAAACTACTTAAGGTACAATAGGCCTACATTATATTCTTATTTACATTGTTAAGAGCTCTACGAAGTAATTTCCAATATCCCTAGCAGTCAATATATTTTATTTCAAGAAATAAATCTTTAGTGCTGTACATAAATTTATTTCAGCGTGCCTTCCTCAACATTTTATTCTTACACAAAATCTTGAAATAAATCCAGTAAAACTAATACATCGTTTAATATAATATAATTTATTGTAGATGATACGCGAATCATTGCAAACGGGAACAACAATAATAACTTTGTGTGTTATTCTCCTGGCATATAGGTGAGTTTCTTTCAAATCTTCTACAAAATAGTTTTCATTGCAAGATAGTTGGAAATACCTTTATAAACGTCTTGCTACAGTGTTCTTATCTATTTTCATACAATTTTCATAAAATGAGTGGACTTTTCAGATTAATCACTTTCTACTCGTAAGGATTTAAGAGATCTATATCAATTAAATAGTCTACTTTACATATTTAGGGCCTACTTAGATTTCTAAAATAATGTGTTTCGTATATAATTTCTCTTCCTGGTATAATTCTTATTAAAAACCAAATTTTGCAACACCCTGTATAAACTTTTTCATAATGAGTAAGAACTTGAACAACCACTGCTGGGGATGCGTTGTATAGACCATCAGCCTATTTCGAGTTCCGATCAGCCCCAGAATTTTTCATTGAAAAATCCATAGTAACACTTGTGGCAGATAGGATAAGAATTTAGATTTTTAAGGGTCTTCCCCTTTCCCCGCATTAGGCATCGTCCTCATTCTGTTGCAACTCCATTCCAAAAGCATTCTACAGCATTCCGCAGCCACCGGCAGGCCACGCACATACAGTAGAGCAATCTTGCGATGGATACTAATAATTGCGGGCGAGAGCTATTTTATGCCCGCTGCGCGAGCGCAGAGTTCTTTTACCTGTAAACATTGCTAAAGGGTGTACAGGTCTTAGAACACAGCGCATCATGACGGAACGGAAGCGCTTGAAGCTTTCAAGGAAGATACAATATTTATGCTTCGAACATGGTGATGAAGTCCAGTGTTTGTTGTGCAAAAAAATATATATCATTTGCAAAAAAAAAAAAAAAAAAAAAGCAACATAAAACGGCATTATAAGACGCAACATGAAAATAATATAGGCATTATTCAGGAGAAGAGAGAAATAAATTCATTTCGGAATTGACATCGAAGGTAAATTAATTTACATTTGGGTCAGTAGATAGTATCTAGATTCATTTTATTTGTTTATTTTAAATGTATTGTTGGTTTTTAATTTAGTAGGTTATTTTACGACGCTCTATCAACATCTTAGGTTATTTAGTGTCTGAATGAGATGAAGGTGATAATGCCGGTGAAATGAGTCCGGACTCCACCACCGAAAGTTACCCAGCATTTGTTCATATTGGGTTGAGGGAAAACCCCGTAAAAACCCTAAACCAGGTAAATTTCGCCGACTGGAAATCGAACCCGGGCCACCTGGTTTCGCCGCCAGACGCATTAGCCGTTACTCCACAGGTGTGGACTGTATTCTTGATGTTTTATTTGTTGCTTGTTTCTGGATATTTACTTTTATTAGACTTCGTGTTTCTTTAATTTAGAAATAATATTTTATCTTTGATTGCACTTTAACTTATACTATTACTAGGCTCAAAATGCTAATTCACTTTTATTCCAATAACTATTTTCAGGATTTTTAACAAATATGAAATAAACATTTCGAAAACTTTTATGCAAGGAGCTTTTTTAGTAACGTCAATATAAAACATACTTAAAAATATAATTTCAAAACTATTAGACCTAATTGCACCAAATTTTGTACAGATGATATTATTATAGATCTGTTTATATAGTTTAAATTTCACAAATTTTGGCCGAAATTGTGAAAGTTTTAATTTTTTATTTTATTTTATTGGGTTATTTTACGACGCTGTATCAACATCTAGGTTATTTAGCGTCTGAATGAAATGAAGGTGATAATGCCAGTGAAATGAGTCCGGGGTCCAGCACCGAAAGTTACCCAGCATTTGATCGGAAAAAAAAAACCTCAACCAGGTGACTTGCCCCGACCGGGATTCGAACCCGGGCCACTTGGTTTCGCGGCCAGACGCGCTGACCGTTACTCCACAGGTGTGGACTGAAAGTTTTAGAAGTCATACATATCCCCTTAATTGACTGACCTCAAAAATTACGATAGCTCTCAATATCTTAATTTAATCAAATTCTTTTTTTCGTGTTACGTGCATTTCACAAATCACTCTAAGAAAACTCATTACATAATCACGATTGGAGAGTAAGGACTACATTTTCACAATCACATAATCAATATAGGCTACTCTATTTCAATCAATATTGCCATTATTCTTTTTTCAACAAATACTCAAAAGTACTAAGAGATCACACACGTCGAGCAGGTAGACCCTATTAGTTTCTCCTAACCAATGAAGTGAAGTATTTACATAATAAATAATTGCTTTTAACAATAAAATGGTTTACATACAATTAACTTTTCCTATTTCTCTTTTTGTTCCTAAAAAACCCTTCCCTTTGCGATTTGTTTATATATGTACATGTATATTAAATAACTTAGTAATTAGCTCTATTACATAGCCAGAAATTTAGTAACGCAAGTTATTGTAATAATTGCTGCCTTTATTCGCTGCATGTGCATGTACATCCCTGTTGTCTACGTTACAGTGGATGCGCTATGCGCTCGTGATCAAGGACGAGCTATTCTACCGTGATTGGGAGCTAATATCGTCTCATCAGCTATAGTGGTACCCATACATAAAGGTGGAAATAAATTAGATGTCGGAAACTACAGACCGATTAGCCTTACATCTGTCGTATGTAAAGTCATGGAGCATTTGATATCGGATTATATTCGTCATGTTCTAAATGCGAAAGACTGGTTTTACAACCGCCAGCATGGTTTTAGGGAAAGCTTCTCATGTGATAGTCAAATTACGTCGCTGGTTCAGGATCTAGTTGAAGAGGTAGATAGAGGCGGAAGAATCGATGCAGTTGTGATTGATTTTTCGAAAGCATTTGATTTGGTGCCACATGACATATTAATAGATAAGTTAAGTAGGCTAGGAATAGATAAAAGAATGGTGATATGGATCCAAGAATTCTTAAAAGGTAGAATCCAGAGAGTTAGAGTAGGTCATGAAATATCGGAAATTGGAAATATAAGTTCAGGGGTGCCACAGGGCAGCGTTCTGGGTCCATTACTCTTTATAATATACGTAAATGACCTATGCCAGAATATTACATCAAATATGAGGCTATTTGCAGACGACTGCATTATCTATAGAAAGATTAGAAATAATTCAGATGTAGATGTTATTCAAACAGACCTGAATAAAATTTATAACTGGGCGTTAATGCATAGGATGAAAATAAATGGTTCTAAAAGTAAATCTATAACATTTTGTAAAACCCGAGAAGAAACTAGTCTTAATTACGAATTCAGTGGTGTTGTAATTCTGCAAGAACAATGTTGTAAATACCTAGGAGTGTATTTAAACTCCAAACTTTCTTGGGGAGAGCATGTTGATAATATTACGGGTAAAGCATGGAGGGCACTTCACTTTATTATGAGAATCTTGAGAAAGGCTAGCCCCAAATCGAGGGAAATAGCATATCTAACGTTAGTGCGACCGTTAATGGAATACGGAACTACATGTTGGGATCCCTATAGAATATATCAGATAAATTCCTTAGAAAGAATCCAGTATAGGGCAGCTAAATTTGCTAAAGGTAAAAGACAAGATGGAAACGATACGATAAAAGAACTTAAATGGGAAACTTTGGAAAACAGACGTAGGAAAACTAGAATAACATCATTGTATAGAGCACATCTAGGTCAGAAAGCATGGGTAGACATAACGGCTCGGTTAGAGAAGCCAACGTACTATGGTAGGAACGATCATGAGTTTAAAATCAAATGTAGGAAACAGAAAACGGATGTAGGTAAATTCTCATTTTTAAATAGAACTATAAATGATTGGAATGACCTACCTGCAGCGGTCTTTAAGGGTTCTCCTTCCTTAAGGAGATTCAAGAATAGCTTAAAAAGTTGTGTATAAAGTGCAAATTAAAATTAAGGTGACATTCAACATTTAATTTTATAAGGTGGCATGTATTTATTTAGCCTGACGAGTTACTTCCTTGGTTTCAATTGTAAATTATTTAAAAATAGCGTGTAAGAGGGCCTTAGACTAGAAATGTTTAGTTTAAATGTAGTTCTGTTTATAAGTATGCATAAGGATATAATTATTTCACTTATTTGAACTGTTGTATCAGTGAAGCGAGGTGAGTCAGTGAAGTTATGGTTTTACAATGCAGTGAACAGTTCCGATCAGTGATAATTTATAGCGTCAATGAAATGTGTTATATAGTGTCAGTGAAATGTGTTACAGAGTGCCGGTGAAATGTGTGCTAAAGTGTCAGTGAAATGCGTCATAGTACCACTACAGGGAATGAGATGAGAGTAAAGTGAAAGACTATTGAAACTTATGTAGGGCCTATACATAGTTATGTAGGTTTTATTGTAAAATTAGGTATTTTATTTATGTTTTATTATTATTGTGTTAAATTGTATTGTTTATGCTTATTGTATTGTGTATAAAATTGTATATGTATTGTAAAATTGTATTGTGTATTGTAAATTTTATTGTGTATTGCTTATCATTTTATTGTGTATTGTTAATATTGTATATACCACTGCCACTGGGTGCTTGCCCACTTGCAGTGTAAATAAATACATACATCCCTGCAGTAAAGGGCTAGTCTAGAGGCAAATAAGGTTTCCTGCATCGAAAAATCGGATAATAAGCGACTCTTATCTTAGTCACGTGGTGTGATAGGTAATGAACCTAGGTGGGGTTCATCGTAATAGTGCTTTATAAATGGACATAACACTAAGAGGTTCGCACTCTCCTTTCGGGATGATAATGGTGGTGGTGGTGGTGGTGGTGGTGACAGCGGCGACAGCGGCAGTAGTAGTAGTAGTAGTAGTAGTAGTAGTAGTAGTAGTAACAAAAAACGAAAAGAACGTCATGACATTTGTACCCGTGACTATTCTCTCCGAATCTAAGGACTGTATTCATAGACATTCTTAGCGCGGGCTTCCGGTGGATGATCAGCGAACTAACGTTTTTCGTATTCATAAACCAGTGTTAGCGATATATGATATGATATGATATGATATGATATGATATGATATGATATGATATGATATATGATATGATATGATATGATATGATATGATATGATATGATATGATATGATATGATATGATATGATATGATATGATATGATATGATATGATATGATATGATATGATATGATATGATATGATATGATATGATATGATATGATAGAGCCATTCCATGTCAAATCAACACAAAAAAGTGGACTTTTCAACCTGATCACCTCAGATTTTCATTAAATTTGGTGGGATGGTAAAGAACCTTAAGTTAATTAATTATGTAAAATTTTAGCCCTCAATAATGCACGATATCCATACAGCAATTCTGTCAATACGAGAAAAAATGTAAAAATGTCGCATTCTATGTCAACAAAAATAATTCATAACTTCTCTTCTAATTGAGGTAGAATCTTAAACTTGGGCTTATTTTAAAGCTAAGGGATCATACGTTTCAACAAAAATAGGTTTGCATCAAAGTAATGAATTATTTATTGAATGGTCACGTGAAACCCATTTTAACATTGAAGATCTATAAATGCGGGACACAAATTATTTCGCGAAAAATGTATGTTATAGAGGTAAGAGTATTCTCCCCTTGGTGTAAGTTTCATTTTGGAATCGTTTCAGGAATATCAGTAAAAAAATATATCAATTTATTGGTTTGTAGCACTTAAACCCATCTTACACCAACACTGCATGCGCGCGAGTTCGTACTTGTCTTATCTGCGTTGTCGATCAGTCAGGCCATCATGAGTGGCAGTTTATACAGTCTTCAATTTATACAAAACGTGCTATCTGTTTCAAGTGCAGTGTCGTTAGTTTTTGTAGTATGTGGTATTTTTGTGAGATGTAGGACTAATGGAGTCGCGTTTTAGGTTATAGGCCTATGTTTGCTGCAATCCCTTCGAGAAATCAGGGCAATGTAATTAGAGCAAAACTTTAAGAAGTGTTATATCGTGGATGCTTAATGTATTACCTGATTTAAAACAGGCACAAAATGTGTGCGCTATGTGTCGCAAAGAAATAAAAATATAATATGATGCTATTACGCAGAATCCTCAGAATGACTCTAGTAATGAAGAATACGTCGATTCTACAGCAAATGTAAGTTCATTAAATACAAGTCTTTTTGACCAAGGTGTGTTCCTTATTAAACAAGAAAGGCTACAACAAGAGAAATATAAGAGACAGAAATTTGAAAATATTGTAAAAGATAAAGTCTTCGATATTAAAGACGCCGAGGAACTAGGACGTTTCTGATTGTGAAATGTTTTCTCAGTTGCAGGAAAATTTTCAAAATTCAGGTAAAAGTGAGAAAAATCACCATTTTAACACTACTACCTAAAAGCTGCAGCGTAAATAATATAAAAAAGAGTTTCTTTCAGCTTTCGAATACATAATTCGGAAAGCCAAAGTCCTGGCAAAGGGAAAGGGAATTTTGTGTTCACCAAATCCGTAACCTGGAAAACCCTTGCTCGCGGCTGTTGCCGGTACAGTTAAAGAATTCTGTTGTTCTGAGGAGATAAGCAGAATGATGCCTGATAAGAAATATTTGTTGTGATTAAAGAATCAGGGAATAAATCACATGAGCAGAAATGAATTATATGCAGTGTTTAAAAATTCTAACCCTGAAATGAAGGTAATATATTCCAAATTTTCAGCTCTTAGACCAAGAAATTGTATTCTAGCTGGAGTTAGTGGAACTATATTGTCTGTGTTTGTGTCCTTATCAGAATGTAAAACTTATGCCGGAAGCAATTTATTAAAGTTTCAGGTCTACGTGGATTTCTAGAAAATTTTTGTTTATACCTTCCAACTTATCAACATTTCTTGGCTACTACGGTGTGCAATCCTCCTCATATAAAATGCTTGTTCAGGAAATGTACAGAATGTCCTGAACCATTCAAAATAAGAGAGGGTTTAGAGAAATGTTTCGAATAAAACTCCAGTGAATCAGTGACCTACAAGCAGTGGATGACGACTGACCGATCAACGCTTGAGACCATAATGAAACCCACAGACAAATTTTTCGACTGTCTCTTGGAGAAACTTGGTGATTTACTGACTCACTCATTTATATCATCTGAACAAAGTAAGTTTCTACGTGATATTAAATCATTTCTACAGCCATGCCAGCTTGTTGTGTTATGCAACTTCGCTGAAAACTATTATTTCGTAATCCAGGATGAAAGTCATATCACAGGACTAATGTGCAGACAATCATTCATACTTTCGTAATATATTATAACGAATCGTCATCCGATACAGTCTCTATTAAAAATCTGGTAATAATTTCACACTGCCCGAAATATGACACTGCAGCTGTACATCTGTTTAAAAATATCTAATGGAGTCATTAAAACAAACATCTGTAATTCACCACAAAAATTATGTATTTCTCCGAAGGTTTCTCTGCTCAGTACAAAAATAGGAAAAAATTTCCTGAACCTCACATTACATGAAGAAGATTTTGGATTTCCAACAGAATTGCATTATATTTGCATAACGCATGACAAAGAGCATGCGACGTTGTAGGTGGGACACTTAAAAGGTTTGCGGTTTGTGCTAGTTTGCAGAGACCATCCGATAAACAAATAAGTACACCTAGGGAATTGTACGACTGGACAAGGGATCATCTCCCAAACATTAGGCTAATTCCGTTTATGTGACTGAAAAAAGCTATACTGAAGAGGAAAAAATGCTTTCTCTTCGATTTACAAAATCCACCGCAGTGCCTGGAACACAAGTTTCATACAGTTCTGCTGTTTAGGATGGGGTATTATACTTGCTAAGCAGTTTTAAATTGCAGTTGAAACAACTCAGCATCCTGTCGGGACAGATGATCAGGCTATTTCATGTCAGCTATGAAAGGTAAGCATTTCTTACAGAACTTCAGGTTTAACAAAATCCATGTGACAATAACTTATTTGCGGTAATAATTAAAACATTGTAATTATGTACAAGTTAAATTACATAGCGACAATCAAGAATATGATCAAATATAATTAAATACAACGAATGTGTGGGACATAATTATCGCGACTTATACGGTTAGCTTACGCTTGCAGTGACATAATAATTGTTATCTTTGTAACCTATGATGATTCCAAGTTGAAACTTATCAGTTCATTATATCACTAATTGAGGCGTACTATATATTTTTTTCCTTAAAATAGAACCCTCGCATTTTTAAATATGAATATATGAAAATTGTTTCACCATGTTTTTTTAGTGTAATTGAATACATGCAGAAAACAATATAAACAATAAAAACTATCACATATTAAGAATGTATCAATTATTTTTTGAAAAATTTATCTGGAGACGTTGTTGAGATATATAATTTTAATTGAAGCGGCGTCCTTACAAAAACATGATTTTTCTTCATGTTTGAAACGCCACCGACAGAAAACGAAAAGCACAGGACATATGAAACTCGGCAGTTTTAGTTAGCTCGGCAGGTAAAACAAACCCTCAAATTTTGAAAGAAATCTGAGTTGGTCGGGTTGAGCGCCTTATTGATTTGATATGGAATGACCCGATATGATATGATATGATATGATATGATATGATATGATATGATATGATATGATATGATATGATATGATATGATATGATATGAATCCTGTACAACTAACCAATCGATAGTCGGGGCTAGTTTAGCACGCTCGTACTGCGGACTACCGAAATGTCTATGAATAGCACCCTAGACGATTGTAAACAGTTATTATTGTTTGCAAAATATTGTCTAAATAGATTGTGTAACATTCTATATATTAGTGTAGACGACCTACCTACATATTAACATTGCCTTGTAGTTTCACATGGATATCCAAGACTAGACGACGATTATGAAGTTTCTTTCATTATCCCTCAGGGCATTCATTCTAGAATAGTTTGCTTAACTAAAAAGAGACACTGCGTACTTACTCTTCCTTCCATCTGATTAATTATTGTTACAGTTATATGTCCTCAGAGGATATTAAAATTTAAACTGTACGAGTTGTAATTTTCCTTTGTGACATTCAAACCAAACATACATCCGCCTTTATGGAACGTTTCATTAAAATTCATTTCATGTACTAATAGCTTCTAACGGAGTCAATTCAACTGCTAAAAAATGTGTACAGTTTTTATATACAGAAAGTTGATACTAAAACTTATAGTGATCCAGATTTTTGTACTTCACTCTTTAATTCGTCCGTCTTTCCATGCACCACACATTACTCGTATTCCATTCATCCGAAGATTATTCATTAATTTTTAGTTTGTTCTTATGTTTCGGTTTCGTCCATTCATCCATCCATCCACCCAACTATCTACCCATCCACCTACCTATCCACACACCCACACCCATCCACCCATCCATCCCTTCATTCACTCGACCACCCATCCACCTCCTACCCACCTACCTACTACCTATTTACGTACCTACCTACCCACCCACCCATCCACCTACCCACCCACCCACCTACCAACCTACTTACCCACCCATCCTCCCTCCCATCCATCTATCCACTCATCCGTCCATCCATCCATACACCTATCCATGCATCTAGTCATGCATCCATACATCCATCGACCCACCCACTCACACATATATGCCTTTTCTATCATTCATCCATCTATCTGTCACACCTACGTACATTTATAGATATATTTCGTATTTATTAAAGTATTCATTTGCACATCCCTCACGCAATTGTATTCTCATAAGTATTCATTATTCATTACTAGGCTCCGTATTTCAGCTACCTATAAACGGGAATGAAGTTGTCTGATTCAAAGTATATGTGACGTCACAGCGCAGGTACAGGGACGTTCGTATACAAAATAGTTACGCATCCTCTGCGCTCTTCCCCTAGAAAGTCAAAACCGAGACGCAGCCATAGTGAGTAATCTTACCGATCACTGCCCTTACTAATCGTATTAGGGCTATTTAAATAACTACACCTTTGTGGCTGATTGAAGGTTCATTGCAGAGCCTGTAATACTGTGGGGCACAGTTTAGATATTTGAACTTATATTTTTACTGTCAATATGGACAGCATTATATATATAAATTGTGTAAAATAAACGTAAAAGTGACAAAAAAACAGTGCACTGAAAGACACTGAGATACCAAAAGGCACAGAAAGTGTGTTGAACGTAACAAAAAAGAACCGATACCTACCATAAAAATCTCGAAATTATGAAGATATTAACTCGACGTTTAGCACGGATTTGTGTAGCCTACCATGATGTTCATTGTCAACATCCTAATTAATAAATCAAACAATCTCCATTTTAGGGAATTCCTAGAAAAGTACATAGAAAATTAGTGGGTTTTCCGTGATGAGTGAGATGCAATAACCTAATTAAACACGAAAAAATTTCACACAATAGAAATGTCTTATACTACATGCACCAATAACGTCATGTGCTATTGAAAGAATGTCTTGCAATATAAAATCATTTCAAGTAACATCCGCATATGTTCAAGTTCCGTAACTTACGAATTCACGTTATTAGGCCTATTCACTGCAAAGATCACGACGAAAATGAACATCACTGCTCAAGCATGTGTTTACTAGTATAGCTTCTGAATGTCGGGAGTTGACTGTACCTCACGAACACGCAGCGATGATGTATTTTTTTATATCCTTATCCGTTGCATCATCTGTGTTAGGCATTTTATATACCCAATGTGTCTTTAACTTCAGTCTTTAGGTAGCTGGATTACGAAGCCTATTCATTAGTAGGTTTAGGATCCGGGACACTTTGACAACCAATGTACGCACAACTTGACTATAGAGTTCCTCGAACATACAGACATACAGTGAATGTAAACAACGACGTCAATATGCTGCGTTATATTCTGCTGTTAATAGTACAATCTAATGACGGTGGAAAATGACGTAGGCTACATACCTTACAAGTTTTCATGTCCTTCGGCGAAGTCGAAGGCGTTAGCGTTACAATGGACAACCATGTATATAGTTGCAACTAATTGAAAAAACTGTTCACTATGAATTGAAATGCACTGTGATGGCCTCAGTTCGTTTCGTAGGGAGAGACGCAAGAATACTGTACCTCTGATCACGAACCGGATTGTACACTAACGAACAGGTAAGCAAAACTCAACGCGCCACCTCACTCCATCTCTACTTCGCTATACTGTAACTTCACTTTATTCTCATCTCAGAGCCTAAGCCTGTTTACTAGTTATTACTTACTTACAAATGACTTTTAGAAAACCCGAAGGTTCATTTCCGCCCTCACATAAGCCCGCCATCGTTCCCTATTCTGAGCAAGATTAATCCAATCCCTACCATCATATAACACCTCCCTCAAATATTTATTAGCTATATTGATGTTAAATTATTTTATTAATTAATGTACCCTTATTTTCATGTATAATATTATCAACAATTTAATTCATATAAATATTACATTTAAGGACATACATACTTGTTGTACAAGAGAAAGAGAAACTATAAATTTTCACCTCAGAATGGTTCAGTAACTTATGGTACTAAAGGAATTAAGTATTTCTAAACATATCTTATAACCGACTTCTATTCCAATAGGAAGTTTCACCAAAATCCCGGTGTTTTAAAAAATGTTTAAAAAATATCTTTGGTTATTTGTTGTAATTGCTCGCTGGTTAATTTATTTGATGGTTTCAAAGTTTTTCTTTCCTTTCCAAATATTTCCTGATATTCTGCTGTTCTCATATTTTATTTCCTTTGTTTAAATCTTATCATGTTATAAGTTTTTTACAAATTATAGTTTATAATTCGTTATATCAACATATATATATATATATTTCTTGCACAGCACTTGAATATGAATTTTACTCGTTGACGAGTATTAAATATATTTAAAAATATATATATAAATGTATACTAGACTTCCAAACTATCTACACTGTAGAAATAATTCGCCTCTGAAATTCTTTAGCCAATGACGTCAGGGATTGCCGAAATTTATCAAAATTCAAAATTGAATTGGAAACAATTTTTTTATTCAATGGTATTGCTACATATGATGATTTGTTTTCTTTCCTAGATTTAAAAGTGCAAGTTTCTTGTTTATGTTCGTTAATATCTTAGCCATGTTATTTAAGTAGGATATAATTGTAACACTTAATCTTAAGTTCAGCTTCACTCATTTAAAATTTGTGTGTGTTTAGCCTGTATAATTTTATTTTCTTGAGGTTTATTTTATATTTATATTCCGTTTTGTTCTGTTATTGTGTTTGTATTTCTGATGGTGTGGAAGAGAAGGCCCGGTAGTATTAACTACACAATAATAATAATAATAATAATAATAATAATAATAATAATAATGATAATACAGTCAACTCTGGATATAGTGAACTCGGTTATACTGAACATTCGGCTATAGTGAACCTAAATCATTGGTCCCGGCCCGCATACATTAAAAAGTACATCAACAATTCCGTTTATAGTGAACCCTCGCTTCGGTTATAGTGAACTTGTATCCTGACAAATTCTTATCTGAAGTCAGATCTTCTTGTATAAAACTGAAAGAATGTGTTGAGAACAACATTCTAAGTTTCTTACTCCTTTAGTCGTAGGACAAAGGTTAGGATTAGTGATTCCTAGACAATTAGCTGTACTGTGTAAATCCAGGCAACGCGTGACGACCTTGCCTCACTCACCGTCGAAGGGTTGCCATTCTGTTCTCAGGCACACTACTCTACTGTTATTTCTAATCCTCCACCGTCAAATGGTTGCCTTTTATTCTCAGAAACATTTCCATTACAACGGAAAGTGAAATTGTTTTCTTTTATAAATGAAGGTAAGATTTCGATGGCTTTCAAGGAAATCCCAAAGCTGAGTACACAGTCACACCATAACAGCGTCTGTCTGTTTCTAGTGTTAAAACAGTGCATGTACTGCATAAAAATGCCGAAGCGTAAAGTGTTTTCTTTGGAAGATAAGGCGAATATTATAAGTGACATTGAACGTGGTCTTTCGCAAGTGGACGTGGATCGACAGCATAGTTTAAGTAAATCAACTGTAACAGTATACAGTGTAATCCATTCCACAAAAATGAAATATCTTATTTTCTGTTTCACAGTTTCATTCATTTCTGTCATTTAAGGTTAGAGGAGAGACTTCGGATGTAGTGAACCAAATATGCAAGTCCACAGAGTTTTACTATATCCGGAGTTGACTGTAATAATAATAATAATAATAATAATAATAATAATAATAATAATAATAATAATAATAATAATAATAATTTAACATATTTGATTGCATTCTAAAAGTTTTATTACACCTAAATAAAATTTTCTATTTCACAAAATGATAAAACTATTTCAGTTTCAGTAATTTCATCATCGGCTTAATTTTAATTTAATTTTAAACCCAAATATTGACTTGTAAGGAACACTGTAAATATAATTATGACTATGATGCCATTTACCAGCATCACCACAAAAGTTAGTATCAACTTGCAAATCGACTAATATAACTGATTTAATTACATTTTATATTAGTTGCCGCTTCTGTTGAAAGGGAACAGATTGCACTTATAACTTAATAGGTGTCGAATGTGAAGTAATTAAGCAGCAGTTGAGAGAATCTAGGTTAATATAAATGCATCCTAATTAGGTCAAATCAACAGAGTGAAGTATACATTATGTTCACTTAAGCAGAATGTTGTTTGCGTACAATGTTTAACTTTCTCATAGACGGATATTAATTTCATATTCATTACAGTAGTCTATCTAAATTATGCGGCACCAATTTCACTTTCCTCTGAAGTTATTTTTTCTCATCTATCCTGAAGTTTGGCAGTTTTTATTCCAATGCACTAAAACAAGTAATATTACCAATACAGCGTTGAAAAGTTTAAAATATCTTCCTACGGTCTAATAAATGTCTCAGTTCCGGTAGGAAATATGCTGGAAAATAGCTAAACAGGTGCTGTACTTATCTCTTTCAATTAATTTTTCCATGAAATTTTGTTTTGTTTCTGTAAAGGACCCCAGGTAAACTTACTTTTTGGACGGCCCCGGTAATTGTGCTGGCCAAAATTTGTATAAGCACTTTTTTGACATTAACAGGGTGGAAAAAAAATTAACTTCTTTATCTGCCCCCATGAGAATATTTGCTTCTGAGTGACTTATGCATGAATAGCTTCGATGTAACGCCAACTCGCGCGTCCCAAAGTGTTGCCATATTGGAATATGGAACACTCTACAATATTTTATGTATGTATGTATGTATGTATGTATGTATGTATGTATGTATGTATGTATGTATGTATGTATGTATGTATGTATGTATGTATGTATGTATGTATGTATGTATGTATGTATGTATGTATGTATGTATGTATGTATGTAGGTAGGTAGGTAGGTAGGTAGGTAGGTAGGTAGGTATGTATGTATGTATGTATGTATGTATGTATGTATGTATGTATGTATGTATGTATGTATGTATGTATGTATTTATTCACACTGCAATGGGTATATGCCCGATGGCAGTGGTACCTAATTACACTCAATAATGACAATAATAAACACATTAATTAAAAATACAATTAATAATAATACTAATAATTAATACTAACAATAATAATTTATAATAATAATAATAATAACAATAATAATAATAATAATAACAGGGAATATCCTAAATTAAATGAATCACGATCACTTAAAATAACATTTAAAATAAATCTAATTTGTATCTTAAACCTAAGTTCGAACTAAAACCCACGAGTATGATATGTTTATATCGGCACAAGTACCTTTCAACATTACACTCATTTCGCTGTCAACTCCACTCACTGCACTGGAACTACGACACATTTCACTGATTCTATCCTGATTTCACTAACACTTCAAAAACATTTCACTGTTCAAATACTTTGCACTGCCACTATAAACTATGAAGCTTCACTGACTGGAACACGTTTCACTTACACAACACACTTCACTAACACAACATAATTCTTCACTGATACAACACTTCAATAACAAAATATAATTTACACCCTTTAAATACTGTGTATAATTACCGTCTGTTAGTAAAGTCCTTAAGCCTATTTTTAAATACATTTTTGGTTGTTGGTAAAGCCTTTAGGCTGGTATTCATAGTCGACACTTTCGATTAAAGTGTCCTTTGGAAGACGCAAAGTATCACTTTTCCGTTGCACAGTCGACACTTTGGTGCAAAGGAACACTTTGGATGAAAGTGTAGTTCCGACCACACTTTAAGCCGAAAGTGGCACTTTGTATAAAAATGGCGGACGTCTTGGAAGTTGTCGAATTATTAGAACGTGCGGAAGAGATGGCACAATTAGTGGACAATGTACAAATTAGAGATAGGCCTAAAGACAATTCCGTGGAATTTTATAATGATATAGAATTAAAAAAAAAACGGTTCCGATTTGATAAAGAAACTTATTGAGATTGCTTATATTTTCGATGACTGGTTGACAAAAACGAATAAAAGACGTCTGCCAGTGCCTCCAATAATACAGTTATTGACTGCATTAAAATTCTATGCTACAGATATGTATGTACCATACATTTATATATATATATATATAATATTATAGTTCAGGTATTTCTGTAGTAACATTCGTATATTTATAACCTCAATTCGATGAAGTGATATGTAGGTAGATATGCCTATATAACCTTCTTTTTATTACTGAAACGAATTTTTTAACTTAAATAATATTAAACTAACTTCAATCTAATGTAGGCATAATTATTTTAAATTAGCATTGAGAGACCTCACGTGCCTGCCTTCTAAGCAGATTCCATAATTATATTGGGTTTAAAATGATTTTGATTTTTGTTGACTACCTGTATTTTGAGATAAGATTTATCTTGATGTTGATATAATCATTACTGTTTTGATACCGGTAATATATATTTTCACGCCGGTAAGCAATACATCTACTGTCTCTAGTTCATGTGGTCATAACCTCACCATGAAAAGAGGTCTCATACTATTAGGCCTATTTTGTTTTGCATTATAGAAACATTTGGCATTCAAAATATTCCTGAAGAGCAGGCAATAATGGAAACGAGAGAGAGAAAATAGTAGTAGTAGTAGTAGTAATAATAATAATAATAATAATAATAATAATAATAATGATAGCAGTAGTAATGTGTTTATCTCATTCTTTTTTTACTTCTATACACTATTCACGAAAAAGACAAAGATGAAAATAACGGAAATAACACGATATATCAATGAAGCAGATACGTATAAAACCTAACCTAACGATATAAATTTAATGATTATATATATATATATAAACTTAACCTACTCAGTCCAACTTAACCTAACTATATAAACTAATAGAAGATATGTAGGCTACAAAATCTAACCGAACTGTATAAATCAGTGGAACGGATACATACAAAATCTAACTTAGCGACATAAATCAACGAAAAAGATATGTACAGAACCTTAATGTAACTATATAAATTAATGGATCAGTTATGTACTGTACAAAACCTAACCTAATTTCACCAGCAGTATCACTAACTATTTAATAAAATGTTATATATCTGAACTGACTGAAATAATCTAAACTATCGGCAACAAAAACTAGAAACTGAAATAAAAAACTTTAAATATATATTTTCTTCCTCGCGCAATCAATAGGCTCCCAATTCAAATCATAAGCATTGTAATTTGTAGGTTATACGTCATTAATTTGTTATTGTTTGTTCACTTGTTTTGAAAGGCATTGTGGGACTTCTATTACCAACCAAATTGTAACTCTACACTTTGCTGGCGTAAAGTGACACTTTCTGAAGTGCACTTCTTCAATCGTCTATGAATACCACTAATATGAAAGAGCCACTTTCGTCAAAAGTGTCACTTTGTAAAGTGGTGATATAAAGTGTCGACTATGAATACCAGCCTTAGTAAGTCTGCAGGTAAAGCATTCCAGTCCCTGATAGTACGATTGAGAAAAGAAAACTTTCCATTGTCCTTCCTCTGTCTTCTTTCCCTCAATTTATATGAGTGGTCATTCCTTGAAGAGTAATTTGGTGGCTGCAACCTATTTTTTATTTATCTCCAGGCAGGCTCAACTCTGTATGTTTTGAACAGTGCGCATAATCGAATTCGCGTTCTCCTGTCCGTGAGTGTGTCCCATTTTAATGGTGAATTTTTCCGACAACACTTGAGAGCCCGTTTTTTAATCTTTTCCAGTGTCTTAATATGTTCTTATCTGTAAGGATCCCAACATGCAGCACCTTATTCCATTACTGGACGAACTAGTGATTTATATGTAATCTCTTTGGATTTATCAGAACCTTTTCTTAGTACCCTCATCACAAAGTGTAACGCTCTCAATGCTTTCCCAGCTATATCTGTAACATGTTCCCCTCAGCCGAGATCGCTGCTAAATGTTATTCCTAGGTATTTACATTTGTTAACTTCCGGAATGGTTTCACCCCCTAACGTATACGATGCGACTATTTTATTTATTTTCCTTGTAAAGCTGATGGCTTTGGTCTTTAGAGAATTTATTTTCATTTTGTTGGCTATCGCCCAATCGTTTATTCTATTTAGATCATTCTGAAGAGTACACAATTAAGACTCAACCTGTATATGACACTGCCCAATATAATGTTTAAAGTCCTCGAACATATTTGGCCAAAAAATGTGATTTCAATGGTTCCCAAGTTCTTTAAACTTCTTGGTAACCTCATACAAATTGACATTCTTCGAGTTAAAGACACCATCTCCATAGTGTCCATTACATTGAATATCCATTGAAGCAGTTTGTGATCAGCGTCGACTGTGAAATGTCTACCTAATAGTATAGTCGAGAATGTTTACATGCGTATACTACAGCCGTTGAATATCGCTTTTCTGCACTATTTAACGTAAGACTCTCACATACAGTACAATCGATTTACTTTTATCTATCGGTTCTTAAAACAGCTCCTATAGCATAGTCACTTGCATCTGCTATTAAAACGAAAGGTTGCAGTCTGGATAATTATTATAACACTGGTTTCGAAGTAAATTTGTGTTTTAAGAATTCGAAATTCTACTCCCTTTTATCTAACTATTAACAAGATACATTTTTCTTCTTCAAGTTTACAATCATTAATGTGTAACTTTGTTTTGTGCATTTGAAGTACCCCTTCAGCACAATATACAGAATGAACCGTAAGTAATGTAATTAATTTCGGGTGGGGGCGTTATTCTTTGAGATATTTCAATAAAAAAGTAATGTGCAATTTTATTCGTTTTGCTTTTCTTTTGGAGATAAAAATGGTTTTATATTAAAATATTTCACAGCGTGGTTTGGGAAACACGTCGGTTTAATTTCCAATATGCTCAGTCAATTTCAGAGAACAGTGTGTTTATTATGACTATTTCGTTTATATGACGTCATTCCATTTTCGACCAATGAAGTGTAATGAAATTTTGAATTCCAACCATTCACAATCAGACTTTGCGATAATTTTTGCAGCTAGATTTATCGCTATCAATTTATCGCATGGTCGTTCTTTTGTTTAGTCGTTGTCGCCAACTGTTTCCCCGTAAATTGATGATCATGAATACATTAAGATGCAACTACACTGTTAAACTTTTCTTTCAACTTTAAAGCAATGAATGCAAGATTGATATTTAATATTAATTACTATATTTACGCAGTGAAGACCACGTTCAAAACGGCGCACCATGTAGACACAAAGTCTCCAGGCATCTTAATTGAACGTACCTTTTAAACTTGATTATTCCAATATTCTTCCCAGATTGCATGCATACGCGACTGGAATATTGAACTGTGTAGATGCAGCTTTAGTTACGTTACACACTACAGCGAGAATGTGTTTGTCGAGCTATAAAAAATGCTTTCGTGTAGCACTGATTGTAACAGCTGACATTGGTCCTGCTCCCACAGGTAATTTAACCTATAAGTAGCCTATAAAATTTGTATGTTGTGAATTAAATGAAACAATTAATAGAAAGTCAGATGTTCAAATTTATGTAACTTCATCGCATATCAAACCCAATGACCTTGCATAGTAATAATAAGGTCTTTTCATCAAACAGCCTTCCGTATGGCGTAATAAAATTCGTGTTTTAATTAGGCCTATCTATACAGAGATGGCTTCACTGTGTAGCAACATGTCTCGCTGTGAATACATAAGCATTAGTATATAGCTATCCCCACTGTTACTGTTAAATTAAATTATGATTTGAGCAGATAATGAAAATGTATTTATTTTATTATAATAAGAGAAAAGTGCAGTACATGTAATTAACATTGCTAAACCTGTATTTTGCAATTCGCATTACTGAATAATAACATCGAATTTCTTTATTGCAGTAATCGATTTTCATCTACGAGTATTTCAACTTCACAATGTCTAAATAGGTTAAGTATTCCTTAATATACAATTATTAACATTTTGTGATCGAATTTTACGGATATATTATTTACATTTTTATTTTATTCACGAAATAGTCCCAATAAATGCCACTCGAGGTCTGAGATTACTACAGATAATAACTGATTGAAACAATTTTAGGTTTTTCCTTTAAATCTGCAAGAATTTTTTCTGAACAAATGTAACTTTTCGTTCTGGAAAGGCATTTTACTATGTGACATTTCTTCGTATCAAATTTTTGCACATTTAAAAATTTAAACTAAAATTATTTTAGTTGTTTATACAGATAGAAATTTATACCATAACATGAGGATATTAGGTTAGTTGTGTTTAGACTGCCGTTACGTCATTTATAACGTGAAGCCTCAGGTATGACCAGGTTACAACTGAAATATGTATCGCAGAAATTGAATGGGGTTAAGTTTCTCGTGCGTAGGTTTCAGCTATGTGCTCAGGCAATTGAGAGGTCTGCTGCAAGAGTGAGGTTTGTCACATTAACTATAATGTAAGAAAACTAATACTGTTTCGAAAAGGATCGTATCCTAGATTTAGTCAGAATGTTCTGGCTTTGGTTCGTGCACTGCCACATCTACGTAGTTTAGGAAAATGAGCAACAGATGGTAGGAAGTGCCTATAAAACTTGAAATTTCACTAATCAGATTTTTTTGGAATAGCGCCCTCTTACAGTGGGTCCCTCAATTTGTTTGTTTACATTGTACTGTGATTCGTTGGTTGGTTAACTACGTAAAGCTACATCATCATCCTGCCTATACAATAGCAGAGTTTCCTAACAGGTACCCATGCACCTGTATTGCTAGCTACGTCACTCTCTTTTTCAATAACAAACACTCTATGCATAAATAACCTTGCAATCTCTGTGGATAAATTTCTATCTTTAGTTATTTATTATCATAATATACTGCTCTCTTAAGTTGACTGAGCATTTTGGGAATTCAATCAATGAATTTCCCAGAACACGTTATGATCCTATTTAATGTAAAATAATTGTTATCTTGTTGTTACATTCTGACAGAAAAGACGTGGTTCACTATCACCACGGCATGGCGCGTCCTCAGGTTGCGGGTAGAGGAGACGGCCTCCAGATATGGAGGGTAGCTGTGAATATATTGAATAAGCAGTCCTGGACAGCCGATAAGGGGTGGTCCTCCAGCTTGGGGGTTGGGCGAAGGGCTAACAACCCATCACCGTAAAAAACAGCTTGTTACGAAACCTAACAATAAGCCTCGGATTGGGACTGATTCTCCGGCAAGACCACAGCAAAGGAATAAGGTTATAAGAATCGGTACATGGAACGTAACTAGTCTTTAAAGAACAGGAGGGGTAACTTCGAAGAGGTTGAAAAATTCAAATATCTTAGAGCAACAGTGACAAATATAAATGTATGTATGTATGTATGTATGTATGTATGTATGTATGTATGTATGTATGTATGTATGTATGTATGTATGTATGTATGTATGTATGTATGTATGTATGTATGTAGGTATGTATGTAGGTATGTATGAATGTATGTATGTATGTATTTATTCACACTGCAGTGGCTATATACCCGGTGGCAGTGGTAACTAATTACACTCAATAATGACAATAATAAACTTATTAATTAAAAATACAATTAATAATAATATTAATAATTAATACTAACAATAATTAATAATAATAACAACAACAACCGGGAATATACTAAATTAAATAAAACGATCACTTAAAATAACATTTGAAATAAATCTAATTTGACGCTCGGGAGGAAATTAAACGCAGAATAAATATGGGAAATGCGTGTTATTATTCGGTTGAGAAGCTTTTGTCATCTAGTCTGCTGTCAAAAAATCTGAAAGTTAGAATTTATAAAACAGTTATATTACCGGTTGTTCTGTATGGTTGTGAAACTTGGGGTTCTCACTTTGAGAGAGGAAGGTAGGTTAAGGGTGTTTGAGAATAAGGTGCTTAGGAAAATATTTGGGGCTAAGAGGGATGAAGTTACAGGAGAATGGAGATAGTTACACAACGCAGAGCTGCACGCATTGTATACTTCACCTGACATAATTAGGAACATAAAATCCAGACGTTTGAGATGGGCAGGGCATGTAGAACGTGTGGGCGAATCCAGAAGTACATATAGAGTGTTAGTTGGGAGGCCGGCGGGAAAAAGACCTTTGGGGAGGCTGAGACGTAGATGGGAGGATAATATTAAAATGGATTTGAGGGAGGTGGGGTATGATGGTAGAGACTGGATTAATCTTGCTCAGGATAGGGAGCAATGGAGGGCTTATGTGAGGGCGGCAATGAACCTCCGGGTTCCTTAAAAGCCACTAAGTAAATAGTAAGTTATGAACAGCTGCATCCTTCCAGTTCTCCCTTACGGAGCACAGACATGAGAAAGGAAAGAGAGCGAGACATGCTGAGAAAGTGCCAAAGAAAAATGGAGAGGAAGATGCTGAACATCACACTCAGACATAGACTACATAACGAAGACATAAGGAGCCAAACACGTCTCAAAGACGCAGCAGAAACGGCCGACAAGCTGAAGAAGAAATGGGCAGGACACTTGATGAGATTCAACACTAATCGGTGGACACACATCCTTACGACATGGGACCTAGAGATTGGCAAATGCAACGTTGGAAGACAGAAGGCAAGTTGGGCAGATGAACTGAGATCAAGATTCGGCCATCTATGGTCAAGAACAACGAAAGACTGACAACAATGGAAGCTCATCACAAAGGGCGTATTCCGAATCTCAGCATTGAGCAATCTGATTCCATCACTGTGTTCCGAATTTCAACGATGACGTCACATGCTCCACTGGTGTCGCACCGGTTCCTTCAGCTTGCAGAGATGGTGGCAGTCTCCATCAGTCGCCATCTGTGAATCTGACTGGTTCTTGTATAGGACGGGAATTAGCAGACGAATGACATCGTGCACTGTTGTGTCATGGCGGTGTGTCCTGCTGTATTGTTCGACCTTCCAGCAGTTTTGTTCCTATTTCGCTGAAGCATGACGTCATTGTTGTCCACTAGTCCGGTGAGATTCGGAATACGCAGTGATTACTGATTAGTGAATAGTGGACCATTCAATGTTAACCCAGATAGCATCTTAAACACAGTATGATATTACGAAAGCGTACAACTTTGACGTAGTGGCTAACCGGGAACTGCTTGACAAGCCATCCTGCATAGTCAGGAGGCCCTTGCCCTTCACGGGCAAGCCACATTTCGTGGCCAATTTTTAATTCTTGATTGTTATCTCGGAAAGGAAGTAAAACGAGCAAAATTGTATTAAACTTTTTTGTTTGAAATATCTCAAATATAAACTCCTGACATTAATGACACTAATTACTGTTCACTCTGTATACCTTCGTCTAATACCTTTTTGGTAGATAACTTGTACCCTGCTCTAGTCGGATTTATAGCAAAGTGAAGCACCAGTATCTTAAAAATATGACCCCTGTGTAGTGTTGGTCAAAAGATAAAACACCACTTTGAACTTTAAGTCGGTACGAAAAGAGTAGGTAAAGCATGATGAAGAAAGAAAGGGGTAGTTGTCATTGAATCTAGAGATTGACTGCATTTGGAAACGTTCATTACTAATCAACATTTATGATAAATATCCATATGTGATTCGGACGCCTAAATATGAAAGAACAAATAGCCCTAATTGCTAATATATTGAACGTGTTGTCGTTATACTTCACAAATATTTTCCATAAGAATGCAACCGCATAAATTTGCATAACTAAGAGCCGATATGCGATCTGGAGGACAAGGCAAACAAGCAACATTAACTAAACAATGTGGCTACTTAAGCTTGCACGAGCTCAGTTAATTAACGTGCTGGGCTTAATCTAAATCACTGCACCAAGTCCTGTATTTTATTAACAGCCCTAGTGCCGCATTCAACTGTATCTTTGCGGATATATATATTTGGGACTTGCAAATGCTGCTCTGCTGTTGTTGGAGCTTGGCGCTTCCGGCTACAATCCAAGCGGCGGACATGCGTCCGATTGCCGACACGTAAATGTAGATTTATTTCTCTCCCAGACTTAATGTGTACCCATTGTCTTATGTATTTCTTTTGTTGTCATATATGGTAAGCGTTTTCTATGCTTCTTACATTACTATGAATTCCCAGCATTTTAACAATGCATGTGAAATTTGTTAAGAATCTATCTAGGGCTGTCAAAGTACCCTATTTTTATGACTATATTGTTATTACAACTATTACTATGTTATTAGTAGACATCTGGAAAAACGTCAAATAAAAGTCATGTTTACGGTTTACAAGTATTCTACGCATAGACTATGGCATGAGGTGTGCACGTTTTCTAAGTAGGTAGCTGCAGTGGGTAATCAAATTAATAGGGACACCTGGTAAAAGTAGGATTTTCATCTTCAAATTTACATAAAACACAAGTAATTTGGATTTTCTTAACTGGAAAAGCTTTATTACTCTAAATATAAACAATATTATTACATATTTAATTGTGTAATAATGAATATGGATTGAAATAAACAAGAAAACTAATATTTGGCACACATTCCTTTTCAGCAATTACAGTTTTCACTCTCTTTGGCATACTAGAAATGCATTGAAGACAATTGTTTTTAATTTCTTGGCCGTGATGCTACATATTGATCAGTTTTTCTATTAAAGATAGTTTATTTATAATAATTTCTGACTCAACTTGCCTCTCCATTAGCTCCCAAATATTTTCAATCGCATTAAGGTCAGGAGAGTTACCAGGCCAATCCGGAACCTTAATTTTGTTGTCAGACAGGAATTTGGTCACCTTATTTGCCTTGTGACAGGGCGCATAGTCGTGTATGAACACAAAATAACCATCTGGAAACCATTCACGGACTTGTGAAAGAAGCCGTTCCTTCAGAACCTTTATGTATTGATATTGTCTCATAATTCCTTGAACAAAATACAGGCGACCAGTTCCATGACCACTAATCACAGACCACACCATGATTACTTGTGTTTTATGTGAATTTGAAGATAAAATTCCTACTTTTACCAAGTGTCCCTAATAATTTGATCACCCACTGAACAACACGGTATTACCGTCCGCAGAGAGCAGCACGTGAACACCGAAAACAACTGCCACTCTGCGTTCTCAGTCAGTCCTCGTCCGTACGTGAACAGAGAACATTGAGATACGTAAACATATTCTTCATTTATATTCAGTGCAGTGATCATAATGCCGAAGACGGTTGTTAAAAAACACAGAGTGTAGGCTATTCTTTAATACAAGAATACGATGTCCACATTTTTAGTACTGATACAGTTGAAACAATTAAGTGTCGGTTATGTATGTGTGCATTAAAAAAAGATAACAAAACAATCGTTAGAACATCACTGTAATACACAGAAACAAATGAAAAATGTTGCTCTATGTTAGAAGAAAATAAGAGTTCAAGTTCGAATTCTGCCTCAAATATGAAATATGACTTTTGCCAGGATTTGTGTCGAATGACGATAAGTTTCAATATTCCATTCAAAACGTTGGACAATCCTCACTTTAGAGGGTTTATAGAAAAGTACACAAAATATCAGGCACCTACTGAATCAACGATTCGAAAACAGTTCTTACCTGCACGCGCCTCTAGTATGCCTACTGTGCTTACGTAAACATCAAGCCTCTGACGAGACAACTACTCGCGTTGCAGTTACCTTCACATCCGAATGACTTTTTTTCCGCTGTGTAGTTATTAGCAGGGTTGGCATTTTCGGAACCCTATCACAAAACAAGTTATGTACATATAGGGTTGTGATTACTGGTCTACGTAATACAGTCCCTGTTTACCATCACCATAAGACAACCAACGATTGCAGTGATCTTAAGGAGGCGGTGTTATATGAAGATTACTAGGTTATTTTACGACGCTTTTATCAACAGCTTAGGTTATACAAATCTGGCTTTCAGGTAGTAGCTCCCTGTAAAGCAGGTTTGAATAATTTCAAGGAAAAATTGTTCCTGGGCCGGGTACGTTAACAGAAAGCCACAATTTAAGTCACACAAGTATTTGTGTGCACTCATAGTTGAGTTCTGGCGTCTTGTCAGCTCATTTGAGTCGTGTGGATACAAAGGAAAAATTGTGACGGTGTCGTGTATAGTTCCTGGGGTAGCTCAGTCGGAAGAGCGTTTGCGCGCTAAGCGAAGGGTCCCGGGATCGATACCCGGCCCCGGAACAATTTTTCCTTGAAATTATTCAGCTTAGGTTATTTAGCGTCTGAATGAGATGAAGGTGATAATGAATAATAATAAATATTAAGTGAAATATTGTGAAGGAACTGGACAATAAGAAATTCAGTGCAAAGTTTCTCGTTCAGTTACAAGACGA
The DNA here is from genome assembly GCF_040183065.1 of Periplaneta americana. Classification (NCBI taxonomy): domain Eukaryota; kingdom Metazoa; phylum Arthropoda; class Insecta; order Blattodea; family Blattidae; genus Periplaneta; species Periplaneta americana. Next base: position 129,093,508 of record NC_091132.1, on the reverse strand, counting down.
CGAAAACGCAAATATATAGTCCCATTGTAATACTAAAATCTATGAGAAAAATATTAAATTAATGGAAAATAAGGATGCCACTGACATGCCTTGCATGTCACAAACAAAACGGACGGCAAAATTGTCTTTTCCAGAAAGTTGTGTAAAACGATCATGTGTGAAGAAAGGTCACCAAAACTTCGTAAAATTCATAGAGAAATGTACAGGAAGAAAGCTTCCATCCCGAACTATAATACGTCATGGTAGTTTACTATTTTGCTACGAGTATATACAAAACAAACATATGATGATGGATGAGCGGAACAGAGAAAAATTCCGGCACCGGGATTTAAACCTGGGTTTTCAGCTCTACGTGCTGACGCTCTATCCACTAAGCCACACCGGATTCCCATCTTAATGCCGGATTTAATCCTCTCAGTTGAAGTTTCACCTCTTGGGTTCCCTCTAGTGGCCTACCCTCATGCACTGCGTCATAGATGTATGACAGTGTCACAATGCCCACACATGTGCTGAGGTGCACTCGTTATGAGTGACTAAGTGGCCAAGATCCGACGGAATAAGCGTCGTCTTAAATCACTAAGGGCCATATTCATAGACATTCTTAGCGCGGGCTTCTGGAGGTTGATCAGCTAACTAACGTTTTTCGTATTCATAAACCAGTGTCAGCGATATGATAAGATATGAATCCTGTACAAGTAATCAATCAGTCGATAGCCGGGGCTAGTTTAGCACGCTCGTAGCGCGGGCTAGCGAAATGTCTATGCATAACACCCTTAATGATTATTTTTCGCATATCATATGTTATTACGATGTACCGAAATACATATGATATTTCCGTGCAGAAATTCTGCGTAGACCCAAGAGGTGGAACTTAAACTGAAAGGACTCAATCCGAAATCGGGATGGGAATCCGGTGTGGCTTAGTGCATAGAGCGTCAGCACGTAGAGCTAAAAACACGGGTTCAAATCCTAGTGCCAGAGAGAATTTTTGTCTGTTCCACTCATCCATCATCATATGATGACGCAGAATTTCTGCACGGAAATATCATATATACTTCGGTACATCGTAATAAAACAAACATAGACCTACGAAAGGCTGAGGTAGAAAGAAAATTTGAATATCTCTAGGCGAAACTATAGATGCAGCTGGGAGGTTTATAGGTAAAAATGTCACGATACTCCCTTCTAACGAACCACATTATTTTAAATTCTGAGAAGTTCAAACATGTCATTCATTCTCAATGGTAAATCTGTCAGAATCATCATATGTCTTTTGTGGTGTGATAGAAATAAGCGCGGCATCTTGCTGTTGATGACCAATAGCCCTCCTTAAATGTCGAAAGCAGTTAAGGAAATACAGAACCATTTTCCCAGGGTGGTTCATTTAACTACTCTCGCCAATGGACTCCACAAAGTGACAGAAATAATAAGAGCATTTTATGCAGTTGTGAACCAGTTCATATCTTATATGAGATTGACATTTTTCAATTAAGGTTTTAGTCTTCTCTCATGTATCACAAATTTGAGTTGACGACTTTCGAAACACTTTATATTCACAAGTTTTCTTTTGGAAAAAATCTAAGGAAAAAAAAGTCCTTCTGTAAGGCATTTTCAAATCTTCGAAGTCTGACGTTCTATAAGCACACAAACACCAGTCTTTTCATGGTGCAATCATTTTTAGAATAAAGAGAAAGGAGAAAACATCGAATTCCAATCGTAATCAATTTCCAAAATGTGTGTACAGTACATAGGCTACGGCTTCTCAGAAAGTCGACTCTTCACTTGTAGATAAATTATGTACATAAATTATTGATATTATTCATATGGTTATCCCTAAATATGTAGATATGTAAGTAAGGTATGTAGCCTAGATATCTAAACATGTAACTCTGTAAATATGTGGATGTATGAAAATATATAGATACATGTAAATATGTAAATTCAGTCACACAATGTTATGTAAAGGGAAATAATCGTATCCAATTGTATTTCAATTTATATATCTATATAGGTATGTGCACCTTTGACTTGACTACCTACATATTTTAGGAACAACTTGTAGTCTGCATAAGTACTGTGTAACTCTGATCTCATAGAAATTTTCGCGCACGCAGCTGATAGTTTGTCAATGCATACACGTGTTTGTTATATGTTATAGTAAATATACCACTGACTTTACGTCCAAGGGTCCGAAACTGACAGGCCTGGTTATTAGTATTGCTTTTCTTGAATCTGAAAGCTCGAATGGTGATAGTGACAAGGCGAACGAGAAATACATTCAACTGTTACTAAAATGTCACTTTACTCAAAGCTTCAAAAAGTAAGAATCAATTGATTACAAATGATTTTTATATAAATAACCTGTAGGAAAATTTATGCTTGCTTTTTCACGAAAATAATTACTTACAAGAGCAGTTTATTTATACATTCCAATATAGGTATAGGAAGAATCGTAAGTAATGTTATTAATTTCAGGGGGCTATTTTTTGAGATAATTCAAACAAAAAAGTTTAATACACTTTCCTCGTTTTTCCTTCCTTTTCAAGATACAAATTGTTTTACATGAAACATTTCATAACCTATTTTGGGAAAGTGATTGATTTAATTCCCAAAATAGTTTTGTCCATTAGATGCGTAGAAATTTAATCCGAACAAATGTAACAATGTATAATTTCTTTGGAGAACAAAAAGTTACATTTGTTCGGATCAAATTTCTCCATATATTAAATGACAAAACTAAAATTCTTTCAGTCGTTTATTATCATATACACTGTTCTCTTAAATTGAGTGATCATACTGGGAATTCAGTCAATGGCTTTCCCAAAACACTCAATGAAATGAAGAATGCGTAGAATGGAGAAAAATTCTCTCCGGCACCGGGACTCGAACCCGGGTTTTCAGCTCTACCTGCTGACGCTTTATCCACTAAGTCACACCGCAAAGCGTCAGCACTTGAAGCTGAAAATCATAGTTCGATTCCTGGTGTCGAAGAGAATTTTCCCCCGTTCTACCCATTCTTCACAATTCCTGCAGAATTCCTGCACGGAAATATCATATGTACTTCGGTATATCATAGTAATACTCAATGAAGTGTTTCGTATAAAATAATTTTTATCTCGAAAAGGAAGCAAATACGAGCAATATTGCATTAAGCCTTTTTTTCTTGAAATATCTCAGGGAATAAAACCCTGAAATTAATGACATTACTTACAGTTCACCCTGTATTTCTTTTGGGAAAATACATAATTTTATTAAGAAAATGCCATAAACACTATAACATGCCCCACTTACTAACAACGAATTTCACACAACCAAACTTTCTACTTAGGCCTAAATGTATATTTTCTATATATAGCCAAAGTCTTCCTCAACTTTTTTCTCTCCCCACATACATCTTTAGAGAATTCTTACCTCCTTCAATATCAGTTGTTACTATACGTTGGAGTGGTAGAATATAGGTCTATACACTATAATAAGCCTACTATAAGTGTTTGGTCACAGGGATAAAGATTTTGTATACAACTTCGTATATTTTTCTCCACATCATGTGTCTATTATGTGATACGAACATATTGTATTTAGTTTTATCGGTTTACAATTACCATATCAGAGATCACCATGCTTTAGATTTCATATTGACAGACGAATGAAGGAAATTTTCTGTTGTTCTTACCGTTGACCCATCTCTTCATTTTATGCCTTGGGCCGAGATAGCCCTCTCTTCATACGTTGCTCATCATTGCAGTTCAAATCTTCAAGCCACTTTTCTTAAATTTTACTATTACTTTCTGAGGACTCATTCAAAACGTTGTTTAACTTATCACAAAATAAGCCTGTCGGAAACTACATAAATTGTGAACAACCTCACCTTGACTTGCATTTTATTGATTCATTCCTGCAAAACGATATGTTACTGTCTGGGTAGTCAACAGTGATGAATGAATGATCTCACACGTTACGCGCAATGATCTGCATCGATTGTGTAGCCCAATAGTTAATATTCTTTTTATTTTCATTCTTTTCCATACCTTTGTGTCCACCAGTCAAAGTTCAATGTTTCAGAAGCAAATGACATTCGAGAGAACAAGAATCAAGTTCCAATACGTGTGGAGGAAGGTTAAAAGTGACGAAATTTTCTGCACAAAAATAATCTATTCAAATGGTATTTGTGAAATGCTAGATCAGGCCTGCAGAACTGTAGCTCTTGAGAGCGACTGCTTTCCTCCTCTTTCTTACAACACCCACCTTTTCTACCTGTGCGGTCACGGCGTTCTAGTTACGCTCGGCTGCATCAACATTCATTCTCGGGGCGGAAGTCGATCATCCCCAATAGAAGTGGAGTGAGGCTGACGTCATAGTTCCCCTACTTGCGAGTTCTGCAGGCCTGTGCTAGATGATGAAAAATAAAGTTCTTGGGAATAAAGAATGTCAAAAAATAAATAAAAAATTTCGAATAGTTTCCGAAATAATTACAGTTGAAAAATTTTAGTATACAATGACAATTATCGAGTATAGCAGTCTTCCTTTACCTACCCATAGGTCTTGACTCTGGAGGGGGTTATATTTTGTAAACTAACGCCTCCCTTTGATGATCGAATGTACCAGAAGACAATTTATATCACTAAACTTAAGAATAAACCCCTGTGATGGCTGTGTGATCACAGGCTTCGGTCTAGGGACACAGAGTAACCAGTATGAAGTTTAGATTACACAGAGCATAAATGACGTCATTACCGTGTGGAGAGATGACTGCAACAGCACAGGTGGGTCCGTAATGTTCATTACCGTTGTGTCTATTGCAACTTGGCTGCGGTACGCGTAACAGGCTTCGGCGCAGAGACACCTGACTGAAGGTTACAACTCACGTTAATACTTTAATGGTAGACATTTATTATCTACACTAGGAATGTACTGTATATACTGCATCTGTAGAGGGTGAAATATATTTTGTGCCGTACTGTGACGGACTGTTTATATGTTGAGACACGAAGTAACGGCGCGCTCCATCTCCCTCTCCACTCGACCAACACAACACTATCTACCGTGCGTTCTGAACTTCATGCGTTTCTGTGCCCAGGACCTAGTGACCACTAGGCAGAGCATTTTTGTTCCCAAACGTAGTTTCGTGTGGTAGCTACATCTGTTACGTCCCGTGGATGCGTAAGCAAGGCCGAACTGCAAGCAGGTACGCATGGGGTCATTAAATAATAAAGATGTAATGTATTGTAAATATGCCACTGCAACTCACATGACGCAGAAACAACATTCTCTTAGTTTAAACAAATGTTATGTGATGTTCGTAAAAGATTTGCATTTCATAATCTTAGAATATATATTTTCGTTCACTGCAACGGGATAGGTTTTGATAAACGAATTGTTTGTATATATTGTGTAAAATACAAATATTGATAATTTTTATACTGATTTTTGTTATTATTTTGTCGCTGTAACGTCATGTGACGTAGGAAGAACATTCTCTTAGCTTCAACAAAGTTTTACTGGCAGTTATAGAAAAGATATGAATTTCATAATCTCAGAATATGCTATATATGTTTTAGTTCAGCGTAACGGAGTTGAATGGTAAATCAATTTACATTTAAATTCCAATGTATTAATGAACAGAGCAAATTGCACTACCTTATGTTGCATTTTTAAAGTTTATTATTAGCCTCTGTTTGTAGTATTCTTAATTAGTTATTAAACATATGACAATTAGTACTTGATACTGTCTTTTATCTAGTAAACTTTTAACTTTTTATTATGTAATCTGATAAATATCTACATTGTTTTTATAATTCAATTTTTATTTTGTATATCTATGAAATGTATTGCAGTAAGATTGTAACATTTGACAATATCTATAGTGAAGTTTTTTATTCAATGACAATAAAGATTATTATTATTATTATTATTATTATTATTATTATTATTATTATTATTATTATTTTTAATGAATTAATTGAATATATTCTATATAGGCTAGAGTATTTACAGTTAAGGTGCATCATGTTTACTATTATATTCTATAATTTATATTGTATACCATAATATATAGGCTATATAGTATATATTATAGAGCATAATAGTAAACATTATACACATTAACTGTAAGTACTCCATATATAATATATTCAATTAATTCATTTAACGAAATCAACTCCGTTACGGTGAAAAAGAACATATATTCTGAGATTATGAAATTCATATCTTTTACTATAAGTGCCTGTAAAATTTTGTTTAAGCTAAGAAAATGTTCTTACTACGTCACATGACGTTACAGGGACAAAATAATAAAAAAAAAAATCAATATACAAATTATCAATATTTATATTTTACACAATATATACAAATAATTCGTTTATCAATACCTATCCCGTTGCAGTGAACGAAAATATATATATATTCTGGTGTAATGAAATGCAAATCTTTCACGAACATCACATAACTTTTGTTTAGACTAAGAGAATGTTGTTTCTAAGTCACATGAGTTGCAGTGGCATATTTACAATACATTACATCATTATTGTTTAATGGCCTCATGCGTACCTTGCTTACGTATCCACGTGACGTAACAGATGTAGCTACTCGATCCTCTGTACGTTTGGGAATGAAAATGCGTCGCCTAGCGATGTCACATTCTGCCGGACATAGAAGCGGTCCCGGTTCGAGTTCCGATCAGGCCTGGGATTTTTCATGCTTGTGGCGGACAAGGTCGCAGCACCACATGCTGCTGCTAGGAAATACGAAGCACGATATTCAGGTTGAAGACATCAAGGGTGGAGCATTTTTAGCACTCCATAGGAATTTGAGAGACTCAGATTTATTAGACTGTTATGCAGAATATAGACGTAATATTACAAAGATCCAAATGGGAAGAAAACTATCATTTTCTGGATTGTATACAAAAGGCATTTTCTATGATCTCAGAATTAAGACATATTACTGTCGTATTACAGAAATTAGCTTTAAAACTTTAATCTATTTCATATACCCTCATTACATTCGTGGCTGCTTTCTATAAGATAGGTGAACATTTATTTGCCACTGTTGCCGTAGTCTCCACTCTTCTTCTAAGTACAAAGCAGACGAGAGGTAGGCTACTCTACAATATCATTTGCTTTTTCTGTCCTGAACAGGAAATATTGCAAGTCTACTAACTTACATAATTTCGCAGTTAAGGTGCTGGCAATCTTTGAATCCACATATGTCTGCCAACATTTTATTTCTAAAATGAACCTGAAAAATATTACGCGTACACTTCTAACAGCTTATCATCTCGTAACTGCTTTACTTACACGTAATAATGGTATTAATCCTAGTATAGACAGACTCGTCCTGACCAAACAGTAGCCTATGGGCGATCTAGAGCTTGTAAGTGATTATGTATTTGATTGACTTGAAATGTTTAATGTAATGGCATGCCGCATTAGTTTTCTACAGTCCTAAGCGGAAGAAAAGCCAAATTCATTTGATGTAAACATGTCGGAAATATTATGGAAGGAGTGAACTGCATCACATTTACCTCCCCTCCGTTATGTCCATTCATGGCTAGGCTGAATGTTCAACATACTGTATAAAATTAAGTGTATTCTCTTGAGTTACTGTTTGACTTGCAAATAAAATCTTCGGTCTAACTGGTATGTTTCTACTGTCTTCTTCCGCTGTAAAATTTAATTTAACCTTGTCGAGATTTGATGGATCTTCAGACAGTCAGCTAATGACGCATTGTAACTATTTTCTTCGCCATTAAAAGTTCATAGCCCACAGTGAGGTATGAACCGGGTGAAACGACATATAGTGACAAGCATTGTGACTGCCTCACCATCGACGACGACTGAAATTTTAATGCCATGAATAATTTTCGTCGTACAATGACGGCTTTGTATTTCGCCTGTAGTGTTCGATTGTGTTTCTTGCATGAGTAGGACGTTACAAGCTTTCCAGATATATATGCAAATATTCAATTCTGAAGGAGAGAACAGTTTAAAATTAGGGCTCTAGTTTTAATTGTATAGATGGTAGAAATTAATTCCTGGGAGCATTTAGTGCGTTCACAGCCTCCCCGCCTAGCTCAAGAGAAGCACCCACCAGGGGCACGGAGGCGGTGGGGATGGCACCGACGTAGGGATCGGTGGCGGCGGCGGCATGTTTGGGCACGAACAATGATCTCAGCCTGCTGTAGTGTGACCGCCCCATGCTCCCACCCCCTCTTTAACCCTTTTGCAGCCACGAATTGCTTCGTCTACAAGTCCCCACCTCCGTGAACAAACTTGCTAGAATATCGTGTAGGAATTCTCATGGGAGCCAAACTCCTCCTACCAACTTTCATGAGCTTTTGAGTAAAGTGGGGAGGTGAAGCAATGTAACAGCCTACATTTGTGAGACGTTGCCTTCACTCTGTTGTGTAATGGTTGTGATCATCGTACCAGAAAATCTTCGTTATCAAAATTTAAATTAATTTGAAATGCATTTATTTTAATAAAATCATAATAATGTGCCAGAACCATCATCTGCCTTCAATATAATGAACATTTGGCTCTCCGTCCCCAGTCTTGTATTATTAACTAGCATTAAGATTCTGGTAATGAAGTCAGCTTCTTACGAGTTCAACTTAACACAATACAGCCTAAAAACAACACAGAGGACATAGCTTCCTCAGGCCTGACAGGATAGTATACTGAACCATATTCCATACATAATTATGATATGAGATGTGTGTTTGTGCAGAGATCCGAAATATAGTACAATATACCTGCATTTGTGTCCTAATTGTAACCTGCAGAATTTTATCAGCATTTTTCCACATGCCAGTGATTTATTTTTTGAATTGTAGACCTTCATTGAACTTTAAAAATACAACAACAAATATCTCAGGGCTCAGGAGATTAGATCTAAATCTCATATTCCATGTAACACAAAGAAATCACCTTCTAATCAGGAATTGACTCTGGTCGCGCTGGATTTATGACAGAAATATTACAAACATTATTATTATTATTATTATTATTATTATTATTATTATTATTATTAGGGACCGGATTTTTATGTAATTGCATATTATATTCCTTTCAACCTAACCATATGAATAACAAATATTTGCGAATCTTGTAATTACCATTAATATAATCAAATTTGATACTAAATATTTTTACATATTTACCCCACATTACTTATTATGGCTTGATATTACGAGTACATAAATCTACATACGAGTATTTAGAGGATTTATTCATTTTTACTTCTCTAAAAGGAAAAAAAAAAAGTTTACAATTTGAAATACACAGATTTAAAAAGCCTTTTTACCTACCAAGAAAATATATATTTCGGCACGAAACATAACGTCCTTAGTTCCAGGCAAACAACAGTTTGTAAATGCCTATAGTTTGAGGTTTTAGTAGGTACTTTGTTCCTTACAGGAAGGAGCTAAAATGCATGTGTCCCACATCTCCTCTTATTTTCTCCTAATCCAGTAAAGCGAAACAGAGCTTGCAGTACTGTTGTGTCATTCATTTCACTCAGTTCTCTATTTTTAGTACTTACAGTATAAAGCGCAAGTGAGTTTATCTACTGGTTTTTAACTAACTAAAATGTCCCCTGTATCTTCAATCCTAACGACAAAAAATAAAATCATGGATTGCGATGGACGAAGGTTTCATTACAGATGCAAAAATTGCAATGTGTCAAGTATGCGGTAAAAAAGTCGGGTGCTCTATGAAATCACAACGGGGGAATCTTACCTATCCTATACCTGCCAGATATTGATATTAAATATTTTCATGATTTTACATATTTTGGTACATAGGCCTATTCAGCTTATTTTTCTTACATAAATATGTACATATTTCACATCTTGATATTACATTCAAATCCGGTCGCTAATTATTATTATTATTATTATTATTATTATTATTATTATTATTATTATTATTCATTTTTCTGCCAAAATTATCATTTGACACTTGTGCACCAGAAATTCACACCATATTTTACGTAACATCTGAAGAATAAAATGATTTCTTGGAGGATAATTTTTGAACACAATCAAATCGAAATAAACTTTGTTCCTAGCCTTATCACAGAATGTATTATTTTTATGATGATGATGATTATTATTACTAGGGCCAGGAAGTTCTTGCATTTGCATATATTTTTCCATTCCCTTTATTAATTGTGATTAATTTCCTTCACGAATCATAAACATTTAAGCTTATCAAAACAAATTTTATGTTGTATATATTTGCATATTTTGGCTTTTATATAAATGCATAGTACAGAATGGGTTAAAATTCGCTTTCCCCACACACTTCCTTACATTTAATTACATTCAATTTAATTTTCACTACACATTCCGTTACAGATTTTGTTCAAAATGGAGACCCTGTTTCTCGATACACAAGGTGTTCTTAATTTGCCTCTACCAATGTTGTAGCACAAAAATACGTTACTCTGTGGTTAATTTGCGATCCATTGCAAAAAAAAACTAGCAGTTATTGCATAGAGACGCAATCCAACATAATCAAACAAAACAACAATAACAAAACATGGCATCGGAAAAGCAGTTGACTCACGAACATGGCTGTCAACGCAACACTTGCTACATCAGCTATTCATTTATCCAAGTTATGACATCTGTATAATGTGTACAAGTATGAAACCTAAGATCGGATATTGGGGAAAGTGACTTTTGACCCACCTTGAATTTCATGATATTTATATTATTGTGGAATGTTTTCGCGTTTAAGCTCATTAAAGCTGATTTTACGTTGCATAAAAGTGCACAGTTTGGATTTTTAAAATAACAGTATCGCGTTCTGTTTTTGAAAACTAGAATTGAGTGAAATTATTATAATTATTTCAAAAAAGTATTGAGCGAATCTCACAGCACAGTAGTGTGTCGCTTTCAACAATATATGTAAGTTAAATCTCATTTAGTTTGACCTATGATGTTATTACATTTATTATTATTATTATTATTGCTATTATTATTATTGTTTTATTATTATTGTTATTACTATTTATCAGTGGCCTCAAGAAATAGTTATTGTTCTTTAAGGTTTTTAAAGGCATAATTGAATGCATATTTAGTACGTTTTGAAGGAATGAACTTTTTTACTATATAATCATCATCATCATCATCATCACATTATCATTGTCACATTGGTATGATTGTAACCCATATACATCTGCAATCTGGAATTGAATTGCAACGACACTGAATCGGCTAAATTAGAATGTATCCTATGTAAATTTATATCGTTTTATTCGTGTGGACTTCTGATCATAACTCCAAGAATAGTTGTGAGAAAAAATGTGATCGTTTCAAGTGTCGCAGTTTAGCCTAAGTTTTAGATGTTAAGGTCTTGATGTCCTGCTTTTGCCAAGGATTCGTTTAGATAATATGACCTGTGAATCTTGTATGTAGGCCTATAGTCACCGACGTAGTTCTGTCGGCCGAGGCGCTTGCCTGCCGATCCAGAGTTTCGCTCGGTGGTGGGTTTCGATTCCCGCCTGGACTGATTACAAGGTTGGGTTTTTTCCGAGGTTTCCCCAACCGTAAGGCTAATCACGAAATCTATGGCGAATTCTTGTCTTCATCTCGCAAAATACCATGTCGCTCTCACTAATCTCATCAATGCTAAGTAACCGAGTAGTTGATAGAGCGTCGTTAAATAACCAACTATAGGCATCCAACAAGGGAAACTCAGTGCGCAGAAGCCAACGGGCGTGACTGTCTCGCACAGATGACGTATGCTCCCGTTCCCAGCATGCTCTCAAGCCTACTGCAGGGGGTAAGAGGGGTATAGCATTCGCGACGCGAGGAGTTCGAGCAAGGTTTGCTCGTAGGATACCTATAAAAAATCTTGTATAAACAACGTTAGCTTTGCTGTTGCTACGAAAGACATGAGAAGTCACAATCTTTCCTTCAACAGTAATTCCTGATCTCTTTACCTTGTCTTGAGATGCTTTAGAACTACAAAATAATGTAGCAAAAAATTTGATCCATTCAATTTAAAAATTTGCAGTTCAAAAACAGTTATTTACCATAATTACTATCATTGTCACTAATATTGCTGCATTATTATACCAACTCTTATGCGAACCATTGACTAGTTAATCACTTCTGGATAGCACATTAACATTAATAATAATAAATAAGACACCTCTGATTGAGGTTCTGGCTGATATGTACATGTTTTATCAGGCAGTACAGTTGTCAAAAAAAAAAAGTGGCCGCACTCGTGATCAGCAAATATTTTCAAAGTCCACTTCGGGTCACGGCGATGTTACACGATGCATGTGCTTGTACAAGCAGTTCCGAAACTATGAAAGTGTTCCGTATCTGCGTCTCGTAGACCAGCGGTAGAGTGCTTGTTTAATGATTCAAAGGTTGTGGGTTCGGGCCTTCTTCAAGTTTTCATTTTATTTTTTAATCCTTCTTTAGCGATGTAAATTATATACAAATTATCAATTATATTCAGTTGTCGTTCTTTATGGATATCACGTTATTTATATTTTGTTATCGCTCTTTAGAGATATGAATAAAATTCAAGTCATCATTTGTATTCTGTTATCGTTTTATAACGATATGAATAATAATAATAATAATAATAATAATAATAATAATAATAATTATTATTATTATTATTATTATTGTATCTCCAATGGGAGTTTGCCCTATTTTACATATGTATGTTAGGGCTATAATTTTATACACAAAAAAAGATATGCATAAAGAGAAATGGAAAAGAAAATTAAATTAGCTTACGCGATGTAAACAAAACATAAACAATTCGTAAATTAGGCATTCCGATTGCAAAACAAATATCAGGTATCAATTTGAAACATACAAAAACATTAACAACACACATACGTAACACTTCCATAACACAAATATGCAGCTTCCCGTACCATACATCATAAATTAATATACAATAGTCACAAACACAATCAAACTATAATTACGACATTGCGACGACATCAAGCATCCCATAACTGACTCACATACATAACAAATCAAGCATCCGTTACAACACATACACTTCAACATACTAACCACACTTTTAAAAGTTACAAATTTGGCCCCAAGAAGAATAAATAGGACACTGTTTACTAATTACTATTCTTCTACAATTTCTTAAATACATCTGTAATAAATCTGTGAAATTCCGATATGAATAATATTCACTTTTTTTTATATTCCGTTATCGTTCTATAGCGATATAAATAATATTCAAGTTACCATTTATATTCTGTTTTCCTTCATTAGCATTATAAAATAATATTCAACTTATTTATATTGTTATCGTTCTTTCCCAATATAAATAATCTGTATTTTATGTAAGTAATTATTATAACACAATTAAAAATCTTTCTTTGTAAAATAGGTTATTTTATTTAGATAATTAAATACGTATTATATAATATATTAATTAAAGAAACCTATATTTATCATTCATATTCTATTATCGTTCTTTAGTGATACTGTATAATTAATATTCAAGTTATTTATATTGTAATCGTTCTTTAGCGATATAAATAACATAAATTTAATATTAGGTTTGGAAAAATCCAGTTGCATAATACTGCTATTAGTTTTTCTTTTTGTATTATTACATTATACTATCTTGAACCACAATAAAATGAAAAGGAGTAACGAGGAATTGAACCTGAGACGTTGACATCTAAATTCCGACGTTCGTCCGCTGAGCTACGAGGGCAAAAGTGTGGAAACATTTTCGGAAAAATTGGCCCAATCACACTCTAAGATTTTCTGATGATTCGTAGAAGCTAGTCCAGGATGCGGGGGGGGGGGCAAAGGCTAATTGGGATTTCCCGGTCTCTGATCGGGTCAAACATTCTGATAGAACTAATATTTAACCCTTGCCGTGACTTTCAGTGAAGTCCGGAAGGCCCAATTAGTCAAATCCACTCTCCTCATCTCCACGCTTGGGCCCCCTGGAATCTAATAAGATGCGAAAGAGATAGGGTGTGCGGAAAGCAATGGGATGTTACCGCATTTAGGCCAAGAAAAACTGCAAACATGAACAAAGGAAGCTTTAATAGAAGAAGAAGGATCTTCTGCGGACCTCTGGAAAAAGAACTAAGGAAGAGACTGGTTAAGTGCTTTGTGTGGAGTGTGGCATTGTATGGGGAAGGAACATGGGCATTACGACGAAATGAAGAGAAACGAATTGAAGCATTTGAAATGTGGATGTGGAGAAGAACGGTGCGTGTGAAGTGGACAGACAGAATAAGAAATAAAATTGTGTTTGAAAAAGTGAGTGAAGAAAGAATGATGCTGAAACTGATTAGAAAGAGAAAAAGGAATTGGTTGGGTCTCTGGTTGAAAAGAATAATAGACGACATCAGGATATGTGGACCATATGCGGAGACTAAGAGGAAGGCAGAAAATAGGAAAGGTTGGAGATTGCTGGGTTTGCAATGAAAGACCTGCTCATGGACAGAACACTTATGTATGTATGTTCAGAATGCCTGGAATATTGTGTCTAAGAACAGATGCTATTTGCAAAGACTAGTCAATTCCAAGCCCACTCGAATGCAAGATGATCGAGATAAGAGGAAGATAGACTAAATATTGAATTGTGGCTTTTTGTTTTGTTTTTTGAATGCTTAATTGTTTGAATGTTTTAAGGCCGACGCCAGTAAATTTGTTTTGTTTATGCCACGAAAGATATTTTTATTGAGAATAAAATCTTTTTTCTTTCCATTTGCAGCCACAATATCATAATGATAAAGTCATGGCATAATATATTAATGAACCTGATGTTAATTACTAAAATAATCGTAAAAAAGAAAGGAGCCATTATGTATAGTTTGTCTCTCTCAAAAACAGAACAAACAAGAACATAAAAAGCACGAGGTTGTAGTCGAACGCAGGACCTCACGAATAAGAGGCCGGAACGCTACCATTACGCTATCGAATAACACAAAGAATACTTCAATTATAACTGTGGATATCACGCAACGTGGTCCAATAACATGTAACATCGCCTGTCTCCGAATTGTAGCGAAGATACCCGAAGGAAACTTTGTTTTGCGGAGAGCGGCCACTTTTTCTTTTGACAACTGTACATGTCACTTGACGATATGTGTCAGAGGATGAACAATTGTTTGTATGCATCTGAAGTCTGATCATTGGAATATGTACTCGTAGCTAATCGGCGATTGTATGCAACGGAGGGGGAAAAAGGGCCTAGTTGTATCATGAATGATGTTTTATTGGTGTCACTTGTGAGGTTCAAACCTGTCTTCGAACAGTTGACTGAACAACAACAACAATAAATAAGTTATCAGTATTCAATAAATTATTATTACCATTATTTTTTATTATGTTTTGGTTTTTCCCCTGATCAAAAGTAAATATTTTCAGTACACATAAATAAGTACGCCTAAACCTTACAAAATGCCAAAACTGAAACACCCATAAGTTAGACGAAATATATTTTATTATCGGAAATTGACACCATATTTGATCGACCATTCTGAAGCTTAAATGATACCTTATATTGTACTTTGTGAAGAATATTTCCCGGTGAAACGCAGTGGTGGCTGAGTGTTCAGGAATTCAGGCCATCACGTAGAACGTACGGGTTCGAGTTCCGGTAACACTTCAGATTTTCATTGAAAAATCCATAGTAGTTACGCTTGTGCCGGACAAGGTCGCAGTTGGGGTTTTTCTCGGGGTTCTCCCGTTTCCCCACAATAGACATGTACATCACTCCATCACCATTTCTCCACTTCGTCATCATTACATAGCTTCCCTCGAACGTCGGATGACGACGCACGGAGGGGGGTTGCCTGCTCGAAGTCTGAGTACGTAACCAACATTAGTGTAATCAGCCGGTGTGGATTTGGGAATGCGGATAGCTTGATAGTTAATGTAATTGATCTTGAAAGGTCGTAGTGTTGTGTCGTAGTCCTCCCTACTGAAATTCCATACTGTAGGTTATCATCGGACCCAAATAAATTCATTCGTCTTTGTCATATAAAGTATTAATATCATTATTATTATTATTATTATTATTATTATTATTATTATTATTATTATTATTATTATTATTATTATTATTATTATTTGATGGTAGAGACTGGATTAATCTTGCTCAGGATAGGGACCAATGGCGGGCTTATGTGAGGGCGGCAATGAACCTCCGGGTTCCTTAAAAGCCAGTAAGTAAGTAAGTAAGTATGTATTATTATTATTATTATTATTATTAGTATTCTTATTATTATTAGTATTCTTATTATTATAATGCTTATTACTGTATTACTATTACTACTACTTCTATTACTACTACTACTATTACTACCACTACTACTACCACTATTACTACCACCACTACTACTACTATTACTACTATTACTATTACTACTACTACTACTACCACTACCACCACCACTACTACTACTACTACTACTACTACTACTACTATTACTACTACTACAATTACTACTACTATTACTACTACCACTACCATCACCACTACTACTACTACTGCTACAATTACTACTACTATTACTACTACCACTACCACCACCACTACTACTATTACTACATAACTACTACTATTACTAATACTACTATTACTACTGTTAGTACTACATAACATACTCGTGTTTGGCTGTTAATATACAGGTCAAAATTCTCAACCAATAACGACCAAACTTTCACAAGTAAAGTGAATGTCCAGTCACGTGGTTAAAATGGTGTAAGATTAGTGTAGTGGTAATGCACCACAAATACCAATGGATCAACTTCTTGATTATGTTAATTTGGTATGAACCAACCTATTTAATAGTACAGAAAGTACACAAATAGCCTATCGGAAATTCTTAAACATGTTTTACAATGATGCAGTACGCACCACTGTTTCAAGTAGTTCTTACTTTAACTTTCTTTAGAAGGAAAATATACTTGACTGTCGGTTACGTGTCTTAAAATAATTCTGTCCGTGTCTTAGGAGGTTTCAGACAAAATTTGGTGTGCATTTCTCTTCCATGTAAAAATTGAGAGATAGCAGAATGTATTCTTAACATTTGTCCAATTGAATGTTCATTTATTTTGGTTACTTAACAAAACTATATTAACTACTAGGTCCTTTTCCATATTTCTACATATATTTATACTTATTATTTACATTTATTTACGCTCATATTTACATCCATACATATTTTTTAAAAAATCATTTTCATATCATTTAGAAATCATATTTTAACAACGTATCACATTATACCTCACAACAGATGCCTCGAAATGACTGGCGCAGACATTGAGCATTTATATTTATTATTTGGGCTACATTTAGTATTATACTGAAATTATCCTTATATCACCATTAAAATAGGTAATTCTCTAGAGTTTCAATGGCTACAGATTTCCTGAAAATTTGAAACAATTTGAATAACAAAGTATATACCGGTAAAACTAAATAGAAATATTTTCATATGGAATACTTAATAAATTTTACTACTAGGTTATTTTAGCGTCGACGGAATTTGTGATAGCAAAATAGTCATATTATTTGGCACCTTGAGGCCGAAAGTTCGCCATGGAATTGTCTGGCATTCGTCTTAAACTAGGTAAAAAGTTAGGAAAAATCCAGCAAGGTTAACTGTTCGAGTGGGAATCGAACCCACGCCAGAACTCTGCCTTATATCACCAAGGAAACGCGCCTTACTTACTTACTTACTCACTTACTTACTTACTTACTCACTTACTTGCTGGCTTTTAAGGAACCCGGAGGTTCATTTCCGCCCTCACATAAGTCCGCCATTGGTCCCTATCCTGAGCAAGATTAATCCAGTCTCTATCATCATTTCCCACCTCCTTCAAATCCATTTTAATATTATCTTCCCATCTACGTCTCGGCCTCCTCAGAGGTCTTTTTCCCTCTGGCCTCCCAACTAACACTCTATATGCATTTCTGGATTCGCCCATACGTGCTACATGCCCTGCCCATCTCAAACGTCTGGATTTAATGTTCCTAATTATGTCAAGTGAAGATTACAATGCGTGCAATTCTGTGTTGTATAACTTTCTCCATTCTCCTGTAACTTCATACCTCTTAGCCCCAAATATTTTCCTAAGCACCTTATTCTCAAACACCCTTAACCTATGTTCCTCTCTCAAAGTGAGAGTCCAAGTTTCACAACCATATAGAACAACCGGTAATATAACTGTTTTATAAATTCTAACTTTCAGATTTTTTGACAGCAGACTGGATGATAAAAGCTTCTCAACTGAATAATAACATACATTTCCCATATTTATTTTGTGTTTAATTTCCTCCCGAGTATCATTTATATTTGTTACTGTTGCTCCAAGATATTTGAATTTTTCCACTTTTTCAAAGGATAAATTTCCATTTTCATATTTCCATTTCGTACAATATACTCGTCACGAGACATAATCATGTAAGGAAACGCGCCTAACATCTGAAATATGCTGGTGGCTGTTATACTGTACCCAGTATCTGTAATACCATATTATCGTCACTGCTTTAAAGAACACACGACGAACACAACGATGGATTCTGAAAGGCCAATACTCCTCCGAGAAACTAAAATAAGTTGACTGTATTCGTAGCGGAAGACTCTACAATTGGGAGAACTTTCCATACAAAAAATCAAGTCTAATTTGGTGAGATTTCTCATTTAGGAAGTTGGTTAATTTGTAAGCGGATGTATACAAGGCAGATTTCGTGATTCTATCCTTTGTCTCTTGTGCTTGTAAGTTCATGAAACAATGAGCAAGCGATCTTGTATTCTACGGCAGTACAACTTCACAATCGATATCTCTTTTGCATTCATTGTGACTCAGACGAGTTAAATATCCATGAAAGAACGTGAGCAGAACAATCGTCGATTACAAGCCTGCTTGATTCGTGGAAACAAAAACGAAATCAAAGTGATGTGAAACAAAAGGACTGGACATATTGAAAGCGACACAAACAGTAGGATAGAAAGAGCATGAAACAATAAAGTTTTCAGCTACTTCTGTTCAAAATTCTTCTCATTGACAGCACACGTTCAGCAAATTAGAGCTACGAGTAAAGTGACATGAAGTATGTAATGCTGTGCTATAAAAAGTTAACGTTAAAGACTACATAAATCTACTGTACGTGTAACTAAACTTTACACAGCACTATATGCAATAATTTTTTTTTTAATTTGGACATATCACTAATCTTCTATCTCGTGTTCTTATCAATTTATACAGGGTACTACTGTATAATAAAGATTCATAGTGTAATTCTTTCACACGCTCATTCTATTTTATAATACCGGTAATTCATTTCATAATTCATGAATTAATAAATTGACAGAATAATTTATTATCTTGTTTTATCAATTGATTCATAATAAATATAAAGAGAATAGGTATACTGAAATACTACAAAATATACATGTTGAGAATTTGTTTTGTTTCTTTTTCTTTCTTTCTTTCTCTGTTTCTATTTTCTTTTCCTTTTTTCTTTCTTTCTTTCTTTAGTTCTTTCTTTCTTTCTTTCTTTCTTTCTTTCTTTCTTTCTTTCTTTCTTTCTTTCTTTCTTTCTTTCTTTCTTTCTTTCCGATTTCTTCACCCTGCCTTGGTTCTCCGTCGTATCCATTACGGGCACAAATTGACAAAGCGATTTTCTCATGGACAACTGATACTGTAGTTCTGTCGCTTATAATTCATGAAAAGTGATAATGAAGTGTTAATTAGTATTGAGAAAAGGCTGGCTGTGGCCCTTTGAAATTGGTACTTTACATAACAAATTAATTGTAAATAGAATCTTGTTATTTAATAAATTAGATCATTTTGATTCACTATATCATTTTCTTTTATCTATAGATTATCATCGTGGATAATAATAATAATAATAATAATAATAATAATAATAATAATAATAATAATAATAATGTCGCCATCATCATAGGACTAAGTTTCACAGCCAGATCCCTCTCCTTTTAAAATTCGTCTTGTCATTTGCTCTTTGGCCTTCAAGTGAACTTCTCTCTTTAGACTCATAACATAATACGTTTCCTATGATACATGATTCTAAATTTCATCCTATGTATACCATTCATTTCATTTGATGTTGTTTTGTGTTTCACTTGAACTTTTTAATTTTAATTTGTTTGTTAAATAACAATTATTTCTCTTATCCATTAGTATGTAGCCTGCAACGTATTTTAGAAACTTCGTTTCACTTGTTGCAATCCTTCGCTCTTGATCTTTGCTCAACATCCGGATTTATTTAGTCTACTATTTATATATTTACTTATTTATTACTGTAATTTATTTGCTGTGGTAAAGTAAGGCCATCAGACATTCTCTTGCACACCACCAGAAATGTAACTAGCCTACATCTACAACAAAAAGTGTACATCATTATCATGCATATTACTCTAATACAATAACGCGTGACAATATTCAAATAATATAAAAACCAACTTCACATACAAGTAGGAAATTCGAAATAATAAAAATTAGTCTCATATATTAAGAAATGATTTAAAAAATTGAAGCAGATACAATAAATACAGATACAAAATAGCAGTGTCAACATATTATAGAACAATGACGAAGCTGGTATGAAGTAACTCTAAAACACAACTACATAGGTACATATAACGACAAATAGGAGATCTGTCGGCAGATCTATGATCATAACTGTTAAACTGTCACAGAGATATTACTTAAATCAGCGGATCACTAATTGTGGGGCGCGCTCCCTTGGGGTGGTCGCCTTAGCTTGACGGGAAGGGGCGTTAAATTAATGAACAAAACAAGAACTTTTTTGCATCTTTATTTCAAATTTAAATTTTGAATTAAAAATTTAATCACAATGGAAGCATTGAATAGATATATTGACTAATATGTGTCTCCATTGAAGCACACAATCTGTCCAGGTTTGGTTTTGTATTCAAGATAGTCTTTCTGAGCTCATTTTCTATTTGAAGTTTGTGTTCAATATTTAGATTTCAAAGCAGATATAGCTCAAAACCTCTTTCGTAAAAGTAAGAAGGTAGAAAAAGTAACAGTATCCGAAACGCTTTTGCTTTAATAAGAGAATAATTGCAAGACAGTTCATTGCAGAAATTTGGTAAAGACTTAATAACAAAATTTGATATTTCTTAGCTACTTGAAGGAAGATCTATCAGTTGTTCTTATTTTTGCAGCGATAGGCTGGTAGGTGTACTGTAAAATGGGTTTGTTACCGAATTCCAATCACACAATTTAATGCCTTCTTCTCTGAAATTAATGCTCAAGTTTTCTAAATGACCCTCCACTGTCTTCAGCAACTCTTTTTTATCTTTCTCTTCCGGTGGGTATCTCTGGATAAATTCGCAAATCGTTGTTAACATCTCACAGCAGCGATAGCCAGTGTTGCCAATCGAGTTTAAATTCCCGCGTACTGGGTTATTTTTCATTTTTAAGTTGGTTATTTAACGACAATGTATCAACTACTAGGTTATTTAGCGTCATTGAGATTGGTGATAGCGAGATGGTATTTGGCGAGATGAGACCGAGGATTCCCATAGATTACGGAATTCACCTTACGGTTGGGGAAAACCTCGGAAAAAACCCAACCAGGTAATCAGCCCAAGCGGGGATCAAACCCGTGCCCGAGCGCAACTTCAGACCGGCAGGCAAGCTCCTTAATCGACTGAGCCACTCCGGTGGCTTACTGGGTTATTCTCATCGATCTTTGTATCTCATATTATGGTGGGTAGGGTGCAGAATTATCCAAGGCAAAAAAAGGCGCGAAATACATCAATTTGAGAACCTCTGACTTAAATCATGTAGTAAAGAAAAAGAAAAAGAAGAAGAAGGAGAAGAAGAAAGGAAGAATATTAATAGGAAATACGTCACTAAACTGTTTCAGGTCCATCAGATTTTTAATTCAGTTTTCAGCAATTTTAATCCATGTCTTGGCTTAAGCCAATAAGCAAACCATTCGGTTATGATTAAATAGGTGTCAATTGTATTTCTAAGATTATGAAGACAGATTTACTGTTACGATTCTGTACATAGAGGCTGTACTGTGTTTTGGTTCATATTACATTAGGAGTTATAACGTGTAGGAGGACAAGGCTATAAGAACCAGAGAGCAGGATGTTAGAGGCTGTAATTAAGACATATAGACGTAATGAAAAGGTTCATACGCACATCCTGCATGCGTCCCGACATGTAGTACAGATATGGAGTCAGCAGGTGTCACTGTGTGACAATGAAGACAAGTCACAGCTCAAAACAGGTAAAACCGCAAAAAGTGTATTAAAATAAATTCAAAATTTGGAGACTATTATCATCATGATGATCATCATCATCATCATTAATTAACATCCTCACTACCATCGGAATTATTACCTATCATCTTGTTACTCGTTTATCTCATGAACTATATTCCTTTCAATATACTTAGTAATTTATATGCTGTACTGCATATCCTCTTGTATACTGCCTGATTAGTTATAGATTTATTCATTGATTATATATTCAAGGAGAGATAACTATATCTAATTTTATTATTATATTTGTTAATATCAAGTCACGTTTAATTTCACTTTTACATATAGCATTAATAATAAAAATATAGATTTGTATTATTATTTTTTACAACTCATTTTCATTTAATTTATTTAATACTTTACACTTGAGCTACATTAGGCATTGCAGCCCGAAAGAGTAGAAGCTCGTGCTCGAGCGCAGTTGAGATCAGTTATACAAAATATATCACAAAATTAAGAGAGTTCATTGAGCACAATAACATTAATAAATAGTAAAATACATACAGCATGTAATAATAGGGTCTATATACAAATAGAAAATACAAAAGTATACATGAATATTAGAGTATCAATTTTTAACTCAATTAGCTTAAACAATTAAATAATTAATCTGATTTCTTTCTTATATCTATGTGTGTTAATTGTACTTAGCTCAGGGTAAGCTCTAATTAATGCATTTTATATTTTGGGTCCAAATTTTCTGCTGTGTTTTAATCCAGCAGTTGTGTGGCATTTGGGAGTATTTAGAAAGAAATTGTAGTTTTGTCTCGTATGGTATTCATGACGATCAAATTTAAATTTATTGTGGTTTTTATGGAAGTAAATCAGCAATGTTTGTTTCTAAATTTGTTCTAGATTTGATACACCAAATTCCTGAAAAATTAATTTTATTGGGTAATCAAAAGGTTTATATAGACAAATTTTGATAATTCTTTTTTGGAGCAAATTTAAAGGATGGGGAGTAGATTATGCCATTCCTCCCCAACCTAATATACCTTACTGAATTATTGATTGAAACAGAGCTAAGTGCACAGTATGCAGAACATAAACAGGTAAGAGCGTAGAATGGAACATTTGTGGATTGTTTTACGCAATCTGTTACACAGGAACGAGATATGCTTATCCCATTTTAAATGTTGGTCAATAATAATGCCTAAATATTTAACTTGTGAGAATATACTCAAAGCGTTACATGAGCAAGTAGGTAGGTTACAATCATGTATTGTTATACTTCTATTATTATTTATTTTTAGTTGCTCAAGGCCATGTGATGTTAATGAAAATGGTATTAATTTTGTTTTAGAAATGTTCAAAGAAAGTAACTGAGCATCCAGCCATTCTTCAATAATATTAATACCACTGTTAGAATGTTGATAAGTTTCATGCCAACTCGAACAGCTAAATATAACCACAGTATCATCAGCATAAGAATACAGAGTACCAGAATATTTCTCAATGTCAATTTTAAGTAAATCGTTGATATATATTGAAAACAAGACAGGACCTAAAATCGTCCCCTGAGGTACACCTATACCAATGTTACGTGATTCACTAAAGTGATCATTTATTTTAGTTGCTTGAGTTCTGTTACTTAGGTAAGATTTAAATAATTTTAAAGCCATTCCATTAATTCCCAATCTATCCATTTTATTCAAAAGTATATTGTGATTGACAGTATCGAAAGCGATATGTATTATATTTCATATTTGTAATTTCCACTACGTTTAATGTATATTTTAGATGTTATTGAACATTAGATAACTTTGTAATATTTCATTTCATGTTTGTTAATTTCCACCCATGTTTAACTTAAATTGAAAGAAATGAATGAAAATGATAAATATGAAATAGTCAAGCCAGAAGTATGGAAACAAAAATGACATATAAAGATAGCCTATATGACATTTATAATTCACCAAACAATACCCCTAACCAATACAGAGTTGAAGCACAAAAAAACTCTCTTTCTAGGAGATTTTAATTCTCGCTTTCTATAAATTGGTTATAACGATATAAATCATGTAGAAAATGAAGTTAAGGACTTCCATGGAACTAGTGTAAAACCCAGAGAATCTACCCATCTATCTTCATTATAATGGAACAACCACAAATCCTGACCTCATTCTGGTTACATCAGATGTAATATATAAGGTTAAGGAAAAAAAGTAATCAATTATCTTGCATACGGTCATAGTATGATTGTGACTAATCTGCGCCTGGATACAAAAGTACATAAACATTCTAAAACCCCTAGGGGTAGCTGGAATTTCAAAAGGCAAACGGGAAAGGGTTCAGAAAAGAAATTTAAAATCTTTCTTTCTCCACAAAATGTCGATCTTATTCACCATGGTTAAGAAGAAAACAACAGAAAACTCTGCAAAATTGTAAAGGAAACTACAAAACGACCCATTCCAATGGGAAAGGTACGTAGGTACAAACCTTAATGATCAGAACATTTACAGAAGTTGAAAACAGAAAGGGAGGCAGCTAGGACATTTTCTGTCATGACTGTGCTTAAAATGAAACAAAGGAATCGCCTGCAACTTTCTGACTGCTTCCGATTGGCTATCACTTAAATAAACTTAGCACTAAGTTTAACATCATCGATAACTTGTAATTCTTGGTGTGTTAATTTAAATTCATATTATTATTAATTAGCTTGTACTTGCTATATAGGAAAAGGAAATTGTACCTATTTTTAAGAAGGGAGACATGACTAACTGTAGTAAATTTCGAGGAATATCAATTTTGTTAACGTCGTATAAAATGTTGTCCAATTTTCTTTTGAGAAGATTAACTCCATTTGTAGATGAAATTATTGAGGATCATCAGTGTGGTTTTAGGCATAATAAATCAACTATTGATCAGATATTTTTTATTCGACAGATAACGGAGAAAAAATGGGAGTATAAGGGTACAGTGCATCAGTTATTCACAGATTTCAAAAAGGCATATGACTCGGTTAAGAGAGAAGTTTTATATGATATTCTTATTGAATTTGATATTCCCAAGAAACGAGTTCGATTAATTAATATGTGTCTCAGTGAAACGTACAACAGAGTTCGTATAGGTCAGTTTCTGTCAGATTCGTTTCCAATTCACTGTGGGCTAAAGCAAGGAGATGCACTATCACCTTTACTTTTTAACTTTGCTCTAGAGTATGCGATTAGGAAGTCCAGAATAACAGAGAGGGCTTGGAATTGAACGGGTTACATCAGCTGCGTGTCTATGCGGATGACGTGAATAAGTTAGGAGAAAATCCACAAACGATTAGGGAAAATACGGGAATTTCACTTGAAGCAAGTAAAGAAATAGGTTTTGAAGTAAATCCCGAAAAGACAAAGTATATGATTATGTCTCGTGACGAGAATATTGTACGAAATGGAAATATAAAAATTGGAAATTTATCATTTGAAGAGGTGGAAAAATTCAAATACCTGGGAACAACCGTAACAAATATAAATTATACTCGGGAGGAAATTAAACGCACAATAAATATGGGAAATGCCTGTTATTATTCGGTTGAGAAGCTTTTATCATCCACTCTGTTGTCAAAAACTCTGAAAGTTAGAATATATAAAACAGTTATATTACTGGTTGTTCTATATGGTTGTAAAACTTGGACTCTCTCTTTGAGAGAGGAACATAGGTTAAGGGTGTTTGAGAATAAGGTGCTTAGGAAAATATTTGGGATTAAGAGGGATGAAGTTACAGGAGAATGGAGAAATTTACATAACACAAAACTGCACACATTGTACTCTTCACCTGACATAATTAGGAACATTAAATCCAGACGTCAGGGCATGTAGCACGTATGGCCGAATCCAGAAATTCATATAGAGTGCTAATTGGGAGGCCGGAGGGAAAAAGACCTTTGGGGAGGCCGAGACGTAGATGGGAAGGTAATATTAAAATTAATTTTAGGGAGGTGGGATATGATGATAGAGACTGGATTAATCTTGCATAGGATAGGGTCCAATGGCGGGCTTATGTGAGGGCGGCAATGAACCTCTGGGTTCCTTAAAATTCAGTAAGTAAGTAATATTAATTAGTATTGGAAATAGTGTTGAGATTTGAGAGATTAATACATAAAATTATATACAATCCATATAAAAATAATTTGGTGTGTGATAGGTGTTGTGTTTTGCAGACATGTTGACACCCTTCTGCTGCTTTCCCTGTTCAGCTGAATTCTGTGGTGAGTTACAGTGCATTATCATTATTCCTAATGCAATTTATTTTTCAAACTAATTTAATTTAAATCTATTCAATAATACATGAATACAGTGTTATAAATTGTATGTTTTTGTGGTCACAAAGAGATATGTCATTGAAAATTAGTATAAATTAATTAACGATGGTGACTTGTGGAAATTACAACATGCTACAAAATTTCATCAATAAAGTGATTGATCAACCTGTCACACCGTTTTCATAATGTACTCATATTCTTTAAAAATTTTGTTAAGGTATTTAAGAGTAAATATGTTGGGACCGGACACTCGTCTTATAGAAAAAGAATTTACCTGGCCCCAGTTTCTCAAAGGTTCAGAACCACCGGTCTCGATAGTGTGCAGTACGACCACAAACTTTGAGAGATGGTCGCCAGTTGAGTCGGCCTTGCATATCAGCGCAAAAAATAGATCAAATAGGAATGCAGTATGAGCATTGCCCTAGTCATTAAACGAGAAATTAGCAGTAAATAAAGCAAAGGGGAGTAGTGGGTACAGTGAGACACAAAATATTAAGACATATGTATGCAAGTGATAATTCAAGTATTTTTAAAATCAAGTGCAATAGAAATAGACATTAAAACATGGAGTATAATAATACATAGACAAAAATGTTAATAGATAAAGGACATATACAATACGTGTTTGTCAAAAAAATGCAAATATCTCACTGTTCCCATTCAGGAGAGTACACTGAGACACCACAGTGTCTATTAACGGGCATTGAAATAATTTACATTTATTTCAAAAGAAAGGAAAGCTTGCTGTCTCTTTATCTTGCCATGTTCTGTAGGCTTATTTAGAATCATTTTTATGTCTGACTTCGAAACCATTGAAACATCTCGAACATTTGGAAAAGTGAAATTTCAATGACATTTCGAACTTTTGCGAAAAAATGAAATGAATTTTTGGTGACAACAAAGCTTATAATTATAAGAATTTAATTTAATTCTTTATTATTTTTTAACATTTTCTTAAATTTTGTGAATAATTTTTTATTCATGAAACTATTAAAACGTGATGTATCCATTATTTTAAGCTACAGTTCCTAAATTGGTTACTAGTATGTTCATTTTTAATGGTAGTTACCGGTAAATGTAATATAATTACAGTTTGTTTTTGCAAATCATTAGTACATAGGAACAATGAGACGTCTCAGTGTACCCTTCAATCAGGGCTATAGAAAGAAGGGCTGGCTCAATGCTTTGTTGTTCCTCTTGCCGCCTTGAGTCTTTCCCTCTAGCCACCCCACCACTTTCTGACGTCACTGCGGTACAGTTGGTCTCGGTGACTGTCGCAGATACGAGTGTTGAGAAATGTAATTCAAGTTCACGTGCACCGTTTCGTAATGTATCTGGTTGTATAATTAGCATATATTACAGTTCTTTATGTATTGAATAATTATAAAGGTACAGTATTACATTATTAATGATTGTATTTTAAGTTTAAAAATGGTGAATTGTGCTGTAGCGGACTGTTCGAATGACTCTCGTCACACTCACGAAGTAATTTATCACTGTTTTCCGAAATATGTGCTTTTAACCAAAGAGTGGGAAAGCAAGTGTCATAGGCAGGACCAAGTGAATATTAAGTGTGCACGTATCTGTAGTGATCATTTCGAAAGTGTGACTGATTATGAAGATGATATGAAGAACAGGCTTTTGGGGGTAAAAGAAGGAAAAATATTGAAGAAAAGTGCGGTCCCATCTCTAAATATTCCAAGTTCCAAGGCTGCAAGTGACTCAAACCGAGACGCTAGATATCAGAAGAGAAAAGCTGCTCTTAATCACCTTCAGACATTGAGTCCAAAGAAGTCGAGATTAGAACCTAGTACCGGCAGCTCTGAATACGTAAATATTGAACAGGGATCTGAAGAAAGGATTGTAGTGTCTGAAGTGCATTGTCTGAAGTGTGATGAACGCGGAAAACAAATTGATTTACTGAACAAAAAGGTAAATATTTTAGAATACAGTGTTAAAACTTGCAGTCAAACAATAAAATACTGAAAAACAAGGTTAGGAGATTAATGAGAAAAAAAGTAACTGTTCCTTATAGTATAAAGACAGAGCACAAATCTAGAATTATCAGTAAGAAGTGTTGTATTTTTCTTCGAGATATGGAAAATATTTTTACAGAAAATCAAATTCGGGCTGTAATTTATCAGAAGAAAAAAATTATTTGGTCTTCAGAGGATATATCTAGAGCAATTGTAATATGGGCAATTTCCAAAAAAACTTTCCAGCGACTTTAAAGAGATGGTGCTCTGGATTCCAATGTTGCCCTGGAATTTTGCATAATGTTTTGCAGCTCATGTCCGACAATTCTGAAAATATTGCATCTTCAGAGAAATCATGTGTCCTTAGTTTCGATGAGATGAGCATCGACAGCCGCCTAAATTACCATCCTGGCATGGATAAGGTGTTTGGACCTCATTCTAAGGTTCAAGTAGTAATTGCTAGAGGATTGACAGCACCTTGTAAACAACCTGTGTACTATAATTTCGACTCAACTATGAATAAGAAATTGCTTTTTGACATAATTGTACATATAGATAGAACTGGGATACTTGTATCAGCTATTGTTTCAGATTTGGGTGGGTGCAATTTGTTGTGGAAAGAGTTGGCAATATCACCTGAAAACTCGACTTTCTGAAGCTCCGAGAAACCATTTGCTTGACACTGGATTAGTACTTAAAGATGGGACAGTTATAAATGAAGACTTACTGATCGAAGTTCTAAATAAAGATGGAAAGGAAGTGAAATTCTGTTACAAACTTAAGCCTGAGTTTCTCTTCCTTAAAGGAAATGAGAGATAAAAGGTTGGCCCGGCTAAAACTCTTTTCTCAAGAACAGTTGCCAAAGCAATATCCTCTTTAACTGGAAATGAAAAGGCATCAGAATTTTTCAACTAATAGATTCATTCTGCGATATAATGAACAGCAATAGTCCCCATTCTTCATCATCTCATCCAATGAAGACCGCCTTTGATTTAAATTCTTGCATGTCAGTGCAGTTGCAAGTGCTTAGTGACGTGAAAGATGCAATATTTCATATGAGAGTTTTGGGTAAAAAACACTTACTGCCTTTCCAAAAGAGGATATTGGTGTCAATTAATTCCTTGTTGGGTCTACATGAAGATATTAAACGTAATGGATTGACATACATAATGACTTGCCACCTAACTCAGGATGTACTAGAAAGTTTCTTCAGCCGAATTAGAGGTCTCGGGCATTTTCACGACCATCCAACTCCAACAGACTTCATTTTCAGACTGATATGCCTCCTACTTTCTAACAAACTTCCCCTTCCATCTAACGTTACTGAAGATAAGGATTATGAACTAAAACCATACTTAACAGCAGACATGTTGCAATCTGCCTTCGGGATTGATGAGGTGAATATTATTGCCACTGAAAATAATGCAACATTGAATTCTTTACTCTCCGATGAAGATGATGAATTAAGGCCTATGGAAGGAATAGAAGATGCAAACCAAGAAGATCTGAAAAGCTGGGCAGAAAGTGAAGGTCTGAACTACATAGCACATAAAGTTAAAGAAAAAGATTCAGCTTTAGGCCAGAAAACAAAAAACTTGGGCGGTGAAAACAACACTTGGGTGGGGATTTTGTATTACGGTGGATTAACTGAACCTTCCGAAGAGTGGAAAAAACTATACAAATGTTTGAAGTTGAGTTTAAAACCATGCACGGGAACTCCATTGACAAAGAGGAACAAGTGATACGTTTTAAAACATTGCTAGAAACTAAGTTTTGAAACGTGTGCTCCGAGGCTATCAAACTATATGCACGTGTGAGAACATTTGCCTCCAATATGCATCCTTAACTATTACTTAGCAAAAGGTAAACATTTGTTCCATTATTTCCGTCTAATGTATTTAACTGATTATTTAAAACCCTTTCATTTCATGTACTTCCACCAGGAGTGAAATTATTGGTTATCGAAATAATAATAATACTAATAATAATAATAATAACAACAACAACATATAGTCATTCAGAGTTTTCTGTTCAAAGGCAGATCTTTCACTGCAAACCCAGCATTATCCAATTTCCCCTATTTTCCGCCTTCTTAGTCTCTTCCCTGTATCTTAATGCTATCATCTGATGTTTTCTTCTACCTCGAACTATTTTTCCTTTCAGTAAGCAGTTTCTTCTTAGCCAACGACGCAGACAATTTCGTTTTCTCTTCCTGATTAGTTTCAGCATTATTCTTCTTCATCCACTCTTTCTAGCACAGCTTCATTTCTTATTTTGTCTGTCCATTTAATACGCTCCATTACAGATATAATATAATATTCATTCCTTGATAGATTTTTGCCCAAGGGCAGGTTTTTAGTGCAAACCCAGCAGTCAGGTATGTTTATAATATACTATAATTATAATATAATATAATATAATATAATATAATATAATATAATATAATATAATATAATATAATATAATATAATATTTAACAATATTAATATAATAATAGTCTAATTATCATTATCGTCATTGATGTGATGTTTTGGGGCATAGTTTCATTCCACAAATCCCATAGGCCTACTATTTTGAAATCTTGTCCATGTATGAATGAAGCCTCTCCTCGACCTGGGATATAACATTTAATCAGCAAGGAAACGTGACACGTGAAAGGAGATAAAAGTCTACCATAAAATATTTAAGAAAGAAGCTATAGCTCAACAGGCAGACGTAACCAAGACATCAGTTTGAAGAGCGACGAAATTGTTAAAATTGAAGTCTTTAAAGACAACTAGCGTTGATAAAATATTGAATTAAACAGGTCATGTGCCTAGGGTTCAATTTTCTAACTTGTTATTGGGAGTGTTCACGATGGTTGATTTTGTATTTGGTCGATAATTCCAGCACTCATTGTAACGGAGTTTTACGTTCTATTTGTGAGTGAAGGACTTGCTGTGTACCGTGATGACGTCACAGCGGCTGGGAGGACAGCATCACTTTCCGACTCGCTATGAGCCAGCCCTTCCTTCTATAGCCCTGCCCTTCAATGGCATGTCTCACTATTCCCTTTACGCATAGTTCATTTAAAAATGACGCCATCACTTCAAAATTAAAACAAGAAAGACGAAACATTGCCAAACAGAATCTCAAATACCATAGTATTAGGTAACAAAACATTCATATTTATATCTCATTTGTATATCCAATATAATCTTCATTAAACACAAGCCAAAATTTTACTTCTAGAGTGAAAAATTACGAATTATTTTTTCATCGCTCACCTTTATAACTAGAATCAAATCGAGTATGAAAATACTGTCACTTTACTCATGCAACATACAACTCTACTGTTACTAGCATCTCAACATCAAAATTTACCATCTAATAAAAAATGTCTCACTGTTCTCCCTGTCTTACTGTACCCACTTCTCCCCTACTATTTCAAACGGAACAGTTATTTCACTAACCACATTATATTAATTAACACTTCCTTCTTAGTTGCATCTATGACACTTGAAAATATTTTTGAATTCGAACAAATAAGAACTGGCAGCAACCTCTTCTTCTATGCAGAATTCTACTTATTCATTATATGTATTACTCGTACGTATAACTATAGATTAGGTCCACACCTGTGGAGTAACGGTCAGCGCGTCTGGCTGCGAAACCAGGTGACCCGGGTTCGAATCCCGGTCGGGGCAAGTTACCTGGTTGAGGTATTTTCCGGGATTTTCCCTCAACCCAATACGAGCAAATGCTGGGTAACTTTCGGTGCTGGACCCCGGACTCATTTCACCGGCATTATCACCTTCATATCACTCAGAAGCTAAATAACCTAGATGTTGATACAGCGTCGTAAAATAACCCAAAAAAATAAAAACTATAGATTATGTAACTGTCACTTCAATGAAGTAGGAGGCGGTACTAGGAGCCGTGGCGATAATCTAGTAGTTTTCATATTTTCGAAATGATAAAAATTTTACATTTAACATGTGGTTCAGTCATAGAAAAACTATATAAAAAAGAAACGTTAATTAACAAAAGAAAATACTGTAGATCTTGATCTTAACATAGAAATATAAATGTTTCGTTATCAAATATTATTCGGAATATCTCAGGACTGGAAACAAAACCAGATGAAGTTTAAAACAAAATATTGTCGAGTGGGCACTTACTGTACAAACTAGGGGAACGAGAAATGTAAACACGGTTTGTTATTTTGTTACCTTTTGCAAACATACAAATACAATTATGATACCGTGCATGTGGGAATGAAACTTTTGTAGTTAACCCTTTCTCTATGAGCACATAAACATTACACGGTGAATTTCAACTCTACGTGTTACAAATGTATGAGCACATTTTACTTCTATTTGAGAAAACATTTATACAGAGAGTTGAAATCCATATTTTATAATTGCAAGTAGCCCACACATATTTTTTGTGATACATTCTGTTTTGTTCTAATTTTGTTAGCAACAAAATTCATCACTACCTTTAAAAAATAACTTTTTACGTTTATGCAAAAAGTAATGTTATGATTTCTGAGGCGAGTACGAATGGTTATTACTTCGCACACGCAAGAGACTTACAAAGCAAACGAAATGAAAACGAGAACAACTTGGATTTCATTACTAATAAATTAACAGCTCGCTCTATTTATTAATATCATTATTTATTTATTTATTTATTTATTTATTTATTTATTTATTTATTATTTTGCTAATAATTGTAACATAAAATATAATATATACAGAAAAACTTTAACTCGCCTCTGAAAGAGTAGAACTCGTGCTCAGGGGCGGATTCCTGAATTGAAATTAATAATTATACAATACAATTTGTCTTATGTCTACTATGCAATTATAATATATAAATTTAAATTTATAATTTTTCAATTTTTATAAAATCCATACATAACTTTTTAAATTTAATACTAGAAATATTAGAATTGAAAAGATTAGGATATTTAAATATAAATTTGTTATATATTCTTGGACCTAAATTGCTACCATGATTAAATACTGTAACAGTGTTGCATTTTGGTTCAAACAATCTTAAAGAATTCATACCTTTTGTTTCATAACTATGAGAATACAATTCAAATTTATTTCGATTTTTATGTATGGATTTTATTAATACAATATAATAATTTTGTCTTAAGTTAAGTACATTAAAGTCTAAAAAGAAATTTTGAGATGGAAAATCAATAGGTTTATGAAGACATATTTTAATTATGTTCTTCTGTAATAAATAAAGTGGATTAAAATAGGATTTAAATGAGCTTCCCCATCCTATAATTCCATACATAATTACCGATTGAAATAAAGTTAAGTATATTGTACGTAATAAACTTATTGACAAGTATAGCGCTCCGATTACTACGGAGATGATACCGATTAAATTCCGACAGTGAAAGTGAAATTGCTGGCAGACGAAACGAATGGAATATTCCTGTTACTCATTACTAATTTCACAAGTTTTATTATCACCTCATATTTATAAAATTAGTTATTTAACTTTGTAGCCACAGGAGTAGTTCAGCTAGTGAGTGTAGAACATGCTGATCTGGAGGTGCGTTCGAGCGTGGATTTTGACTGATCACGTGGTTGAGTTTATTTTGAGGTTTTCCACAAGTACAAGACAAAGGCCAGGAAATTATATGGCATATCCTCGACCTCATCTCTCAAATACCAACTCGAATCATCAGTTCCATAGACACTAAATACCTTAAGTCATTCATCCCACACGTATACTGAACTAACCACATTTTTGGCTATTCGGAAGATGTAGCAAAGTTTCCATGACTTATGACATGACCCTCGTATACAGGGTTAGTTAAAAGTCCTGCACCACCTAAATAACTTTTGAAGCATGTGGTTCAGTGACATGAAACTTGGTATGTGGGGATAACCGTATACTAAAAACTCAATAATGGTATTACCGAGTTTTTTCTACTTCTGGTTTAACCGGAAATAACTCCAATTCTCTTATTTTAAATGGAACACCCAATATATATATATATATATATATATTTTTTTTTAATAAAGCTTATTAAGAGCTTTTCAGAAAGCATCCACACTTGATACCTCTGTACGAATTCAGTGTTGCTAAATAAAAATGGAAGTGGTGCAAGATATTCCTAAAGCCTGGTTAAATAATTCCTTAAATGGTTTCTATGATCGAGTGACACATTGCAAAGCAGCTGAGGGCCACCCATTTGAACATATAATTTAGAAGGTGAGCTAGCTTTGTTTTGTTTTTGTTAAGGAAGGAGTATTTTATTATTTTAATATTCGATACACTTTTCTGTTTTCTTGACTTAGCAACACTGAATTTGTACAGAACTATCGAGTGTGGGTACTTTTTGAAAAGCTCTTAATGAGCACTATTCAAAAATAAAAAAGAATATATTGGGTGTTCCATTTAAAATAAGAGAGTTGGAGTTACTTCCGGTTAAACCGGAAGTAGAAAAACTCGGTAAAACCATTATTGAGTTCTTAGTATATGTTTATCCTCACATACCAAGTTTCATATCACTGAACCGTATGCTTCAAAAGTTATTTAGGTGGTGCGTTTATTATTTTAATATTCGATACATTTTTCTGTTTCCTTGACTTAGTAACAATGAATTTGTACAGAAGATCAAGTGTGGGAATTTTTGAAAAGATCTTAATGAGTACTATTCAAAAATAAAACAATATATTGGGTGTTACATTTAAAATAAGAGACTTGGCGTTACTTCCGGTTAAACCAGAAGTAGAAAAAACTCGGTAATACCATTACTGAGTTCTTAGTATATGGTTATCTTCACATACCAAGTTTCATGTCACTGAGTCGACCTGGTTGGCAAGTTGGTACAGCGCTGGCCTTCTATGCCCAAGGTTGCGGGTTCGATCCCGGGCCAGGTCGATGGCATTTAAGTGTGCTTAAATGTGACAGGCTCGTGTCAGTAGATTTACTGGCATGTAAAATAACTCCTGCGGGACAAAATTCCGGCACATCCGGCGACGCTGATATAACCTCTGCAGTTGCGAGCGTCGTTAAATAAAACATAACATTTAACATGCATGTCACTGAACCGTATGCTTCAAAAGTTATTTAGGTGGTGCGGAACTTTTAACTAACCCTGTATATATCTGGGTAACAAAGTAAAATATTGAGTTGAACCCTTCAACAAAGAGTCCACAGACATATCATTTCAATTAATTTGACCTCTGTAATTCCGCATTCTCTTCGTGTCATTCCTACAAAGTGCTGAACACAGACTTCTGTTATATAACCATTGACATAATTTAAGTAATCGACTCTACATTTCTTGTAACTTCGTGTCTTTGAGTATTTATTTTCGAATTTTCTTTCTTCTAGACTACGAGAAAATGACCCAAGGAACTTGGAGATAATGAAACCCGATGAATCTCACAAAATTCGATTAGCTACTTGACCCCACTGAGGAACACGAGAATCGAACCTGCCTTCCATTTTCTATTCTAAATAATTGAGGACACTAATGTCCGTAGAACGAAACAGGGATATATCTTGTTTAGTGACCGGCCAATGGTACCTAGTCTTGAAAGAGGATAAATAAAAAGCCGAAATAAAAGGCCTGAACTTTAGAAAGACAAAGTTTACAAAATTGAGAACATGCGTTTAAATTAAATGTACTTTAATAATCCACCGAAATATAAAACGCAATTATTTCCATAAGGAGAACATTGGCCCAAAACACACACCAACAACCACAATTGATTCAGTATCCTCATAATACAGGTGAAACTTCCCTTAACGGACACTTCCCAATAACGGACTCCTCTCAATAGCGGACATTTTAAAATTCCCCTGCAAAATAACATTGGCCCTTATGATAAAATTCTTCCAAATAGCGGACATTCTCAATAACGGACGCGGACACTGAAATGCATCTCCCAACAACAATTAAAACTTTCAAATAATGGACAGCGTGAAAGAAAAAAAGAAAAAGACGGTTGTAAATTAAACGGAATTCTAACGAAATTCTAACGGAATTCTTTGCAACGATCATTATCGTGCATTTGAACGTTCTTGTACTTTATTGAAAGTAAGCAGCACAGTTGTTAGTTGTGATACTGTACGTGAGCAGTCCGTACTTTCTTAGTTTGTCAATTTGAGTGTTGGAAAGT
This sequence comes from Periplaneta americana, assembly GCF_040183065.1. Classification (NCBI taxonomy): domain Eukaryota; kingdom Metazoa; phylum Arthropoda; class Insecta; order Blattodea; family Blattidae; genus Periplaneta; species Periplaneta americana. Next base: position 129,056,834 of record NC_091132.1, on the reverse strand, counting down.
ACAGTCACATCAGAAATGTCACAAAAACGTAAACGTTTGTCACTAAAAGAGAACGTGGATATTGTAAAGCATAGTGAGAAGGAGAAATTAAGTGTCGTGAGCTGGCCACAAAGTTTAATGTGGAAAAAACTCAGATTAGTGAAAATTTGAAAAACAAGGATGTTATTTTAAAATCATACACTGAGAATGCAATTCTAGATTTCTTTGTGTAAGGTGAAGTTGTACAGTGAGTGATGTTTATTTCATTTACAAAACATTTGCTGGTACGATTTCTCTCTGGATAAATACTGTAAACAATCTCACTGTCTACTGTACTGTACTGTAAAATATAGTGCTGAATATGTATGAGAAATTTTAATGTACTGTATACATTACTAACTCAATAACGGACATTTAATTTTCCCTGGCGGTGTCCGCTATTGGGAAGTTTCATCTGTATATGTATGTTCCCTACCTAATCTTTCACCCTTCTAATTTGAATCACAATTTTTAGTTAGAAATTTACCTCGCATTGAGACAAGTGTTCAATCGGCTTGGAGCCCACATAGATTTCCCATCATGTGAAACCTTCAGAGTTGTCATCCCTTATAATTTTAATATTTTCCTACTTTTTTATTTGCTTTATTCATAGATCCATTCGTTCATAATGTTTAACCCAGTTGATTGGTTAAACGTTAAGAACTTTTTATTTTTTTTTTCACACCCATCCTGTTATTGCCACCGATAATTCATCACTATCCCCGTCATCAATGGGTGCGTATGGTCACGAAATTACCCTAGCCTGCAATAACGCAACGATTTTTTATAGTACGTAATTAACAGGTGGTTCCTATTTGGTTACAGAATGGAATTATGTAATTGCTACCGCAATGGAATAAAATGAACTGGGGAACCATTTATACAGTATTTACACAGTCTAATTAAAGTTTGTTTTCATATACCATCATTTATGTCAATTTAATTTCCTTCTCCTAATAAATAATAACAATTTATTTTGTATACAGTAATGCTATTCAATTTAGCTTCACTAATGTCCGGAAATGTGTCTCTTAATTTTAAGCCTTCTAATCACCGCTAGTCCAACATTTAAAGCAAAAATTCTCATTTCGGGGAACTAGATTCAAATATTGGTTGCCCTGCTTGCAAGTTTAATGCCATATACTTACTTTTGATCTTTTAAAGTTGCATGAAATTAAAAATTGGTTCAGCATCTTAACTTAAAGTTGTCACCAGTAAAGATTATGAATAATATACTATATATTTTCTAATAATTTAACAGTAATATCAGTAAAAATTTAATTTCCCTTGAATTGATTACCGATACACAAAGCATATGGGTATGTACAGTACTGCCAAAAGAACCAGACCGACCCTTGTACCTCAGTTCAGAGCCTTGTACACAGTGACAGCACGATAGACTGATAATTAAGACTGTCGTGGTTCGTATCCTGCCTGGGAAGGAAACTTTTTTTTTGTTCCTTATTCAAATTTATTCCCAATGATTTTCGATTGCAGCGATATTTTACTACTTACTTAACTTACTATTGCGAGAACATTAATTCTACCGGCTTATTTTCTAATGGCTTTCGAAATGGACTACGTCAGCAGTCGAAACTACAACAATTTCAATAGATTACTCGCTATCTTGTGAATGCGGGCGTGGCATGCGCAGTGGCTCATTTCGGGGACTTTGATTATTCCGTCTGTCCGATTTTTTTTTTGCCATTACTGTACTGTTCAATTGTTCTGTCTATGTATATTTTGCTACACTACCTTTGAGATTTTGTTGAAAATTTATTACTGGCGGACAACGTTTTGAAGAGAAATCCTAGTGAATTTTTCTGTTCGCCCTCTATTTATCAACGTTATATTCGCTACCCGTCTAAGTCGCATTCAACCTTAAATCATAGAACTATTCCTTTTTGGTCCTTTCAAAAATTAAAAATTAGCAAATTAACAATTCTAAAAATTCTTCTATTAGTAGTTGCTTTCGCAAGGCGATTCACGAAACCAGATTGATGTCTTAAAGAGTGACTGTGTTGAGAAAGACTTTTTGTTTTTCAGCCTGTTACGGCACTAACATTTAATTTCTCCCTCTTTTCGGGAGTAGCTACATGTTCCAGTCTCAAAGTAGTATTAATTAAAACCTGGGAGATTCTATGTGAAATCATTTCTTTTAATCTTTTGACAGTCAGACGAATAGCCATTGGAATTAGATTGTATGTTTATGAAAGTCATTTTGTGCCAGATTACTTGAAGCGTTGAATTAGAACTTCTTGCATTATTTTTCCGATATGACGAAACTGGAATAATAAGAATAATAAGAACAGCCCATAAAATCCCATAAGGACAAGGACATCCTGTAACGCCAGTCATAGGGCTAATTCGATTAGGCTACTATATATGGGCAAAGGTGGCTCATTTGAGAATTGGTGCCTGACAAGCTTTGACAAAGCTTATCGCTCTGTATGACATAAGCGTCTTATTCCCCTTTCCCCTCTACTCGTAGCTCATTGGTGTGGACAGATTATATTATGTTCAGTTAACAGTAGCGGAATCATGGCTTATCAAAGTAGTGTGTACAGTAGTGGCAAATAAACCGGACCGACCCTTGTAGCTGATTTCAGAGCCTTGTTCACTCCAGAGCACGATAGACTGATAACTAAGACTTCTGTGGTTCGGATCCTGCCTGGGAAGGAAACTTTTTTTTTTCCTTATTCAAATTTATTCCAAATGCTTTTCGATTACTTGTAAAATCCATGTTCTGGGAATAATAAGTTGATTAAGTAGTAAAATATCGCTGCAATCGAAAAGTATTGGGAATAAAATTGAATAAGGGACATAAAAAAAAGTTTCCTTCCCAGGCAGGATTCGAACCACGAAAGTCTTAGTTACCAGTCTATCGTGCTCTGAGTGAACAAGGCCCTGAAATCAGCTACAAGGGTCGGTCCGGTTTTTTTTGCCACTACTGTACAAGCTGAAAACGACTCTCATGTGGAATGGGAAAAGTTCTTTTGCTGTTTAGAGGGAAAGAACAAAAATATTGTCTGTTAAGCTCGAAAATCGTAGTATCAGGTGTGACTGCGTAAATTACATAGTATACATATTTTACGTATATTTTAAACGTAATTTACGTTGCGTCGAAAAACTAATTTTTACGCGATTTTATACGCGGCGTAATAAATTATTTTCATTTTAATAAAATGCCATCACAATATAACTGGCAAGCATTTGTTTTAAATAATTTCATTTGTAACCACAGAAAGGAAAATAATTTGAGTGGTGAAACGTAAAGTACATACGAGATGTTAAGAAAAAGATTATAATATTCTGAAACGTGGTATTAGGGGCCTATTTATAAAAACAAGAAAAAAGTCTAATAAACTAAAATAAATATTTTTAAAGAAATAAGGACTGTGAAATTCGTACTGTACCAACATCTAACATTAATTTGTTTGAAGAAACAAGGACTGTGAAATTGGTATTTTAACAACACCATAATTATCTTCTAATGTCAGCATTTTGCCTGTTTTCTATTGCAATACAGAAGGCACTAGAGAGTAAATAGATATGACATACCCAAAGAGAAACGAGCAAAGAACTCACATATAAATATATGCTGTTGTTACAGTAGGTTTATCTACCAATTTAACAGTCCTTGTTTCTTCAAAGATATTAATTTTTGGACCCATATTTATTATACCTCTTATCTTGTTAGTATGAATTCTATCTCCTCTCAAAATATTATACACTTTTTTCCTAACATACAATATGATCACCAACAATCTAGAAGTGTGTAGTAAAAGTCAAAGGTGTCGCCTCTGGGAAAGTGTGCAAAAATAGTTCTCAAAAGGACAATAGATTTTGTTTTTATTCTTTTAATTTTGGCCCTATGAACAGGAGTTCTTCTTTCAGCGATTGGAACAAGTTACCTAGTTGAGGTTTTTCCGAGATTTTCCCTCAATCCATTAAGAGCAAATTCTGGATAACTTTCGGCGTGGGCCCTCGATTCATTTAGCCGACATTATCACCTTCATCTCATTCAGACGCTATATAAACATAACAGTTGAAAAACGTCGTAAAATAAACAATTAAAAAATCGTCGACAGCTTTGATGACTAATACGAGTAAACTCTGGTAGCTATATGAATGTATCAGCGTGGCGATTAGCTAAGCAACACGCTGAAACACAGTGCGGTGTCGCGAAACTTTTCAAATGATAGAAAATATTATAGTACTTGATATGTAGAACACTATGAATTACCGCAAGTAACGCACGTTGACAGCCTGGAAACTCGAGTTAACAATTATTAACACTTTGTTTATTTAATTTGTTAGAAGAAATTGTGTTTTTATTACTTTTTTACATTTATAGCAAATTACACATTTTACGCGTATTTTACGCATCGTATAGAAATTAATTTTACGCGCAACTTCGCACGTCTGCCTAATACGCACTAATAAATGTTATACGACATTACTCTTTAAACACGCTGGATTAAAAGGTAAGAGAAATTAAATGTTGTTTGTAAGTACTATTTCCCAAGGAAATTTGTAAATATCAAATGTAGATAGAAAACGAAATATGATTTTCTGAAGTTATTTTTATGTCGAGAACATGCGAATCTATTAATTAATCTTGAGAAACGCCAGAATATTCAAGAAAATACATGTAGACAATTTGATGAAATATTATTGGCTAGTTAAGCAATTTCTTGTTAACTCGCCTGTGATTTAAATCAGTTCAGTGACGGAGAAACTGTAAAGAGGTTTACGATTAAAGCTGCCGAATTAATTTGCCCAAATTAAATAGAAGTTTTCGAGAGTCTCACGTTAACCAGGCGCCACTGACCACCTTAGTGATTGCGATAAGTTGACGCAGGTCACAGTACTGTTCTCCAACCAGGAGATTAACAGTGAAAGGAATGTGCTTATTATTGCGTCATCTATTGGAGAGAAGAAGATAGATATTATTACCGTTATAACGTCAGTTTAAAAACATGCGCTTTCCTGCATATGTTATTTCCTGTATGGAGGGATTAAAAGACCAGGAGATTAACCGTGACCTAATTTTGTAACTAGGGTAGTATAAGTATGTGTGTATCAGTGTTATCGTTTGTGCTTTGAGAGTTAGCCAATAGATATACGAGTACCCACGTGTGTGCCCTTATGACATCTTATGACATCAACATTCATTCACTGCGTCTCATTCTCCTGAGACTTTCTCGTAGTTGGAGTACAGTAGTTTATATTTCTCATCCTACTCTGTAGTCTGCTGTCCTAGTAAACTATTTCAAATCGAGTACCTCACGTATTAATAACAGAAACTTGTGTCCATGTCCGGATTAGGCCTATTCTCAATTGGCGAGACATCCGATTGAGATTTTTGTCTGCATTTCCTGCCTCTTATTATTTTATTTCTTTTCGTTTATGTGTTCGGCTTCCACACTACATTCCACCTTCAATCTTTATATTCGTTAAACATACGTAGATCCACACAACACATGCATTACCATATGAAACATAGACCAAAATCGAGCGCTTAGCGACTCGAATATGAGTATCCTCTTCTGAGATAGTCGTTTGTTCGGCTCTCCATATTTAAATTGTTCTTGTAACAAAATAATAATTCCATTTCACATCCTTCTTTCAGTACTGGAACTGTAGAAAAGACTGTAAATTTATTAAGAGACAAAGGATTCATGCTCAGATTATAGTAAGTCTTCTGTAAGATAGTGAACAATAAAATTATAAGAAAAGTAAGCAGAAGAATACGGAAAAATCTCTAAAAATTTATCAAATAATTAATTGCTTTAAAATCTCTGTGGCAACTATTTATGCTTGAATAGCGAATTTTCCAACTATCTACGATAAAAATTAGCTACCGTACATACTATTTAATAGAGACACTATTTATAAGATCACAGGCGTAACAAATTGCTTAGACAACAGTACAGCCCTGGGCGTTATAGGATGAACAAGTAAGCAACAGCTTGACCGTCACAGTACCTTTCTGTGGGGAATGAGTCTTTCCCGCTCTCATAGATGTCAGAATATACAGAGTGATTCACGAGGAAAGGTAAAAAAATTTAGGATGTGAATCCTTAAGTCATTTTGAGTCATAAAGTTCCTATGAATATAGGTCCGTTTTCGAATGGTTACGGAGATTTCACAAAAACTTCTGGGATTCCATTGTACTAACTCGCATTTAGAGACAGACAACGGGCAAATTTAAAGTTTATATTCACGTATGCTCACATACTTAATATTATAGACGTCGAGGTTGATATTTTCGCACATTTTCAAAGGTACCTCCTTCTGCTTCAATGTACTGTTGTGATCGGGCGTGAATCGCACTCGTCACACGGGAGAGTTGTTCGTGGCTGTTCTTCATGCCGCATCCAAAATACGGTGGATTAGCGCCTCTCTCATTTTCTCCTTCCTTTGCTATACCAAGTCTTTCATCTAATCCCATAGACAGTAAGTACTCTTCGATATGGTACCCTTCTGTACAGAAAGCGTCGTTCATATTCAGCGACGGCACGCAAGGAAGTTCCATCGCACAAATCATAAACATACACAATATCGGCGTATTCCGTAGTCTAAAATTTATAAGGCATCTTGAAAAACACAACTTAACACTTCCGATAACTGTACCTGTATAACTACTGTACTGTATGTATCTGACTGAACTGCTGTGAATTGAAGTGATAGTGTATTTGTGTTATGTGCTGGTTCTGTGTCATTACATCAGACAAGGTTAGGGGATTCGATATTTGTAATGCCCCACCACCCAGTTTGTGAGGTGAACAAACTTCTCTTAACTACATTGCTCACAATGCAGATTCCAATGTTACGTCATTCATTGCGATCGGTGACCTAGTCTCACGTTCTCATGTCAGCAGCATATGGTAACGTCTGATTAACATTGGGGCGAGACGTTTTACGAAAAATGCATCTAGCTCCGCCATAGTTCGAAAACGGACCTATGTTCATATGAACTTTGTCACTCAAAATGGCCTAAGATTTCGTATCCTACATTTTTTACTCTTCCTCGTGAATCATCTTGTATAATAATTTTCTTTCCCTATTAGTTTCATTGTCATGGATTATCATCAGACAACTTTACCCGCAACACTGAATGCATCTGAATGTTGCAAATATAGTGAGTGGCCTATCTTTGTGACAAGCAATGACAAAAAATAACATGTGGAATAAAAATGTCTATTTGTTATTTATTTATTACATGATAATGCTTGAAAACGGTATTTTTAAAACACCTATGTTTTCAGTCCTATTAGTAAGCCGATATACTACTTTGATGACAGCTTTCGCTTACTTTATCGTACTTCAGATGCTACCCTATAATGGAGCTCATCTTGCAGCTTCAGACACCATTCAAGTGTTTGATCGAGTTCGCACATTTTCAATCCGCCGCTCTCAAGAATGCATATGATCAAATGGCATACATTATAAATACTTTCTTTGACGTATCTACTATCACGCTTCTAGATTCTTCTTTACCCACTCTCTTCGAGTGACATTTATGTTACTTTTTGAGCACTACTGGCTTGTATCTTAACAGTTATTACGTTCTTCTCAATGAATTAATAAAAGCATGAAAATATTCATCTTTCGTTTGCTGAAATTAAATGTGAAAACAGATACCAAATACACTCACGTTTATTCTACCAACCGGGAAAGTAAAGACATTCGAATCCATTACAACATATATAGACTTACAGAATTAAGTATGTTGCAGCTAAATCGCAGCTAGCAAGATCGGTATATGATATTACTATACTTCGTTCCATAATATTTGACAGGCGACACAAACATTGTCAGAGAGAGGGAGAAGGATAATTGCTATTGAACCAATGACAGAGATCTCATTTCAGCTTATCTTGAATTTGGACGTTCTGAAGCGTTCTACCTCCTCCCAACTTCAAGAAAAGTGTGAAATGAGACCTCTGCCATTGATTGAATATCAATATTATCGTTCTCCCTCTCTCTGCCGGCAATGTTTACGTCGCCTGTCAGACATTATGGAACTAAGTATAGATTCAGTCGAGAATGATCTTGACTGTGAACGTGTCGTTGACTTAAATAAGAATGAACCAGAAAGTAACAGACACATACTTAAAAATAAAGCTCATTATATTCGATGAAAATGTGCAAATTCTCTGCCAGTAGTTCAGTAGTTTAGTTTTTGTTCATGCCATATTATAAATTTGCAGACAAATTATCTTGTAATGTAGTAAAAATTCCATCAATATCATTACTGTCGTCAACGCAAAAATGAGCCGATTTGAATTAGATCTTAAGGAGTTAGGTACAGCTTACAGCAGTAAAATTTTGGAAATATTCAACTTTTTTTTCCTCCAATACTATATCTTGTACAATAATAAAAATTAGTATGTGTAAAACACTGTCCTTCTGCTATATGTTAAAAACATTTTTAAGATTTAAAAAAATATATTTATAATTTTTTTTTTCAAAATTCAAAATGGTGGCAATTCACTGTGGAGTGATGAAGATTTTCCCTCATAACTCAAAAACTACCCAACATTCTATTATGAAATATTTTTTGTGTATTTATGCATGTCATGTCTACAATATGATGCAAAATCACTTCTCTACCTTTGGTAGTTTGTCTGATAAAAAATAAATTCACTTTTAAAAATTGTCAAATATCAGTATTTTCTTCTAACACAAAATAAAAAAAGATATATTATTTATTAGGGAATGTAGTTGAAAGGGGATGATATTGTAAACATGAGTTTCGGCAATAAAATAAAAGAGAGAGAACATGAAAAAATTAACAAGTTTATGAGTTATGAGGGAAAAGTTTTATCACTGCACAGTAAACTGCCACCGTTTTGGATTTTGAAAAAAAAATATATATATATTTTAAATCATAAAAATATTTTTTTTCATACAGCAGAAGAATAGTGTTTCACACATACCAATGTTCATTATAGTACAAGATACAGTAATGGAGGAAAGAAATGTTTTTTTTTTCAAAAACTTTACTACTGTAAGCTGTACATAACCCCTGAAACAGAAGGTGCAATATCTGGGTTTTGAAATGGATGCGATAAATGTCAATGCCGTTCAGTTTTGAAATCTTGATTCAGGTCAAGTGTGGATGGGCTGAAGTTTTATTACGGTGTTAAAGAATTCACTGTATTTCGTCGAAGACGAACAGAGATTATGCGTATCATTTTACGAAAGTAATTTGGCATTAACGGACTGTAAATCAGGAATAAGTTCGAAGTGAAATTTAGTCATACACAATACAGAGGTTCTTGCATAGATTGTTTTTGTTTACCTACAAAATATGCTCTAGGCTACTTGTTGGTTGCGAGCTAACAATTCTTCACTTGTCTGGATAAAGTAAAAATATCCACTTTTTGTTGTACTTGTAAATTACGTTTCAAAATTTTCACTAAGGATTTTGAAATAGCTGAGTGCAGATCTTAATCTTTCGCCTTTACTGTACAGGATATTTATAAATCCGTATGGATATCATGCAATTCGATTATTCGCAAACGAAAGCTTTCGCAAGTGACAGAAAAGAGTCGATTGCGAAATTTCATAGGACGTTTGAAAGAGTGACATCTCTGATAACTTTGTAAAGTCTCATCGTCGTCACGTGACCATCTCGACTGACGTTTGTCTTATCAGACTGGTTAAACCTTTATCCATACTCATGGACAAATTTGAGGCACTACGTCTATTTCCTCATCTTCAGTTTTAGATATGAATTACTTGTTAATTGTAGTTTGAAAATTGCTATCATTTTGTCTCACAGTTTGAGAGAAATATCATATAGTATACTTAACATCAGAGTTTAAGTAATTGTAAGTTCATGTCTAATAAATTTTGAATCAAACTAATATCATCACTCTAGCAAAGATTTACATATATCTGCCATGATTTACTTTAAATTGTTTTCGAGTAGACCAACAGCAGAAAATATGTCAATATGAGATAGAATTCCCATCATATGAAGTCAGCAAAACCTCGGCACGTAACATAATATAGAACAAGATGTTCAAAACAGACATTCATAAATTGGAATCTATGACTATGATTGTTTTTTTAAGTTAGGCTAGGGACACAGGAGCTTTCAGACTACGGGCGTTGCAATGTACGACACAACATTATGATTAACTTTATATCTTCTTTACTGTGTTAATATGAGGAAATTACCTGGCTGACTAGTATATAAATGTTAAAAGTGTGTATAGAACAATGAAGATTAAAAATACTGTTACACAAGACATGCAAGGCAATACAATAATTTTGACACCTCATTTAAAACTTTTTGAAATGATAACAAACAAAGATGTCAATGTTTCAAGAGAATCCATAATATATATAATATAAGCAAAGATGTGTTTTCAGTGAGCAAAAGTAAGTTATTGCAATAAAATTATAATTTATTTAAAATTTATATAAATATAAAAATATACATGTAGGTCCTAATATGAAAAACTCGAACAAAGTTTTCTGAAACTATTGCTGTTCAGTAATAATTAGGCCAACATTAAAATTGATCTTAGAAATTTTAAAACAAATCTAATACGAATCTAATACAGCAAGACAAATGATGGTAGTAGTTTAAATCGGTAACATAATTTGCAATATTCTACCACATTATCTAGTAAATTAAGCTGTGAGACATGAACTGGGAACAAACTCAGGCCAACATACATCAAATAAATACATTACAATACATTATTATAAAAATAGAAAAATACAAAATAGAAGAGTAATAATAATTAATAAAACACGTTATCTGGCATTAAAGCCAAGAGACGGAGAGATAAACAAATATCAAAGGAAATTATAGGGCGAAATAATGAAGTTAAGGGGAATTGGTCTTTAACAGGGTAAAACATTTCAATTTTTATTTGATTATCTTATAAAGCGACAATTTTTTAACAATTCTGTATATAATTTATTCCATATATTCGTTTCTAGGCCAGCCCCCTCCGTGCGTCGCCTGCCGGTGATCGGGGAATGCTATGGAATGATGACGAAATGGAGAAAGATGACGGAATTATGTAGATGTCTAATATGGGGAATCAGTAGAGCCCCGAGAAAAACCCCCAACTGCGATCTTGTACGTCACAAGTGTCACTATCGATTTTTCAATGAATAATCCCAGACCTCACTGGGCTGCTTGCGTGACAGGCCGGAGATCTGACCACTCAGCCACTGCAGGGGTCACTATAGCCTACATTAACTTTAAACCCTGTTTTCAAAAATCTAAAATTTCGAAGTTACTAGTACACTTTGTGGAATAACTATTTGAGTTATAATTACGAAATTTTCAGACTATCTTACGAGAAGTATGATAATAACAGCCTACCATATTTATTGAAATATGTAAAAATTATTCTGACATACTTTTCATTACATGTTAGAGTAATAAATATTAAAACTATTAAAAAGCTCAGATATCTCGCAAGATCATAATGTTTTAACGAACTGTATTATTTCTGGTAAGAATGTCTTTAACTACTTCTAAGTCTCTGTGATAAAAATTTATTTTAAATCTGAAATGTAGGAAAAGAGATAATTGCACCAAAGCATGTGCATTTACTGTAATATTATTTATGAAAACTCACTTATGTTATTATCTTTTCAAGAAGTACTGCAATGTCAGAACTTATAGTACGTATTTAAAGAAAAGAGAGAGAATAAAATAAAAAATCATGTTGTTGTATTGGAATCTGAGCTTTGACAAAATAAAATGTAGTTATATTTTTACAACTGGCACATGTCTAACAACCAAGAGATCAAGAAGAAAGTGTTCCTGACATTCATATCTGAAAGTTCTTGATTACAAAATTTGTTCAATTTGTCATTCAGTATTATAATAGATTTTTTTCGTTCACTAATATGTTAGAAAACACCAATAGCAGAGGAGACCGTCGTTCTATTACTTTGTAGAGAATTTCGATCAAACTTTACATCTAACAAAGAGGTAAACCGTCTAGTTTCTCTAGAATCTTAAAGGAAGTTGTTTTACATCTTAAATTGCTAACGATCCGTGCAACACTGGAAACTTCTCGCCACTTCTCTCTGAAGCTATCCTTCATTCTGTTCTCCGCAAAATTCTTCGAGAAACTCAATAGTCTCACACTGTTTGCTTCCTCCCTAGGGTCGAATTAATTCCTTTCCTTCTTTGAACAAAACTGTGTAGCTACATAAATAATCACAATAATTACCCAACATTTATGCTGTAACAGTATATAAAACTTTCAAGAATTTTTGTCAATATCAAAATATAGACAGATTATAGTATAGGTAGTTCTTCTTTAATTTGCATTACTTTTACGGTGATTAACATAGCGAAAACATTGCACAGTGTCATAAATGTCAGACATTCAATGATTTGGAGCTATGAATCGATTTCAGCATGAGAAAAGGTAAAAATACAGAGTGGCCCGTTTATCTTGTGTACCTATTATAAATTTTTTGTTTAGAATTTTTGTTTTTGAGAGTTATGCTAAAACGAGGGCCTAACATGAGTGTAGATATTTGATGCATGTAACTACATTATGGTACAAGATACACATGACGTCATCAATTCTTCATATAACATTACATACTTTAATCATGTTACATTGATTACATACATTAAGACGAGTTCAAAAATGTATCACATTGCCACCTTCCCAATCAATAGCAACAAAATGCAAAATGAATGCCATCAGAATGTGCCGTTTGTTGTGGTGCCCCATTCATCTTGTGCATTAACTTACACAAAACGAAAGAAAACTGACGTCCGTACACGTCGTGTGTTGTGTCTTTGCCACCTTAACATGTAAACAAACCACAACAACTGTCGACGCCACAATCCACGTACAGTGGCCGGCACGTTCTCCGAACCTGTCGCTACTTGACTTTTTCCTGTGGGGAACTGTAAAGGACAGTGTGTACCAGAACATTCTGACAACACCACCAGACGACATGCAACAACGCATTTGACAGGCTTGTGTGTCCATTCAGCCAGGAACATGCCGGGCAGTCATACGGTCTTTCGGGGAACGCCTTCGAATGTGCATGAATGTGAATGGTCACCATTTGGAACATCTTCTGTGCTTCTCAAGGCATAGCATTATTACATTGGAAGTACGTTTTTGTTTCGTTTTGTTGTTGTTGTTAATTAGGAAGGTGATATTGTGACTCGTCTTAATGTGTGTAATCAATGTAACATGATTAAAGTATGTAGTGCTATTTGAAAAACTGATGTCGTCGCGTGTACCTTGTACCATAATGTAGTTACATGCACCAAATCTCCATACTCATGTTAGTCCCTCGTTCTAACATAACGCTCAGAAACAAAAATTCCGAAACCCATTCTAACAAAAAAGTTATAAGTGCACAAGATAAGTGGGCCACCCTGTAGTTTTACCTTTCCTCATGCTGAAATAGATTCATAGCTCCAAATCGTTAATTCAATTAATGTCTATAAAAGGAATGAGAGAAAAATTTATTTGTAACAACTACTACAAGAGATGTACGACAATATTTTCGAATTGCTCGTAGGTAATTTGCACTCCAGGAAACAATCTCGGATTTTGCAATAAGAAGTTCTTTTGTTGACACACATTTCTTCCATTTGGAGACTAGTTAGAGAATGAATTTCCTCGAGTAATCCCTGCAGCATTTTAAACTTTCACTGTTTTGTAAATCTGCATTCTGCGTTCCCAGAGTTGGTATACTTTCCTTTATAATATAATACTCTTCTCTTTTTCTTCTAAGAATCTCCTCAACAAAGTAATCCATCAACATTTTCTTATGTCTCTCTTCAGAGTTCCTCTTTGGGGTTGAAAACTTGACGTGACCAGTGGTTCCTTCAATATACATACGTAAATGTGCCATGTGATTGGTTCATGTTGGCAATCTCATGACTAAGCAGGGGTCACAACATCTATTGGTAAAAACAAAGACTTATTACAGCTCATGCAAGATGAGAAAATGACTTTGTAAAAATGCTCTGCTAATGTTCTGACCAAAGCAGAAAACGGCCGACCACCATGAAACATGGACTGTTCTAATTTCACGAAATGGCTCTGCCTAATGTTCGTTGTAAATTAGTCATTGTGATGGCCAGAATGCAAATAAATAAAAAGACTACATCGATGACTGTAAAACAGATATCATTCAGTAGTTAAGGCAAAATAATATATTGTATAGTTTATTATACATTTTGGTGTATGGTGCACAAAAATGTTTGATATTTTGGGTAACAATTTAATTCTGTTAAATGTAATAAAGGTAATTTTAGGTTACTTTATTTACCCTATCATGATAATCCTTTATTCAGGCACTTTATTTGAAAAATATGTGTGAAGCCAGGCAGATATTTTACTATTGGTAAAAACAGTTGCCTGATACAAGAATTATCCGAGTCCGACTAATCTACTAGGGTAACCCGGTCTAACGGACTACATGCGTGTGACGTGTCTTCCCCTCTCTTCGGTGACGTAAATAGGCCTATAACAAACAGGCAGGAATATTTTCTATCTTGTCGACCTATACAATGAATTGTTTATAAACTAATAAATGTAGACTTAGAAAATAAATTAGTAACATTTCGAAAGATGACAGGAATAACAAAGCGAGTCCTGTCGAAATAGACTAAACACAATACAGAAATTTTAGAATGTTCTATTGGTTTCGGTCCTTGCTTACCTATGGTTCTACATCAACACAGAAAGGAAGAATAAAATCTGCTGAGATGAGACACCTAAGATATAGGCTTATAATTAACAAGATAGGCCTATAGATTAATTGACCATAAACTCAGTGATATTATTGGAGAAGAATTACATTTAAATAGACTTAAATCCGTTATTGAAGAAAATAAAAATCGCTTGAAAGAACATTTCTTATGTATATCTTCAAAGATTATTATTATTATTATTATTATTATTATTATTATTATTATTATTATTATTATTATAAACAACCATGAGCCGTGCATGCCGGCTCAGACTCAACAGCGCCACTTCATGCGTGTAATTATGGATATGTCATATCCTTCCGGGTACATCATAGCAGCATCGTCACACTGCACAGTGGGCCAGACTGAGTAAAAAATGGGACAAAATGGAAAAAATGAACTTTTTTTACAATACTTTTGACATTGTATACTCATAGTAGGGATGTTGGTGAGCACTAAACTCATGATGCATCATCGATAACATGTTTTAACAGCTGTGGCTACAGCCTTGAAAGAGAGGTGTTGTAACCAGGCGATAGCGCACCAGTCAGTCCTAGGCCGTGCGCTTGAGACAGTGGTGTGTGTTACGTGGTCATATTCGTGAATAAAGAAATAACAATGGCTGAGTATGTTAGAACAAAGGGTAGGTTTTATTACGAATACATGTAATTTTGAATTGGTTTACATAGAGTGTAAATATTTGTGATAACTCGGAGGAATGTAATGTAAGCTAATTTATTTTAGTTTTTAATATTTAAAGAGGGTTATAAAGTGCGTGTCACTCGATGTTACGAAACCTTTTGTGTCGATGGTTTAAACAGACCCTATAGATTCCAGAAAAGTCGTATTCAGCTGTAGCTACTTGCACTTTTCTGTTTAATGTGCGAAAATTCAGATACCTACGTACAATATTATTCATTACTATTCCAGATGACCGCTGTTTTTTTACACTGTGCAATCATGGAAGCCTTGCTACAAAATAATAATGGTAAGACAGCTGTTCATGAGATTGTTATTTCATAATTAGGATTACGTGAAAATTGTTGACAAGATTTTTCTTCAGAACTAAAGAAAAAAATAGTTCATTCTGCAGTAATTAGAATAAAATATTGCAGAATTGCTACGGAATGAAAAATAAATAGGAAGAAAAATATGGCAGTTCATTGGATTAAGAATTTAAGCTGCTCCCATTTAATAAATTTCATGTCGAACATGTGGCTGGATGTTCATAGTTGTATAGTCATTCTGGTCATCCAAGAAAATTGTTCTCTGAATCATCTAAGAAGACCAAGAGGAAGAAAACTGAACATCTCAGAGAAGCTGCTGATCCTGCTGCGCTTGTTCTTGCTACTCAGATAAGTCTGAAGGCTTCTGGTAAAAAGAAGCAGCTAGACTAATGGAAAATGCTGTAAGTACACCAACCCGTGCGGCAAAAATTCTAACTGCATATAACGAGCATAGTAGTTCCTGCAAAAATGTTGCAAAATATAGTGGTGATAACGTTTTAGCCGTGATAATGAATACGAAATTATCCAAGTACTAGTACACTTTATTGAGACTACAAGCAAAATGTAGAAATGTAGATTTATATACAGCGTACAATGAAGTTCGAGAAGCAAAGCTGCATTGCTATCCATGTGATATTACTCTGACAGAAATAAGTGCAGAAGTGAAGTTACAGAGTCTGTTAGATCATAAAGCCAGACGAATTTATGGAAAGGAAAAAGGAAGAAATTCAGAGTCGGTTTCCAAATGAGATGGGACTTCTTGGGGACAAACCTAAACCAGGAGAGAGTGGAACCTCAAACAACGGGAATACTCCTAGAAGATTCTTCTCAAATCCCGAATTAACATATCCATAACCGGGATAGATAAGGACTTAATTATACGTTTTGCAGTTGTTATTCGAGTAATTTCTAGTGGAAGAGATATTAAAATTGATTCTTTCAATCAATATACGCTAGAAAATGCAAAATTGTTCATTCAGAAGTATCCCTAGTTTAACCTTCCAGCTAGCGTACACAAATTCTCATCCATGGGTCTCAGATTATTAACTCAGCTCTGCTTCCAATTGCACAGTTATCTGAGGAGGCTCAGGAGGCTCATAAAAAGATATTAAAATAATATATCGAGAGCCCCACACAAGGATAAGTTCTCGTAAAAACACAATGACAGATTTAATCAACAACCTTCTCATATCTTCCGATCCTCTCATTTCAAATATCAGAAAGTCACATACTGTAAAACACAAAACTTCCTTGTTGAAGAAAGGATTACAGCTATTGAAATACTCTAGTGAGGAAGAAGAAGAAAGTGCCACTCATGAAGAAAATGTCAGTAATGAAAATGTAATGATGAGGAATCAGATATTGAATAAAAAAACTATTATGTTGTGAAAGTGCTTTTAACTTAAAGAAAAAGTGAAAACTATTGAATAACTATTGATTTTATGCATCCAAGAAAACAATAGAGACATAAAATAATTTTGTCCCATTTTGAGTCGTTTCTGGCCCACTGTGCACTGGTAAGCGAATAGGAGAGGGAACCGAACCTTGCTGGAAGCGACGAGCTCTAAGATATTCACTCGCGATCTAAACTTATATTAGAAAGGTTATTACCTATTGCCAGCGCATTTCGAACTGGCGGATCACGGTCAAGCAATGGACTGCATTTGCCACGCGTGCTTATCCCATTCCTGGACCATTCTCCTAACCTAAAGTCTGCTGGGACATCCGGGATTAATTACTATTGCATCAGTTCACAGTTTTCAGTTCAGTGACTCGTGCGTGGTTTGTACGTTTGTACGTGACCTTTATCCGCCAGTTTGAAGTGCGCTGAGTGTAGTATGGGAAACCAGGGGTTGGCGGGTAGCTCCGATCTTCTGGAGTTGTAACATATACTTGGTTTGGTAGCTTGAGACTCGTCCAGAGGTAAAGTATGAAAAAATCTTGTAACTTAGCGGAATGACTCCTCTTGTTTACCGGTTTGGTATTATGAATAATTGTAAAATACTGTATACAATAGTATTTTATAATTCTTGGAAGCCATTATTATAAGTTCTAGCTTCTATACTTAAGCACAGTGATACATGAATTCTGGAAGATTGTGTGCTGGGTCGGTTATGATTACAGTCCTTGTTAGTTTTAATCATTTTCACTTATTTATCTTCATTTAATTAATGGACCACTAGGCCTATTGTATATATTTGTGTCCAGAGTGGAAGGTACATTAATTGACAGGAGCCATAGAACTCATTATTTAGAGTAAGTTTTGTAAAATAAAAAAATATAGGACTTACGGATAGTGAGATAATTACAAGTGTTTCGAAAGCGCTGATGGCAATTGCAAGATGTCTCAACGCAGCATAAATAGTACCCCACACCCCATGCGGTCAGCGACTTGAAGGGGGTGGGTTAAGTTCAACTACCTTTCTTGAAGCAGGTGAGGGGAGGACGGCAGCAAAAAAATTGTAGTGAGCTTCGGTGCAATACTTCGCGAGCTAATCTGGGGATAAAACTTGGCACAAAAATGACCTACGTAAACTCCGGATAGGGACGTAAGTGTTATTTGTTTAGTTTGTGTAATTTAATGTCAGAAAATGTAAATTAATAACCCGAATGAACAAATAGCTCGTGTCAGCGTTCCACCGGAAGAAAGAAAAGAATTTGGTTGTCGAAAGAAACTTTGGAGCGACTTTAAATAAACGATTTTAAACAATAAAACTCTGTGATAACGGAACTGGCCTCAAGGCTTAACTGTCCTGTTACGATGATAATGTAGTTAAGAGACGTATTTTTTGGTTGAATTAAATTGTTTGAAGTCAACAAAACTATATTACAAAGTTCAATACTGCCACACGTAATTGTGTGACATCAGTAGTAACGTTCGCGATTCCGAATACTAAACGTCCTACAACCACGCATGCTATGACCATAGTGGCGAAATCGGTAGCCTAATGTGTACAGATTTGTACATATTTGTGATTTCCGTTTGTAGGTTAGAACAAAGTATATTGCTTAACAATTTTTTCACTCATTGATACTTTTCTGCCCAAGACAGATCATTCACTGCAAACACAGAATTCTCCAGTCTTTCCTATTTTTCTGTCTACATCTTTGTCTTCACATATAATTGATATATCACAATGTCGCCTAACATCTGATATTTTCTTCTAACTTTTCTCCCGATTACCATTCCTTCCAGTGCATCCTTCAGTAGGCAGTTTTTCTCAGGCAGTACCCAAATCAACTCCTATTTCTCTTTCTGATCAGTTTCAGCATCATTCTTCCTTCACACAGCCTTTTATTTTTGTTCTGTCTGTCCATTTCACACGCCCCCAAAAATTCATGAACACGGAATTTATTTTTGTATTTTGCAGTGTTCTACACTTATTTAACACAGTCTATGTACCAAAGTTTGTCAAATTCGAGTGAAGAATCTTTTAACATGCTTACTGTTGTTATGAAAATCTAGTGTGCTCTTGAAATTTACTTAAAAAAAAAAAACAGTTTTAAAACTGTGTGCAACTTGAAAATGGGTCACAGTCCTGTCATCTATCCGCAGTATGCGTAACCCGAATCACGCAAGTGAAGTGGGCAGGCATTAGACACACACACACACACACACACACACACACACACATACACATACACATACACACTTTCCCGTGTTACATCTGGAAAGACGCTGTACTAAGCGAAACCTGTTTCCGGCCGTACATCCGTTACAAAATACAGCATAGAAAAATGAAGATTCGAAGCATTCAAAATTACATTTTTAACATATTTATTGGGTATAATAAGAAAAGACATAAGGGTACAACTAGAAGAAAAATATAAACAGATGAAATTCTGAGATATCAACGAAAGCGAAAAGAGTCCGTTGAAAGAATGGGGACTTAAAGATTCTGCAGGCAAGCATTAGGCCTATTACACAAATTTTGGGGAACCAGAAGAATTCGACGACTCAGTAGGAGATGGAGAGAAGAATTCGAAGACAGCCTCGGAACAATGTCTGGCGGGCCGAATCTTTGTTAAGGAAGAAGTACTGAAAATGAACCAATATAGCTCATCCAAAGCCTGGTAGAAACGCTACAGACCTGTCCCTATTCTTTCAACTTAAGACCCATAACTCTTCAACACTCAACAATCAAAGTATCTACCAGGACAAAGAGTAACACTTCATAACAGCAGTGAAATTTGGTTTCAGACCTAAAAATGTTATAACAAATCTAATCTATTGTTTTCCTTCAGTAATTAACAACGCTTGACTGTGTACGGACCCTCGACAATATAGATAGCCTCGATTGCAATAGCGGGGTGTTTAACTCTTATGATTGAAATTGTGTCCTCATAGAAGTTTCTTAGCTTTCCACATTGGGTCGAAGTGTGTTAGCTATGTTCCGATGGAAATGGTGGGAAGAAATTTGTTATAATGTTGCCAATCTCAAAATTTTAAACAGATTTTATGAATAATCATTATGTAAAGGATTTTCAAGTTTTGTAGCACTATTACTATTATTATTATTATTATTATTACTATTATTATTATTATTATTATTTTATTATTATTAAAGGGCGGAAAAATGTGCATTATTCCTTAAGTTCAGTATCAACGGATTATAACGTTGTCATTCACTCACGTAAACAGCGGCAAGAGAGTACAGTCTCGTAATGAGAACCTCATCACTCCATTCCATTGATCAATAAATACTGGAATGAAATTATAATATAGTTATGATGATTTAAAAACTTACCTCAAATATTAACTGCCACCGCTTGGATAATTAAAGAATATATTACACTGAACCACAATATACGTCCGTAAATTATTGAAAGAGAAAGTTCGACGTCTCTCATTCAAACAATTTTTCAACATCGAAAAGCTTCTTTCCGTGTCACGAGATATTAGAGGTGCAAATGAAAAATGCGCCGTAGCATGTCGTTCATCCTTCCACTCAAAGTGTTACACATAAGTGTATAACTGGTTTTTTTTTTTTTGGCAGAATGTGTGGAATTTTTCTTTCACCTTTTCACCTCTAAAATGTGGATCATGCAAGTTTCTTGAACGGAATATTTTCAGAAATCATCACATTAAATTCAGACCATGTATGTTTTTCATTACTTGATGTCGAAGACCTTTCTACGTTTTCGGTATGTTTCTTGTTGTTGCAATGTCGCTCTGCGTAACATTTCCTACGTGTTTTAATTTCAAATTTGCTCACGGCACAGAAAATATTTTCCCCTTGCGGAATAAAAATCTCTCTTCCGTGTTTATTTCTTAGACTTTTTAATTTCAAATCCTTCAACTTAGGTATTTTAAATCAGTTTTACACAACACTACCACCTGCACAAAGACAATAAACAATATTGTAAACACCTGGCTTTCTTTCCCATACGACTAGAAGTTGACACTGAAGGTCATTTTTTGGTTCCTACTTGTACTACCGCGCTCTCCTAATGCATTTATGTTATTGCGCTTGTTCCTGTGACGTCATCCATACTTCAGACCAAACTAACTTGTATCGCGTGATAACGCACAAATTTTCCGCCCTCTAATAATAATAATAATAATAATAATAATAATTATTATTATTATTATTATTATTATTATTATATTATTATTATTATTATTATTATTATTATTATTATTATTATTATTATTATTAATTCTATACTTTACTTTGGTTCGATCTAAACTTGAATATGCATCTGTAGCCTGGAATTCCATTACTTCAACTGATTCGGTTAAATTGGAAAATATTCAAAGAAAGTTTATTTCCTTATGTGATTTTCGATTTAAACCCAATTCCTCTGACTTTAATTATGAGATTACCTGTAAATATTTTAACTGTTGTAGCCTTTATTCTAGACGTTAATTTTTTTGCAAAGTGATCAAGGGTGATATTGATTGTGAGTCTATCATAAACAATATCAGCCTTCGTATTCCTACAAAAGGTTTAAGATTTCAAAAAAAATTTTATAACAGAAATTCAAAATCACTTTCTCCAGTCTGTAGATGCATAAAATATGCCAATTTGCATGGGCACAATTTAGATCATTTTAAGGTATAGTTTCGTTTAGATTATTAATATTTACTGTTCTTGTTCTCAATTTTATTTATGTTTATTTTTCTTGATTTAAGATATTATGTATTTATTTTTGCACCTTTGTATCTTCTGTTTGTGTATTGTGCTCAACTTTAATTGGTCTCTGGCTGTTGTTCAGCACACAAATATTAATAATAAATATTAATAATAAATAAAATAAATAAACTACTGCTACTGCTGCTGCTACTGCTACTACTACTACTACTACTACTACTACTACTACTACTACTACTACTACTGAACAATAAAATCATCTTTTTGTGTAGCGGATTTACAGTTATTTTTAATATGTTATCAATTATAAATATATAATTTTTCAGAGATTATATTATTATTCCTGTTTGAATAATAAAGATGCCTTAACAGTACTTCTTAAATAGTTCATTACAGAGATGTAGCAGATAGACAATGCCAGAAAATTTACCGCGAGCACACCGTCATTGACAGAAAATGCCAGTCAGTGAACAAAAATGTCAACTGAGGAGAACTGTTTTGTGATTCGCTGCCGGAAACGAGAACATCAGAATACAGATACATATATGTATTACATCTCGGTAATAAAATTGGCTTGATACTGCGAACTCCTTATAAGACAGGTAGGTAGAGATAGCGTCCACCTCAAAGGTTGCATGCAACGTGTAGCTTCTTGTGAACTCTGGAATGCACGACGGACATCGGGCCGGGCTAAAATTTTATTAGATCCTCTGCTTGTTTCCTGCGAGGCAAGTGTAAACATTCCTGGCATATTATTGGCCACTGTTCGCTGCTGTAAGTAACCACAGCTGCGGCGCTGTTACGGACAGGCAACAGGCAGATGGCCTCTGCTGCGAATAGCAAGATTTCCATCACGGATAAAGGTTAAACAAGAGTTCGTTATTCCGTTGGGTGTTGTATCGTCACGAAAGCTGTAGATCGAAATCTTAAAATTTCAATAAAATGATCACGCATAAAAATAGACGATTAATATAACTGCCTGTCAATTTATCTCTTCTATCGCCTCCGCATCAATAGGTCTATAACTCTATATCAGCGGTCGTCAGCACAGAGCACCCTTGGGCTAGCGTCTATTTACTATGGTACATCCGTCGCTGCTGGCGGGTATGCTCTATCTCTCTTCCTGCTGCACGACGGGGAATATTACGTTGCACCGCTTTCCCTTTACCCATTTCAGCGAGTGCTGACAACCACTGCTCTATATTGTGCGCTGATCTCCGTTGGTTCCCCCCTGGAGTCGAGGTAAAGAGAGGGGAGAGATCGGAATAATGGACATGCGCATAGTGGTCTAAAATGACTATTCTATGGCGCCAAAAATGTATTTTTCATCATAGAAAAGAAGTGACTTTCAATGTGTTGTTATACAACCGGACGACTATAAACATCTATGCAAATCGCTCTATCTCTTTCTTTGTGTTTATTCTATCCAAACAAAGTGCGAGAGTGCTTTACTGTCAATGTGTAATACGTAGCTAATCGGCTATGTAGGCTATCCAATGAAGGGTGAAAGAAACTGGTTACCCTATTATATCCTGTTCCCTCATAAGTAGTGTATTATTGTATCACTTGCGTGGTTCAGACCTGTCTTCGGATAGTTGACTGAACAACAATACGAGCGTTCCTGTTGCTTCTAAAAAGCAGTTCAGTTTTGTGTCAATATTTACGATAACTTACAGTGAAAATGAAGACGAAGATATGTACGAGTATTTCATATATATATATATATATATATATATATATATATATATATATATATATATCAGATATACGGTAACTAAGCTATATTATTTATATTACGGTAGCCTTTAAAATTCCCAAGAAACTAGTTCGATTAATTAAAATGCGTCTCAGTGAAACGTACAGCAGAGTCCCTATAGGTCAGTTTCTGTCAGATGCGTTTCCAATTCACTGTGGACTAAAGCAACGAGATGCTCTATCACCTTTACTTTTTAACTTTGCTCTAGAGTATGCCATTAGAAAAGTCCACGATAACAGAGAGGGTTTGGAATTAAACGGGTTACATCAGCTTCTTGTCTATGCGGATGACGTGAATATGTTAGGAGAAAATCCACAAACCATTAGGGAAAACACGGGAATTTTACTTGAAGCAAGTAAAGAGATAGGTTTGGAAGTAAATTCCGAAAAGACAAAGTATATGATTATGTCTCGTGACGAGAATATTGTACAAAATGGAAATATAAAAATTGGAAATTTATCATTTGAAGAGGTGGACAAGTTCAAATATCTGGGAGCAACAGTAACAAATATAAATGATACTCGGGATGAAATTAAACACAGAATAAATATGGGAAATGCCTGTTATTATTCGGTTGAGAAGCTTTTATCATCCAGTCTGCTGTCGAAAAATCTCAAAGTTAGAAATTATAAAACAGTTATATTACCGGTTGTTCTGCATGGTTGTGAAACTTGGACTCTCACTTTCAGAGAGTAACATAGGTTCAGGGTGTTTGAGAATAAGTTGCTTAGCAAAAATTTGGGGCTAAGAGGTATGATGTTACAGGAGAATGGAGAAAGTTACACAACACAGAACTGCACGCATTATATTCTTCACCTGACATAATTAGGAACATTAAATCGAGTCGTTTGAGATGGGCAGGACATGTAGCACGTATGGGCGTATCCAGAAATGCATATTGAGTGTTAGTTGGGAGGCCGGAGGGAAAAAGACCTTTAGGGAGGCCGAGATGTAGATAGGAAGATAATACTAAATTGGATTTGAGGGAGGTGGGATATGAAGATAGAGAATGGATTAATCTTGCTCAGGATAGGGACCAATGGCGGGCTTACGTGAGGGCGGCAATGAACCTCCGGGTTCCTTAAAAGCCAGTAAGTAAGTAAGTAACTGAGTAAGTAAGTAAGCCTTTAAAATACTTACATTCGAGCGACTCCAAACTTTAACTTGAGTTATAAAAAAAATGTACGCAATTATACTCGTACATATTATTATTGAGCTACTTTGATTAGTATGGCCTATAGGCCTAATGATTCGTATAATTGGTGGTATACGTTTTATTGACGTTTGTTCACGATCTTGAGAAATATTTAAATTTTATGCGGTGTGTGTATACTTCGTTTTATTATGTCTCGCAGGAGACATAAATATTTCCGGTAGAGAGAGAGAGAAGGATAATTGCTGTTTAACAAATAACAGAGGTCTCATTCCACGCTTATCTTCAAGTTGGGCGGTCTAAAGCTTCTACCCCCGCTCAACTTCAAGGCATGAGTTGAAAAGCTATATTACATACCTTGTCTCCTCTTCTGTCGGCAACGTTTAAGTCGCCTTTCAGACATTATGGAACGAAATAGAGGGTGACACTCTCGAAGCTGTTTAAGCTGTTCAAAGATTCAAGCACGACAAATATAACGAAAGCTCTATAGGCCTACATAGTATCAGAAAAAGCCCCCTAACCTCTCCCGGGCTCACCAAGTCGTGAAAAGTAAGGTTAAACTTTTTTTCTTTAATTTGTATTAAATTTCAAAAGGAAGTGGTGTTAAAATTAACAGAACAATAAAAAAACGAATTAAAATTATTTACAGTGGCAGCAACAGTCCATTACACTTCAAATTCAGTCCACTGATGATTCAACATCGCGTCCTGGTACAAGTACAGGTTGACCCCGCACATTCTTCACGAATCTTCGAAAAGAACCAGGCAGAGAAAGCAGGAAACTCTTGAAGGAACGCGTTACGAATGAACGTCCAAAATTTCGAAACTATCTTCCGTGATTGAAAAAAAATTACCAAACAACAGTATGTCAATCAGGAAGTAATCATCATCATCATCATCTTCAAACAAGTATTAGGCCTCTCGAATGGCCTGTTACGTCTCCTCACAATTGATCTCGCCATCTCTTTCTAGGTCTTCCCAGCGATCTTCTTCCTCTAGGCATGTACTGTAGAGCAGCTTTTGTTATGCGTGTTTCAGGCATTCGATCTACATGTTGTATCCAGTTAGTTCTGTAATTGTTAATCGTCTGGATTAATCTTTCCATTTTTAGCTCCTTCCTTATATCTTCATTTCTCTTCTTATCTATCAAGGTGTAACCTGCCACATATCTTAAGAACTTCATTTCGCTAGCTACAATTCTACGTTCTTGATCTTTTCTTAATGTCCAACTCTCATTGCCATAAAGGAATGCTGGTAGAACCATAATTTTGTAAAATTTTAATAAAGTTTCTTTCCTCACTGTTCTGCCCAATGTTCGTCGTAGAGTTCCGCAAAAATGATTAAAAACATTGATTTTAGTTTCAATCTCTGAGTTTGCCTTGTAAGTCACATTGCAGCCTAAATATTTAAATGTATTTACTTGTTGTACAATTATATTATTTAATTCAATTTTCACCCGTAATGGTTGTGATCCTACAAATGCCATAGGTTTTGTTTTTTCTGCCGAGATTTTCATATTAAAATCAATGGCTACTTTATTCAATCTGAAAATTGCTTTCTGTAGTTCATTTTCACTGCCACTAATTATCACTTGATCGTCTGCATAAAATAATGTTGTAAAATTTAGCTTATTAATGGTAAAATGTTCAATCTTCGTCATCCATATTTGTATGACTTCGTCCATATATATATATTAAACATAGTGGGTGAGAGGGGAC
Organism: Periplaneta americana; assembly: GCF_040183065.1. Taxonomy (NCBI): domain Eukaryota; kingdom Metazoa; phylum Arthropoda; class Insecta; order Blattodea; family Blattidae; genus Periplaneta; species Periplaneta americana. The sequence goes on along the minus strand of NC_091132.1, from coordinate 129,030,360 downwards.
ACCCTTGTCGCAATCCCTGATTTATTTCTACCATTTCGCTTGTACTGTTCGGTATTTTAATCATTATTTTATTGTTTTTGTAAAGGCTCTGTATAGCACTAATTAGTTGAGATGGGATTCCACGATTCATCAGTACTTTCCATAGTATGTTACGATCAACTCTATCAAAAGCCTTTTCGTAGTCTATAAAGGCAAAATATGTAGGAAGATTGAATTCTCGTCGCTTTTCAATTAGTTTTGTGATGATAAATATACAATCTGCACATGACCTTCCTTTCCTGAATCCATGTTGATTCTCCGAAATTAGTGATTCTACAATTGGTTTTACACGTTTTGTTATTATTCTAGCATAAATCTTATAACAGGAACATAAAAGGCTTATCCCTCGATAGTTATTACAATTAACTCTGTCTCCCTTTTTATAAATAGGACATACTTGTGCTATATTCCATTCTTCTGGTACAAAACCTGTTGTCCAACACATATTCAACAGCTCAAGAATTCTGGTTTTAACAGCATTAGGAGCATATTTGATCAATTCTGTGTTTATCCTATCAACTACAGGAGTTTTCTTATTTTTACAATGTACCAGTGCTTCATCTATCTCTTCTTCAGTAATTGGATCTACATTGGGATCTGCATTTACCGTAACTTGTGTATCATTGTCATTAGTACAGAGACTTTCATAATATTGTAGCCATGCCTTTTCTGTTATTGAATTTATTTGTAAGATATCTTTATCCTCCCTATTTAAATATCTCATGATTTTGTATGCTCTATCTTGTCTTCCTTGGATGTCATTTTCTAATTCACTCACATATTTCTCCCAACTATTTCTTTTAATCTGTCTTACTTTCCTTTTCACTATGGCAGATTTTCTTTTATAGTCTATTTTCCTATCTTGGTCATTTGGTGAATCCATTAATTTCAAATATGCTTGTTTCTTTTCTTTTACTGCTTCTGCGATATCTTCATTCCATATTCGTAACCCTTTAGTATTGTATTTTTTACTTCTCACTCCAAGTGCTTCTGTTGCAGCTTTTATTATTGCATCTTTTATATTTGTCCACTGTAAGTTTATATTATTACTTTTGGGCTGTTCATTAATATATGTCTGTAATCTAGTTTGATATAGTCGACAGATGCTTTCTTCCTTTAGCAGATGTACTTTAAACAACATGGGAATATCTGTATCAGGAAGTAATAAAAAAGTATATCGACTTGTATAACTGGTATTACATGCCAGCAAGTGTGCATAAATTGCTAATACACTATCTACCAAAAAGTAATTGGGCACTGTTTTTGCACCTTTAGAACCTCGTGGTACCACCTCTTGTTGCTATAACAGCAGCCACCCTGTCAGGCATGCTCTCCACTAGTTTGTGTAGGATATCCACTGGAATGCGTCGCCATTCCTCTTGCAACATGGCACTCAGTTGGACAATGGAAGTTGCCCCATGTTTCGGCGGCTACTATGCAGTAGTATGAAGACTTCAATGTTCACCGGTTGGACTGGTCTGCACAGTCCTGATCTCAATCCCATTAAGCACCTTTGGGCCGAATAGGACCGGTGATTGGGGTCTCGGGAGATGCGGCCAACTTCCATTGTCCAACTGAGTGCCATGTTGCAAGAGGAATGGCGACGCATTCCAGTGGATATCCTACACAAACTAGTGGAGAGCATGCCTGACAGGGTGGCTGCTGTTATAGCAACAAGAGGTGGTACCACGATGTTCTAAACAGGCAAAAACAGTGTCCAATTACTTTTTGGTAGATAGTGTACATTGTACAGATGTGATAAAATTCTTCCTCGTTAAAACAGGTAAAATATCGGAGGAGGCACAGGAATCTACATGGAATAAAGACTATACGGAGGTCAGAAAATCACATGCTAGAAAAAATTCACAAATTCCTAAAAATGAAGCTTTATTCACAAATTCTTTCTGTCATTTGATTCTTTTATCGAAAGCTTAAGACCAATGCCTGAAAAGAAAATGAATAAGCTGTATCCTGCTGAAGTCCAAGCTCTTTTTACAGTTTGAAAAACATGAGGTAGAAAGAAAAAGACAGTATCGAGGAGACAAAGACGAAGATGTTGTCATGGACAGGAGATTTGGTAAAACGTCTGTTTTTGTGCGTGAATATTTTGTTGAAATTTTAAGATTTCGCGCTACAGCTTTCGTGACGATACAACACCCAACGGAATAACGAACAAGGAATACATAATAAGTGGGAAGAAGTGAAACTATTAACGCATATGAAAAGCCATCGGCGTAGATCAGTCGGCTAAGGCGCTTGCCTCTGATCCGGAATCGCTCTCGAGCGCAGATTCGATTCCCGCTTGGACTGATTACCGGATTCGGTTTTTTCCGAGGTTTTACCAACCGTAAGGCAAATGTCAAGTAATCTATGGCGATCTTCGGCTTCATATCGCCAAATACCATTCGCTATCAGCCATTCATCGACGCTAAAAACTAGTAGTTGCTACAGCGTCGTTAAAAAAGTAACTAAAAAAACATACATAAAAAATTAAACCAGAATCCCTTTATTGTACCAGTTCACTAGAGATGAGGTGTTGACTGAAGTTGGTTTATCCTTTAAATAAATGTATGTCTTGGGGAAGACAATGGTAAGTGCCATTAGAAAAGTTTTGAGAAATTCTAAAAACAAAGTTTGGAAAGGCCTATGAATCATATACGATTCAAGTTGATGTTTCAGTTCAGTTCATATTTTAGTACAGTATTAATTATTGTTTAATCATATTATCTTTAAAATTAAACAAGATATTTAATAGTAATTAATATATACACACAACACTGGAGGTCTCATTGGTTATGAAGTTATCATTATATTCCCCCAAAAGTTACTTTTAGGCAAGTATTATATAAGAATTTTTCTGTTAATAATATCACTGATTGTTGCCACAATTATGTTTAATAATCTGACAGTACAATGTACTTATTGGCAGGTAAAAGAAATCTTACGGGACAAAATTTCGCCACACTGGCGACGCTGATATAACATCGGCAGTTTCGAGCGACGTTAAATAAAATGTAATTTAATTTAACAGAAAAAATAGAGGGGATAATATAGGGGGAAATTGAGGGTTAATACAGAAAATGGAGCAGAAAACAGAAGAAAATAGAGAAGCAAATACAGTAGATAATCGAGAGAAAGTACGAGCGCAAATAGAGAAATAATAGTGGGAAAATAGAGGGAAAATAGAGGAGAAAATGAGGGGAAATCAAGGAGAATAAACATGAGAGAGTAGAGGGAAAAAATAAGGGAATAATAGACGTGATAATATAGGGAAAAACAGAGAGAAAATGAAGGGGAAAATGGCTGAAAAATTAGAAGTGAAAATAGAGGGATTATAGTTTACTTCTCCTTTATATCCCCTCTACCTTACTTCTATTTTCTCCTTAGTATTGGCTGTATTTACTCTTCAATTTTCCCTCTAATTTCTCCTCGACTTTCTCTACATTCTCCCTGTTTTCTCTTCGATTTTCGTTCCTATTTTCCCCAAATTTTCGCGCTATTTTATCCATATATTCTCCTTTATTTTACCACTTATTTGTCCTATATTTGTCCTCTGTATTACCTCTATTTTCTTTTTCGTTTTATCCACTCTTTTAATTAATTTGTTTTCTTGCTTTTTTGTTTCTTCGATGTCGTTTTCCTTCTTTCTTTCGTTTAAAGTACTTTGTTCATATTCAGAACTACTTTTAGCATCCCCTGTGGATGATGGTTCTTCATTTGGACTCATTATTTCACCTTGTAACTATTACCTCTCCTATTATATTTCGCCCTATTTCCTCCTCTATTTTACCACTAATTTGTTCTCTATTTTCTCCCTATTTTCTCCTCTATTTTACCCCTAATTTGTTCTCTTCTTCTTCCTATTTTCTCCTCTATTTTACTATTAATTTGTTCTCTACTTCTCCTTATTTTCTCCCCTATTTTACTACTAATTTTGTCTCTTTTTTCTCCCTATTTTTTCCTCTATTTTTCCACTAATTTGTTCTCTTTTTCTCCCCATTTTCTCTTCTATTTTACCACTAATTTGTACTCTATTTTCTCCTCTACTTTACCACTAATTTGGTCTATTTCCTCCCTATTTTTTCCTTTATTTTACAACTAATTTATTTTCTATTTTCTTCTATTTTCTCCTCTATTTTACCACCAATTTGTTCTCTATTTTTTCCCTTTTTGTCCTCTGTATTACCTTTATTTTTTCTCTATTTGTTTTATCCATTTTTTTTAGTTTACTCGTTTCTTCGCTTTCTTATTTCCTCGTTTTTCGTTGTCTTTTTTCCTTTTTCTCTTGTTTACAGCACTTGGCTGATATTCGGAATCACTTTTATCATCCCCTGTGGATGATAGTTCTTTATTTGGACTAATTATGTATCCTTGCAACAATAACATCTTCCTAGTACTGGCCATTTTCACAACACGAATGGCATTCATCATTGTCTTGACTGGAGTGCAATGGTGCCTCTATTTTTAAATTGTTCTCAGAATCTTCATAGATGGCAGATATGACCAAACAAATTACAGACATCAATATTAGAACAAGGAAATATTCAGAAAGTAGTTTTATCCATAAATTATCCATATATGCACTTGCGATTGTCTTGCCCCAAGAGACAGAAATAATTTACTCTAATTGCCATTCCAGGACATTTCATTTTTTTAATTTTGGCGCGATGGAATGCTCTTTTAGCCCATTCTGAAAATGGCGAAACGTTGTAAATGTGGGGAATAATGCGGCGGATTGAATAAGTGATAAGCCGCGCTTTAGCAGTACCTACCGTATCGAAGAAGAAATTCTGAGTAGTCGGTCCTAAAAATATTTTTACAAAATTAAAACTGATAAATTGAAATAATAATTTAAGTCTGTTAACTAGTCGCAGTACATGGAATAATGGAATAGGACGCAGGTTCTAATTTTTTATTTACAGGAAAGTTATCGTGCTGAAATATTTTTGAAGTGAAATTTAAAAGTGTTATAGTGACTAGAGTCCTGCAAAACCGGTTGAAGCCGAACAAACTTGCATAGCGCTACTGAACGCCTGGCTTTATAGGCAGTATGCGAAGTAAATCTGCTTGCGTACTGCCTGAGTATTCGGTTTAACGTGTATTCGAGTTGATTCGATCTCTCTGTGGGTGGACGGCTCTGGGGTATAAAATGAAGATCACAGTGAACCATCCAGATATTATAGCTGCGGATCATCAAGAGGAACAAACAGCATGCAGCGTGAAACTACAGACGTTTAAAGCGTAAATTGCAGAAAAAAAACTTTCGGTATCCACAAATTACCAAGGTTGTAATTTTTGCTTGCACTAGAAAACTGAATTATAATATTACAATAATGACACACTTAAAAAACAGTAAACTCGATCAATAGTAAAACTAAAACAAAAATAACTTTATATCTTCTGAAACCTACTACAACCAATGCTTTTAGTATATTTACTATGACTAGAGAATTAAACGTAATATAGGTTTTCCATTCATTTAAGTGAACCTTATCGCCCCGTACAATCTGCAGGGCTATTTCACTTCTACCCTGTATATGAATAGCTACTGTTTTGGAGGAATGCATTTAGAGTTAATAATGATTTAATTTTATATTTTGTGATTAATTGTAATTCTATTTTGGATTTATTTACTTATTATATCTCACATTATACATTATGCTCATTTCATTTTCTACATACTAAATTGATGGAAGGATCACCAAACAACTCTGGCCTCTCTAGCAACACTTGTGAAACGAATATTGGCCATTCCATGAATAAGTGTTTCCACCGAGCGTAACTTTAGACTAGTAAAACAGATTTATTAATACATAAACACAAGAAGTCAACTCTGATCATGTAGTCTATGATAATAGGCCCTAATAATAATTGTGAACATCAAATAGTTGATATTAGCACGTGTGTAATAAAATAGTTCTTTGAATGACACTTGTTTTCTCTGAAGTAGATCTTTTCTATACAGAATGGTTTGTTTCTAAACCTTGCTATTCTTTTGTTATTCGTAGTTTAGAAATGTGTAAATTATACTTATTTTGTACAGAACAACAACCATTGGGAGCCAAAGTAATCGTATTGTTGAAAATAACATTACTGTTTATCTTTTTAAATTTATTTCTTAATAAATAATATTGCAACTGATTAGAATAATTAAAAGCATGCAACTATTATTTTAGGGGTAGGCCTATACATTTTTTTTTTTTTTAGTTTAAAGTACAAACGTCATAATGGACTTATGTACTTATTTCCTATTTTGTTTTATAATGAATTGTAATTATATTTTTGAATATGTTTACATTATGATATTTCACATTATACATTACGTCTATTTCCTTCGATGTCACTGTGTCCATTGTTCATTTATTTGTTACTAGTCAAATTACTGCAAGTTCGAAATACAAAAATAAATGTATTAAAGTGTCAAATTATTTGTATTCCTATTTGAAGCAAACATATTTTTGTAATTAAACAAAATAATTATCCTTCAATATTATTACTCTGTTTGTATAGCCTACTGAGAAAATGTTAAAAAGTTTTTGTATGATGAAATGTACCTGGTGTTATTTGGAGATCGTATTTTCTTCCTCCTTACCATTTCTTTCTGTGTGAGATTTGTGTTCTAAATAATTCGCGATCTTACATGAACTTATGTAATATCGATCATTGGGTTATACAAATCGAACAAGATTCAGTCAATATGTGACGAGAAAGTGTTACGACGTAATCAAATTATGAAGTTATGACGTATACTGTTTAACACTGGTATGGAAAAACGCCAGCTATATAGCGTTTATTGGTAAGAAAAATATACATGGCTTGTGCACGACTTGTTCTGTGAAAAACTATAACATTGTTTAACATATCTATAAGCAACTTTCATTAGTAAAACTCTAAAAGTTTAAAATATAAACGATACTTATAAAGCTACTGCAAGTTCAGAATAATAAAGAAAATATATGTGTTATAGTGTCGAATGAACTGTAAGAATACTTGCAAACACTTTTTTTTCAATAAGACAACGTAAATTTCCTTGCTACTCCGGTTGTGTACTCGAAAAACGTTATTTTCATGTAAATGCGCCTGATGTTCTGTCTACTCTGCAATACATCAGGCGTAATTGCTCGACAACAGAGTTATTCGGCCCGATGTTCATCGTAGCCGGTTGAGCTCCCGACTGGACGAATCTAAACCGGTTGTGTGAGCAGTTTTGCAGGTCTCTAGTGCGTACATTTGTGTGTATGTGTATCGTGGAATATTGGTGCAAAGTGAGGAGAGAATATCCAGCATAATGAGTAATGGTAAATTTGTATTAACTTTCTACATGGTGAGCAATAAGCATGTAATATTATTAATACTTACTTACTTACAAATGGCTTTTAAGGAACCCGAAGGTTCATTGCCGCCCTCACATAAGCCCGCCAGCGGTCCCTATCCTGTGCAAGATTAATCCAGTCTCTATCATCATACCCCACCTCCCTCAAATCCATTTTAATATTATCCTCCCATCTACGTCTCGGCCTCCCTAAAGGTATTTTTCCCTCCGGTCTCCCAACTAACACTCTATATGCATTTCTGGATTCGCCCATACGTGCTACATGCCCTGCCCATCTCAAACGTCTGGATTTAATGTTCCTAATTATGTCAGATGAAGAATACAATGCGTGCAGTTCTGTGTTGTGTAACTTTCTCCATTCTCCTGTAACTTCATCCCGCTTAGCCCCAAATATTTTCCTTAGCACCTTATTCTCAAACACCCTGAACCTATGTTCCTCTCTCAGAGTGAGAGTCCAAGTTTCACAACCATACAGAAGAACCGGTAATAGAACTGTTTTATAAATTCTAACTTTCAGATTTTTGGACAGCAGACTGGATGATAAGAGCTTCTCAACCGAATAATAACACGCATTTCCCATATTTATTCTGCGTTTAATTTCCTCCCGAGTGTCATTTATATTTGTTACTGTTGCTCCAAGATATTTGAATTTTTCCACCTCTTCGAAGGATAAATCTCCAATTTTTATATTTCCATTTCGTACAATATTCTGGTCACGAGACATAATCATATACTTTGTCTTTTCGGCATTTACTTCCAAACCGATCGCTCTACTTGCTTCAAGTAAAATTTCCGTGTTTTCCCTAATTTTGTTTGTGTATTTTCTCCTAACATATTCACGTCATCCGCATAGACAAGAAGCTGATGTAACCCGTTCAATTCCAAACCCTGCCTGTTATTCTGAACTTTCCTAATGGCATATTCTAGAGCGAAGTTAAAAAGTAAAGGTGAACCTATGCAGGTTGCGGATAGAGGAGACGGCCTCCAGATATGGAGGGTAGCTGCGAATATATTGAATAAGCAGTCGTGGACAGCCGATGAGGGGTGGTCCTCCAGCCTCGGAATATTATTAATAACTTCTTAAATATTAATTTTACAAAAAGAGTTGTGTAACATTTTCCATTCTGCTGTAACTTCATCTCTCTTAACACCAAATATTTTCCTAAGTAATTTATTCTCGAAAACCCTTAACCTCTGTTTCTCTCTCAAAGTGAGAGTCCAAGTTTCACAATCATACGGAACAACCGATTATATGACTATTTTTTAAATTCCAACTTTCAGGATTTTTTAGAGCAGACTGGATGACAAAAGCTTCTCAACCTAATAATAACATATTTATTGTGCGCTTAATTCCCTCTCGAGTGTCATTTATATTTGTTACTGGTGCTCCCAGATATTTGAACTTTTCCACCTTTTCAAAGGATGAATTTCCAATTTTTATATATCTATTTCGTACAATGTTCTAGTCACGAGACGTGATGATATATTGCATTTTGTCTTTTCGGGATTTCCTTCCAAACATATATCTTTACTTGCTTCAAGGAAAAAAATATAAGTTAATAATAATAATAATAATAATAATAATAATACAAAGAAACCATATTACAACGGTTTCTCGACTGCACTATGGTTTTCATTGAATTCCGCGGCTGCGTTATGGATTAAAATGAGTTTCGTGGTGGAATAAATTAAGAAACACTATGCACTTATCCATCCAAACATCCATATCCATTCGTCCATCCATTCATTATTCCGACTAATTTTCAAATTTATATATCCAAGCGTGAATTCTCCCATCAACCGTTTCTTTCATTTATCTGTCCGTCTGTTCCTTCTATTTTTATTTATGTATTTTTTTTTTCAGTTTTTCTATCAATATATTTCAACCTCTTTGTATTTACGGAGTTTGCCGTAGTGATTTATTCCTCGGATTTCGATATAGTTTATTTTCGAAAGTATCTAGGCCTATTATGTGGGAATGCAATTAGCCTCGACAGACAGCTATCTCTCCGAGCACCGGTATATTAAAAGCTTAAGCGCGGGCTATCGTTAGAAAATGCCCCTATCGAAACCACAGAAAGCACTCTGAGTGCTGAATTTTACAGATCATCCTTGTAGAGTGAATGTGTAACGTAATTTTCTAAGCTAATTTCAACCAAATACACCGCCGAAAACCTCCATCAAACGCTGACACCAGGAATTCGAAACGGAGGGATCAATGTATAAGAGCAGGAGCATTGCTGCACCGTCCACAGCCAACGAAACATTCGAGACTAGTTGGAAAGCCGAGATAATACGTTCATTGTCTACGTGTCCTAGAAGAAAAATGTACAGATAAAGAATCAAGTCATGTAAAAAGTGGCATGAGCACTTCATCTGAAGAACTAGCTATCCAGTCCTCTCCAGAGGATGAATTTCGTGAGAAATATGGTGACACTAAAAGTGTCAATAGTCCGATTGAAGACACGAAGGAATCCCACAAAACACAACAAAAAGACAATATCAGTGATAATTTCAAAAGCAAAGTGTAATTAGTAAAACATCGACTTAAGGGGAGAGGATGGTATTTTTGATGACAAATGACTAAATTTTCAAATAAAAATATTCTTTAAAATACTCTGTGATATGTGTGGATCGCCATTTTTAAACTTCCTGCATTATGAATTTTTAAATCACTCGCCCACTTTTATGGTTGTTTCCGGTAAATTAAATTTTCAAAAGTTTTTTTTTTTTAAATCCCTTTGATATGTGTGGAATGCATTGCATAACATTTTGTGGGTATTTGTGCCCTTATCGGATGTTGAGACGTCATTTTTAAACTTCCTGCGCTATGGATTTTTAAATCACACGCCCACTTTTATCGGTTTCCAGTAACTTCATTTTTTTTTTTGCTACATTGCCAGACAAAAATGGATATAATTTCTGAACTATTAAAGATACATGCATGAAATTTAGAACACGCATTCTTTAGATTATTAGGAAACTTTTTTCTGTAACAGAATTTTGTTAATTGATTTCATTTTAAAAATACATCCGTTTGTTTGCAAGAAAGGAAGTCAAAAAATTGTTACTAAATTTTAATTGTTTATTTTACAAACGTAGGGACTAATATCAAAATTCTGTCACAGACAGTTTGTAGAGCATACTTTTGCAAATACATTGGAAAAACTGTTTGAATCTATCTCTAAAAACGGTTTAGATATATCGGTTTTAGTACTATCCTGCATTGGGTATATTTTTTTTTCAAATTTGAGCCCTCAAATAATTTTTTTTTTCAAAATATTTTTATTTAGTTGAGTTGCCACAGCTATGAACTCTCTACATACAAAAAATTAATGATTTACACCAAATAGGAAAAAAGTTAAAAAAATACCATCCTCTCCCCTTAACGAAGTTGCAAAGAGATATTCGTAGATGTCCATAAAGTTGAAATCTTTACATAGTATCAATTACATGAATTAATGAACTTCTTAGCCAAATGCCTGAAAGGATTAACTCAATTTAAAACAACTGTAGGTCAGGCAGCGAAAGAAAACATATCATCACGTGCCATACGTTCAAATGTTTTTAAATTTGTGTGTGTGTGTTTTTATTTATTTATTTATTTATTTATTTATTTATTTATTTATTTATTTATTTATTTATTTATTTATTTATTTATTTATTTATTTATTTTGGCGTAGTTAAGGCCGTCAGATCTTTTCTTTCACATCACCAAAAATACAAATAAAATAATAGAAAAATTAAACTATAAATAAAATAAAATCAAACGAAAATATATACAGGCTACAGCCAGACAAACTTTAAATGAGCTAGCATTGCTTAGATTTTCAATCTTCATTCTCCTACAGCTCTCGTCCAATCTTTCTTGTCCGCAGCACACCTCCAACATTGCCTTGAAGTTCAGCAAAACAAAAACGCACCCCTCGGCCCACTTAATGTTAACTCAGAACATACACACATACATACATACCCACATTCAATTATATATATATATATATTCACAATTAAAGGAGGATAGAAATATAAAATAAGCTAAACAAATTACTTACATACAACAACAAATACTACACCCAAACTGAAGGCCTACCCATGGGATCACTCTTCTCCAGCATTCTAGCTGAAATTTTCATACACGACATAGAATAGACACACTTTATAAAGGACAACAATAAACACACAGACAACACCATTTACTGACACAGATACATAGACAACATACTAATACTATACAAAGGAAACAAAAGACAGATTGAAAACCTATACAGATACATAAACAAAATACACTCAAAGCTACACTACGCACTATAAATAGAAACAACAAATCAATAAATCACAATAAAAAAAAACAAACAACAACTCTAAGTTCAAAATTTATAGGAAACCACTGCCACGGTAACACATATACACAACATCTGCAATCATCCAACAGAATACAAACACGCGGAATTTCGATCCAAGGTACACAGACTAATCAACATTTACTCGTATGTGAGCCAACAAGACTACAAGGAAGAAATACTCATCATCAAATACACAGCACAGGAAATAATAGACAACATTATGAGAAAGACTTAACGCAAACAAGGAAACGCAACAAAAACACAAGACTATTATTATTATTATTATTATTATTATTATTATTATTATTAATGAAAAATAATAATTTCACTCACCAAATAAGCTGTTATGCAGTGAGTTTCAGTGATTGTTTCAGTGTGATGAAGCAACCCATATTATATGTTGAAATTCCCCTTTCTTTCTTTACTTTTTATTTTTTTCCTTTGATAGCAACAAACAAGGCCAATAGAGAAGTTTATTTTGCACCACATTACCACTTAACCATTTATGTTGCCCATACCAGGATGCAATAGAAACTCGCGTTTTAAGATTATCTGTCAGAAAAATTGTCAGCGATGTCGTAGGTATCTCGGTAGGCTCTCTATTTAAAACTTCCTTTCTTTCAATATTATTTTTTCTCGAAACAGGACTCTCTAACAATGAATTAACTACACCAGCATTATTTCTCGCATTTGTCTCTGTTTATATTTTCCCAAAATACATAACAACATTGGCCCGGATTCACTAGTGTAGTACTACGAAGTACAATAGTACAACACCCTCGCTTAAGTCATAAACTAAGACATACGGTGAGGGAATAGTGTGGGTCTCTGCCTGCCAAAGAGATAGAATTTTTGTTATTTATGACCTATTTAGGAAGACAAGTCACCATTGCTATTCCCATCCCACTCTACCCTTGAGGCCGACCCATGGATGGGAGGAATGAAACCTGACCAGGTCACGAGGTCAGACGAATTGTGCCTCAGCTACAACGTTTTAAGCGCAAACTCAAAGTCCGCGAAAAGACACGACATGCAGAAACCAGACCCGGCACTAGCGATCCTGGCCTCAGGAACAAATTTCACTGCAAAACAAGTCTATATACATACATCACAAGCCAGACTGGGCACGAGCGATCCTGGCCTCAGGAACAAATTTTATTGCAAAACAGGACTATATACATCACAAAGTTTTCAAATGCTTCTACAGCGATATATGCTTCATTTAAATAACTAATAGACTACATTATATAAAAACACAAAATTTGATTTCAGTTAAGCCAAGTGACTGAGGCCCGGCCTCACTTGCCTCAATCAGTCGTCACTGGTATATATCCCTCTTGGATGAGACGTATAAACGAACGAACAGATGGACAGACAGAATGACAGACGAGCGGACGGACAAATAGACGGGCAGGCAAGCAGGCAGACAGACAGAGATAGACAGACAGACAAATAGGCAGAGAGACAGACAGACAGGCAGACATACAGAGAGACAGATAGACACACAGGCAGGCAGACAGATAGACAGACAGACAGAAAGACGAGCATATATAGATACAGAAACACAGACAGACAGACGGGTAGGCAGACAGATAGACAGGCATATAGACAGACAGACAGACAGGCAGACAAACAGAGTGAGGCAGATGGGCAGAGTGAGTGAGTGAGTGAGTGAGTGAGGCAAACAGATGACATACAGGCAGAGAGTCAAACATTTATGCAGGGCATGCAGACGGGTATGTAGATGGGTACGTGTATAGAATTGAATATTATTTTGAAGAATGGGAGAGTTGATATATATATATATATATATATATATATATATATATATATATATATATATATATATATATATATATATGGATGGTTAGACGGACGCTAGTATAGATAATTTTGTTTATGGACTGAATAATGGGTGCGTGGTTGGTACAATACATATTTTTTAACAAGTGGATTTTTGAAGAATTGGATTAATTTTATAGTGGATAAATGCCTAGATCAGTCATGTCAATTGATGCCCATAGGCGCAAGCGCGCGCTTTAGAGCTCAGGAGAGACTGAGCGCTTTACAGCGGAAAGGAAAGAGACAGACGAAAGGGGTAGTATATGCAGCTGGGTCGAGTTATGTACAGGGATGGCCAGCACTGATTCAATGGATAAAGGAAAGAGAACTTATTACAGCTGTATCCATGTACATTTGTATGAGAAGTATAAGTGCATTATAAGAAAGTATGCTTTAATTTTAGTGCTCATTTTTCACAAGTTTGTTTTCTTTTATTCGAAGAAAATATTTTATCAAATGTTTTTTATAGAAAAGTGAAATTTTCAGATATAGATCTATTTCCTTAGTAGCCTTACAGGTACTGAAACAATGTTTTCGTAAATGTATTATACTGTAAAGACGTATTACTGAAGATAATAATAATCCGTGGCGCTACAGCCCGTGAAGGGCCTAGACCGACCAGCCGGCTGCTGGCCTCACGCCCACGCCGAAGCAGAGGTGATCGATCATCTAACCAGAATGGGGGTATCGTGTGGTTAGCACGATGATCCCCCCAGCCGTTATAGCTGGTATTCGCAACCGGATTTCGCTACCTGTCGTAGCTCCCCAAGTGCATCACGATGTTGGGTGGGCACCGGTCCCATACACTGGCCGAAATTTAATGAGAAAATGTCTTCCCCCACGAGGACTGGAACCAGCGCATTACTGAAGATAGTGTATTACAAATTTTGGAAATATTCGCATGGAAAATGTTTGTAAGGAAATGAATTAACAAAACAACTACTGTTACATCATAAACAAAAGATATGTGCCCATGTGTTGTAAAAATGTCAGCTCTGAAGCTTCAGCAGATTTCGAAAAATAACTTAATATTCTGATGATAGGAAGTTGCTCACCAATATCACCTTAAAAGCATAATGCTATAAAAGTTTTGTTATGAAATATTAGTTACAATAGTTAAAACATATACCTAGGTAACTTTGATCTGTACTATAATATTGTTTTGATTAGTTCATTGATTACTTTTATAAGGCTAAAGATACCATCAATATCAATTCAAACTTATCATGTCATACTCAATGGATATCACTTTCTTTATGAATGATATGCTTCACCAGTATAGTTGTACTGCTAAGGAATTTATGTGAATATTCCTTCTTAATTCTTTATTATGTTATTAACGTTTAAAACACAACTGCAATATTAAGAAATTGGTGTTAGTACTTTTGTTTTACAGACAATATAGATAATATCAAACAGAAAGAAGTCATATAAAAATAATGACATAAAATTTCACGTTCCGTTTGAAGTTTGTGCACCATTGTTTTCTTAATGCAACAGGCTGCTTATTTCTCCTTCCATACCCAGCGCTTGATGCCCGCGAACGACGTCAAGGTCAGAAAAATGAGCTTGCTTTGACATCACTGGCCTAGATGGATGAATGGAAGGATTCGATGTATATTTTAATATTCGTATAGTTGTAATAATGGATGGAATGATAGTTTGGTTTGTTCGTTTATTTATTTTAATAATAATAATAATAATAATAATAATAATAATAACAATAATAATAATAATAATAATAATAATAATAATAGTAATAATGCGCACAAATAGTGCTGTTAATGAGTGAGTGTCACTTCAGTTTCAATTTGATCAAATATTGATCACTGATTTCACACGTTCTGTGCTGTTTGTGATATGGTATCTCCGACAGGTCTTGTCACACAGCTCGCACACACAGTTGTCGTCCGGTTCGTGGAAGCTCTTTGCTTTGCACACTTTGTGATGGTATCCATGCACCGCCTATTATCATTTATTTATTTTTGGCTATTGATCGAATAGTGAATAGACAGTAAAGATGTCGGATGGATAAATGTTACATTCTTCTCGAAGTAAATATCTTGATGCTGCATCTTAATTGCTCAGGTGAGGCAATTATACGTAGGAAGGAATTAATCATATAGCACTACCGGTAGTCAATGCCCATGAATTGCGCGTTTGTAATCTGTCCCGGGATTACATCTCTGTTCGCAGGCCAGGGATGGCTGAATGCGTCATATGCCTCAGGGTGTAGTAAACATTCACAATGTGTGATTATAGGCACAATGCTGCAGCCTCACGATCCAGAGATCAGAGCTTCATTTCCCGGGGCGTGGTGCTCCATTTCACAGGTTCGATATACGATTAATCGATCTAATGGGGAGAGGATGCTTGTGGTTTCAACAAGCAAATAAGCATTTTGCTGTGTTGGTAGAAATTTTACATTGGAACGTTAATTCAACTTTCTTTTTTGAAAAAAATAACATTTGTGATTTTCCCAATAGGTTTGGGGCCTAGTGCATAATAATAATAATCATAATAATAATAATAATAATTATTATTATTATAATAATAATAATAATAAAATTTTGCTGAAGCTAAACGATATTTTTAGCATTATTAGATTAAGATAAATGCAACCAAGAAAAAGAACATGGTTATCAGAAGAAATATAGGAAAGTGTACATGAGAATTTGAAATGCGTTAATGAAACAAGTGAACAGCTTCAAATACTCGGGATGTACTATTTAATAGCTGATGCCAAGAAGTCAAAAGAAACGATAGAAACGGCATAGGAAGCCCTGATTAGGAAAAACAGCATTTTATGCGTAGCTTTAGGAAAAGAACTAAGAATATGAATAGGGAAGGCTTTGTGAGGAGTGAAACATTTTTGGGAAGATACATGGACATTATGACGAAGTGAAGAGAAACGACTGGGAGCATTTTAAATGTTAATAAAGGGAAGAATGCAGCATGTGAAAGGAATAAACAAAATAAGAAATAATGTTGTGTTTTAAAGAGTGGGTGAAGAAAGAATAATGTTGAAACTCAGAAGAAGCTGCCTACTGAAGGATGCACTGTAAGGAATGGTGAACGAGATAAAGTTCGAGGCAGAAGAAGGTGTTAGATAATAGGCAACATTAAGATAAATCGACGAAATTCTGGAAAATTACTACATAAACATTTGGACTGCAACTTACATCAACTTCGAGGTAGCACATCACACCAAACAGTTCATCCCCTCTATTCACCACAGGCTCTCTATATTCCTATAGCTTAATTACATTATCACCCAATTCCTGACCAACCACGGTTGTTTCCGTACATATCTTCACAGGATCAACAAGGCACCATCTTCCCTATGTAACTGCCCAGAAAAGTCACCTCAGACAGCAAGACACCTTCTGACAGAATGCTCCTTGTACTCAAGAGACCGGCCTCGTATTCTAACAATCCTAACGCTGCCCCAGATACTGAAGTTCCACATCAACACTGTCGCTGTCACAAACTTCATCAGCAACATCTTCCGCACACTTCAAGAATAGACTCTAAGCAATCAAATTGTAGTCACCACTAATGTAAATATCTTGTGATATGCCTATGGCAAAACACAGGTTGTAAAATAGCACGTAAATAAAAAAAAAGATAAATCGACTGTATTGTGGAAACGAAAATAAAGGCAGAAAAACGGGAACGTTGGAAAATGCTGGGTTTGCAGTGAAGAATATTGCTTAAGTCAGAAAACTATGAATGAGTATTATGTTATGTTATGTTATGTTATGTTATGTTATGTTATGTTATGTTATGTTATACAGGGACCGGCATATACTATTTTCAAATGCATATACAGGGAAATCATTTTATTTATATTTCAATTTTTATTGTACCTGAGTTTCTGAATGTACTTCACTCCCAGCCCCTTTACTAGCGAACTTCCACCCGTCCTCCACACAGAACCAAGGCCGCATATGCAAAGTCATCTTACGGTCACAGTAAACAGTACTGAGTGAGTGAGTATAGTACGTTCCAGAAATATGGTCGCGTTTTCCAGTGAAGAAAGAGCACTCATTATTTAATTATATTTTCGTACAGGTACTGTGCATCCTTTTGGTTACATCGCATTCCGGTTTTCCTCACCCACCTCTGCTGCCCCTTCAGTAAAGGCTAGTGGCTGGGCACTTCTAGCTCTTTTCTCAAAATGCTTTCTGTTAGAAATTGGACATCTACGTAATATTTGCAACTGTTTAAAGTAACTTAAATAAAAGGGCCTCGTTAAGTAATTAATTGACACGAGATTTTTCCCCTTTCTAAGACATAACCGGATGGGCGAACAGTAGATAGCATGTCTGAGTAAATTTATTTGTGCGGGTCGGGCAGAAGAAAAGATTGAATTTACAGTACGTAAGGTACTCTGTTATAAAGCACAGAATTATTTCAACATGAGTTACTGGTAGGAAGGACGAAACTGGAAATTGGAATTAGGTACAGTAGTCCATAGTGCGATAATATGCACAAAAGAACTAAAGCCTGAAGCGAAATGAAGTTGAACAATTTGTTTAAATACCCAGATTATGATTATTTTGAAATTTTAATGCACTCTTTATATTGTATACTAATGTGATATAGACTGTATACTACACATTATATAATGAATACGTCCGATGGAAGCTCAGTGTTTGAGTAAAACACATATTATTAATACTGTACTGTATTTTGATTAAATAAAAACCTAACGAAAATGATCAAAAGCGTAATATTTTCTAGTTTACGTAATTGGAAGTACTATTTTTATTTCTTCCTATACTTAGTAAAGTGTTTTGTTTTTTTTTTTTTTTGTTTTGTTTTACACGAGTCACCAGTGTCGTCAAACTCCGATCGTGAAAGGGTGTAACAAACAATGTTTCCGGTTCTCAACCGTCAATCCAAAAGGTATAGACAGATTAACCCTAGATGGACCAAGGGAGGGTCAATTTATGTCCACACTTTTTTAGAACTATTGCTATTATAGTATAGAACATGTTCAGACCATGGTGTTCTCATTTTGTGTCAGAAATAGTATAAAGTTAATGATTCAATAAAGAAAATCAACTTTTTTTGGTTTAAAACTTAATTATATGGACCAAATTTCGAAGTGGTCACAAAATAACCCTCCCTTGGTCCAACTTGTAAATTTTTTTTTATTCGAAGTGATAAATATATGTTATAACAAAAAAAAAGTAAATCCATGCCACTACAGCCCATGAAGAGCAAAGATCGACCAGCTGGCTGCTGGCTTCACGTCCACATGCCGAGGCAGAGGTGGACGATCATCCAACCAGAACGGAGGTATCTTGTGGTTAGCACGATGATCCCCTCAGCCGTCATAGCTGGTTTGAGGAACCGGATTTTCGCCACTTATCGTAGCTCCCCAAGTGCATCACGATGCTGGGTGGGCACCGGTCCATACACTGGCCGAAATTTGATGAGAAAATTTCTTCCCCCATGAGAACTCGAATTAGTGCGCATTCTGTAACGCGAGTCCTAGGCAGGATGCCTTAGACCACGACGCCACGGCGCAGGACTATGTTACGACAATGAACTTATTATTTGTAACTCCAAACATATGTTGTAACAATGGACTTATTTGGAAACCAACATTATTTTACGAGGCGCATCCATAAAGTAACATTCCCACTCGTCCCACAGCTAGCAAACCATATGTTGCGCGAAGCGACTGCATGTACATGATAGAGTAATATCCTGGCATGGCGCATGCTCTAGCAGAACTTCCCGAGTGCTCTCAGTAGCTTCGTTTCACTGGTTGAAGATGGACGCTCCTATTCCAGCTCCCACCGCGTGTGAAGTGCGATCAGTGATAAAGATTTGAATGTACAGGACATAGCGCCGATTGAAATTTATCGTCAGCTGTGCCAGGTCTATGGGCACAAGATCATGAGCAAGAAGATGGTGCGTCGCTGCTGTAGACAATTTTCAGCAGGACGCCAAAATGTGCAGGACGAGGAGCGCAATGGGAGGCCAACCATCATCACAGACGATCTTGTGGATCAATTTCAATCGGCGCTATGCCATGTGCATTCAAATCTTTATCACTGATCGCACTTCACACGCGGTGGGAGCTGGAATAGGAGCGTCCATCTTCAACCAATGAAACGAAGCTACTGAGAGCACTCGGGAAGTTCCGCTAGAGCATGCGCCTTGCCAGGACATTACTCCATCACGTACACACAGTCGCTTCGCGCAACATAATGTTTGCTAGCTGTGGGACGAGTGGGAAAGTTATTTTATGGACGCGCCTCGTACATTGTTGGAATTGCTGTATGGATTGAAAACTCATTTTATAATCAGTGTTATTCTGTCTCTGACCGTGGTCTGATTCAGAAATATGAGCAGATAATTATATAATATGGAAAGTGAATCGGAAGCAGTTTTAGAACATTACGAGGAAGAAATTTATGATATTTTTGATGAGTGTCTTAGTGAAACTGAAGATAAAGTTCGTCAAATTGAAGACCTGGACTGTGATTATGATAATGGTGATAATGATGGGTTTACTGATGAAGTTGCGTCTAAAATTGTGCAACACAAACGAGGAAGCAGAGAAAAGGAGTGTCTAAGAAACAAGTCCAACTGAAACCCTCGCATTCATAGATACTCTCATTTTGATGGGCGCAAATAACTACAACAACCTAGATTACCATGACTTATGGTCCCAAGAGCTTGGAAGGTCAGTATACATAGCCAGCATGAGTCGGAACAGATTTCGTGATCTTCTAACTATCATCAGATTTGATGATAAGAACACAAGGCAGGTTGGAGATCTAATGACGGCGCTTTTATCTAGAGGAACTGGAGTTACAACTAAACAAACCAAATGTGTAACATGGTGCTGGAAACATAATTGGACTGCAGAACAATATCATCATGTCAATGGAAGCCATCCTCAAGAAGAAAATCACAAAAACAACGCAGAATTATCAGCAGCCATTAGGGAAACGGAGATGCCATACATGTAGCAAATGGTTTTGCACCAAGAGTGAAAAACTAAATAAATCAGGAAAAACAAGCATTGTTTGTGGAAAATGCAACTTGTATGTGTGTGAGAAACACAGTCAAAAGTCAAACACACGCTGTGAGTGTGTGAATGAGGTGGATCAATCTGAATGAAGATGTGAATGATGCATAAGAATTTGTTCAAGCTTTAATTTTCAATAATTAATTTTATTTGACAATTTTCAAGATATAAAACATATTTGTTTCTTAATATATATTATTTCTTACTTAATTCACTCAATAAAGAAATAATACTGACGCAAAAATTGTAAATACAACCATAAAGCTAAAATATAATGGTGGACATTAATTAGCCCTCCCTTGGTCCAGCGTGTTACTAAAAAAAGCTTGGTCCATCTAGGGTTAATATAGAAATGTTAATAAAAACAAAATATCGTCTCGGTATAAGTGATAAAATTTATTGTAATGAAAGGTTTTAAACATCACAATATTTAACAAAAAAATATTGTCATTTTCATACTTATGTTATTGGTTCTATGTTTTGAAAATTGTGTCAGATAAATGATGACCAACATTTCGTACACATTCCCGAAGGTTTGCTTGTAAGTTTGTCGCTTCCTTCACGAGCATGTTGACTGGTATTGCAGCTATCTCATTGAGACTAGCTTCTTTCAGATCAGGAACAATGTTAGGTGTTCCAGTACGCACCTTTAATCACACATCGTCAGATCTGGGGAGCGAAGAGGCCAAGGAAGGTAGCCATTTCTTGATAGTACACGTCCGGAAAACATTTACTGGTTCAAGTCCATTGACATACTTGCAGTGTGTGCAGTAGCACCGTCTGTTGGAACCAAATATTTGCAATTCCAAGTCTAGCCAACTCGGGTGCAAGGAAGTTATTCAGTATTTGCACATAACGAGCTAAAGTAACGAAAACCGTGTGTCCGTCTTATTCGAAAAAATATGGACCTATCACACCGACTTTCTGATCCAAAGCACTCTTGTGTTGCGACTGGATACTCGGCAGTGACGATTAATATTGAATTCTCTACGAAACAATTGTTGTGCTTGGATAACAGAATCGCCGGCTTGAAAATAGGTTTCAATCGCAAATGCAGTTTGTCGCCCAGTCTACTGCTCCATCTTATCTTATCTGAAATGAAATAAAATGGCATTGTTTGACAAAGACGAAGCACTCATCAGCACTTACTCCACTGAATTATGGGACATGTACAGTCCCGTCGAAAATTGTCAGGTTATTCTGCCGGTTGCTATATTATATTATATTATATTATATTATATTATATTATATTATATATTCCCGTGTCGTGGCGTCATGGTCTAAGGCATCCTGCCTAGGACTCGCTGGTTCAAGTCCTCATGGGGGAAGAAATTTTCTCATGAAATTTCGGCCAGTGTATGGGACCGGTGCCCACCCAGCTTCGTGATGCACTTGGGGAGCTACGATAGGTAGCGAAATCCGGTTGCGAATACCAGCTATAACGGCTAGGGGGACATAGTGCTAACCACACGATACTCCATTCTGGTTGGATGATCCACCTCTGTTTCGGCATGTGGGCGTGAGGCCAGCAGCCGGCTGGTCGGTCTAGGCCCTTCACGGGCAGTAGCGCCAAAGGTTATTATATTATATTATATTATATTATATTATATTATATTATATTATATTTTATTATATTATATTATATTATGTTATGTTATATTATATTATATTTATTTTCACTCTTAAGAAGATATGGTTCACACCTGTGTAGTAACGGTTAATGCGTCTGGCCTAGAAACCAGGAGGCCAGGGTTCGAATCCCGTTCGGAGCAAGTTACCTGGTTGAGGTTTTCCCGCGGTTTTCCCTTAATCCAATATGAGCAAATGCTGGGTAACTATCGGTGCTAGAGTAAGCGTCTGTAATATGGTCACTTCAGTTCCGGTCCCATCAGATGCAAATAGAAAGGATACAGAAAAGATTTTTACGTTATTTATATTTCAAAAAAACATCACGTGTCGTCTTATGACAAGCAGATTTCATATAATCAGTTACCTTTTTAATTTAATTATAAAACTTTAAAATTTCGGCGATTAATAAATAGTCAAATTTTACTCTATAAGACTGTTAACGGTATATTGAATAACTGTGATTTTCTTAAATTCCATCAGTTCAATGTAAAAAAAACAGAATTACGTCATAGGCAACCTTTTGTTATTCCCATTCCTAGAACTGTTTTCTTCAAGAACTCTCTATTGTTTGTTATGTGTAATACTTACAACTCTCTGTCTTTAAACTGTGATTCTCAATTAGATTTCAGTTTAACAGTTGAAAAATTTCATACAATATTAAAAAGAATTGTATTTCCGTAGATATTTAAATTATGAAGAAGTGTATTATAATGTTTTTACTGTAGTTTTTAAATAATTTTGCATCATTACATTGACGTTTGGCACTATATTAACTGCAATATTATATTCTAGCATCTATTACCGTTATGTATTTTCTTTCTTTCGTTTGTGGTGTTTGTTTTTTTTTCTTATTATGTATTTTGTGTATGTATCTATGTAAGCCACCTGTAATGGAAGCCTGCTTCTGTTGGTGGTGGATTTAAATAAATAAATAAATAAATCACCTTCATTTCATTCCGACGCTAAATACCTGAGATGTTGATACATTATCGTAAAATGACCCACTCAAAAAAAAATGAATGAGGATATGTAACTGCACTTTGGTGTTTCCAAGAATTTTTTTTAACAAAATTATCGGGTGTCAGTGAGAATCTATATAAAAAAAAACAAAACAAAAGTGTAATTGTCTGCTCTAACTCATTGGCTCCATGCAGCCTGGTTGGTGCCTGTGGCTAAAATTATTATGGAACTTACGTGCACTCCATTCAATTACATATGCCTATACGTTTCATTTGTTTACCGAATTAATAACACAGTGAAATCGATTAACTGTTTTGCACTGAGGGCGATTGTGTTATATATTCCTATTTGTTAGGGTGGCCTTTCCAGCACAGTGCATAAAGGTCATTTTATTACAGTCGTTGGTTTTTGTTTCCATATATTGACAGATATATGCTATAATATGAAAATTGAACAAACATCTAATAAACACTTGCAGGAAAGATATGTACTAAGAATTATACAACGTACTCGGGCCATTGTTGTCACAATATATGTCAATGATATTACATCTCTTGTAAGGCATTGTAACTATCACTTGTATGCTGACGACCTTCAATGCTACATCTCTTCCCGCTTAGACCGAGTAAATGACGCTATAGATAAATTGAACGAAGCCATTGACTCGATTGTGACATGGACAAAAAAACTCCATCTTAAAATCAATCCTGGAAAGACACAAACAATTATATTAGGACACAAACGGCAAACCGACGCTGTAAAACACCTCGACATTTCCCCGTTAAAGTAAGTACAGTGCATATCCCTTTCATTTCTTCAGTAAAAAATCTTGGCATTCACATCGATAATAATCTCAACTGGGACATGCAAATCACAGAAACCTGCAGAAAAGTAAAAAGGATAAATGTTCATCTCCCCTCTTGCTTAAAAAAAGTCCCTTGTGCAGACACTTGTATTTCCCTATTTTGACTATGCTGACATTTTACTGACTGACCTCTGACAAAACGAAACTTCAACGTCCTCATAATTTGTGTGTACGTTTTATAAGCAATGTTCGTAAATATGATCATATTACCCCATCCCTCGAAGCAATAGGTTGGCTTAAACTAGATAAGAAAAGAAATTTACATTCACTTCTCTTTCTCTTCGAAATTTTGAACTCTTCTATTCTTTCGTACCTGTCGTCTCTCTTCACTTACCTTTTTTCCCACCATAATCTGAACACACGCTCTCGTCATGAAACAATACTAACAATACCATCCCATCGCACCTCCTCATACTCATCCTCTTTCACAATAGCCCTGCCAAGACTCTGGAATTCGCTACCTGCTAGCATCAGGGACTGTCGAAATATAATTGAATTCAAACAAAAACTTACTAGGCACTTGGTCAGTAATTGATTTCTTGTAAATAGTTTTTTTAATCTATCACAAAATATTTCAACATCCAGTAATTTCATCACTAAGGTCCCTGAGCCAAATAACGCCATGTATACCTTTAACGCCACCCTATTAAAATTTGTTAACGACACAAGTTTTCGGTAGTGCACTACTGTAGCCTGCATTCGCTTGCAATCTAGTGATGAAATGAGTTACTAGCTGTCCGCTGACATTTACGAGTGACATTATATTCCATCATTTTCCTGTTGTGTGTTCATAGTGATTGACTGTTCTTATATCAAGGTAAGAGGCAATATTTCATATTGTGTGTTGAGCAAATAATAACTATATTAAACTATATATTTTCGTGATCCTTAAACATTCTTCTATGTATAGAAAGTATTTCCTATCTATAAAATTTGAAAATGTTAGAGAAACAGGCATATCCTATTATCAAGTACTCAGTAGCGCTTTAACGCCATGTGGTCTACAGACAGAATTTTAGGTTATGTTAGTACCAAGGCTGACAGTACAGCATCAGTGTGAAAACATCAGGAAAATCACTAAGCTTTCAACTTATAAATGTTCAGAATGTGCAGTGATGATATTGGTTCAATTGCTTTTCGAACTCTTCATTGTTTTTTATTTTACATAACTTAATTTTTTTTTATTGGAAAACATTCATATTAAACTAAGGTAAATGCTTTTGTGTTTAATAACTTTCTACTGTGTCACATTGTCTCTTTTTTTTAAGTAAGGAGTCACTGGAAAACATATTTTCCTAATCCATCTGGTGTTTCAGTTTCAGATCAAGAATCTTTCATTAGTATGGAGTGATTTTGTATCTTTTATTAACAGAAACTCAAATTTAGTCGCTTAGTTCAATTTGTGTTGCTTAGGAAAAATAATTCATTAACAATTATAAGTGTATAAGTTACTAGAAAATAGGTGGCGTTAATTGGAAAACCTGTTCCTAATAACGCCAGTTTACAAAGTTTTCCTATTTGAGTTCTAATTCTTGTTCGGTATATAGTACATCCATTTTCATTGTGCTATTTTGTAAAGATAAGATTACAGTTTCTATTTCATAATTTTCGTGTTTGTACATAACTTATTTCCAGAGCAAAAGTGGCTGAAGTGTTAAGGTGGCGTTATTTGGTACGTGTACCTTATACAATTTTGTTATTCTAGGTTTAATTTGTAATTTAGTAAATATAAATTTTCTTTGTTTTTCTATGATAAATTATCTAGCTTTCATTAATCAGGTAATATTTTCTTACTTTTATTTTTATTGTAATTGTAAATTGAATACTAATTGTAATTTTATTCTTCATATTATAGTTGGAATATCCTGGTAGAGGGGCAGAGAAGGCCTAACGGCCTTATCTCTACCAGGTTAAATAAATAAATACTACTAAATACTACTACTAAAATGGAAATATAATTTGTAAATATGTATTATGAATTCAGTAAATGAGAAGAAATATTTTGAAGAATGACCCTTTCAGAAATATGAGAATGAGTTGGGCTGGACACGTTATGTGATTGGATAAAATGATCTAAAAAGTAATAAATTGAATAGAATACGAGAATGGAGAAGAGGACTGCAGGAAGGTACATAACAGAATAGCCTCACGAATTAAGGATACTTTGGCAGTCAATGGTCAAGCATGACGATAGACCGTAAAAGTGGAATAAGTCTACAGAGAACAAATTCGGTTCGGTGCTGTGGATTGAGCTTCGGCGTAGCTCAATGGTGAGAGCGCTTGCTACGTAAAATCAAGGACCCGGTTTCGATCCCCGGCGCCGGGGCTAATTTTTCTCCTTTAATGTTAATTGTTACCAAAACAGATGTCTTCTGTAAAACCAAAAAATAATAATCTTCACGTATACACAATAGTTATTATTATTTTGACAGTTCTCCATGAAACTAATTACATTACGAAAAAGTAAAACACAAAGTAACTTTAACTTATAATGGAATTTTCATATTAACTACTTATGTCTTAAATTACGTAAAACTCTATACAAATTTGTTCAACTGCGTCGCTTTATGCCAGTAAAACTATTGAGAACAATATTTTTAGCCCTAGTTCAGTCTATAATACAGTATGGAATTATAGGATGGGGTGGATTATCACAGAGTACCATTCGCCCATTAATATTACTACATAAAAGAATTATTAAAATATGTTTAAGAAGAAAACTTGAGCATCCACCTCATCTCATATATAAAGAATTTAATGTTTTAAATATCAAGCAAATTTATATGTACACTATTTTGAATCACTACCATAAATATCAAGCTAAATTCATATCATCCGATCATGGCCACAACACAAGAAAATACAATATTTCCCTCCCCCTCATTGAACCAAAATGTAAGATTGAAGCAGGTCTAAGGCACAGTTCTAATTACGGTCCAAGATTATATAATGATTTTATAAATAATAATCCTAAACTAAAATTATTAAACAATACATTATTAAAAAAAAGTGCCTGAACTGTTTTTTAAATTATAATCATGTAAATTCTTATTCATTTTTTTTTCTGTCACTTTAACAATGTTGTATTCTTAACTTAGTATGTTTATGTATAGGCTATGGTACCGTTTTGTTTGTTTGTTTTTGTTTTTTCTTATTCTTATTCTTTTTAAACTTTATGTGTAATTATATTTAACAGTTTTAATCAGATTATTATTATTATTATTATTATTATTATTATTATTATTATTATTGTTATTGATAGGGACTAATGGCGGGCTTATGTGAGGGAGGTAATGAACCTTCGGGTTCCTTAAAAGCCAGTAAGTAAGTAAGTAAGTATTATTGTTATTAATATTATTATTTTATTTATTATTATTATTATTTTATTATTATTATTTTTTCTTCTATCCAGTTCATTATTGGCCACAACCGACCTCAAGCATCTTGCTTTTTCGGGTGTGACCCAGTTACATTGTATTTATACAATAATTTGTAATATGTAGACTATTTGACTATGAGATTTGTAATTAAACAATTTCGAATTTTGAAGAATATTCATATACGAGTAGGCCTATTACAATAGTATTGTAAAATCTTTGTTATTGTGTGTAATTTTTGCTTGCAATAAAAATCTTGTAATTGTAAAAAAATAAATAAATAACTTTCTGTGCAGTACTTTAAGCTAATTGATACAATAGCAAACACTGGATCAGTAAGCAGTCTATCATAAGTTGGCAAAAAATAACAATCCCTACATGCCCTATAGCCAGACAACATCATACTACCAACAAAAAGTGAAAAAGTTTCTGAAAGATAGCTCTAAAGATGAAATGAACTTAAAGGTCTGTAGAATCTGAATATAAAATAATGGAAGGAATATTGTAATGTTCAGCAACACTTGCTTTTATAAGAACTTTCGATTTGAAAGAAGAATAGCGAACAAGCAGAAATGGAATAAATGTAGTGTTTTATTTCTTTAGGTCAACATTTCTCCGTACCATGTGACCAATAATCCAAACAAGAGAAAATGCACGTTTCAAAACAATAGAAACACACGTTTACGAAAACCTTCAATTTCTTGTACGAATTTCTTTTTATATTTCACGCTTAACTCAACGTTAACAGGAGATACAATTAGTCTTTCACAGGAGAAAAAGCTTGATAGAAGCTTATCCAGTAAAAACCCGTTCAATGCACACCAAGTACTGTTTGTCCCATTCAATTGAGAGCCACGTTTTTGTTCGAAATAACGGTAACAGTTCTACCACCCCAGTCAGTTGAAATTACTCGAATGCTTTAGCCTGTCTCCTTCTCTCTTACCAATTGCTTGTTTTGTCTGTCCGATCATTCTTTATAGCTTGGACCAATTCAGTAGTTAACGACACACCCATTACTACTCTTTTTCCCTTTCGACTTTTTTTTTCTCCTGACTCTAAACTGAGCTAATTTCATTGGTATTTTGTCGCCCCGGCTTTTCAAGTTTGTAAAGATGTCTGGCGTGACAGTGACGGGTGTAAGTTTACGCTTCATAAGACATGAATGGTGTAGTGTTCCAACCATCGCTGTTGTCCTATATTTCTAAAGTAATTCGGTACTGCCGTGAAAATATTTTACACCAAATCAGAATTATTTCAAGAGCGAAAGTGATTTCGAGATGTAGGAATAAATGGAAGAACAAACCCACGAAAAACGCACGAATTTAAGAATTGATAGAAGTAATGAATAATTGAACAAATGATATAACACATACAGAGTGTCTCTAAATTAGACCGATAAAATTAGGGAGCAGATAGATGACCTTCGTGGAAGCATATTCTGTTAAGGAACCCATGGGCTGCGACGCTTTGTTTCATTGTAAGAAGGCAGGAAAAGATAATCACTGCTTGTGTGGACATCAATGGACGTGTGTTCCAGCATTTGTTGCTGTAATGAGACAGCACAGTACTGTACGTACATTGAAGCGCCAAGTGCGTGTTTTTCTTTCTTTTTCGGTATGGATTAACACACAGAAGTACTTTCAGCGTATTCCGAATCTCACCGGTCCGGTGGCACAATGACGTCACGTTGCAACGAAATAAGGAACAAAACTGCTGGAAGGATCGATGGCTGTCATGGCGACTGTACAAGTTGTTGTCTGTGCTAAGCTAGCAAAATTTTGCGAAATTTTCGTACTGCCATCTCGTTCAAAGAAAAGATAGCATAAACAATTTATTTCTTGAACCGGTAGTAATAACTGGTCCGTTGACATGTTCGCTCATAAGCCATTAACATGTTGTTTTTACGTTGTGCTCATTACAAACAACACAGCAGAACTAAAGCAGAACACACCGCCATGACACAACAGTGCACGATGTTATTCGTCTGCTAATTCCCGCCCTATACAAGAATCAATCAGATTCACTGATGGCGGCTGATGGAGACTGCCACCACCTCTGCAAGTTGATGGTACCGGTGCGACACCGGTGGAGCATCAATGACGTCATCGATGGAATTCGGAACACCGTGATGCCATCGGATTGCTCACCCGTGAGATTCGGAATACGCTCTTTGTTAAACTGCATCCATTATTGAACACTAAGGGCCGATTGTATAAACCATTTAATCTTAGATCAGAGGTTAAATTGATCCTCGTTCTAGCTGAACTTGGAATTTTGTGTTGTATAAAGTCTAATCTGAGATTAATTTGTCTTAAACTAAAGTCAACTTTGACTGAAGTAATTTCTCCGATTAAGTTAGATGATCCAAGTTCAGTTATTTCTTTTCTGTTTGAAGTATACGAATGCCAGATTGTGCAAAAAAGAATAATAAGCATTATTATTAATATATATGGTAGATACATTTATATATATATTTTTTTCAATTTCTTGCCTTAATATACAAAAATTCTTATATTTTATAAGGCTTTATCGTGTTCAGCAGTATCAAATAACATAACCTATAATTATATTATGTTTATGACAACCATTAATTATTCATGGATATGAGAGGTACATTCATAAATTTTTAATTAACTGTATTACTAAACGAAAATTGTCGTTTTATAAAGCTTTATTATGTTTAGCAGTATCAGACACCATAACATAACAATTTGGAGAACGGTCAATCTTCTTCTTATTGTCTGCCATTATTTCCAACGCACAAAACAAACCAGTGTCTCCAACAGAGTGTGCGGAAAGTCGCCAAAAAGTAGTTGGAAAGTCGCTAGATTTCTTATTATCAACAAAGAAAGACTCAGTTTTGTTACTATGAGGTCCTAAAAAGGTCACTAAATCCCTATTTAAGCAATATAAAAGTTAAAAGAAATTATCGTCGAAAAAGAGTTAAAGTCGCTAAAACATACTTCACCTGTTTGTGCGATGTTGCCAAGTCCTTTCCACGTGAACTTAGATTGCATTTGAACCTAGGTAATTTGATCGCAGAAAAGTTTTATACAATAGAAGAAGTGTCTGAACTCGGTTCACTTTCCGATTTTCGATCATAATTGATCTTTAGTCAGGAAGTTTTATACAATTGAGCCTTATTGAGTCTTTTCCTTTCGTTTTTCTGTACGTATTTTTTCTTTGTTTGGATTAACGCAGAATCATGTGACACAGAATCGCTTGTTATTTGCACATATCTACTTACCTTATTCCGACCTGTAACTAAAGTTAATGATGACTTGAATTCTATATCCATATGGTCGAAAACGCACGGACTTAATTTAAATGCAAGTTAATTGCAGGCAATCTTAATAGAACATCAAAGATCGAAGTGTGACAAACAAAATTTGCCACCGATAATTGTAAATAATACTACTATTCCATACAGTATGAAGCAGTAATTAGGAGAGGGAGAGACCGATTTATTAGCGAAGTGATATCTCCATATTTTTATTACATGTATTCGCGGGGATGTTCTGGCGACTTCGTTAGAATTAGCTTCCTCACACAGGTGTTTCGTCACTTGTCAGCATCGGACAGATTTAGGGCCACCTTGAGCGGGGTTTCGTAAAGACTCGATGAAGCATAAAAGCCGGAGTCGGACTAGACCCGTGGGAAAGATACTGCCAAGCTTGGGTTTTCCAAAGAACGGGTATTCTTGTGAGAGATACAAACTAATTAGATGTTATGGGAAATCCAAAGTTTAAAATTTAGAGATGACATATTTCGCGCCCAATAAGAAGAGATCTTGGTCCAGCTTATGAGGTCACTTTGGACCAATAGGGAATAGATTTTAGGCCAGTTAGTGACGTAGTTTTTAACCAATAGGATAGTTAGTTTTAGCATAGGATAGGTTTTTATAAATAAGGGTGACGGGGAGCGGAGATGAGGACTACTATTCCGCTTCGGAGCGGAGATCATCAAAACAACTTTACATCGTGTCGGCGGCCCTACATACAGGGCAGAATAACTACTTCGTTTGGTGTCGACAGGACTAATATTTCGCTTCGTGTCATAGTGTACTCGACAGAGTATTGAATTTGTAGTATCGGATAGAGCTTATTCAGAGCCGCCATAGAGTCGATACAGAAGTGCGACCAACGATTGAATTATATGTCAGCCGGAAATACATATTCTAGGGTTTACCAAGTGGATACGACAATAAACTTATAGTTTTGAAGTTTACGCTGCCTTTTATTTAAGTAGCCGGCTTGGTATTATTCCCGACATCAACCTGCACCACAACCGTACCTCGGCTACCCTGAGTGAATCTCACGCAACATCAATAACGATTCCACCCCCAAATGGCGCCCAACGTGGGGCCACAACAACGATCCCACCCCCAAATGGCGCTTTCCAACGTGGGGCTCGAAGGAAGACAGCTGTTCCAGTGACCGGCCCCGGGTGCGAACACAGCACCAAACAACGAGGAGGACCGGACGGAGCAGTTCAGCCCTGCATAGCCGAGGAACGACGCTGGAAGGCGGGAACAGAACCAAGCCATCGCGACATCACGACAACACTAGAGAAGACAACACGGGGACCACCAGAGAAGGCGACTCGGAGAGGCTGTGGCAAGTATGAATAGAAGACGTATAAATGTGTATATATGTATATGATATTTTGGGGGAATAATTATAAAGTGTATATGTTTCAATTTCTGGTGTGATATTTCGGGTGTATATATATATATATATATGTATATGTATTTTTTTTTGTGTGTGATATTTTGGGGGAAAGAGTGAAATAAGTGTATTGCGTAATTCGTTGGAAGTGAGTCGAGTGCAAATACAGGCCTAGTTAGATTATTATTGGGAAAGCAAGCGTCGGATAGATGACAGAGTAGCATATAGATGATACTACGTAGCCATAGGAGTAAGGTAGTTAGGAAAATACGAGAAAGACGAGGAAATAGAAACAAGGGAACCATGGAGCAAAGGAAGGACGAGGAAATTATGGAAATTAGGGAGGAGGTCGAGAATAACGCAGGACAAGAAATAGAGGGAGAGCGAACGGTGGAAAAGCAACAGAGTAGAGACAGTGGCAAAGGGGAAATGACGCTAGAACAGTTATGGGAGCAGATGAGACAATTCATGGAAAATAAATTAGACAACAATTCAAGGGAAAGTAGAGAACAGATGAAACAAATGGAAAATAAATTAGAAAATAACTCAAGGGAAAGTAGAGAGCAGATTCTGAGGGAAAGTAGAGAACAAATAAAGCAAATGGAAAATAAATTAGACAACAACTCAAGAGAAAGTAGAGATCAGATAAAACAAATGGAAAATAGATTGGGGGAAAGTTCGAGAGAGATTAGAGATCATATAGCAAAATTAGCGGAAAGAGGAAACAAGATGGAGGACAAAATAGAGAAGCTAGAGGGGAAATTAGCCGAGAATGGGATCGGAATGGAGAACCAACTCAAGATAGCTATGGATAGGATGTCAGAAAGTATGAAGGATTTAGAAGTTAGAGTTAGAGATAGCGCTACTAGAGAGAATATAGATCTAAAATCAGCTGTTGAGGAAACGATAGTGGAAAAGGTTCGGGAAATTCAGAATTCGGTGGAAGAGAAAATAGGTGAGATGGATCAGGAAGTGGACGGTCTCAAGCGAACCATAAAGAATAAAGAAAGGGCGGATAATGAATGTTTGGAAGAATTAAGAAGTAAACTAAACTCAATAAACGAAGTGCTAAATGGGGGTAGTCCCGCAAATTTAAGCGGACATAGCAGCTCGGACCGTGCAGTTTCTAGACAAGAGGGCACAAGTGAGAGCCCGGCATCAGGTAGCAACATAAATGTAAGACATGTTAACAATAGTGTTGGTGAGGAATGTCAGACCTCACGGGATGATGTGCGTAGTGAGTTGATAAATGTAAACGACAAGGCATATTTAGGCCGTCCCCAGTACCCCACTCACATTTTGAATGAGATTGGTTACCCTATTTTTGATGAGGTTGAATTTTCAAACCCACATAACTACATAAGTGAGCTAGAAACGTACTTTAGAGTAAGAGGGGTGCCGGATGACTTAAAAATGACTGTCGTACGAAAGAGCCTAAAGAGCCGACCACTCAACTGGGCGCTAGTGGCCCTAGGGGATAATGTCACTTATGAGGAATTCAGAGAAAAATTTTCGGAGAGATACTGGGGACAAAGACAACAACAAAGAATTAGGAAGGAAATTAATCAGAGCAGGTTTGACGCGGGAAGAGGCGTCTCTATGATAGACTATTTTCTTGAACTGGTTAAGAAAGGGAAAAGCCTCAATCCGCCAATACCGGATTCAGAGCTGATCCAAACTGTGATTTCGCAGTATCCCGAGAACATAAGATATAATCTGATCGTAGCAGGGCCCCGAGACTTCGGGGAAACAATAGATCTATTGACTGCGCTGGATGGTTCGGACGCCACGCACTATGAATGTAGTGGACAGGCAGATTATGAACATGGCAAAGGAAAGGGTTCAAGCCCCACCGACCAGAAAGCGGGGAAGGGGGCAAGTACGGTCTTTTCATCCCCAAGGACAGGAGCCCAAAATCAGAGTAACTGGGGTGGTGACAGGAGCCCCAACAATGCATATAGTCGGTACCATAATGGCCATAACGGAGGGAAAAGTCCCAACAGGGAGAGAAGGAGTGACCCGCCCTTTGGGGGTCCGTACAATAATAGTAGGAATAACCAGAGTAGTCATAACAGGATGAGGAACGATCGAGGAGGTGTTGGTCCCGTGCGTAGGGTTAACCACATACGATGGTACACGGGAAGACAAGAAAATGGAAATAATAGGCTTAGAACCCAACCACACTGGCTTAGGAACAGAAATTACAGACAGGGATTCTGGCAGCCTAATTTTAGCAGGGGACCGCAAAATCGAGGTGATTGGAGGAGACAGGAGCAGGAGAGAGATAGGCGAGACGTCCTACAAGAAATGGCCTCACAAGGGTGCAATAGGCCCCCTACACAGTGTAATGTGGGACAAAGTAGGAATAGAGACATGAACGGACGTCAGCAAAGTCCGGTCAGAATGAATATGGACCGGGAGCCTATAAATTGTAGAAATAGAGACGAGGTAGCAGTGGAACCGACTGCATCTCACTCGGGAAACTGCTAGACAGAAGTCTCAAGGGTTCGGAGATTTCTGTAGCTAAGTGCAATAAGTCACTATCAAAAGAATCCACCAACGCGGTAAGCGTAAAGAGACAGAGCGAGATTACTAACCCAGAGTTAGAAAATAATGGGACTTATGTATTGCCTTATATAGATGCTAAAATATTTGGGATAAAGTGTTGTGTGTTGTTGGACTCGGGCTCCACAAATAATGTATGCAGCTTGGAATTTTTTCAAAAGGTTAGGGATTCAGGAATAAAACTGCAAACGTTACCGATATGTTCACTGTACTGTGCAGGCGCCCTAAGTAAGAAGAAGGAAAAGGTAAAATATCAAGTATGGTTCGAGTTAGAGTGCGGAGACGTGAAATTAAATGCTATTTTTCTTGTGATACAAAGGTTGACTACCGACATCATTATTAGAGTAGAAAGCTTCTATGAATGGCACGCGCTATTAGATTTCAGGGAAAACAGACTAGGGGTTACGGCAGGTAACGGCAGTGTAGGCCATGTCCCATTCAGTAGGGATAGCGCTAGATCGGAGTTAGATGAGAGAACCGCGGGAGAGATAGAATTACAGGAAGAGTTATTTTTCGTAGAGCATCTAAAAATTTGTAAGAATGTAATTATAGAGGTTAATCCGTGGGAAGGTAACGAGGTAACTAGGGGACTGTGTCAAGTAGACTGCGGAGAATGCGAGTTGTGTATCGACGAATTAGTCCAGGCGAGACAAATAGGACGTAATCTCATTAGCGGTAGGGCCAGATATTGTAATGAGATTTCGCTTGGCGATCTTAGGCAGGTAGTCGCGTCTAACAATAGGAAGACAGATACTTTCGAAATAGTAAGAGATAAAGTTAACCAGGCACACGGCCTGAGTGAGAGTGAAAGAAAACGCTTAATGGATGTTGTAGGTAGCCATTTAAATGTCTTTTCAGACGCGCCGGGTCTGTGTAGAGTGTATACACACCAAATTAAGGTGGTAGGAATGGAGGAATTTCGGCATAAATGTAGACCCATCCCCCTATCTTTAAGGGATCAGGCAGACGAAGTCATAAACGATATGTTAAAAGACGGAGTTATAGAAGTATCGGACTCGCCTTACGTAAATGCATTGTGCTGGGTTAGGAAGCCCAACGGAAGCTTAAGAGTAACGATCGATGCCCGACACGTTAACTCGTTTTCAGTTAAAGATAATTTCAGGACGGAGTCAGTGGACACTTTGTTAGGCCGTATCAGTGACTGTTCTATATTCACTAGTTTGGACTTGACCAGTTCGTATTGGCAGATTCCGCTGGACGAGGACTCGAGAAAATTCACAGCGTTCCTACATAACGGGAAAGTGTATCAATATACCCGATGCCCATTCGGCATCGCGAGTTCTGGATCTGCGCTACTAAGGGCACTTGACATAATTTTTGGTGATTCGACGAAAGGTTTTCTGGCACAGTAAATTGACGATTTTCTTATATATGGCAATAATGTGGATAGGCATATTAGGGATATTGATTTTGTACTTACTAAATTGAGAGAGGCTGGTATGACAGTCAAGCTGGGGAAAACAGCATTTTTTAAAGTTGAGACAGTTTTCCTGAGTTACGTAATTTCGTCTGACGGAATTAGACCGGACCAAGAGAGAATTCAGAGCATTGCGAGGATCCCGCCGCCGCGAAACCGGAAACAGGTTCGTAGATATCTAGGTATCCTACAATACCAGAATCGGTTTCTCGTCAATTATGCTAAGCATGTAGCCCCACTCAGAGCATTGTTGAAGAAGGATACACCCTTCAGGTGGGGGTCGGCAGAGCAGGAAGCCTTCGATCGAACGAAACTGCTTTTTGCCGACTCAATTCTGTTGGGAAGGCCTAACGACAGCCTACCTTTTCAGATTTATACGGATGCGTCTTCATATGGATATGGAGCAATTCTATGTCAGACAGATGAAGATAATAAGCGACATGTGATAGCCACAGCTTCTAGGGGACTGTCGCGTACCGAAAGCAACGCATCAATCACGGAACTAGAGATTTCTGCTGTGTACTTCGCACTACAGAAGTTCCGTCAGTATATCTTTAATAGGCAGATCATCATATTTACTGACCATGTAAGCCTAGCGTTTCTGAGTAGATGCAAATTGACGAACTCTAGAATATCTAGATATGTGCACGAAATTTTGGCTCATGATGTGACGATTAGACATATTCCGGGGGCAGACAATATCTTTGGTGATTGTCTCTCTCGTTTGAATTCCAAATCGGGGCTACCGGAAACTATCACCGCCCCCGCGTATGAAATTGCCGTGATGAAAATTGATTCCACGAGGAATGGAGCTCTGACGGGAAAATTTCGGAAAATTGCAGATTTGCAGCAGGAGGATTCCACGATAAGGGCCTTAATGGACAAAGCTAGAGAAATCTCACAGGTGAAAGACGAAGTGTATGGATTGCGCTCTGGTATCTTGTATAAATTGCATGGTAGGTATATCCAGAAGTGGAAGATATACATACCTGCGAGTATGGAGAATGAACTTATAAACAACTTTCACCTATCTATGTGTCACTCTGGGAGTGATAGGATCATTTTAACTATGTCAGAATCATTTTATATTAAGCAACTGTCAAAGAAGGTTAGAAGGGTAATATCTCGTTGCGAGGTCTGTCAGAGGGCGAAACCTCTAAATGTAAGGTATGACAATGTACCACAGGTCATTATCAGGGGTAAAAAGAATGAACTTGTAGCAGTGGACGAACACGGTCCAATGCCCACATCGTCCTTCGGACACAGGTACATATTTGTTACGTACGATGTGTTCACAAAATTTGTAAAGATTTACCCTTTAAGAAATATCTCTAGTAAGTTGTGTGCTGACAAGCTGGTTAGAGACTACATACCGACTTACGGTCCGGTAACAGCGGTGCTCAGTGACAATGTGTCGGTACATAAATCGAAAGTGTTTTGCAAAAGGCTGGAAGATGCGGGCGTGAAACTATACAATTGCTCCGCATACTTTCCCAGCGGTAATCCCTGCGAAAGAGCGCTTAGGGATATATCATTGTACCTCCGTATTCTGTGTCACCGAAACCATAAGGACTGGTTTAGGCAATGTGAGGTGATTGAGAGAGTCATGAACCACTCTATCAATCCAACGACCGGAATAGCTCCGATCAAACTTATGTTAGGGATCGATCCCGATCCCATGATAAAGAGTTTGCCGCAGGCAATACAGGAGGGTGAGCCTCCTAGTGATGAACTACT
Source organism: Periplaneta americana (assembly GCF_040183065.1). Taxonomy (NCBI): domain Eukaryota; kingdom Metazoa; phylum Arthropoda; class Insecta; order Blattodea; family Blattidae; genus Periplaneta; species Periplaneta americana. The sequence continues at coordinate 128,992,511 of NC_091132.1, read as the reverse complement.
GTGTAAACTAGCTTTCGACCGAATCAGGAAAAAGGCTGAGTATAGACTCGGTAAAGTTAAAAGATATCGCCACAAATGGGAGCCCTCACCCGGCGATTTGGTATTGCTAAGGGACGTGAAGTTATCTTCCGCCCTTAGAGGACGTTACTCACGCATGGAGCTACTGTACAAGGGGCCCTACGAAATTAAGAGTAAATACGGAGACCATACTTTCGAATTGGTAGAAAGAGGAAAAAGGTAAACCTGTTGGTAGGTACCACAAGCAACTCTTGCGGCCTTTCAAACAGGAGAGGCTAGGAGGCAGGAATGAGAAAGAGTAGGATGGTTAGTCTCACGCGTACAGCTAGGTGAACATGTACAGGGCGGCTGGTACAACCAAGCACGCAGAGTGTGTAATTGATCAATTAATAAATAAATGTAAATAGGTGAATGAATGGTATTGTACATATGTAAATGTGGATATAAATTGTACATTGTTGTGCTTATTGTGTGAGAGTTGTGTACATAGAAAGGCTTGTGAAGATATATGTAATATTTATTGTAATTGTTTGTAGTGACATTGTAATCTCATTGTATTGTAAATAATGTGTTACCGGCTGATCGCGTGGGGGAAGTATGAGGCTAGTTATAGGCAGAAAGCGGGGACATCTCATAACATTGGAAACTCTTTCGGGAATTTCCAATGGTTATGTAGATGGGCATTTGAAGCAGTAATTAGGAGAGGGAGAGACCGATTTATTAGCGAAGTGATATCTCCATATTTTTATTACATGTATTCGCGGGGATGTTCTGGCGACTTCGTTAGAATTAGCTTCCTCACACAGGTGTTTCGTCACTTGTCAGCATCGGACAGATTTAGGGCCACCTTGAGCGGGGTTTCGTATAGACTCGATGAAGCATAAAAGCCGGAGTCGGACTAGACCCGTGGGAAAGATACTGCCAAGCTTGGGTTTTCCAAAGAACGGGTATTCTTGTGAGAGATACAAACTAATTAGATGTTATGGGAAATCCAAAGTTTAAAATTTAGAGATGACATATTTCGCGCCCAATAAGAAGAGATCTTGGTCCAGCTTATGAGGTCACTTTGGACCAATAGGGAATAGATTTTAGGCCAGTTAGTGACGTAGTTTTTAACCAATAGGATAGTTAGTTTTAGCATAGGATAGGTTTTTATAAATAAGGGTGACGGGGAGCGGAGATGAGGACTACTATTCCGCTTCGGAGCGGAGATCATCAAAACAACTTTACATCGTGTCGGCGGCCCTACATACAGGGCAGAATAACTACTTCGTTTGGTGTCGACAGGACTAATATTTCGCTTCGTGTCATAGTGTACTCGACAGAGTATTGAATTTGTAGTATCGGATAGAGCTTATTCAGAGCCGCCATAGAGTCGATACAGAAGTGCGACCAACGATTGAATTATATGTCAGCCGGAAATACATATTCTAGGGTTTACCAAGTGGATACGACAATAAACTTATAGTTTTGAAGTTTACGCTGCCTTTTATTTAAGTAGCCGGCTTGGTATTATTCCCGACATCAACCTGCACCACAACCGTACCTCGGCTACCCTGAGTGAATCTCACGCAACATCGAGACGCACCCACCCTCAAATGGCGCCCAACGTGTGGTCACAATAACCACTCACCCTCAAATGGCGTCCAACGTGGGAACTCAATAACGACATACACCCACAAGTACGACTGTGAAGAACCTTGGTATTTATATGGATTGTCACCTGGAATGGAATGAACAAGTGAATCACACTTCCAAAAAAATATTTTCCATTATTCACTCATTAAAGCGACTGAAGAACTTTCTTCCTGATAAATTAAAATTAATCCTTGTACAAACACTCGTGATGCCACACTTTGACTACTGCGATATTATATTAAGTAACCTAAATGCAAATTTGAGTAACAGGCTACAACGTGTGCATAATGCGTGCGTCCGTTATATTTGTAATATTCGTAAGTATGATCATGTTTCCCCGTCTTTCCAAACTCTGTCTTGGCTAAGGCTAAGCGATCGACGAGCCCTGCATTCTCTTGTTCTCTTATTTCAAATTCTGCGCACCGCTACCCCAATATATTTGGCTTCGCGTTTTCAAAATTTATCCGCATATCATCAGCTAAGTACAAGATCTCATTATAACAATTTACTCATTATACCCTACCACAAGACATCTTTATATTCTTCATCCTATACAGTTTCAGTTGCTAGAAATTGGAACTCGCTTCCGAGTGATATAAGGGGTTGTTGGACAATAGCTTCATTTAGGTCAAAATTACATAAATTCTTACTTAACAGATGAATTGCTGATTAATATTTGTTACTTATAATGAAACTAACATCTGTCCATTCTTATTATTATTACCTTTAATTTCTCTAAATAGATTTACAAAACCTCTAATGGCAATTACATTAATATTCTCATTATAGAAATAGAAATATATATATATATATACATATATATATATATATATATATATTCTCCCTGTAACATAGTCCTAGTAAGCTTATATTAAATTAATTTTCATCATTTTACTAGCTATCTCAAATATTAAATTAATTATAATTCATTGAATTAAATTAGCTCATAAATTAAGTTACTACTTTACCTTATAGATTTATCTAAATTTAAATAAATGTGTAGTGAAGATTATTGCTGGAGAACCTTTTAAGTGTAGTGAAAATATTTGTAATTTAAATTTATGTACTGTATTGATTAAGGCTGGTTGAGTGGAAGAGAAGGCCTTATGGCCTTAACTCTGCCAGCGAAAATAAAACATTATTATTATTAATTCCTTCTTGCACTGAAACGAAGCGTTGCAGCCCATGGGTTCCTCAACAAAATATGCTTCCACGAAGGTTATCTATCTGCTCCCTAATTTTGTCGGTCTAATTTAGAGACATTCTGTAGATGTCCAATTGTAACTCGTACGAGGTAACCCCTGGCATAAGCAACCCGCAGCGCATAACCTTTGTCGTTTTTCCTACCTTATATGGAAAGTTATTAACCTTAGCAGAGCATGCTTGACGTTCAATATCTCCTGGTTCTATAGGTGTTTGGACACCCATGATATAACATTTTGTATCGGCGAATGATATGTATAATAACTGAGTAAAGAATTAGAACGAGTAAATACAATTATGATCGAAGATCGGAAAGTGAACCGAGTTTCAGGGGTGCCACAGGGCAGCGTTCTGAGTCCATTACTCTTTATAATGTACGTAAATGACCTATGCCAGAATATTACATGAAATGTGAGGCTATTTGCAGATGACTGCATTATCTATAGAAAGATTAGAAATAATTCAGATGTAGATGCTATTCAAACAGACTTGAATAAAATTTATAACTGGACGTTAATGCATAGGATGAAAATAAATGGTTCTAAAAGTAAATCTATAACATTTTGTAAAACCAGAGAGGAAACTAGTCTTAATTACGAATTTAGTGGTGTTGTAATTCCGCAAGTACAATGTTGTAAATACCTAGGAGTGTATTTAAACTCCAAACTTTCTTTGGGAGAGCATGTTGATAATGTTACGGGTAAAGCATGGAGGGCACTTCACTTTATTATGAGAATCTTGAGAAAGGCTAGCCCCAAATCGAGGGAAATAGCGTATCTAACGTTAGTGCGACCGTTAATGGAATACGGAACTACATGTTGGGATCCCTATAGAATATATCAGATAAATTCTTTAGAAAGAATCCAGTATAGGGCAGCTAAATTTGTTAAATGTAAAAGAGAAGATGGAAACGATACGATAAAAGAACTTAAATGGGAAACTTTGGAAAACAGACGTAGGAAAACTGGAATAACATCATTGTATAGAGCACATCTAGGTCAGAAAGCATGGGTAGACATAACGGCTCGGTTAGAAAAGCCAACGTACTATGGTAGGAACGATCATGATTTTAAAATCAAATGTAGGAAACAGAAAACGGATGTAGGTAAATTCTCATTTTTAAATAGAACTATAAATCATTGGAATGACCTACCTGCTGCGGTCTTCGAGGGCTGTCCTTCCTTAAGGAGTTTCAAGAATAATTTAAAAAGTTGTGTATCAAGTGCAAATCAAAATTAAGGTGACATTTAACATTTAATTTTTTAAGGTAACATGTATTTATTTAGCCTGACGAGTTACTTCCTTGGTTTGAATTGTAAATTATTTAAAAATAGCGTGTAAGAGGGCCTTAGACTAGAAGTGTTTAGTTTAAATGTAGTTCTGTTTATAAGTACAGTATTGCATAAGAGTGTAATTATTTGACTTATTTGAACTGTTGTATCAGTGAAGCGAGATGAGTCAGTGAAGTTATGGTTTTACAGTGCAGTGAATAGTTCCGATCAGTGATAATTTATAACGTCAATGAAATGTGTTATAGTGTGTCAGTGAAATGTGTGCTAAAGTGTCAGTGAAATGCGTCATAGTGCCACTACAGTGAGTGAGATGAGAATAAAGTGAAAGACTATTGAAACTTATGTAGGGCCTATACATAATTATGTAGGTTGTATGTAAAATTAGGTATTTTATTTATGTTTTATTATTATTGTGTTAAATTATATTGTGTATTCTTATTGTATTGTGTATTCTTATTGTATTGTGTATAAAATTGTATTGTGTATTGTATAATTGTATTGTGTATTGTAAATTTATTGTGTATTGCTTATCATTTTTTTTGTGTATTGTTTATATTGTATATACCACTGCCACCGGGTGCTTGCCCACTTGCAGTGTAAATAAATACATACATACAAATAATTTATGAATTAAGAAACAAATTAATAAATATATTGAAAAAAGGATCAAATAAATAACGATTTAATGGAAAAGGACTTAGAAAATGAAGGCATAAGTAAGACTTAATGTAATGAAAAATTCAATAAATGAATTAATTCCCAAAAGAAAAATAAAAAAAAAATCTATTTTTGGGCCGTATTCAAGAACGTCAGCCGTGGCGTCGTGGTCTAAGGATCCTGCCTGGGACTCGCTTTACGGAATACGCGCTGGTTTGAGTCCTCACGGGGGAAGAAATTTTCTCATGAAATTTCGGCCAGTGTATGGGACTGTTGCCCACCCAGCATCGTGATGCACTTGGGGAGCTACGATAGGTAGCGAAATCCGGTTACGTAAATCAGCTATAACGGCTGGGGGGCTCATCGTGCTAACCACACTATACCTGCATTCTGGTTGAATGATCGTCCACCTCTGCTTCGGCATGTGGTAGTGAGGCCAGCAGCCGGCTGGTCGGTCTTGGCCCTTCGTGGTCTGTAGCGCCAAGGATTATTTATTCAAGAACGTCACTTCAATTACGCTTCGTATTCACTTCTTCAAGTCAGAAGTTATGTCATGTAAAGTGCTGAATCCATAATCAGATAGCCCTTGGTGGCGCAGACGGTTTAGCGCTGGCCTTCGGTACCCGAGGTTGCAGGTTCGATCCCGGGCCAGGTCGATGACATTTAAGTGCGACAGGCTTATGTCGCTAGAATTATTGGCATGTAAAAGAACTCCTGCGAGACAAAATTCCGTCACACCGGCGACGCTGATATAACCTCGGCAGTTGCGAGCGTCGTTAAATAAACCATAATTTAAATAAATGTAAACTTAAATTTCCATAATCAGGGACAATACTTATCTTTCCCTTGAGTATACACCTGTGGAATAACGGTTAGAGCGTCTGGCCGCGAAACCAGGTGGCCCGGGATTTGATTCCCGGTCGGAGCAAGTTACTTGGTTGAGACTTTTCAGAGGTTTTCCCTTAACCCAGCATGAGAAAATGCTGGGTAACTATTGGTGCTGGACATCAGACTCATTTCACCGGTATTATCACCTTCATCTCATTCAGACGCTAATTAACCTAAGCTGTTGATAAAGCGTCGTAAAATAACGTACTAAAAATTCCCTTGACAAAGCAAGTGAACTTGATGTTCGACGTCATCTTATAATGACGTAGGCCTAGTGCTTCAACCCCACAACTGTTCCATGCGGAAAGTGCGCAAATCATTCAATCATTGCTACAGTAACTACATTTCGTTTCAAACGTATTACTTTCAAAAGCATGCATTCAAATAGAAGTAAACGTCAGATGAAGTTGTATGCCTATATCTACCGTGACCAAAGCCGGTGTCGTGATTACATCGTGTAATCACAGACATTCAAACGGATATGAGGAGTTTCCTATACATTGCTGTGTGTTTCATTCACATACTGAAGGCAAGCAGTGGCGGTATCATGTCGCTGTACAAACTCTGTCTCTACAAGCAGTAAGAGGTGGTTTCGTAAAGAATGAGAAGGAGAACTTTTTTTGTTGTTTTTTTTTTCAGACAAAATGTAATAGGCCTATGTTTACTTTGCTCAACGGTTCAATTAGGAGTATATGGAAACAGCAATTGCCACGCCTAATAATGTGTTGTTATTAATATTATTATTTTTATTATTATTTTTATTATTATTATTATTATTATTATTATTATTATTATTATTATTATTATTACTACTACTACTACTACTGACCACTAAATATGTGTTTCTATAATTCTGCTATACCTGCATGAATATTGATACTTTTAGATCTTCTCCCTAGAAGGACTAAATTATTAGGTTTTATCTCAGTTTTAATCTTCTTAAACTTTAGATGAGCGTAACTGTTTATTAGTTTTCGTTTAATAATCATATCGTAGAAAAACTGATTCAATGTTATGTGCCAACGAACTGTTAAACATTTGCAGTTCATTTTATATTTCAGATGCATCTAGTAATATCATAAAATAATGTTATAAATTTTCAATCAAAGACACAACTATCTGCAAATATTTATTTGCTACATGAATATAAGGTATATAAACGTTTTCGCCTTGTGGAGCATCCTCAGGTGTATTACAATTATGTGATCTGAACTTAGATTAAATTAGATTTATAAAAAGCAAATACGAACAGTGTATAATACATGGTGATAAAATTTCATGAGTTATATGTATACTAATTGTAACAAGAAATAAGAAAAAATGATGAATTTCAATGTAGTGTAAATTCAAATATGATTAAAATTGGAATTGTGTGTACATATAACTCATGTTACATTATAATACATATTTATCAAATAATGTTACGCAAATTATGATCATGTTAAAATGAATAAATGAATAAAATCTTGGGTTATAGTTATTCATTGTTTAGAAAATGACACGTCTTGGAGAACTGTGTATCATACCGAAGTTTGCAGTAATCGATGTTGTAGGTTGATTGTGATGTACGAATAAATTATCATTCATATACTGTAAACATAAAAGTATGATTTATTTATACAAATTAAGAGCATTATTTAGTGATAAAATGGGATAGAAGTCTATTTTGGTTGTTGGAGATGTGAAAAGGTGTTAAGATTACTTACGAGTACTTTGCTTGATTGTAATCTAAATGTTGTCTGGTTTCGATGCAAATAGTGGTTATCCTTGATCCTTTAGATCTAAAAAATCTATATTTTATAATGCATATCGTTGTTGAATTACTGTGTTTAATTAAGATGTGTGTATATGGAGGAATTCTGTAAAAACAAGAAATGTTGCCATTAATATTTCGATCAATTTGAACAATTTTAAAAGAAAAGTGATGTGAGAATAAATAATTCAATGAAAGTGAATATGGGGTATTAATTTGTGTAATATTATATATTAATAACGGTTTTCAAATTACTTACGTACGTATATGTCTCGGTGTATGTGGGAGTGTTGACGGTTTGAAGTAGACTGAAGTTGAGTGATGTTATGTGTTCTGTTGTGTAATGGCGGAGTAATATTGAAGGGAAATATTTGCATGACGGCGTGTCATGATTTAAGTGGATCTACTTTAAATTGTGTAAAGCGGGTTTCTAAAGTTTAGTAAATTTTCGTTAATTATATTTTTATCTTTATTGTGGTAATGTGAAATGAAAAATTCTTCTGCTGCATTTATGAAATTATTATTATTGTATGTTTTTAAAATGCTTAATGTATCCTGACGTTGACCTAGTTCGTGTCCAGTATTGATTAAGTGTGCCGCGTATTTTGATTTATCTCTATTGTTCTTAAAGTCATAAACATGTTCCTTATATCTCGTTTTTATGTTACGTTTGGTCTGGCCTATGTACTTCTCTTCGCATGTGTAACATTTAAGCATATATATATATATATATATATATATATATATATATATATATATATATATATATATATATATATACCTTTACTATTCAATTTATCACTGGTGTTTATTGTATTAGGGATATTGTTATTTAATTTATTATTTGTTTTGAATGCTATATTTATATTTTCTTTATTGAAGAAGTTTTTTAATTTATTAGATATATATTTGTTGTAAGTAAGTATTAACCAATGTTTTGGTTTTTTATTGTTGGATCTTACTAAGGTTGTGGCTACTCTGTCGTTGTGTAATATTTTCTTTTTTCCGAATTATTTTTCGTATAAGAGTTTTACTATATCCATTATCATTTGCAATGTCTAAAATTTTTTGCTTTTCTTTTTTGTATTTGTTTTTGGATAAAGGTACTTGTATTAATCTATTTGTTAGATAGTTGAACATGCTTTGTTTTTGATTTTGGGGATGTATTGAACCTGCAGATATACCATGTGTTGTATGTGTTGGTTTTCTGTAGATGTCGTAACTTAATTTATATTTTTGCTTTATTATTCTTAGATCTAAAAACGGTATAGAATTATTCGTTTCATATTCCACGGTGAACTTTAGATTTTTATGTAATTTGTTGAATGAGTCGAGAATGGAATTGTCTGTTGACGTATTTTCATATATTATGATAGTATCATATACGTACCTATAGTATGATTTTATGTTATGTTTATTTAAAATATCGCTAATTTTGTTATCTTCTAGGTTTTTACAAAACAAAGCAAAAGAAAATATTACACAACGACAGACAGCCACAACAACAGACGACAGATCCAACAATAAAAAACCAAAACATTGGTCAATACTTACTTACAACAAATATATATCTAATAAATTAAAAAACTTCTTCAATAAAGAAAATATAAATATAGCATTCAAAACAAATAATAAATTAAATAACAATATCCCTAATACAATAAACACCAGTGATAAATTGAATATATATATATATATATATATATATATATGCTTAAATGTTACACATGCGAAGAGAAGTACATAGGCCAGACCAAACGTAACATAAAAACGAGATATAAGGAACATGTTTATGACTTTAAGAACAATAGAGATAAATCAAAATACGCGGCACACTTAATCAATACTGGACACGAACTAGGTCAACGTCAGGATACATTAAGCATTTTAAAAACATACAATAATAATAATTTCATAAATGCAGCAGAAGAATTTTTCATTTCACATTACCACAATAAAGATAAAAATATAATTAACGAAAATTTACTAAACTTTAGAAACCCGCTTTACACAATTTAAAGTAGATCCATTTAAATCATGACACGCCGTCATGCAAATATTTCCCTTCAATATTACTCCGCCATTACACAACAGAACACATAACATCACTCAACTTCAGTCTACTTCAAACCGTCAACACTCCCACATACACCGAGACATATACGTACGTAAGTAATTTGAAAACCGTATTAATATATAATATTACACAAATTAATACCCCATATTCACTTTCATAGAATTATTTATTCTCACATCACTTTTCTTTTAAAATTGTTCAAATTGATCGAAATATTAATGGCAACATTTCTTGTTTTTACAGAATTCCTCCATATACACACATCTTAATTAAACACAGTAATTCAACAACGATATGCATTATAAAATATAGATTTTTTAGATCTAAAGGATCAAGGATAACCACTATTTGCATCGAAACCAGACAACATTTAGATTACAATCAAGCAAAGTACTCGTAAGTAATCTTAACACCTTTTCACATCTCCAACAACCAAAATAGACTTCTATCCCATTTTATCACTAAATAATGCTCTTAATTTGTATAAATAAATCATACTTTTATGTTTACAGTATATGAATGATAATTTATTCGTACATCACAATCAACCTACAACATCGATTACTGCAAACTTCGGTATGATACACAGTTCTCCAAGACGTGTCATTTTCTAAACAATGAATAACTATAACCCAAGATTTTATTCATTTATTCATTTTAACATGATCATAATTTGCGTAACATTATTTGATAAATATGTATTATAATGTAACATGAGTTATATGTACACACAATTCCAATTTTAATCATATTTGAATTTACACTACATTGAAATTCATCATTTTTTCTTATTTCTTGTTACAATTAGTATACATATAACTCATGAAATTTTATCACCATGTATTATACACTGTTCGTATTTGCTTTTTATAAATCTAATTTAATCTAAGTTCAGATCACATAATTTTAATATACCTGAGGATGCCCCACAAGGCGAAAACGTTTATATACCTTATATTCATGTAGCAAATAAATATTTGCAGATAGTTGTGTCTTTGATTGAAAATTTATAACATTATTTTATGAACTATTAAACGCCAGGAATTGACATGTCTTAAATCATAGCTAGGAAGAGAAATATGAGATAAATAAATGTAAGAAGTCAGCTCCCTAATGGGGTTTGAAGTATCTCGTGCTCTAAAGCCTTTTAATAGAACAGAATTTCTGAAAAGCGTAATGATTAAAATAGCTTAAATAACTTGTCCATAAGAAATTTTTAATTTTGGAAAACTACGAATTTCTCGACCAAGTATCGAGAGAAGAATTTACAAAATTCCTAATTATATTCAAGAGGAAGGTTAAAAAAAGAAGCAAGAAAAATCGTATATTATTCACTAGCTCTTGATGAGAGCAGTGACATTACTGATACACCAAAGCTTGAGATTTTTATCTGTAGGATTGATCAAGATGTTAGTACAGGAACCACCACTGGTTGTAGTTTACATGCCAACTACCTTTCCTCCGTCTCCTTACTTCACAGGCTGTCTGTTACATGTAATCACTGCAGCTCGAGTTTTGGTCAACGCTGGCCTACATCAAGAGAACTGGCTTACAAACATGAAAACATAGTGAAAAATTAGAAATCAGACGTCGTTTAGGTTTCTGCAAATAAGAAGGAATGGGTCTAAAGTTTAACGTATATGATTTTTTGTCCCAAATTCCTTCATTCACTTTTAATATTGCAATTCATGCATTACTTTTGAAATACAATCTATAGGGGGCATAATGGGCCAAAGTAAGGTTCCGTCTAGGGTCCGATCTCGAAAGGAAATGCCAAATCTTTATAGCAGTAAATAGTACTGAATTGATTATTTTTGTGGAGCTTTTCAACAGTGAATATGCATGACGAACAACATTAAAAATGGAATAACTCTTCTCGGGTTCTCAGCCAGGTGAGTTGGAGATTAGCTTCCAAGCTTTCGACGGCTAGCTCTGCCATCTTCTTCAGGGACGAAGAAGAAGAAGATGGCAGAGCTAGCCGTCGAAAGCTTGGAAGCTAATCTCCAACTCACCTGGCTGAGAACCCGAGAAGAGTTATTCTAGAAAGATGCATTTCCTCCCCGTAAAGGTGAACAATGTATGACTTGAGGCTTTCCCGGCGTTTGATATAGAATAACTCTTCTTCGTCCCTGAAGAAGATGGCAGAGCTAGCAGTCGAAAGCTTGGAAGCTAATCTCCAACTCACCTGGCTGAGAACCCGAGAAGAGTTATTCTAGAAAGATGCATTTCCTCCCCGTAAAGGTGAACAATGTATGACTTGAGGCTTTCCCGGCGTTTGATATAGAATAACTCTTCTTCGTCCCTGAAGAAGATGGCAGAGCTAGCAGTCGAAAGCTTGGAAGCTAATCTCCAACTCACCTGGCTGAGAACCCGAGAAGAGTTATTCTAGAAAGATGCATTTCCTCCCCGTAAAGGTGAACAATGTATGACTTGAGGCTTTCCCGGCGTTTGATATAGAATAACTCTTCTTCGTCCCTGAAGAAGATGGCAGAGCTAGCAGTCGAAAGCTTGGAAGCTAATCTCCAACTCATCTGGCTGAGAACCCGAGAAGATTTATTCTATATCAAACGCCGGGAAAGCCTCAAGTCATACAACATTAAAAATGCTTCTTGAGTGAATATTTTCTTTATTTTAAAAAATACAGATTTGCACATAAGTATAGCCTATGTTCCGGTCTGTAATCTCGATAACTCTTATGATGACAACACATCATTATCAGGAGTGAGTGAGTGAGTGAGTGAGTGAGTGAGTGAGTGAGTGAGTGAGTGAGTGAGTGAGTGAGTGAGTGAGTGACATCCAAGTCGGCCACTTGGGTTCTATTGCATATGTCGGGATACAAATGGAATAACAAACTTTTCCACGTAGTCTGCCGAAGCCCCTGAGGACATACAAGATACACACAGATGACAAACAAAACAAAGGGCAACACACTCGAAACTTACAATACCTGCTAGCCAATCCAGAAACTTCAACATGCTTCAGCAAGGAGAACAAGATAAGAGTAAAGCAGTTTGATCCGAATGGCTCGCCCATATCCGTTTCCTCTGTATTGGAACGGAAGCAATTTTCAGCTTTGTGAGAAAGTAGCGCAGCATACATGTTCAAATTCTTCTACAAATAAAATTTCCTTGCACCTAGTCGATATTGTAACAATGTATTGAGAAGAGTATATTGTAATTGACTGAAAATAATGTAATTATATATTTTATTATTGTTATCACTCAACATGCTAACTTATAGGCATATCAGGGATGTAGATTCTCTTGAAGCTTACAAGAAAATAGCTTCTCAAGTAGTTGTTATTAATTGATTGCCAGAAACGTTCACACTTTCATGAAGATGATTTTATAATTATCACTGTACCTTATTAGTTTCTCTTCTTAAGTGCAGAAACATGTTCTGATTTTCTCCTACAATTTCTGAGGGATATGATCCAGTAATTCCAAGTAGCATATCTCAGAGTGATCATAATTTTCCTTGCAGTTATAGTTTTCACATAATTCGTACTGATCTCCATAATATGCAACTATGGAAAAGAATAAATATTATAATGTTTGTAACTCTGTGTCCTCATCTCACGTTTCACTAAAATGAATTTCAAATTTCTTATATTTTATCTGTTGGCGTACAATGATATCAGTTCAGTTGGTGTAACTTATCTAATTCATGAAATAGACCTATAATATCGATCTTCCTTGAACGAGTTACATCAGCTTCTTGTCTATGCAGATGACATGAATGTGTTAGGAGAAAATCCACAAACGATTAGGGAAAATACGGAAATTTTACTTGAAGCAAGTAAAGAGATAGGTTTGGAAGTAAATCGCGAAAAGACTAAGTATATGATTATGTCTCGTGACCAGAATATTGTACGAAATGGAAACAGTAACAAATATAAATGACACTTGGGAGGAAATTAAATGCAGAATAAATATGGGAAATGCCTGTTATTATTCGGTTGAGAAGCTTTTATCATCTAGTCTGCTGTAAAAAAAAAATCTGAAAGTTATAATTTATAAAACAGTTATATTACCGGTTGTTCTGTATTGTTATTAAAGTTGGATTCTCACTTTGAGAGAAGAACAGAGATTAAGTGTGCTTGAGAATAAGGTTCTTGGGAAAATATTTTGGGTCTAAAAGGGATGAAGTTACAGGAGAATGGAGAAAGATACACAACGCAGAACTGCACGCATTGTATTCTTCACATGACATAATTAGGAACATTTTTATTAAATCCAGAAGTTTGAGATGGGTAGGGCATGTAGTACGTAGGGCGAATCCAGAAATGCATATAGAGTGTTAGTTGGGAGACCGGAGGGAAAAAGACCTTTGGGGAGGACGAGACGTAGATGGGAAGATAATATTATGACGACCACGGCGACCACCAAATTCCAACACTACCACCACCACAATGACGACCACGACAACCAACAGGACCACCATTACCAACACGACCAACACCACCACTACTGGCACCACCACAACGACAACGACGAAGATAACCAAGAACACCACCACGGCCACCATCACCATGAGCACCACTACCAGGATCAACACCACTACGACCACTTCGACGACTACCACTACCACCACCACCACGACGACGACCACCTCGACGACGACTACCACCAAGACCAACTCCAGCACGACGACCACAACGACCAACATCACCACAATGACCAACATCACAAGAATCACCATTCCATCACAACCACCACCACGACGACAACCACGAACACCATCTCCACGGGCACCATCACGACAACAACCCAAACCACCATCACGACCACGACGACGACGACGCTGATGGCGACAACGACGACATACACGGCGATGACCACCAGAACTACGACCACCTCCGCCAGTACCGCCATTATTATTATTATTATTATTATTATTATTATTATTATTATTATTATTACTTCGAACTGTATTGTCGTTTATTTCTCATTATATTTACTCGATATTAAAATATGAAAAATTGTTTTGTTAAATTACTGTCCTCCTTTACTTGAATAAAACAATACTGTATTTTTCTATTATTAAAAAATAACAAAAGGTTCTACGATGTGCGAAATATTTATCAAGCGGTTCGACCGAGCCGGTGCGAACCGGCTGAATGACACCAGTGGGTATATGGTTTGTTCAATGAAGCACAGTCGGGTAGACAATTGAGGAATAATAACCATTAGGTCGAAACCTGGAACACCAAAGACAATTTACAGAAGGAGAAAATGTCATTGATAAGATGATTTCAGTCTAAAACAATCCACATATTTCTACAAGACTGGTCACACTTGAATAAGGGTATTCATCAGTAGACTATGAATGTTGTTTAAATCAGAGAAATGGTACAGAAGAAGCATCGGAGAAGATACAACCATCACTTATAAGTCCCCACTTCCTTCTAGGAAATAGAATTCTGAACTCTATAAGGGATATCTTTGGCTAGAAACGCTACCATGTTAGTCACGGCGGAGGACTACAGTACATGTTTTTTTTTTCATACGAATATAGATAGCTATACTTTAAATGATATTCCTTGCTTACATGCGACGTTAGAAGAAGTTGCTACATCTTAATTTAGTACTGTTGGCTCCTTCTACACTTTCCCCTCAGGTTTCCGTAATAAATTCCTTCCTATTCTTGTAGCAACGTTTTCCAATATCACATCAAGTTATTGTTATATTCTGAAGGTCCATATACCTGCTGTAGAAGATCCTGTAATCCCTAGATTTGCTACGTACGTCCAGGTAATGGAAATTCTGCATAGAGCGGCCTATTTTACCATCCTCACTCTTCTTGCCGTAAATAACAATTCATCCAACCTCCCTCGCCAACACACACTTTTCACCGGATATCTCCATTCTCATTTGTCTTGGCTTGAAACTTTCAGAAAGTCCAGTAAGTTTCCTCCCAAGTCTATGGTGGTTAACACATACTCGCTATTCTCCCAAGTTCCCGTTGCTGCTACTGCCACCGTGCTGATGTTGTTCATTGATGTTAAAAGAAAATGCAATTAAAGATAATTATCATTTCATGACATAAGGCAAACTCGGCTAAGTTCGCAGTGTTAAGGTTTTCCGTCTATAGTTACAACCAAAAATGCTTGAAAAATATTTCCTTCATGCATCTGTTAATCACTAGACATAATTGTATTGGTTAGTATAAAAATTTTATTTTTATGTGTATCCCATCAGGAAAATAGCTCCATCTAAAACATGAGATCATATATGTGTGGTTTCAGGAACTCGTGTAACTTCGCAGACCTGCTCGGGTAATTTTGCAGTAATACTTGTGGAATTTTCAAGAATACTCTTTTTAGCTAAAAACATGTTTTAAAGTAATCTAAACATCAGTGCGTGGTTACACACATGAACTGAACGCACATTAACAAACTAGGCAATAAATGTAGAACAACTGGGCTTCAATTATTAACACTAATGACAGGAAAAGGCTTGCATATTAATTGTAAATTAATAAATTTATCTAACACATATCTGCATTAAACCTTATGCCAAAGATAGAAAAAAAACATTATGAGAACTATTTAGGCCTAATCCGAATCCGCTTCCGCTGGCAAGACAATTGTTGTTTCTCCTTCCTCTGTCATTGTTTGAAGGTAGACAGACTTTGCTCCTTTTGGGGACACACTTTTGTTAGGTTTCGTAACCAATGAAAACCCTGTTTCATCTAAATTCCAAATGAGATTAGGCTTGTTACTCTGTTCTGCCTTCTCATACACACTTCATAGCACATCACAAAAATCCTTAAAATTCGAGCGAGTTGAGGTTGTTACTCTATGGTAGGACATATTTTCTGCCTGGCCCATAACGCTTCTTAAAAGAAATTAGAATCTGCGTGCCACTCGAACTGTTCTGCAGGCAACTAGCGGAAACCTAGTTAAGAAAATGAGTACCGGCAAAAGCACATTACGAACAAACTATATCAGATAAATCAAGAAGCAAGGGTTCAAATTAATCATAAGAATGTGAAGAATTCATTAATCACAGTTTGATATTTACAGTTCTGAATATCTCGACGATAAAACGTCCAGAAACACAACACTCCAAATTTATTCACTCTATCTGAGCAGACACACACCTACTAAAGCAGATAGTTGTATAACTTTCGCCAGAATGCGTTCCAATATGATCACCCTGTATGAAACATCCCCAACAGGTTCTGGCATTTATCTGTATTTTTTGTAAGCTGAAACAAACACGGACAACTCCACAACTAGTTAATATATGTGATACTGCGAAATGAGACGTACTGCGAAATTAGCCGAGTTTGCATTACGTGAAATTAAAAGAAAATTTGATGTGAAAAAGCTAACTTATTCTCGTGTAAACTAATCGACCCGCATTTCCTAATTCCTGGTTCTACGAAATGCTGATAAATAACTTTTGCGAACTTGAACATGACTTCATAAACTGTATCTAGAAATTAAATATCTCCGACTTTTTGCAACGTTTTACAAGTAAAATAATCAGATTTGGATCACCCAACATCAAAAGGAGTAAGCTAATCTGTCGTATGCGATATGTCTGGTCCGGTTGTTTGGGATAAACAAACATAACAGACATTACAGAATAAATAATTTCTACTGTGGTAAGTCTCTAATGATACAAAGTGTAAGTCATTTTAGCTACAAACCAAAGGGAACAAGGTTCGATGATCCACCTGGAGAGTGGTGAATCATTATCACTTCTCACAGGGACTAGGTTTGTATCGATTGTCTTGTATTTGCCCTGTATTGTTCCAAGTAATAACCTGGTGCCAAACTAATCACATTATTAAATATATTGCCAATTATGATATCTGCAGTGTAATTCCAGACATTGGTAAAAATATGAATGAATCATTACGGAATTACAGCAGTTCAGATCCGTATAATTCTGATGTGTAAGTTTCGTCACTTGATGAACCTACCCTCTGGGGATTTCAATTTGTTAAAAACCACCAAATGCTGGAATTTCAAATTGTGGATTGTATTTTCATGTTATACTTTTCTTTGGAAATGAATAATGTCATTAGTTGTATAAAATTAACTTTTTAAGCTATCTGTTGCAAGTAACATTTTGTATAAAATTCATCAATCAGTTATCCTGTATCGGCTTCCGACCATTTCATTCCTTGTGCAGTTGGAAACGCGGTAAACAATGGAAATACTTACTTACTTACTTGCTTACTTACTTACTTACATGTACCTAATATATTGCTTTCAGAGTGGCCTATTTACAAGCCACATGTGCCGCGATAATTGAAGTGAATATTTATGCCCAAAACTGGGAATATAATCCCAAATACCTGCGACTTGTGACGATGTACACTGATAGGCTACATGTGCCGAAGCACAAATCTCAGTAGGAAATGTCTCAGGATAAAATATATAGACAAATTTAATTGGTAGGGTATAGAGGGGTAATTCAAACTCAGAAAAAGCTTGATGCTGTACAGAGCAAACAAGTAAATATACAAATAGTAGGCTATATTATTTTGACGTACTGTGGAATTAATTTCACTAAAGAGAAATTACCATTGACAATGAAATTAAGTTATCCGAATTACACAACCAATTGGATATGAAATTAAGATGGGCTAATTGGATACTGATGAGGGGTAATACGGATAGCAATGAAAATGCTATGTAATGTTGGTTGTTTCATGCACTGAATCAAATTTATTAATTACATATTTATTTTATAAGCATTTAACACAAATGAATTGCTTTCTTTCTTGCGCTCCTACGCACTTCTCATGAAACCATACCTTACATTTCTGGGACCGAATTCAGTCACCGTTCAGATTTGATGCAAAACAAATATTTTTAGTCACTAGCCTCTTCATTTGCCTTTTTAGATTCTTTATTTTTTCTTCCATTTTCTTTGGCATTGTTCTAAAGCCTATCACTGAATTGAAGTCGAGTTTGTTTGCCCTTTAATTGGACCTCTTTCTTTGCCTTAACAACTGCTACATTCTCTGGTGATGTGCGGTGACAGGCTGTTTGCATAGCTCGAGAAGATTTTTACATTGTTTTCTTTTGAGAGCTAGGAAGAACTTCTCTAAGATTTTCAGAAACGATTCGCACAGGAGGCTGCGAAGTACTAGGCTGTTCTTCAGGTTGAACTACTTCTTTGTTTTACATGTCTTCGGTAGTGGTAGTAGTGGAACGCCTATATATCGCAGACACTGCAAATTTTAAGTCCTGGATTGCTTGAGGTCTGAAGGGGAAAATTCCTGTACAGGAAAACCCATTTATTGCCAGATACAGTTGCCTTCCAACCGTCATTAAACAATGAATAGAATTGGATCTTAGTTATATTAGATCGTGAATCTCTGTGTAGCAGTGATAATTAGCTTCGAGTGACTTGAAAGCACAACGATCGAGGGGCTACAAAATTTGTGTTGTGTGTGAGGGAAGACATTGTCATTGTTCTGGCATTATTCAAGAGCAGAAAGTGCTGCATGGGATGAATGACCATCTACAATCAGAAGAACTTTCCTTGGTGCACGATATTCCTGTAAATGCTGAAGAAATATCACAAATATTAATTTGTTAATAGAAAGTAATTTTTAGTAATTATGCACGAGAAAAATAATATTTTTTATCCATATAGCCCCACGAATATGTATCTAAATAGCCCCGCAGGTTGTCTATAACCGAGGAAGACATAGTTACTGGACAATGCAAGAGATATCGCCACCATCCAATCTGACGTACTGTTACATACCACGGACTCAATCACAGATAAAAGCGATATGATATTTAGTTTTTGAAGACAAATAAAGCTTACGTTCACTGACCACAATATATATTTTTAGTAGGTTATTTTACGACGCTTTATCAACCCCACAATATTACATGCTGTATACACTAGAGATGTTTGTTACTTACCGTCCGTTAGAATAACTCGTGTTGCTTGTCTCAAGATAGGGGAATTCTCACCAAACTAGCCACAAACGTTAACAACATAGTTTTAATCACTGTGAAGCTGAAAACGACATTATGACGTCATCGGTAGACACAGAGCATGCGCAAACCATTAAAATTATCCGTATAGCCCCTCTATCTGATTTACCTCTCTGTACCTTATTAAAGGTCTCCCATGGAATAGAGTTCTCGGAGCAATGACGAGTACAGACAATAGTATAGGTATATATATATATATATATATATATATATATATATATATATATATAGTAACATCGTTCAATTAATACGCTAGCAGCAGGCTTTGTGTTGGATATATCTTTTTTTGCACGCATCAAGATTTGTAACATCAAGCTGTATTGTTATATTTTCGTTGTAAAGATTATCCCTACTTACAATTTATTATTATTTTATCAATATATTGATTTATACCACCACCATCCACAGTGAATAAATTTTGAGCTGTAAGATAGCTTTCTCTTAAATTGAAACAAAAATTACTAATCTTTTTTTGTCGTCATCAATCAAATCGAGTTATGACAATATTGTTATGTACTCCACGTGGAATTGACAAAAGTACATCAATTAAAATGCTAACGCACCATTGGTAGACATAATATAATACCGCTTCTTGTTAATGGAATAGCATCTGAGAAGGCCTAATCAATGAACAAATTTTTATCTTAACTTTTCAAAGGAAAGCTTCGTCTTTGACACCGCCTAGTGTTAATTGAACTCTGCGACTGTATAAAACCTCTATCGCAGACAAATACATTTTTCAAAAACAATTATTTTAAAGAATCACTAAACATTATTATTGAGCAGTGTGTACGACAAGAGTGTAGCATGTTACCCACTTTTGTTAATATTTATATTGATTAACTTAGTGAGAAAATGTAAATATTTAACAGACCCTGGGTTCAGAATTATCGGGAGATATCATCATCTTCTTCTTCTTCGTCTTCTTCTTTTTCTTCTTCTTCTTCTTCCTCACTCAGGGATTATGGACTTGTGCCTGTTCCTGTTTTAAATAATTATTTCAATCATCTAGATTTTGACCGTCCCAGGTTCCTTCGTCCATTCTTTATGCAGTATATGATGTTTGTGATATTATTATTATTATTATTATTATTATTATTATTATTATTATTATTATTATTATTATTATTATAGTAAGTTTTATTCTTTTATTCAGGAAAGAAATGTAATAATCAAAATGCTCTGCATAGAGTCGCTTTTCTTTGAGTATTGTTCCATTATAGTTACCAAAATTATTATATTATCGCAAAACCAATAGCTGGCACACTCTCACGCATGCACGTACCACACACATGTCCGTTTTATCAACACAAAAGCCTGCGGATGAAATGTAAAAAAAAAAGGACAAAAATTATTATTATTGAAGTATTTTGTGATCGTGTGTGCCTGCACACGCATGCGGTTTGTATGAGAGTAGACCTAGCCTACATACTGCATGAATGTACTGTATATTGATTAAATCAATATACCCTATGGATAGAATGTAATATGAGTTGTCAACAAACGCTTTTCAATTTAGTTTTGTTTGAAACAAATAACAAACTAAATGCGTTAGTCACAATATAAGGTAAATATTTAATAATACAAGCTGGTAATATATATATATATATATATATATATATATATATATATATATCTCTTTATTATGTAGCTGATTCTGAAACACTGTTAATCGAAGATTTACATCAATCAAGATAAAAATTCCCCTCGTCAAATCTGGAGAATCGATTATAAAACAGTACTATTAACTAAAATTTATTTTTGTACTAAATCAACTACATAGGTTACTTATATATGGCGAGATTAATCTGCGATTATGGAGTAATTTAAAATGACTATTACACTTTTACTACGTCACAGTACTTTTGACCAATAAAACGGTACAAAAGGACGTCTTTCAACCAATCATGGCTGCTTATCGCACAATTTTATTGCGTCCCTAGCATTTGTTTATTTTTATCACTACCTTAGCATTTGTTTCTTTGTTTGCCAACATTTCAAACTGCACTGGTCTGGACGTCCAAAAACAGAAAATTACAAACCACTCCAGTCGATGCACAGCAGTTTCAAATATGACTCGCATTGGCATTCAAGAACAAGAATTAATAAAGATCACTGGTCATAGCTATGCACCTTGCCTAAAACCCTATTTACAAATAAATGAAGAGCACTATTCGGAAATCCTGAATAAATTGAGGGATACACCATGTACATCAACGAGTTCATTTCTTTTACGCATATGTCCAATGTAACATGAACTGAACCACCAACCACTAAAACATTCAAATTTGAAAATTGTACTTTCAATAATTGTTTCTTTTAATATTATTCATGTTTATTATTTTTATTTCATCATCGTTAATTAAAACGTTTCTTGTTTATTTCATCATCCCTAATTAAAACTTTTCTAACACTGGTTTATGTTATTTAAGTTATGTAATAGCTTCTGCTATATGATATTATGGGTAGTCACGTATCAGAGATTGTTTAATACTAAGATTTATTGAAAATCATTTGTCAAGTGACGTTGATTACTGGGATCGGGATAATTGAAGTGTAATGCAAATGTTTTAATAAAAATTAAACTGAATCAACAAAGCCTTCTTGACCAGTAACCTTACACAGAGTTCAATGAAGGTTCCATAGTTGGCACAACTGATATCAATAAAACAGCTAATAATAACACACTACTACCATCTACTAACGTAATATTTATAATGTTGAGATGGCACAAATTTGAAGAGAGTTTTGTATTTTCGTAAGTCAATTAATATTTTATTGTATTGGAGTACTTCGTTACTTCTGATCTTTATATACTTTCTTCTAATCGTGTAATAGTCAATTAAATCCCATTCAAGTTTTAATTTTCTCTAGATAAATCAAAACCTCTAGTGAGATTACTGTTGATAAAAGCAAGGGAACTTGAAGTACTCAGAAGTACCAAATGTAATCCGCAGATGTTACAACACCGGCAATCTAACTCCGAAGCCATCCATAGCCATGCAGATAATAGAGTGGTAATGTCGGGTCAATTTTCCGAAACAATATTTTTTCCGAAAGTCAAAATTTCCTACTGTAAGTCTAATTTACGAATTTCCCGAATGTCATTTTTATCGAAACTCATTAAATCAGAACTTATTTGAAAATAATTTCATTACATTGGTGTGCAAATTAGTACAAAGTTATAAAATGGCCGAATAACAAAAGTTCATGGAATAAAAGTTATAAACTGAAGTTGTGGGCTACTTGGTGCAAGTAATCTTGCCGGCGCGCGCCTTTCTTCTTTGAAAGCTGTGTAGTCTACTTCATAACAGTACTTTTTATCATTTCTTTAAGTTAGACATTTATTTCCCGGCACTGCACTGCTTTGACTCTTCGCCCTAATCTGGATTCATTTATAATAGCTTCAAGATGGTCCTATTCGTTTTGCAATTCTGATAGTGCAGAGTAGGAATCCGGATGGTGTCTCCCTCTACTTTCTGAAATCTGTTGTGGAAACCTTCAATTACGTTGTTGATATTATGTTTATTGTAGTGTCGCCTGATACTGGTTCCATAAATGATCTTGTAGTATATGTACCCATTATACACGACTTTCAATCCTCGTCTTTCCGGCGTGTTACTAGATTACTCTCATTAGTTAAAAATTTTCATCTTAAATCCAGTTAAATAATGTTCATTTCCTACTGGGAAGAAAATATTAATCGAGATATCGAAAAAAAAATCTAGAAATAGAACGTCGAGAAACAGAAAAATGTTTCATGTAAATTATACAAATTGATACAAAAAAAGTCCGACGACACAGACAACTGTAGCGAAAAATGGAGAGTGGAAAGTTTTTGGAATTAGGTGTTTCCAATTTAAGGGGTTAGGTACAGCTTATAGCAGTGAAATTTTGGAAATATTCAACATTTTTTTCCTCCATTACTGTATCTTGTACAATATTGACAATTGGTATGTGTAAAACACTGTCCTTCTGCTATATGAAAAAGTATTTTTACGATTTGAAAAAATATTTATACATATATTTTGTCAAAATTCAAAATGGTGACACATCACTGTGCAGTGATGAAGCGTTTCCCTCGTAACTCATAAAATTGTTAACTTTTTCATGTTCTCTCTCTTTTATTTTATTGCTGAAACTCATGTTTACAACATCATGTTCTTTCAACTACATTCCTTAATCAATATTTCTTCTTATTTTGTGTTAGAAGAAAATCCTGATATTTTACCATTTTTTTAAATGAATATATTTTATCAGACAATTTAGCAAAGCCAGAGAAGTGATTTTGCATCATATTATAGATACCTATAACATGCATAAATACACCCAAAAAATTTCATCTCAGAATGTTGGATAGTTTTCGAGTAACGAGGGAAACGCTTCATCACTGCACAGAGAATTACCATCATTTTCAATTAAAAAGAAAACAACAAATAATTTTAAAAAAAATCATAAAATATTTTTTTCATATAGCAGAAGGACAGTGTTTTACACATATCAATTTTCATTATTGTACAACATGGAGGAAAAATGTTGAATATTTCCAAATTTTACTGCTGTAAGCTGTACCTAACCCTTTAGTGAAGTACACAATGCATAGAGTGTTATGTACAGACTAATATATAATATTGAGAAATATACATTGTAAACCTACTTTTGGGACGATCCCCGTAAATTTCACAGAAAATGCAATTCATAACAATAATTCAAGTTCAAATTTCTTATTGACTAAATGAAGTATGAATAGCAAAATCTAATCTAAAAGAATGAAAAAATCCTAAAAGAACTTCAACTAGAATCAGTTTTACTGTAAGCTATTAAACGCTAAATTGGGAACGACATGTTAAGAGAACGGAGAGATGGGAGAAGAAGAAGAATAAGAAGAGGATTATGATGATGATCATGATGATGATAATGATGATGATGATGGTAGTGGTGTTGGTGACGGTGTAGGAAGATGTGCAATTTTGTTAATAGTCTCTAAACATAACTTTTATAAGATTAAAATTCTCTCTTTCCTTCGTATGATTAGAAATTAAAATTATTGTAAACAATTTTATAAACATAATAAATTTTCAGCACCAGAAATAAAAAGGTTCTTAGCCTATATTTAATTTTAACGCCACTGATCTCAAACTTCCTTTCTATTCGACAGTAACACAGATCTTAAAAGCTTTCGCGATGATATATTTAATTTTACCCAGGGGCTGAGTTACAGCTTCAAGATTTTGTTAATAGGCTGTAAACCCAGAAGCGAAGCACAGGCAGCCACAGATCCTACGATAGAGCGCCCAGTGGCAATAACACACAATAAAACCAGCAATACTGTAACATTAACTTCACTTAGAACGATGTCCCGCATTTAGACGTTAGAAGGGGTCATGTGGGGAAACACTGAGGTTCGTGCTAGGGACGTTTATTGTTCAATAAGGATGTCCCAAGCACATGGCTTGCATCCAAAAACCTAATTCTGGTCTTGTTTATACAAGCGAGTCATAAAGTACTCTCCTGGAAAACACAATAAGCTTTACAGTTCCAACCAGTTTTCTAATGGTCACTAGCCGTGTTTGGGTTGGAGGTCGAAACGATTGCGACAATAAAACAGGAGAGAATCGATGGGAGGTTGTAATGCTGAAATACAGGTAAAGTACAAGAGTTCAACTACTTTTTAAGGGTTAAATTGGATCAGGGGTTGTGGTGTCACACCAGTTTAGGGGTGTTTGTAGTGAAATCGGTAATAGCATTAGAGTTTCATGGGACATCAACAGACAAGTTATGCCCGCAAGGGTCGAAGACATAAAAACATCTGAAATCGTATATGCAATTCGCACGAAAACTACTTATAAATGGCTGGAACATTAAGCTGAAAAAAACCTACAGTTATGTACAGTGTTGAATGCTGTACTTACATAAAACAACCGGAAAATGGTTATCGTGGAAACAATTCTGCATTTGTTTCATATGGAAACCATGAAGCTATAGCACTGGTGCGTCATTTAATACTATATTACGCTTGCTGTTTCGTTTAAGGTCCTGTTCTCCTATATGGCAGATGTCCCAAACCTCACGAAGACAATATAGACATGTACAATCGAGTTACAAAAAAAGTATACTTCAAAAACGGCCCCTCTCCTTGTAAATTTGGAATAATAAATTATATAGGGGTTTCATTTCAAACCTTTCCAGTCTAAATAACTATTTATTGCAATTAAATTTAATAAAAAATTCAATTTAGATATTGATAGGAATCAATGTTAATTGCACTTTAGGTTTGACCCCCTCAACTCCCTACACCACTTTGAAATTTCAAGTGCCCTCCCCCATTATGATACGTTAATTTGAAAGAGTACTAAGTTTTTTTTATACATCTCATTGATTTCGAGGGCATCATGCTGTAAAGGCGTATCTATAAAACTGCAAGCTTATATAGTCATTTAAATATAGAATACATTTTCCTGCACTTGTTAACTTAACAGGGTAGCCTACTTTTTTTTATTCAATTCGATTCAATTCAATTCAATTTATTTGGCCATTAGACATACAGTTTTAGGCTTCGTCAGAATACATTGGAAAACATATAAATACATTTTCTAAAAACACTAATAAGAAACAGTAAAATTTAAATAATACAATGAAAACATGAAATAATTTGAAACTTTTAAATTAAAGAAAACTAACTAAATTGCAATTAAATTTATTTATTAAAATCCAATTTTATACAAATTTGTATTGAAAAACTCAGCAACAGAATAAAAAGGATTATTTAATAACCAATTGTAAAATCTAGTTTTGAAGCTATTGATTGGTAATTTATAATATTCACTGGGGAGCTTATTATATAATTTCATCCCCATAATTAGAAAGTTTGTGTTGCTCTTGTGTAATATACAATATGGAATATTAAATTGTTCACTATTTCTAATTTCATGATCATGTAACATATTGGCCACTAATGAGTAATTGTCGATATTTTGTCGAGTGTAAAGTACTAGATCATATATATATATATATATATATATATATACACACACACACACATTTATGATTGTTAAAATCCTTGATTGTCTGAAAAGTGCCCCGCAATGTTCCAGATAGTTTGCTTTACACAAAATTCTAATGGCTTTCTTGTGTAAAATCAAGACGCTTCCAATTTTGGTTCCATTTCCCCAGAAAATTAGGACATATCGGATTATCGACTGAAAGAAAGAAAAGTAGGCACATCTTAAATAATTTTGACAAACGCAAGTAGTTAATTTCTTCAATAAATATAAAACTCTTGATAGCTTTGTGCTTATCCCATGTTAAACTGGGGTCTATAAAAAGTCCTAGAAATTTTTTGCTTTCTGTTTCATGCTCATTGTAAGTCTCAAATGATTGTTTTCAAACATAAATTGGTTCCATTACAATATTTCAATAACACCGCATTTGTTGATACACACTCCTGGTATGATGCCCTAAATTTGTTCTCACATCTTTTGTTTTCTATCGTCGCCTGGCAACTTGGAATTTTGTTAATTGTTGATTACAGGTCTTTCATGTAGTAACACAAACTAATATTATGAAATACAGAGTGAGTGAAAAGTCGCTTTCCCAATATTCGTTCTTAGCCTTCATACTTATCCATATACACATATGTCATAATTTGAAAAAAATGAATAATTGGTAGGTTGCTAAAAGGTTGCATTCAATCTACAACCTCTCCTATCCAAATCCCATCCTCACCTTCCCGTGGTGCAACCCGTTTTGAACGAACGAGGCTCTGGGGACCGAGTATCAGCGGTATGACTAAAATGTCATATGCAGAGGAAATGCTGTATAGGTGGGAACCCCACCAATTGCACCTCTCTGGGCTAGCAACCCATTGAGCGTCATTTTCACATTGCTTTCAAGTCTCAACAGAAGCCTCGGATGACAAGGATGGATTATAACGATGACGACTCAGGCAAGAACAAGGACAAGACATGGAAAAAAGGAAATATTTTAAAATTTGGAACTTGGAATGTGCAGGGCATTTCACACAAGGAAGATCAGATGATATTTTAGCCAAAAAGAATATATCAATAGCAGTAATTTCGGAAACTAAAAAGAAATTGAAAGGATCTAAAGAAACTGAAAACTACCTTCAGTTCTATTCTGGTGTTGACAGCAAGAGTAGGGCCAGAGCTGGAATCATGGTAATGATACATAAACGTTTCAGGCATGTTGTAGATAATTATTATTACTGGAATGAACGATTGATTCAATTACGATTAAAATTGCAAAGAGGTTATCTTACAGTTATTGGCATCTATGCTCCAGTAAAAGGGAAAGACGAAGAAAATGAAGGATTTTATACTAACTTACAAAAAATTGTCAGTAAAGTTAACAAATCAGATATGCTTTTAATCATGGGAGATTTTAATGCTAGAGTAGGAAATATAAAAATTGAACAATTTGTAGGTACTCATGATGAAGAAATATGTAATAAAAATGATAATAGATTAATTGATTTTGTGATGTATAATCAACTCAAAATCATGAATACAGTGTTCGAACATAAAGAAAGTCATAAATATACATGGGAAGCCAGGAATTCAAAATCTATCATCGATTATATCATATGTAATTTTCGTTTATCAGACATGGTTATGGATGCCCGAGTGTTTAGAGGCCAGTAATTAGAAACGGATCATTATCTACTAATTAGCTCAGTACGTTTAAAACCAAGATGGTTGAGAAAGAAAACGCATATGAAAAATGATCATTTACTTTTCAAAGTCAATTTACTTGGAAATTTTAGTATTGCTAATCTCTACCGAAATAGAATGGATATTCTTGTTGATCAATTACCCCTTCTTGATAATGTTGAAGATGAATGGTTGAATATGAAACAAATTTTAACACAAGCCGCCAAAGAAAGTTTGGGACAAAAAAAGGCGTGGCTTAGAAAGAAAGGCTTGCGACAGTGGGATGATGACATAAGCAAGATAATTGCAGATAAAAGACAAGCATTCAATAAGTATATCTCAACCAAGAAAGAAGAAGATCAAATTGATTATCGTAAGAAACGGGCAATCGCAAAGAGAGAAGTTCTTAAAAAACATAGACAGAATTGGATAAACTTTGTGGCATGCTTAGAAAATGATATTACTCGGCCTCAATCACAGACTTATAAAAGTCTTAAGAAATTAAATTGTGAAGTAATAGATAATCTAAGAATAAATGTTATTTCTCAGGACAATTGGTTACAGTATTTTCAACAACTATGGTCTACATCAACACAATCTCTCACACTTCCATTTTTAACTAATCCTTTAATGGAGTTAATTTCTATGGATGAACTACAAAGAGTCTTGGCTAAATTGAAAAACAATAAATCTCCAGGAGAAGATTTAATAAATAGTGAATTATTTAAATATGCTAGCCATAAATTTCTACAAAGATTTTTGAGATTTTTAAATTTGATATGGGAGGGACAAGGAGTTCCAGAAAGTTGGACTAAATCTATTGTAATCCCTATACATAAGAGAGGAGATTTGAAAATTACGGATAATTATAGAGGAATAAGTTTATTGAGCGCAGGATATAAAATTTATGCAAATATTTTGAAAAACAAACTCAATAAGCATTACGACAATATTATCAGTGACGAACAAAATGGTTTTCGTCGAGGAAGGTCCTGTTGTGATGGATATTTCGCATTGAAATTACTAGTTGAGAAACATAGAGAATTTAATCTAGAAACGCATATGGCATTCATTGAATTTAAAAAGGCTTTTGATAAAGTTAATCGGAATAAATTACTTCAGATTTTGGCAGATGATCAAGTGCCTCAACAGATTATACAAAATATTTAGAATATACTGTATATAAAACAACCATCATAGCAATTCGAAGCAACAATAAACTTTCACAGTGGCGACCCATTTATAGTGGAGTACGACAAGGCTGTGGCCTTTCACCACGTCTGTTTATTATATATATATATATATATATATATATATATATATATATATATATATATATATATATAGAATCATTCTAGATTGGCGACAGACACGCCATGGATTTATTCCAATTAATCGAAATTTTCAGCTTGATGCTTTACTTTTCGCTGATGATTTAGTTCTCATGGCATCAACTGAAGATGATTTATAATATTCAGTACACAGTTTAAATATGGTCAGTGAAAAATATAACATGGAAATTAATATTGAAAAATCGAAAATCATGTCATTTTGTGGGAAATTCCCTGTACCAAGTAAAATCTGTTTGAATAATAAAATAATAGAAACAGGAAATACCTTCACTTATCTTGGCTATACACTATCACCTTATGATGAAGTAGATATTGCTGAAAAAATATGTAAATATAATAAAACAATGGGGATCATTAATAAAATCATGAAACCTTCACTAGTACAAAGACACACAAGAATAGGCTTGTATAAAACCTTAGCACAGCCAGTATTAAGCAATGGTAGTGAAGCGTGAACTGTGAAGAATAAAGATGTCAGTAGAATAACAGCAAGTGAGATGAGGTTTATGAGAGCAACAGCTGGATATACTCGCTGGGATCATAAAAAAATGAGGACATAATGCAAGAACTTCAAATAGAACCCATTATGCAGTTCATCAGCAAATATCAACTTCAGTGGAAAGGTCATCTCGAACGAATGAATGGATGCAGAATTCCAAAAGCACTGTTTCATTACCATCCATATGGAAAAAGATCTCTAGGCCGTCCAAAGAAGAGATGGACTGAAAATTCTAGTTTGAGACCGTAACAGGCCACTTGGCCTAATACTTGTTAGGAAGATGATGATGATGATGATGATGATGATGATGATGATGATGATGATGATGATGATGATGATGATGATGATGATGATGATGAATAACTGGTGTAATAAGTTCGTGCGTCAACTGTTTATCCGATGCCATGTCTTATTATTGTTGGTCTTTTGTTTCATTGTGTTGGACTGCGTCTCTCTGCAAAGTGTTGCCAACTCGATTCTTAAAAACCCTTTAAGATAAAGTACAGAAACCGCTAAATTGCTATACTGTCAATGTAAAAATTAGATAATTTAGCGCTGTGAGTGTTAAAAAAAAACGCCAAATCCCTATATGAGCAATACAAATTTCATAAATTTTACCCGCTAAACTAACACTGAAAAACGCTAGATCTAGCGGGAAAACCGCTGAATTGGCAACACTGCTCTGCAATAACTGCTAGTTTCTTGCAATGAATTGCAAATTAATCACAGAACAACGTGGTTTTGTGCTACAACGTTGGTGGAAGCACAGAAAGAACATATTGTGTGTCGAGAAACAGGGCCTTCATTTTGAACAAAATCTGTAAAGGAATATGCAGTCAAATGTAAATTGAATGTAAATAAATGTAAGGATGTGTTTACAGAAAGCAACTTTTAACCCACCGTGTATTATGGTTTTGTATTACAAACCTGTTCCTTAAAAAGTTAAAACAGAGAGCGCAGTAAAAACCAAAGTATGAATTTACATTATTTGTCTATGGTTTTGATATTATGACAATGCTATATAGAAGAATTCCGAAATAGGCTGTATTACAGTACTGTCTCGCCAATAATCGAACACATTTTGAACATTTAATTTAAATTCAGGAAATTACAAAAAATAAACTTTGTTTTCATCCAACAACCAACTAACAATAACAACGATCCAGGTTGCCAGGCAACGACAGGAAACAAAAGATGTGAAAACAAAAATGAATAAGATGTATAAATAATTGAATACTCTTTCAGATATAAGGATCATAATATAGGGGTGCAATTTAAAATTTCATAGGGAGGTGGGGAGTGAGAGTGGAACCTAAAATGCAATTAACACAAGTTTTAAATTTCATCCTCATTATCTAAATTGACGTGTTTAATGTTTAAATCAAATACAATTCAAATTAATTGATGTGAAGTTTTGATATGAAAGACCGATATAATAATAATTAGGCTATACAAAACTGAAAATGATACATGTGGAAGCTTGAACTTCTTTGATACATTTTTTATGGTACAAGATAGAATTTTGATCTAATTTGGTGCACACATAATAAATCTAAACACTGTCGAAACTTATTATTGCTATGAAAAACTGCTGACAAAAAGTAGACTGTTATAAAGAAACTTTTAGATCATATACTGGGAGAAAAATCTGAAGTTTTATTTCCAGTTCCATTAACTCAACTGCGTATATTTTCTTCCATAACACTACATACTGCAATGTGCTTGAAATCTAGTCCTGTCCATTATATTGCAAGAAAGGAATTAATAAGTTTTTGTTAATGAAAGTGAATATATACCCTAATTGTCTTATCACACCAGCACCACCACCACCACCACCACTACTACTACTCTGCTACTACTACTGCTAATAATAATAATAATAACAATAATAATAATAATAATAATAATAATAATAATAATAATATTATTAATAATAATAATAATTACTTACTTACTTACTTACTCACTGGCTTTTAAGGAACCCGGAGGTTCATTGCCGCCCTCACATAAGCCCGCCAGCGGTCCCTATCCTGAGCAAGATTAATCCAATCTCTACCATCATATCCCACCTCCCTCAATTCCATATTAATATTATCTTCCCATCCACGTCTCGGCCTCCCTAAAGGTCTTTTTCCCCTCCGGCATCCCAACTAACACTCTATATCCATTTCTGGATTCGCCCTTACGTACTACATGCCCTGCCCATCTCAAACGTCTGGATTTAATGTTCCTAATTATGTTAGGTGAAGAATACAATGCAGTTCTGTGTTGTGTAACTTTCTCCATTCTCCTGTAACTTCCCAAATATTTTCCTACGAACCTTATTCTCAAACACCCTGAACCTATGTTCCTCTCTCAAAGTGAGAGTCCAAGTTTAACAACCATAAAGAACAACCGGTAATATAACTTTTTTATAAATTCTAACTTTCAGATTTTTTGACAGCAGACTGGATGATAAAAGCTTCTCATCGAATAATAACAGGCATTTCCCATATTTATTCTGTGTTTAATTTCCTCCCGAGTATCACTTATATTTGTTACTGTTGCTCCGAGATATTTGAACTTCTCCACCTCTTCAAAAGATAAATTTACAATTTTTATATTTCCATTTCGTACAATATTCTCGTCACGAGACATAATCATATACTTTGTCTTTTCGGGATATACTTCCAAACCTATCTCTTTACTTGCTTCCAGTAAAATCCCCGTGTTTTCCCTAATCGTTTGTGGATTTTCCCTAACATATTCACGTCATCCGCATAGACAAGCAGCTGATGTAACCCGTTCAATTCCAAACCCTCACTGTTATCCTGGACTTTCCTAATGGCATACTCTAGAGCAAAGTTAAAAAGTAAAGGTGATAGTGCATCTCCTTGCTTTAGCCCGCAGTGAATTGGAAACGCATCTGACAGAAACTGACCTATACGAACTCTGCTATACAACAACAACAATAATAATAATAATAATAATAATAATAATAATAATAATAATAATAATAATAATAATAATAATAATAATAAGAATAAGAATAATAATAATAATTTCATTTATTTGTATTTATTTTATTTATTACAATGTTAATGTGCTGGCCAACAACTACAGGCCACTAATACCCCAGCAGAAGTACAGTATACAATAATAATAGAGAATATTACAGAATTAAAATGTGAATACAATTATAAATCTACAATAATTTACCTATTTTCTAATTTACCCGAATCAGTAGTTGTAATCGAGTTCCTAACTATAGATGCATATTCGAGTTTCGATCGCACCAATGTATAGAAGAGCATTATTATTATTATAATGAGAGATCGGAAGTTTGGCAGAATGCCTTTTTAAATATGTCAAATCTATCTTCATTCTGAAAGTAAATGTGTACGAATTATAACTTTGTGATTGAAACGTCACAGTTTTATGTTGTCCTTTTCTGCCTTTTTAATATAAATGCCTAATTTACAAAATAAAAGCTGTTTTGCTTTTATTTGATTATTTATCTATTATTTTATTAATTTATTATTAAAAATTGCCTACAGGTATATTTTAATAAATTTCTACAACCGCTACAATGAAAGTGACTTCACCGAATGTATATTGTTGTCTTTCAGCCAGTTCATGATCTCTTTGCAACAGTGAGTGCTGCCGTGCAAAAATGTAGTCTATAACAGTAAGCACATAACAGCACATACTGTATAACAGTAAGCGTTTTAATTATCGCTTGTGTTTATTTGACAAGGCAACAATGAGTGCGGTTCTAATGTTATTTTTAACGGTTATTTTTCTTTCAGTTTTCATTGCGACGTTGTTGTAGCTGTAGTCCCGTCGCTCTAATTTCCGGCAGCCAATCGCGTTCCAGGTCGGCTACATTTAAACGTGTGCGTCTTATGATTCGCTGATTCATTTCTTAAGGCTCGATAAATACTTAATATAATCGCCTGCCATTTTAGCTCTTTCGTTGGCGTTCGTAGAAAGCACACGAAGACGTTATGTGCCGCTCAATTATTTGCTGAATTACACTGCGTTTGATTTATTATCATAGGAGCTACGATATGATAATGTTTAACGGTGTGGCAAATAGATTCCTCGTATGGTAGCTCGGCAACGTAAGAACAAATATGGTGAACGATACCACCTACCTAGACTTTATAGAGCCCACTTTTTAAGACGTGAGCAAAGAGGAGGAGTCACGCCGGGAATAACAGCATCGGGACTATAGCTAAATATTTCATATCGCAACCTATCAGTACAACCAGACACAAAAATGCACTTTCCAAGGCTACTGGGAAGAAGATTTCTTTGCTTCCAACAGTAATTCCAACAACGAGTCGAAAGTCTCAATTTGCATTCCACTTATGTAAAGCTTTTCTTGCTGCCGAAATCCCTTTGTGGAAAGTTCAAAGGTTGTGGGTCTAGTGCAAGGTTTTTGTAATTGCCTTTTATTGCGTAATTTAGCTATTTATAATGCCTTTTTGCCTGCCTATTTTAGCTATTTATTATGCCTTTTTGCCTGCCTATTTTAGCTATTTATGATGCCTTTCTGCCCGCCTATTTTAATGACCCATAATGCCTAAACTTCCGGTCTATGATAATAATAATAATAATAATAGTAATAATAATAACTGTAATAATTATTACTGTTATAATCATTATTAACATCATATAACAGACAGAGCTCAGGACATCAGACCTCTTCCAACTTGAGGAAAATAATAAATTTTTCTCAACATTGTTTTCACTCATCCAACACTTATTTTAAGTCACTTCTTTGGGACGTGTCAGTACACTTGACACACTTTGATCTGTCGTACGCCCTACATATGCGATGATTGTGCAACTGCGACAGGTGGCCTGAGTGGCAATCGTGAATCCGACGCTGACAGGTTGGCTATTCTGCATCAGCCTCCCGTTTTCGTGGAGGAGTAGCCTGATAGACCCCAGAGTCTCAGATCCCAGACTCTTCCTGATCAGCCGACGCTGACAAGTGAGCCATCCTGCCTCAGACCCTCATAGAGCCACGTTCCATCCGTATATGAGTAATCCGATAAGTCCAAGAGACACGAAACCCCAAGTTCTTCTATATCAGCATCGGAAATCGTACTATCTCAAAGACTTCATCCCAGCCTATATTTACTGCATGAAAATAGAGAGAAGTGGAGAGTTTTGATTGAATTACAGAGGGTACTCTACCACAGGAAGAATTCTCTGCAAACGTGTACTTTGTCTCACACAAATTCCATCACGACCTGGCCGGGGATGAAACCCAGGCCGCTTGGATGGAAGACTAGCACTTGAGTTGGTCTGCGATCGATACCTTACTGAAAATGGAAAAGTGACTGGTTACTATAATATAGTATCGGATTTATAAAATAAAACCATCTGTCATTCAATAAGGGTGACCACAGGGATTCAGAAAACAAATACATATATAAAAGTTTACAAAGAAACAATGAAAATACATACAATAAATTTCAAAAGAAAATTAAAGTGAATCATATTACTTGAAATAGAGATGAAATTGCAAAATTTGAATTGAGTCCTTTAGAATTTTTCTAAGGATTTTCTCAACACTGTAAAATGTGAATCCCTTTGATTTTAAAAGGTTATAGAGGGCAGATAAATTAGGAAGTTCTTCAGATAGGCTGTATCCATATGCTTTTGAAATATCAGGATCTGTCAGATCTTGAAATACACCATCTAAGGCTAAGTTGAACAATATGGGAGTCAGAGGGGAATCTTGAGGAACTCCACAACGTACAATGATTGGTTTTATTTTCTTAAAATCCGCCTCTAACTGGATGATGTTTTCAATTAGTAAAGTATTGATCACAGCGTAGAGATTATGTGGAAGACCTAATAAATGAAGAGTTTGTAATATGTAGTCATGTCCTATGGAATCAAAGGCTTTTGACACATCTAAGAAAACTATAGTGCAATTTTTTCTGTTTCGTTTGGCTGATTTAAGGCATCTATTTATTGTTGAAGAATTTATACAGGGTGTTTCCAGGCTAGTGTTACAAACTTTCAGGGATGATGGGGAAGGGCACACGTATCAATTTGAGATAAGGAATCCTGGTCCAGAAATGACTGAGTCGAAAGTTATAAGCAAAAATAGTTGTGTGGAAATGGAATTGTAATTTGGCACCACGTGCCTTCCTTCCCTTAACCTTTGGAACAGTCGTGGAAAGATGGTATGGGTCGGTGTCTCCTACGTGGGTACTTGCCGCGATACAATCTGTGAGCTTGTCTACTGTTCCCATTGGCTCATCCGTATTCGAAAATCAGATCTCCATATTCCGCTCTCGTGTACTCCTCCATTTCACTAGGACTAATCGACTGGACACTGCAACTTGTACACAAACACTGCTGTCTACAGACGTGCATATCAGTACCGACCATGTCCGTTACACATTACG
This sequence comes from Periplaneta americana, assembly GCF_040183065.1. Taxonomy (NCBI): domain Eukaryota; kingdom Metazoa; phylum Arthropoda; class Insecta; order Blattodea; family Blattidae; genus Periplaneta; species Periplaneta americana. The sequence goes on along the minus strand of NC_091132.1, from coordinate 128,956,076 downwards.
CTATCTGCATTGCTTTAGTGTAGTTTCCTGTTCCCAGCCCTCAGACAGCGCACTGAATGGAATACTGTAAGTAGACAACGTAAACAACGTCAGATGAATATAATATGTGTAAGATGTACAGATAAATACAAATAAATAACGTGTACAGAGAAATAAAATTATTCCATTTCCACACAACTATTTTTGCTTGTAACTTTCGACTCAGATATTTCCGGACCAGGGTTCCTGATCTCAAATTGATACATGTGCCCTTCCCCATCATGCCTGAAAGTTTGTAACACTAGCCCGGAAACACCCTGTATGAGTTCCAGGAAAAGGCATGAAACCCGACAAGCAGACTGATAGACAGGAAAACAGACAGGCAGACAAAGAGACTGATAGACAGCAGACAGAGAGGCAAATAGGTAAGCAGACAAACAAACTGATAGACAGGTAGACAAACTGTTAGACAGCAGACAGATAGGCAAGCAGAGAGGTACACAAACAAACTGTTAGACAGCAGACAGATAGGCAAACAGACAGGCAGACAAACAGACTGGTAGAGAGGAAATCAGACAACCAGACAAAGAGACTGATAGACGCAGACAGATAGACAGGCAGACAAAGAGACAGGCAAAATTATCTTCGTTAATATATTTTACTGTAGGTATTCTAGCAATAGAAGTCAGGGAGTCATATTGCAGTAAGGAATTAATTAAAACGGATTTCTGCTGCGATTATTACAATTAAATACCTACTTCGACGTATAAATTTGTATGGACATAAGAGTAACACACGTCTCCTGTAAGGATTGTCGAACATACCTAATCAAATGTATCAAACCGGTAAACAGTATACGTTACGTCGCAGAATTTTTAGAATCATATTTCGTTAGTCTGATTTTCCATTCCATTGCTTCCATAAGCCGGTAGCCCATACCTCGCTATTCCTTCAACTGGAAGTTCGTAACGTTTTTCTCTCTTTCATTTTTTTTCTTCTTTACTGCTTTTCCACTCCGCATCATCCAATACGATTAAGAAACAGCTCCGGATAAAGGAGATCGCTTTCTTTATGTTACCATATGATGAGTTAGATATATTATATCTTTCTCTTTTTGGGAGGGGGATTTCGTGAAGGGCCGAATGCTTTGGGAAAAGTGCTTCCTTACAAGATAGCCTCAAGCAAATATCTCAGGAATAAGATTATATTTATTATTCTGAATTTTATTTCTCAAGAAAAAATGAAGCAAATCTCTTTTGTCAGATGTATACAACCTCCAGTCCCTATAAATGAAATTCCAACTAAAAGAAATACAAACGTCGTACAGCAATTGCTACTTGAGTTGCTTATGGTCAAAGATATCAAAAGTCTTGAAACAAATTTTGTAATGCCTTATTTATTTCAATTGAGGTAAATAAAACCAAGGCTGTTACCGGTCATGTACAAGTAGTAACAAAATGTAAGACTTTCTTGTCTGTTTCTTTAGCATATGTAGTAATGTAAAACACGTTAAAACTACTTAAAATTTGCAGAAAGTGTTTAGACAGGACAAAATGTAAATTGTATTTACGGAGAATGTTCAGAAACTGTATATACCGATAATTTTATTCGTAATCCAAATTTAATAATATTTTTTATTCATAGAGAATAGCCTATGCTGAGACAATATATTGATAATTGCAATAGTTTCTGTTACAGTACGTTAGTAACAGTAATTTCAGTTATACTTTACATTTATTTTCAACCACTGAGAATGTCCAGAAAGAGTGTGTTGATAATTACAAATATAAATTGTATGTAACGTCTCTTTCAACCCGTGAAGTATATTAAGAGATACTGCGAAATAAAGTCAGAGCGAGTTTAATTTGTAATTTGTAGATTATGGAAAGTTTATACATTTAAAGGGAATAAACTTTGGCAATAATGAAAATGGAAAGTATTCCGGAACACTTGACAACAAAAATGTCTGTATTTGATAAAGAAGAAATAGAAATGCCCTCAAAAACTAGCAAACACCGCCACTTTTCAATATATAAATTCACGTCATCGTTCAGAATTGGCACATAGAATAACTGGATATATATATATATATATATATATATATATATATATATATATATATATATATATACAGAGGGTGCCAAAAATATATACACTCTTTAATAGCTCATTACTAACTCACTTTTTAATATTTTTTCAAGTGTCACCGCTTAAAATAATGGCTGAAGTGAGACTAAACTATGAGGAAATAAAATTCATTCTAAAGTGCTACTGGAAGACTGAGAACATACGTGAAGTACAAAGACGGTTTAGAATGGAGTTTCAACGAGATTCACCAACGCGACTCACAATTACTCGTTTGCGAGATAAGTTTGAAGATGAAGGAACTGTTCAGAATGTCCATAAGAACAATTCCGGAAGACCACGAACATCCACCAGCTCCACAAGAGAAAGAGAAGTCATCGAAAGGCTTCAGCAATCTCCTAGAAAATCTGTTCGGCAAGCGGCTCGTGAGACAGGAATTTCAAAGTCGAGTGTCCATCGCGTTTTGAAGCGTGCTCAATGGAAAAGTTTTATTCCTAGATTAGTCCACGCTCTCAATGAAGATGATCATGACCGAAGAATTGAATTTTGTAAGTGGTACCAAGCAAAATGTGGGAGGACAATCAATTTCCTTACAAGATTGTTTGGAGTGATGAGGTCACGTTTAAATTAAATGGCTCAATTAATCATCACAATTACACCTACTGGGCATCTAACAATCCACATGTGACAGTGGAACACCATGTGAACTTACCATAGCGTGGTGTGGTTAGTCATCATTTGGTTTAATTGGACCTTTCTTTTTTGATGGTACCGTGACTGGTGCAATTTACCTCAACTTGCTAAAGGAATCCGCCATGCCATGCATCGAAGAGATGTTTAGGAATGGAGAATGGTACTTCCAGCAAGATGGAGCACCTCCCCACTACCATTCGACGTGAGGGCCTATCTTAACGGCCACCTGCAGAACAGCTGGATAGGACGAAGAGCTAGTACCGAGTACTCGCCTCGCTTACCGGATTTGACTCCGATGAATTTTTTTCTGTGGGGACAATTCAAGCATAATGTTTATAGCACAAAACCAACTACAATTAATGAGTTGAGAGCAGCCATTGAAAGAGAATGAGCCCAAATACCAATCGAAATGATTAGCAACGTTTTGGATTCCATAGGTCAGAGTTATCAGCTGTGCCTGGACCACAATGGCCAACAATTTGAACACTTTCAATAAATGACTGGTTTCTACATTGCTTCACATTATTTTTAACTTTGAAACTTTTCTGTATCATAATAATTCTTAACGTTGTAGTCATTGAAAGAATGTATACATTTTTTGGCACCCTCTGTATATATTGTACATGTTAAATATAACAAACTTTTTATTACATTTTTACTTCAATGAAGCATAGTTAAGCAGGAAAAAAATAGTCTTTGCCCAATGTTTGCAGCGCTCTATTGCGGTAATGGCCCGAAATAGCTGATTGCTATACAAACAGTTAAGTAAGAATAATGTGAGAGTCTTGAATTTTTTTTTTATTTTGCAAATTAAACCGTTTAGCCATGAATTTAAGTTGAATAATTACGAAAATTGTTAAAATAAATCTTGCAACGCTGGGCATTGCCGTGCCTCACCAATTGAGTACAGCAGAGGGGAAGGGGGAGGTAAGGAGTGCAGGCCGCTCTTGCTTGTAGTAGCCGTGATGTTGCCAATGATTCATAGGGCTAATTCATAGAAACGATTTCCTCTAAAACGGTGACTGCTAGAGAAAAAATGTATTTGGATTTTTCAAACCTCTCCTCATGATCTAATTACCAGTTTCATTTTGGTACAGAAGTTACCAATCACTCTGTATAGAGTAGTTAGGGTAATAGTTGGTTAGATTCCGGGATTATTCATTGTGCAATCATTTATAAATAAAATAATATTGTACTACCTTCTTTAATTTAGGCATAATTTTCGATAATCATTTAAAATGGAACCAACACATTAATTACCTTTGTAATAAATTACGTATATTACTTTGTTTTATTGAGGAATTACTTGCCAATAAGTTTATTACGCACAATATATTTAATTTTATTTCAATCGGTAATTATGTATGGAATTATAGGATGGGGTAGCTCATTTAAATCCAATTTTAATCCACTTTATTTATTACAGAAGAAAATAATTAAAATATGTCTATATAAACCTATTGATTTTCCATCTCAAAATTTGTTTTTAGACTTTAATGTACTTAACATACATACATAAAAATCGAAATAATTTTGAATTGTATTCTCATAGTTATGAAACAAAAGGTATGAATTCTTTAAGATTGTTTGAACCAAAATGCAATACTGTTACAGTATTTAATCATAGTAGTAATTTAGGTCCAAGAGTATATAACAAATTTATATTTAAATATTCTAATCTTTTCAATTCTAATAGTTCTAGTATTAAGTTTAAAAAGTTATGTATGGATTTTATAAAAATTGAAAAATTATAAATTTAAATTTATATATTATAATTGCATAGTAGACATAAGACAAATTGTATTGTATAATTATTAATTTCGATTCAGGAATCCGTCCCTGAGCACGAGTTCTATTCTTTCAGGGGCGAGCCAAAGCTTTTCTGTATATATTATATTTTATGTTACAATTATTAGCAATATAATAAATAAATAAATAAATAAATAAATAAATAAATAAATAAATAAATAAATAAATAAATAAATAAATTTCTGATTGTTACTCACTGCATAACGATTTCCTGCTACAAATTAGGAGTGCTTATTTTCGATTGTACTTGTCATGCATCTGCGGTTATCATAAGAGCTGTGAAATCTGTGAGTTTTTTACGACGGAGCGCAAGTGAACATCGCACTCGCAGTGGTCCAGAGTAAACACAAGAGAGAAGACGACACCCACAAAGAGGTTTTCAAGTGCGACATGGAGAGCTGTCTGGGTGACTGGGCGGGCTATACGGACCATGTGTGAAGGGATGGCTGTCTTCCTCCACGGCTGCCTTCTTCGTTCAAAAGCCACTGGCTGAAATCGCATTGTTTGCCTCACAATGGGTAGACCAACCGACCGACAACGTTGGGCCCATAATCTACACCAACCAAACCCTCCTCTTTACCCCACTCCTCTTCCGCAACAGAGCCCTTTCACTTGCAAGAATTGCTTCTCCGGTCGTCTATGAAAAGGACCCTGAGAGAAAGAATATAATCTTTCCATAAAAATAACGCCTTTTATTATCTGCAGCACACAACGCCAGTGCCGTATTACAAGTTCTGTGGATTATGGGCTCCATGGTTAAAAATAAGTAAATCATTTATATTGAAAACGCATTTTTGTGTAAATTTATTACAGTGTTATACAATCGATGTCAGTAGGCCTATCTTTGCTATGTAAGTAGGCAGACATATTAAGGTAGTCGGAGATAGCTGTTCTCTATATTTGCATACTTTGCGAACAATGCAGTTATTGTGTTGATCTAAATGACATGGGGGAAACAAGGGTAAATTGTTTAAAGAAAATAGATTGTATTTTTTTGCATTGTTGGTAACTATTAAAAATATAATAATAATTCTTTATTTATACTGGCAGAGTTAAGGCCATAGGGCCTTCTCTTACACTCTACCAGGTCACAAAGTATACAAGCATTTAAAATTTAACAAAAAGTTACAGAACAGAATACTAACATATTACGAAAGAAAAAAAAATAATAACATAATAAAATCGACACTAAACAACTTGAAAATAATAACATAATATAAAAAAAAGAAAGTAAAATACAATTGGAATATTGTGAAAGCAACTCATTTAGTACAAATGGTTAATATGGAAAAACGTAAGGAAGAACATATCAAAATGGACTGTAATAAAATAATAATAAAAAAAGAAAAAAGTACGAAAATTAAATAAACTTCAGGATAAAAAGGCTATGATAATAAATTCATCAGCTGATAAAGAGAACAAAAAGGGGAAAGGAAGGAAAAAGAAACATATAGCCTATATTTTAACAAAACTATGGCAGAGAAAAGGGCAATTTTAATTAATTTTTGAAACTAGACAATGTCCGACAGTTTCTGACATGTTGTGGTAGAGAGTTCCAGAGATGAGCTGCAGACACAGTGAAAGATGAAGAATAGAAGAATGTTCTGTGTTTAGGAATGGAGAGTGTGATATGGTGTGAGCGAGTATATATTTCGTGATATGAGGACAAATGTTGAAAACGAGAAGCTAGGTAGCTAGGGTTAGAGGTTTGAAGAATATTGAAGAGTAAAGTGAGAGAGTGAATAGTTCTTCGCTCTTTGAGACAGACCCAGGACAGCATATTTAGTGAAAGTGTGATACGGTCAAATCTACTGACGTTGCAAATAAATCGAACGCATGCATTATGAACACATCGCAAAGTTTTGAATATAAGCTCTATTCTCCATTCTCACAACAACTTTTTCTTCACCTAAACCATACCTGCAGAACTGTAGCTCCTCAGAGCGACTGTCTTACCATCCCTTCTAGTCCACACCTGTGGAGTAACGGTCAGCGCGATACCAGGTCGCCCGGGTTCGAATCCCGGTCGGGGCAAGTTACCTGGTTGAAGTTTTTTCCGTACTTTTCCCTCAACTAAATACGAGCAAATGCTGGGTAACTTTCGGTGCTTGACCCCGGATTCATTTCACCGTCATTATCACCTTCATCTCATTCAGACGCTAAATAATCTGAGATGTTGATACAGCGTCGTAAAATAACCTAATACAATAAAAAACCATCCCTTCTACCCCACCCACTTTTTCTACCAGTGAGGTCATAGCGTTCTAGTTACGCTCGGCTGCATCAACATTCATTCTCGCGGCGGCAGGTATACAATACGCTATCAAGAATTACAAATCAACAGATAATAAAATCCTTAGGAAAGTAAGAGAAAAATGAATGACTGAACTTTTATCTACTTTGGCAACTGTTATATTTGTATAAACAATCTAGTAGCCTATTTGAAACATCATCTCCACCTTTCAATGTACGAGTATAATAATCCGTTCCTCAATCTTTATTTAATTACTAGGCTCTTATTAAAATGCTAGGAATTTTCTTTTCGTATGTTTGAGATCAAGTGTGCAATCTTAAGTAAAAGATATTAACGTTATAGCTTATGTTTCTTGGAAATACAAATTTATTTGAGAATTGTTTTTTTTTTCTATTTATATAACCATAGGTAATATCATATAATAGAACCAGAACATTTTTATAACTAAGATACTATTCTGTTTTGCCCTTTTGTCTCATTTAAACATTCATAATGTTATTTATTTCAATTATGTATTTTATTCAAAGTTACGAAATCTTTCCACGCCGACCAAATGTTATTTCGAGAATGATGAGTGAGACTCGAAATGCACGAGAATGACGAGACGAGACTCGAAATACAAATGCAACGAACATAGCGAGCGAGAGCGGCAGTTAGTTTTCTTCATCTCTAAATAATACTTTCGTTGAGTTTGGTGAAAACTGTATGCGCATGGTGCATTTTGAACACATAATAATGTAGTTTCGAGAAAAGAGCAAATTTGTGAAAAGAGATACAATACTTACATACGGAGGAGGCCAATATAAAAATCGCTCCTGAAGCTCAAAGAAGGCGCAGAGGAGAAAACTATTTACTACAAACTTCCTAAGATCCTAAGGAATACTTTCGTACAAAAAACCGAAAAATATTATTTTGTCTATATTTTGTAAAAGTCACTCCTAGTGTCCCTTAAAGAGTAAATAACAAGCTTCCTCTGTACGTAATTTATTCCAAAATGAAGATTTTACACATTGTTACAGAAATACTAAAAGTAGGAACAATTATTACTCACTCTCCATTTTCAGTCGCTTGCCACGCCCAAAGTTGAGCTATAATTTACATATTGCGAATGAAATACGTGAGTAAACACGAGATTTTCAAATCTGTATTCAGATTTTAGGTAGGTTGTACGAGACTTTCAGTAAAATTTATTAATAAAGCTTTGTTACATTGCAGAATACTATTACCTAGTCCGCTTTGACTTCATTTATGGATAACGTATCTGTCGGTGTGAAGCAAGCTTGCAGAACAGCTGAGTAAATACGCGAATTTATTGTAATATTTAATAACATTCATAACATACAGGGTGGAAGTGAAATAACCCTTCAGCTTTGCAGAGTGAATTGTTAATATTGAGTATAATAAAAAAAAGTCTAATAGTACTGTGTATAGTTCTCGAAATAAAAAAATGACTTCTAAAACTTTAACGTCGTTGTTGTGGATAATTACTATGCGTAGGATATTTATTTCTCTCAATACCAATAGAGAATGTAATAAAGAATACTTTTTCCTTGGTCGTATTTCGATAGAATGGACGGCTTTCGTGTAAATTAAATACAAATATTGTAAATTTGTTGCCTGAGTAACAAAACATGACGCGCCAACCCTGATCAGCTGTTCTCGCTCCAGCTGAGTTGGTGGTCAAGGTCGTCTTGTCCCAGTGCCATTTTACGCTTGGTTTCCGGTAGGATATTAAATATTGTAGCTAGTAAATTTAGTGATTTTGAAAGTATTAGTTGAAAATAGTAAACAAACGTGTCAAAATATTGTAAATAGTAAAGTTTTTTTTTTGTGAAAATGCCAATTAAATATTGTAAATAGTGAAGTCAGTGTTTGTGAAAGTGCTAGTTAAAATATTAAAAACAGTAAAGTTAGTGTTCATGGAAGTGCTAGTTAAAATTATTACGTTTTCTTGGACTATGCAGATCGATTTAAATACAGTTTCCATATGGAATACGATGTCTCCGATACCTGTTTTAATGCAATTTTCAACAAGTATTGAAAACGATCTGAATACGGAGGTTAACGAATACGGAAGTTGAAGTTTCGAAAGTAGTTATGTTGTCATCGACATGTTAGCGTGTTGGTCACTCTGTAGGCCTTAGCTATAAATATTAATTAGTTTTCTTAATAAGGCGCATGAAATCTTAATATTCTAGCTGTTAGTGAAGAATGGTAATAATGACTTTCAGGAAAATTAAAATATTATGTGTTACAACACGTCTTTTCAACATACGTAATTGAGCTCGATGTTTATAAAACAGCTGACACAGAAAACAAATGAAGATCGATCACGCGCTTAGGATATTTAGATCGTTTTGAATGCGATACGTGTTTTCGTGCACTTTTTAGGTGTATCAAACTTGAGACTCAGATCGTTTTGAATCCCCGTTTTCATAGAATTTTCCTTACGGTAATTATGTATGTATGTATTTATTCACACTGCAATGAGTATATACCCGGTGGCAGTGGTAACTAATTACACTCAATAATGACAATAATAAACTTATTAATTAAAAATACAATTAATAATAATACGAATAATTAATACTAATAATAATTTATAATAATAATAATAATAATAATAATATTATTATTATTATTATTATTATTATTATTATTATTATTAACAGGGAACATCCTAAATTAAATGAAGCACGATCACTTCAAATAACATTTAAAGTAAATCTGAGTTCGAACTAAAACCCACGAGTATGATATGTTCATATCTGCACAAGTACCTTTCAACACTACGCTCATTTCGCTGTCAACTCACTCACTGCACTGGAAATACGACACATTTCACTGATTCTATCCTGATTTCACTAACACTTCAAAAACATTTCACTGTTCAAATACTTTGCACTGCCACTATAAACTATAAAGCTTCACTGACAGGAACACGCTTCACTTACACAACACACTTCACTGACACAACACACTTCAGTGACACAACATAATTCTCCACTAATACAACACTTCAATAACAAAATATAATTTACACCTTTTAAATACTGTGTATAATTACCGTCTATTAGTAAAGTCCTTAAGCCTATTTTTAAATAAATTTTTGGTTGTTGGTAAAGCCTTTAGTAAGTCTGCAGGTAAAGCATTCCAGTCCCTGATAGTACGATTGAGAAAAGAACACTTCCCAGTGTCCGTCCTCTGTCTTCTTTCCCTCAATTTATATGAGTGGTCGTTCCTTGAAGAGTAATTTGGCGGCTGCAACCTATTTTTTATTTCTCTACAGGCAGGCTCACCTCTGTATGTTTTGAACATTGCGCATAATAGTATTCGCGTTCTCCTGTCCCATTTTAATGATGAATTTTTCCGACAACACTTGAGAGCCCGTTTTTTAATCATTTCCAGTGTCTTAATATGTTCTAATCTGTAAGGATCCCATTATAGCTGTCTGCCAGCTAATATGTGACACGGGCAACGTAATTCCAACATTTCGCAAACCAGGTCGATAACGACAGACAAAACGGTTGACAAGGGAAGAGGAGATTTTAAATTAGGTCGAGAAAAACCCGGCACAGCAGTTGCTTGATTTTGCAATACATAGCCTTTTTGTTTACATTTCACGTTGGATGAGTTCAATGCCTCCGTGCGGAATCTTGGGCATTGCGATGTTGCCATCGTGCTGAAGCTTTCTATGCAATTATTTAATTAACCATACACTTAATCTCAAAAGGTATAATAAATTGATTATTTATTTTCATGTAATCTATCCCTCCTTTCAATGTGGAGGGATACATCGCTTCCATCCTGTAATACAGTATGAAACATATTGCGTAATGTTATTGAACAGAAACTTAGAATTCATGATTCCTCTGTACCGTACCTTATTTATCTGTTCTAGTCAATTTTAAGAAAGTCTTTATTGCTGATGTATTATGTTCTTTTACATATGAGGGACGCACTTGTTTCTTCACATCCTTTGCCACACCCCATTCTTACGCGGAGAAAGGTTGATCCAATGATTCTGAAATAAATGTTGAGTTCGATGCACAATTAACTCAAGTAATCCTGTAAGTTTTTATTTTAGATTAATTTAATTAAGCTATACGAGTATAAGAATAAAACCGAACAGTGTAAATAATATCCTTCATGAGACATAGGTCTACTGCAGAAAGCACTCTCTAATACTGTATTATAAAAAAAAAACCTATGGTCTATAAGAAATGACAGATGATAACAGTGCAGTAGTAGCGAAAATATAATTTAAAACTGTACTAAATTAACACATATTTCAACAAATGAAACTTTACTGGCGTAACTCAGGGGATATCTAGGCTATGAGAGTTTTCCTGCTGAACGGAAGCTGCGCTCTGGTGTGCGTTCAATTCCCGCTTTGGCTGATTATCTGGATAAATTTTTCAGAACTTATTCCCACCTGCATAACAAATGTCAGTAATCACATGGTGAATATTTTCCTTCTCTGGCCAAATAGCCGATAACTTTTGAATATGGCTCGGAATTAATGACCAAAAAATCACAGAAAAATGACCAACAAAATGTTCTTAAATTTCTGAAAATATAATGTTCAAATTTTAATAACAACAAGAATTTTAATGACAATGATAATGATATTGTTATTATTATTATTATTATTATTATTATTATTATTATTATTATTATATGACCTTTGAGATAGACAGGGCATGTAGCATGTATGAGTGGATCCAGAAATGCGTATAAGTTAGAGAGGAAGAAAGACTTTCAGGGAGGCCGAGATGTAAATGTGAGGATAATATTAAAATTGATTTGAGGGAGATGGGGTATGATGAAATAGACTGGATTAATCTTGCTCAGGATAGGGTTTGTGTGAGGGCGGCAATGAACCTCTGGGTTCTCTGAAAGACATTTGTAAGTAAGTATTATTATTTTAATATTATGAGTTGATTTTTCTCATCTTTCTACAAGGGAAAAAAATTGGAGCGAATTTTTCTCCGTTAATAACAAATGGTAACCATTATAGATAATTCTGTATGACCAAAAAATTGATCTCTACATAGTGCAATCCATAAGCTTTCAGTCTCCTGAGTTCATAAGAGTATTTACTTGCTCATTCACCACCCACCTGCCTGTTTGTCTGTCATTCACCCACCCGTCCATCTCTCTATCAAAATATCTATATGCCGGTCAATTAATCAATCAACCTATCAATCTGCCTATCCATCTATTCACCAATCGTCTTATTCATGTGCCAAAATAACTACCCGTTCACCTTGGAATTAGGCTTTTGAGTAATCCACCGTGTCCTGGAACTTTACTTTTGGAACGTTTCGGAATTACATACAGGTCCCATCATCAGGGTTGGTTTTGACCAGTCGTCGGAATAGCCTGGCGTAATGAGTCCAACAGAGTAAGCGACCTCTCTGGTCTCACCCTGATGATAAAACCTGTATGTATAATCTTTTCGCTGTAAGAAAAGTCCTAATATAAACAATAGCACGTGAATGAAGTGAGGTTTCATTGGCCGCTGTTTGGCACCATAGATTCTCAGTACGTGTTCCCGCCTACTGTTGTACATTCTGTTTCATGTTAAACATTTCCCGTTACTCATGAAGTAGGCCTAACCTCATTACTATGCATTCATTTGTTTAGGAAACATTTACTTTATAATTACTGTAATTAAAACTCACATAACTTATATACATTTAAGACTATTTGTTTTTCTCCGCTTTTGAGAGGGTTTCTACTCTTATGTTTAATAACCACACACACCGAGGATGCAGAAGCTATGTGCTTACGTGAACAACTACGAGCTCAAGTGACGCCAGCATGTTACAAGAACAGATTACCTCGTTATTACTGTTTGTATTCATCCCCGTTCATAGTACATAACAAAATATAAAAGTAGCTTATCTTTTACATAGCGTTTTACATACGAGTGAAGTTATATGTTTCATTGTATTTAACAACTAGAATTCAATTTTTTAATTTCAAATAATACAAGCTGATAGTTTCCAAATACGGACTATATTTTCCTGCGTCGTGTGAGTGTTTCGACTGTGAGCCAATCACGGGTATGACAGCCACGTGCTTGTGTTTACATTAGGATTTTTCTTACAGCGAAAACAGTATAGTTCCGAAACGTTGAAAATATCAAGTTCCAGGACACTGTGGAATACGTACCCAAAAGCCTAATTCTAATCACAGTCACAGTGAAAGCTTAAAAACCCATATACCTGTTCACCTGTCTGGCTGTCGGTCCTTCAGTCCGTCAGTCAATCCATCCATCCATCCATTCATCCATCCATCCATCCATCCATCCATCCATCCATCCATTAATTCCTCCATCATTCATCGTACATCACACATCACCATCTATCATCTATCATCTACCATCTACCATCTACCATCTATAATCTATTGTCTGTCATTCTGTCTGCCTTCCTAATTGCCCGCCAATCTGTCTGCCTTTCCGTTTATCCATCCACCCATTCACCCATTCACCCACTTTCCTACCAACTCATCTATCTATCTACCTATCTACTTGGCCATTTATGTTTACTATTTCTATGTTAAGTAATTACTTATTTAATCGGTTCTTTGTTGCTTTCGTTCGTATTATAAGTAACGTATAATGAGTAATTTTCCTTAATGTAAAATCAATGTATTTTAGTTTTTGAATTCCTCCCACGAGGTGTAAATTATCTCGTTAACACGATTTCTTGCAGTGAATCTAAATTACAGGACTTACAGCGAATATCCATCTATACTGTATATGATCATTGGCTTAGGGCAGTCATGTCAAAAGATGTCCATAGGCGCAAGTGCGTGCTTTAGAGCTGAGGAGAGCCTGAGCGCTTTACAGCGAAAAGGAAAGAGACAGACGAAAGAGGTAGTATATGCCGCTTGGTGGAGCTATATACAGGGATGGCCAGCACTGATTCAATGGATAAAGGGAAGAGAACTTATTAAAACTGTATCCATGTTAATTTTTAGAATTGTCTGAGAAGTATAAATGCATTGAGCACGAGTTCTACTCTTTCAGGGGCGAGGTAAAGTTTTTTCTGTATGTATTACATTTTATGTTACAATTATTAGCAAAATAATTAATAAATAAATAAATAAATAAATAAATAATAAGAATATAAGTTTTAATTTTAATGCTCATTTTTCACAAGTTTGCTCTTTTACTCAAGAGGAATATTTTCTCAACTTTTTTTTTACAGAAAAGTGAATTTTTCAGATATGTTTATTTAGTAGCCTTACAGGTACTAAAACAATGATTTCGTAAATTTAATATATCGTAAATAGACTAGATATTACTGTAGATAGTGTATTGGAAATTTTGAAAATATTCGTTTCAAAAATGTTTGTAAGAAAACGAATTAACAAAGCAACTACTGTTACATCATAAGCAAAAGATACGTGCCCACGTGTTGTAAAAAGTGAGCTTTATTGTTTCAGCAGATTCCGAGAAAATAATTTAATAATCTGATGATAGGAATTTGAGCACCAATATCACCTTAAAAGCATAATGAGATAAGAGTTTTGTTATGCAATATTAGTTACAGTTAAAACATATACCTAGGTAACTTTGCTTTTTAGTATGATACTGTTTTGATTAGTTTATTGATTACTTTTATAGACCTAAAGATACCATCAATATCAATTCCAACTTATCATGTCCTACTCAATCTCTTTCTTAAGAATATCACTTCCTTTATGAATGATGTTTCATTCACTTAGTACAGTATAATATTATATACTACGGAATTTAAATGGATATTCCTTCTTAACTCTCTATTATGTTATTAAGATTCAAAACACAAATGCAATATTAAGAACTATTGTTTTACAAATAATATGGATAATATCAAACAGAAAGAAGCCATATAAAATTAACAACGTAAAATTTCACTTTTCCTTTGAAGTTTGCACACTACTGTTTTCTTAATCCAACAGGCTGCTTATTCATATACATAATCCTTCCTCCTTCCATACCTAGCGCTTGATGCCAGCGCACGACGTCAAGGTCAGAAAAATGCGCTGGCTTAGTGTATAGCACGCCATCTACGTAGACTATATCATCAGTACTTCTAATAAAATGAACTTCGGAACTTAATCGCGTTTCACAAAATCAGAGCACTGTTTCTCTAATCCGAAAGTGATCTCCTCCTTTTCACTTACTACATACTAACGCGTCTCTGCAAAGAACCGATAACAGGAAGTCCAAACTTTTTTAGATATCAGTTCTGAACCTTCAGCTCCACAATCTGACTGTGGTGGTTCTAGGAAGCGTGTCCTTATCCCAATGGGAGAGAGAGTCCCACGACCGCGGCTCAGAAGAGATTCGCAAGTAAGGAGTCAATACTTCGATCATTGACAGCTGTAGAGTCTGATTCTTAAGAGAAGTCACTCCACTACATTAGATAGAAGAGAAAATTAAGGAAAGACTAGGAAGGGGGAAGGAAAGGCAAGAAGGGGGACATTAGAAAGTGAAAAAACAAGGATAAACGTGAAATTTAAGAAGAAGAAAATAAAATGGAAGACTGGGAAAGAAGAGGAAGGAGAAGAGAAGAAAGTAAAGGAGAGGTAACAGAATAAATGGAGGGTTATAAGGGATTCTGAGTAAGAGATGAATGGAATAAACATAAGATATGGAAGGGAGCCATAAATAAATTAATGAACAAGGAAATTAACAAAGGTAAAAATAAGGGGATGCATTAACATAAACAAACAATAATACATAGAAAAAACAAAATTATTGCATAAGAATAACTAACGGAAAATAAAGACGTAAAAGTAATCAAATTAATAGGCTATAAAAGTTAATAAGTAGCCGAAAAAATAATTTATATGAAGGAATGAAACACCAACAGTACACTATCGAATATAAAACCATAATGATTAAAAAATTAATTATGGTAATCAATAGTATAGAAGTTATTCGTAAATAAGTTGAGAAATAAAAGGAAATTATTAATGAATTAATTAGAAATTTGTAAAAACGACTGAACCAAATAAATTAAAAATATATAAAACAATCTTGTAAGTGAATATGCTGCAAATGCTCAATGCTACCTTTGTATTAGCACACATTTGTGTTATAGATGCAGTTTGAAGAGTATGATCACTGATTCAATAGTGTAATTAGCATTAATTTATTAATGTTGTAATTGAATTAGTATAGGCCTAAATGTGGTTTATTGCCTTGCTAACACAAGTAACATTATGACAAATAATTTTCATATACGACTAATGTGAAAACAATCGAGTATGTGGTCTTCGTCTAGGGCAGGCCTGCACAAGGTTTGCGCTCTCCGAGCCGGCTCACAGCTCATGAGCGGAATGCAGATATTAGCTGCGCTCTGTATAAGGGTGGACTGGAAGAAGGGTGATCTCGTACAAAATATACACAAAAGGAAGTACTATTACGAGTGTTTATGAAATGAATTCCCGTTCAGTGTTTGGAAAACTATCTTGGACTATTATTAATTAATAAAGAAATATTTATTTTCAGAAATAATAGAAATTCTATAGCTACTTTAATGTTATATTTTATATTTATCAGTACATCAAAACGAGGTTTTATGCTGTTGGCAGCTGAAAGGAACAGTAGCCTACAGATCGTAATGAAACATAAGTTACAGAAGTTCGATGTCTGCCTTTATTAAAGTTAATTATAGAAAAGCATAGCAATCATTTTCACAACCAACCTGTGTAGTCGTGGATATTATTGCTAATGTTTAGTCTTGTAAAACTCAACCAGACTAGTAGTATTATTCCAACGATCTTTAGCCCTTACGTCAGATTGAAGATCAGTAATTTCGAGCTGTAAATCGTTAAATGTTATGTTCCGTCTTTTTGATTTCTCCATTCTGTACTGTAGCAGTAGGTAAGCAACGTGAAACAGTTACTGAGAATAGGCCTACACACTGCACTCCACTAGACAATTGAGTGGTTGTTTCCCTCTCCTCTATCCATAGCAAGTCTATGTCATTCTGACGTATCTTCCTCTCCGTTTCGGCGAGCGGTAAACACGGCTCTCCCGCTCCAGAGGAGCGCGCGCGCTCGTTGAGCGCTGTTTGTGCAGGTATGGTCTAGGGAGCCCACGTTCGTTCCTCAGCGTGTTAATAATGGAATTTGTGGTGTACAAAGCAAATTATGCTTAAGTTCTTTCTCAGAGCTCTTCCGTCTCTCACTTTTATTAAACCAACTCTTCCAAAAAAAAAAATTGAATTTTGAATTCATTTTTGTGTGTATTCCAATAAGTCATATAATGATAATACAAAAATGTGAAGTTTTGGTATTTCCGTCTTTGATTTATTTATTATAGCAAAATATCAACAAAATCCAGACCTGTGGATTAACGGTCAGCGCGTCTGGCCGCGAAACCAGGTCGCCCGGGTTCGAATCCCGGTCGGGGCAAGTTACCTGGTTGAGGTTTTTTCCGGGGTTTTCCTTCAACCCAATACGAGCAAATGCTGGGTAACTTTCGGTGCTGGACTCCGGACTCATTTCACCGGCATTATCACCTTCACTTCATTCAGACGCTAAATAACCTAGATGTTGATACAGCATCATAAAATAACCCAATAATAATATCAACAAAGTTATTTTTGCTAATACATCTTAGTGAACGTTTTCGCCCTTATTATGGGCATCGTCAGACTAATAAGTGGATATATATATATATATATATATATATATGGTAAATTAATCCATATTACATGTTGCAGAATGTTGAAAAATTAAAAAAAAACTTTCAAATACAGTAGATAAATACTGACCCCGTCTTACGAAGACCTTATTCACGTTATGTGCCAGTACGCGTACTTAAAACGAGGTTCAGCCAAGGCAGCTAGAACAGAGGAGTCTTTAAAAATTTTCAGAAAGTTTTTTGATTAGAGGGTCATTAGTAAACTATTATGACCACCACGATTCCCTCATTTAACGTGCGGAACTTTTATTAATGGATAACCCTAAATAGTAAGGTTTCTAGATAGAATCCACACACACACACACACACACACACACTACAGAAACTAAAACTAATTTAAAAATGACTGCAGCTATTTCAATTAAAAAACTGGAACTTCATTCCTGTAAGTAGGCCCTAGAGTGATTCACTGTGTGATGTCATCTATTGATTCAGCTACACAACGTTCAGTACCAACGGAGTCCGCGACGGCATCTATTTTTCAGAATTATCGCTCCGTCCCCCCTGACAGTTCTGCAGTCTCTTCAGATCGACACCATAAGAATACGATTCACGATATTACATCCTGCTGCATCCAGTATTGATCTGAAGATAGTGTTCCGACAGGTTTTTTGATTCAATGTTTGGTGCCAGCTCTCGACTCAACTACAATTCACTCAGATCCAACGGAGTTCTCTACAAGAGCCCATTCGTCCGTCCCTCTGGGATTTCTACAGCTTCCTCTGATATTATGTCATCTGTATGCAAATCAGGTACTAATAGTCTATCATGCTTTATCCTCGGTCCATATGGAACTATTGAAATGTTATGGATGAAGTTTAAATTAGTAAAGAAGCAATGAGTCAGAGGTCCAACGCCGAAAGTTACCCAGCAATTATATTTCAGTTAGTTAAGAGCGAACACCTTGGAAAAATTCCCAACTCCCCGAAAATTTTTTCCCCAACTACGAGTTCAATCTGAGATCGCTAATTTCACCGTCAGACGTGTTAACCGTTACTCCACAGGGGTGTATATGACAAATGTCAGTCATAATTTTAAGAAATATGAAACTAAATAATTGATTAAATGGCGATCTTACTCGTGTTAATTGTGTAACCACGTGTAGCTTACAGCTGTTTCGGTGCTTCTTCACACCATCCTCAGAGCCTACTAGATCTCGGCGTCATCTCGAACTTCGCTGCCTGTTGTGTGGGTGCGTTCGATTGTTGAAAAGTGTTGAAATGTGGTGTCAAATAGTGTGTGTGTTCTGAAATATTGATCTGTTTGTTGAGAATATGATTAGGGTGTGTTTTAGTGTGTCTGTATATTTCATATTGTTCTAGTGTGTTGAGTTTTTGGTTTTTGGGTTGTATGTGTAGGATTTTATGGTCAGTATTTATGTTATTGTATGTGTGATTAGCATTGGTTATGTATTCGCATATGTAGATGTATTGTGTCCTCTGGTTATTGCTTTAATGTGTTTTTTGTATCGAGTTTGGAATGATCTGCCTGTCTGTCCAATGTAGAAACTGTCGCAACTATTGCATGTGAGTTTGTACACGCCTGTGTTGTTGTATTTATTTGTTTGTGTTGTTTGTGTGTGGAGATGTCTTTGTAGTGTGCTTTCTGTTCTGTATGCTATGTTGTATTTCTGTTTTCTGAATGAGGATGCGATCTTGTGTGTGTTTTTGTTTTCGTATGTTAGTGTGATGTATTTCTTGTGTTCGTGTTGTGTTTTGTGTGTTTTTGTGTTTGTTGAGTTTTTATTTTGTCTTCCTTATGATGTTATCTATTATGTTTGGGTTGTAACCATTTTCTTGTGCTATGTATTTGATTGTGTTCACTTCTTCATTGTAGTGTTGTTGGCTCATGGGTATGTTGAGTAATCTGTGTACCATTGTCCTGAATGCAGCATGTTTGTGTTGTGTAGGGTGATTAGATGTGTTGTGTATGTGTGGTGGTGGTGGTTGGTTTTCTGTATATTTTGAAGGTGTGTTTGTTGTCAAGTTCGAGATGACGCCGAGATCTAGTAGGCTCTGAGGATGGTGTGAAGAAGCACCGAAACAGCTGAAAGCCACACATGGTTTCACAATTAACACGAGTAAGATCGCCATTTAATCAATTATTTATATTCAAGTTAAAAGTAGTGTACGAAAGATTCAACATGAAATATGAACCATATACACTGATATAGCCGTCTAAACATGCCCTTTCCCGCGAGTTGAGGATGCTGCAATCTGGATCACGTACTGGTAGTGTGCGGACAACGAAAATAATCGCTCTGTATATCAATAAATAAATTATTAAATGAGAAGTTGTTATAGATTAAAACATATTATATCGATAATTTCAAGCGATCGCTATAGAGCCAATCTACCAGCTCATTGACACTCCATTGAGTTATGAGAGTCTGATTATATGATAGTACATAGTATGGTGATCTAAAATTAATAACCGGCAGGTTTTTTCTCTTACGTTCATTTTTACCCTCATCTCTGCTTCGATAGTAAACCTGTACTCATGCATATTCTTTCCAAGAAAATATCAGCAATCAAATGCTAACAACTGACTCTCAACATGGAATACTTATTAATTATAACAATTGTTCCATTAATTATTACAAATAGGCCTAAGATTTGATGGAAAAATAATTAATAAAATTATAGGTTTGAGTTTAGTATTAAAAACCTATATACTCATGCATATATGTATAACTTCAAATGTTTAGATTTCCTTTATAATTCATTTATTTTATTCCTACCATCTCGGGTTCATTCAATTACTGTACAGAAAACATGCATTCTACTATTGATTTAACGGATGTTTATTTTGTTTGATATAACCTGAAATGTTCTGTTGTTTTTAAATAAATTAAATTTCAGATATCCATGTTCTTCTCCTTGCAATAAAGGTACGGTGCGGTTCCGAACAGGGACAGCGGCATTTCCTCTAAGGTTATAGCCCACTTTAGGTGTGTGTGTATTAATCGGAAATTAGTGACTAGAAAATATTGAGAATAGGACGCATGTTTATGTGACATTTTTTCGGTTAATACACACACACCTAAACTGGTCTCTAATCTTAGGGGAAATGCTCTGCCCCTGTTCGGAAGCGCGCCCTAAAGTAATAAAATGTGACGAAAAGTCCAGGGGAAAAAGGGGGATGTCCACTTTTAAACAATTCTCAGGAAATCAATTTTAAAATTTGGAACTCTATCATTCCGAAAATAATACTGATAATTTAACCAGCAGTTTTTCGGTAACTATAACTTTCTTCCCCTTTTCTAAGTGTAGAATGAATACACTTCATATGAAGTATATAAGCGAATGGAAATCTGACTTTTGCCTGAAAGTGGACATCCCCCCTTTTTCCCCTGGACTCTTCGTGTGTGTTTTGCGAAGATGAAAGAGGCAAGTCACTGCCATGAACATGAATATCAGGGTTGTATTATAAAAATTCCAATCAGAATGGTATCTTTGACGCATCGGAATTATCTCACGGAATAAAATTCGTGCTTGATATTTTCTTTGTGATAATTTAATTGAGTTTCTAAACTCATGTATGTCGTCATAAGATAAATTAACGATAAACTACCAACACTCGTATTGTAGAAGAGAACATATCAACTGTAACAGAATAATAATTTTAAGTAGCCATATGCGGATGACGTGAATATGTTAGGAGAAAATCCACAAACGATTAGGGAAAACGCGGAAATTCTACTTGAAGCAAGTAAAGAGATAGGTTTGGAAATAAATCCCGAAAAGAGAAAGTATATGATTATGTCGGGGTCAAGGGGATGGCAGAAGTAGTACCTTTGCATGGGGTTGACTCAGCACTAGTCCTCGTCTACCCAGGGCTAAGCTGAGGCATATGCAAGATCTTTTGCCGAGGACGCTATAGCCAAGATTGTCCATGCGTGGTGAAGAACCACATCCTACAAGAGGTGGCCCTGCTTATACAGAACATGGCGGATCTAGACCTGGTTGGTCGATAAATAACCCCGGCATGTTTAACAACAGTACATGAGAAACCGGTGAGAAACAGCTGGTAGTAGTCCTGAAGAATTCACCGAAGCCGAATAGGTGAATTTTTAAATCTCAGGCATGGCCACCACTAAAAGAAAACCAGTAGGTCTTCTTTAGGAAGACTCAAGGCGAATATCCGGCGCCTAAACGGGATTTTTTCGGCTAAGGAATGGTAACCCTAACAGAAGGTTCCATGGCCCTCCAGGTTGGGGGTTGGGCTTTGGGTTGACAACCCAATCCCGGAAAAAATTTTAACGTTCAGAAACCCAAAGAAGCAAGCCGGACTGATCATCGGAGACGACTAGGCAAACGGAATAAGGATATGTATTTGGCTACATGGAACGTAAGAAGTTTATTTAGACCTGGAGCCCTGAGAGATTTGATACAGGAACTTGACAAATATAATATAATGATTGCGGCAGTGTAGGAAATAAGATGGCGAGGGACGGAAATGTTTATGTTCGGTAATTATTTGGTATGCCATAGTGGTAGTGATGGCCGAAATAATTTTGGAACAGGTTTCCTGGTCCACAAGAAAGTTAAAAGTAATATAATTGATTTTCAACCCATTAATGAACATATATGTAGTATACGGATCAAAGGAAGATTTTTAATACCACCATCTTATCAGTGCATGCCCCCACAGAAGAAAAAGATGAAATTGTTAAGGACGCCTTTTATGAATGTTTTGATAGAGTACACCAACAAATACCTAAGCATGATATTATAATTATATTAGGAGACATGAACGCCAAAATTGGTAAAACAAGTGTGGTATCTAATGTTGGTAGGTATACACTACATGATATATCTAATGATAATGGGGAAAGACTATGTGATTTTGCGGTTGCTAAAGATCTAGTTATCTCCAGCACGCGGTTCCCCCACAAAAATATACACCTACAAACATGGATATCACCTGATGGCTTTACAATTAATCAAATTGATCACGTCATGGAAAGTGCAAGGCATGCCTCAGACATCTTAGATGTTCGATCTCTAAGGGGAGCGGACTGCGATTCAGATCACTTTCTAGTCAGAGTTAAATATAGACCTAAATTATCAAGATTAGCAACTTTTGTAAATAACAGGTGCATAAAATTTAATATTAATAAATTTGAGCACAGTACAATAGCAAATGAGTATAGAAGAACTATAACAGATAATATTCATAAACAGAACATACAGGAGATGAATATTGAACAGAAATGGTCCTTCATTAAACAAAATATACATTCAGCTGGTTATGCTACAAAAGAAAACTAGAGCAGCAACAGATAAATACAAAGAAGGAAGGAGAAATGCTAAAAATATTTGTAAAATGAAAAAGAAAATGTTTAAAGAAAATTTATTGTACGACTTAGATGAAAAATTTGGAAAAAATGAAAGCAGAAAGTTTTTTGAAAGTGTCAGAAGACAGAAGAAGGGTTTCCAACCAAGAACGATGACTTGTAAAAACAAAGATGGAAATCTAATTACTGGAGAACTACAGGTACTAAATGTATGGACTGAATATTTCAATGATCTCTTGAGTTCTGGAGGACAAGAAGATGTAAATGTATCCTATTTTGGACCTGACCCTTACATGCCAGTACCAACGAATACTATGGTATATGATGCAATAAGGAAAATGAAAAACAATAGAGCACCAGGAGAAGATTCGATTAATGCAGAGTTAATCAAAAAGGGTGGAAAGGAGTTGTGGAAATGTATTCATAACCTAATTGTGGACATATGGAATCAGGAACAAATGCCTAGTGATTGGAGTGTAGCTGTCATATGCCCTATACATAAAACAAGCAATAAACTGGAGTGTAAGAATTATAGAGGCATATCACTGCTAAATACTACATATAAAATGTTCACTAATATCTTAGCTAAGTATTTAGAACCATACATAGAAGCAACTCTTGGAGAATACCAGTGCGGTTTCCGTAAGGGTCGATGAACAACAGATCAAATATTTTCTTTAAGCCTAATTTTAGAGAAGTTTTGTGAATTTAATTTACCTTTGCACCAATTATATATTGACTTTAAAAAAGCTTTTGACTGCATTAGCAGACATTATATTCTAGAGACTTTAGGCGAAATTGGAGTTCCCAATAAACTGATCAATTTAACTGAAATAACTTTAACACAAACTCAAAATAAAGTTAAAATGCAAAATAAACTCTCTGAAAGCTTTAAAACTTTTAATGGTATTAGACAAGGTGATGCCTTATCAACTATGTTGTTTAATGTTGGATTACATAGAGCTGTTCAAAAGATAACCATAAACCCAGGCGGTACAATCATCAATAGAACGGCACAAGTATATGGCATATGCGGACGATATTGTTATCTTATCACGCAATGTAAGTATAATGGATGAAATACTCAAACAAATAGAAGCTGAAGCAATCAAAGCCGGTCTGGAAATTAACAATGATAAAACTAAATACATGTATAATATGAATCATGACAATACTAATAAGATTAATTTGAATGATTCTAATTTTGATAGAGTTTCCTGTTTTATATCTGGGTTCCATGGTGAAATACAATCATGATGTTATGACTGATATAAAAGAGAAGATTTCAGCTGGGAATCGAGGTCTTTGAATAAAACTATGAAGTCCAGGTGTATCTCAAGAAAAGCTAAAATAAGAATATATAAAACTATTATTAAACCAATAGCAGGTTATGGAAATGAAACCTGGACTCTATCTGAAAGGGCAATAAAGATCTTAAATGCCTGGGAAAGGAAAGTATTACGGAAAATCTTTGGACCTACTTATGAGCAAGGGTTTTGGCGAATCAAAACAAATGCTGAGTTATATGAATTATATAAAGATATCAACATTTTTGTTGACATAAAACTCGGAAATTTAGAGTGGCTGGCACACGTAGCCAGGATGGAGAACAATCGCACACCCAAAGCTCTACTACATGCATTGCCAGTAGGAAGAAGGAAAGTCGGACGACCTAAATTGAGATGGCCGGATGACGTTCAGGCTGACCTAACAAAAGCTGGAATTAGAAGATGGAGAACAAGAGCATTAGACAGGAGTGATTGGTCGGATGTTCTCAGGGAGGCTAAGGCTAAACTATAAGGGCCGTAATGCCAATGATGATGATGATATGATTATGTCTCGTGGCCAGAATATTGTACGAAATGGAAATATAAAAATTGGAAATTTATCCTTGGAAGAGATGGAAAAATTCAAATACCTTTGAGGAACAATAACAGATATAAATGACACTCGGGAGGAAATTAAACGCAGGATAAATATGGAAAATGCCTGTTATTATTCGGTTGAGAAGCTTTTGTCACCTAGTCTGCTGTCAAAAAGTCTGAAAGTTAGAATTTATAAAACAGTTATATTACCGGTTGTTCTGTATGGTTGTAAAACTTGGAGTCTCACTTTGAGAGAGGAACATAGGTTAAGCGTGTTTGAGAATAAGGTTCTTAGGAAAATATTTGTGGCTAAGAGGGATGAAGTTACAGGAGAATGGAGAAAGTTACACAACACAGAATTGCACGCATTGTATTCTTCATCTGACGTAATTAGGAACATTAAGTCCACACGTGTGAGATGGGCAGGGCATGTAGCACATATGGGCGAATCCAGAAATGCATATAGAGTGTTAGTTGGGAGGCCGGAGGGAAGAGGCCGAGACGTAGATGGGAGGATAATATTAAAATGGATTTGAGGGAGGTGGGATATGATGATAGATACTGGATTAATCTTGCTCAGGATAGGGACCGATGGCGGCAATGAACCTCCGGGTTCCTTAAAAGCCGTAAGTAAGTATAAGTGAGTAAGTAAGCCATATACATACTGAAATTTAATTACGTGTTCCATCACATCGACAAAGAATTACTATGTGTTTATTACAATTTTATTTTAAACCACAATGACGCATAAATAAAATGAAAATAAACTTAAATGAGTAAATTACATTAGTGTCGGAAGTGATGGATGTGCGGGTGCATAGTTCTTCCTCATTGCGTAAGAATTTTCCTTCTCTCTGTCCTCTTCTTCTCCAAATGGCTCTGAAAGATATTTGTAACATGATAATTAATATCCTGTGCAGCATGCATTCTCATAACGTTATAAGTTATAACACTTTGGTATAGCAACACATTAACAGAACACGTTTTGGAACCACATGACTTGTCTTTTTGAGGGCCAGGAGCAAGACGTAGCCTTAGACTAAGGCTTAGATCTACATTGGCCGTTTCTGCGCCTTTTGCATTATGATTATGTGACATTAGTGAAACACACCATGCTTTAACACTACAAACTTGTTGATTGGTTTCTTGCAGCCAATGAGGATTTTCTGTGACCCGGTAATCTGCACTAC
Organism: Periplaneta americana; assembly: GCF_040183065.1. Classification (NCBI taxonomy): domain Eukaryota; kingdom Metazoa; phylum Arthropoda; class Insecta; order Blattodea; family Blattidae; genus Periplaneta; species Periplaneta americana. The sequence goes on along the minus strand of NC_091132.1, from coordinate 128,930,185 downwards.
GATGATCCACTATTGCATTGTTCCTCTTTGGATTTACTTAGTAAAAATTAAATTTTTCGATTCACTCATATAGAGATAATTCGTACCAGGACACATAAATAAAGAAAACTCATCATTAACCCTTTTTTTATTTCCATATACTCTGTTTAACTAAACAGCAGAAAAACAGGCGAACTAGTTTGGCGCTAAAGTGTAAATATTGGTTGGGCAACACAGCCTCCACTCAAGATCCATGAATCGTAAACATTTAGTAAATGACCGACAGTCTTTGAATTGCTGAAGCCTCTCCATTGTGAGAGTGGAGACAGGCTCTATCAATCAAAGGGGCGCGGTTGTCCCCATACCGGTCAAATTACCCGTGTAACAAGGGTACACCGCCGGCCCGGCCGCAATTAATTGCGAGATCAGATTCTTCCTACTTTCGCTTTGCGCTCAATTGAACAATTGAATCAGCTGCAATAACGCGTTACGAAAATATTTCAGCGTGGAAGAGACGGAATTTCAATTCTTGATACACGGAAAGGAAAAAAAAATTGTTCAAAAATGTTCCATCCGCAGTATAGTCGGTTGAATATCTAAGCCTATACTAATAATAAATCTGTAACCGAAATTTTTCTGATAATTTTCGATTTTCCAAAAATAATTGGTGTTAACATGTATAATTAACCATCCTGAAACCGAAAATCGCTTTTTTGAAATTTTTGTTTGTATATCTGTCTGTTTCTCTGTCTGTCTATCTGTCTGTCTGTCTGTCTGTCTGGATGTTTGTTACCTTTTCAGGCGATAATGGCTGAACCGATTTATATGAAAATTGAAATATAAATTAAGTTCGTTGTAACTTAGATTTTAGGCTATAGGCTATGGCATCCAAAATACTTTATTTAAAAGGGAGGTTATAAGGGGGCTTGAATTAAATAAATCGAAATATCTCGCTTATTATTGATTTTTGTGAAAAATGTTGCATAACAAAAGTTTCTTTAAAACTGATTTCCGATACGTGAATATCTATATTTCGATGGGACCAAATTGCATCAAAAACGGATGTTCTCTGAACCAAATGATCATATTCTAATTATTTGCACGTAATAACAATTAAGAAACATGTTAAAGGAATTATCATTGCACTAAATGAGTGGTCTCTGGAAAAAAAATGTTCGCATTTTAATTATTTAAATACAATTTAAATTAAGTGACATATTAAACGATTTATCCTTCTATCAAACACGAATGTTCCCTGGACCAGATGTCCTATTTTAATTATGTAATTACTTTATATTTATTTCTAACAAGTGCAACGAAGCGCACGCGTACAGCTAGTTCTCCATAAAATGAAGAGTCCACTGCAAGAATGATGGATGCCATTTGGAATACATTTTGCAGTAGAAGCAATTGAAAGTTTGAAATGCTTAGCGCTCAAAGCTTAACTGTGATTTTCCGATCATTACTGGACAATGACTATCAGTGTTAATGCCATATAACTCTCTATGTACAATCTATAATATGTCTTAAGCTATGCATTGACAGTCTTGGTTCATTTTTGACAAGAAAGTGACATCCATCATTCTTGCAGTGAACTCTTCAAATGGAACAGAGGTTCGAACCAGAACACCAGCTTAGTACAGGGATTTGGCAAGCTGGACTCGTACATCGAAGCTGCGCTCGAGTGTGGGTTAGAATCCCGATTTGGCTGATTTTACCTAGTTGGCTTTCTTCTGAGCTTTATCCTACCGTAAATCGAAAGTCAGTAATCCAATGGCTTATTCTCGGATTTATATCGGCAAAAGTATGATTCTGCTCCTATCTAGCGCTAGTTCCGTCAACGCAATGTAAAATTATACAGCATCAAATTAAATAATCAATGAATTAAAATTTTACATAGTAGCCTATTTAAGGAAATTCTAACAATTGCGTGTAACATGTAGACTCGAATTGAAATAATGAAATACAATATGTACCGTAATTTAACAGTGTAGTAGATTTTAGAGTGAATCGGGGGGAGATGACTATAGGGGGAAGGTGCTTATTTCTTTGTAGTTTCACTTTCTTCTAAGAGAGAACGCCACGTGCATGTCTTCATGATCACTGAGACAGTTGAATGTCTGTAGAGTGGAAGCTAACTCATTTTGCCACGTGTTCTTGTTGTGAGAAGAAGAAAAGCAAGAAAACAGCTCATTTTTCTGCTATAAAATAATTGAAAAGGTATGTTACAATTTTTAATACATCCTTGAATTCGTAATAACTGTCAAACTTGTTTAATGGATTTTGTAGTAAAGGTTCTAAAGTTTGTATTGTTAACAACTAACGACCTTGTTCCGCCATGTTGGGTTGCGTCACAACACTTGGCATCTTACCCCGATACTTGGGGAAGATGATCAATTTTTTTCGGTGTAAGATGACAACTTGTTGTAAGAGTTTTATTATTTTGTTTTATTGCAGGGAATGTGTAATCATTACGTAAGATCCTTTGATAGAAGTCAGTGGATTGAGGACAGTCTTCAACTTGCGATGGAACATGTTATAACAGAAGGTATGAACTGTTTTAGAGCATCGCAAGCATATGGGATTCCTTACCGAACTCTTAAACGTGGCCTAAAAAGAGTGATGACAAAAAAAATGTACTGGATTGAATTTATTATGTGCAAGAAGTGATTTCACGAGTCTTTCACACGGCAATAAAATATGTGCAATGACTGTGTTGCTAAGTAGTGATAAACGAGTGAGGAAGTTTCCATGAGCTTTAGATTAAGTCAATTTTGTTATATACATGTATCAAACCAAATTCATGTAAAATACATATATCAGTAAATGTGTTAATTGCATTTGCCATCTTACCCGACTATCGGGGAAAGATACCTACAGTGCAGGCAAGAAGAAAACCTGTATCTACAAACAAGGTATTTAATGTTTTCTGTTTTGTACCGAAATATAGTTTCAAAATACCTTCCAGAGTTTGATATTTCAATATGAAATTCAAAACTAAATGAACAGTATCTTAAATTTTCAAACAAAGGAAAAGTCAGGCATCTTCCGCCGATCCACTCTATTTGATATTAATACACTAAATCATTTACCAATATTGCCATTACTATAGTGTGAATGCATAATGAATGAATTAATTAATCAGTAGGTGAATGGGTAAATGAGTGAGTGAGTGAGCGAGCGAACGAACGAGCGAACGAACAAATGAACGAACGAACGAGCGAATTGGAAGAAAAATTATTAAATGGTACGCGATTGCTCATCCTTTCAAAGGATTTTGGGTCTGGAAGGTAGTCTCTATGTGATTTCCAAGCCTGTTCGCGACTGGTCTCACTCATATTTTTTGCTATTCCATTTGAAGGAACAATATCGTGTAGGAAATCTGGAAAGAAATTTAAAAAAGGAATGGGGAGAGAAGGATAGCATTGAAAACCATAAAGCACGAGGTTCATCTTACACTTCTGTTTCTATGGTACTATGAGTGATGTTAGAATAAATATTTCATGTTAAAAGGTTACAATTTTTCGCTCTTCTTTCATATCAAAAGGTTTGATTTCGAGTCCAGTATCTGTGATTATGGTAGACGCAGGAGTTATAGAGCACATTGTTTCAGTACGTACCTACTTCAGTTTGCAATACTATTTCCTCCATCACCGTCACACAATTATCAAATAGTTTTAAATGTTGTCTACATATATAATAATAATATTAATTAATTAATTAATTCATTCATTCATTCATTCATTCATTCATTCATTCATTTATTTATTTACTTATCTATCTATCTATCTATCTATCTATCTATCTATCTATCTATCTATCTATCTATCTATCTATCTATCTATCTATCTATCTATCTATCTATCTATCTATCTATCTATCTATCTATCTATCTATCTATCTATCTATCTATCTATCTATCTATCTATCTATCTATCTATCTATCTATCTATCTATCTATCTATCTATCTATCTATCTATCTATCTATCTATCTATCTATCTATCTATCTATCTATCTATCTGGCTGTCTGTCTGTCTGTCTGTCTGTCTGTCTGTCTGTCTGTCTGTCTGTCTGTCTGTCTGTCTGTCTGTCTGTCTGTCTGTCTATCTATCTATCTATCTATCTATCTATCTATCTATCTATCTATCTATCTATCTATCTATCTATCTATCTATCTATCTATCTATCTATCTATCTATCTATCTATCTATCTATCTATCTATCTATCTGCCCGTACACCCGCCCGCCCGCCCGCCTGCCTGCCTGCCTGCGTGCCTATTTATTTAATGTGTTGTACAACAGTCAGGGGCCAATAACATTTCAGCACAAGACAATTCATTACAAAAACATTGACAATGATATAAATTACAGTAAAAGTACAATGGAATAATGATTTAAATTATAACAAAAAATAATGATAGGCCTAATTGAAAATAAGAGGATGGAACCATATAAATGAATATAATACAGTTGATGTAGAAGATAACGAGAATAATATTATAATACATATTTAAACAAAAGACATAGATTAATAACTGACATAAAACTCCAAAAAGTATATACTACATAATAAATGGATCCAAGTTCAATCCATGAAAATTTGCATATTTTATACATCTGCAGACCGAGAGAAAGATTCAGAATTTATATTATAAAAAATTTATGAAAACTTAAACCCTTAGCAGGAATACGAAGACTGCTATTGCTTAAGAAGGATTCACAATCAATATCACCCTTAATGTCTTTACAAAAAAATAAATAATGGAGATCTTGACGTCTGGTAAATAAACTACAGCAATTAAAATATTTGCAGTTAATCTCATATTTATAATCATTGGAATTAGGTAAAAAATCTATAAGAACATAAGGAAATAAATTTTCTTTGAATATTCTCCAATTTAGCCGAGTCAGTGGAAGGAATGGAGTTCCATACAACAGATGCATATTCAAGCTTGGATCTAACCAACGTATAGTATAAAATTAATAGACACATAGGAGTAGAAAAAGTATAAGTTACAGATCTAATTAGACCAAGCATTCTTAATGAATGTGTATAAATATATTACGATTATAATAGGCTAATAATAATAATAATAATAATAATAATAATAATAATAATAATAATAATAATAATAATAACAAATAGTCCTTCGCTCCATCAAGAACTCAGGTTGTCCACAATTCTCCTCCGCCAATTCAGATCCTTTACATTGAGACGTAATTTCTTTCAAAAGTGATCTATTTTCTTCCAGATCGCCTCCACGTCGTCCTAGGTCTCTCTCTTCCTCTCGGGTCTTACGAGTTCCATTGCATTACTATCTTGTACGTTTCATCATCGCTCATACGGAGTGTGTAGCCTTTTCATCAATATTTTCGTCTTTTGTTTACTTATATTAATATTGATTTCTCACATTTGTTCTTTTGACATCATCTTAGGTCGTCATAGTTACGTAAGCATCTACTTGCAAAATATTGGATCTTTCGTTGCATATCAGATAAATAAGTACAGGGACATCATATTATTTTTTCTTCAATTTATTGTACCTCAGTTTTTTAATGTACTTCACTCCCACCCCCTCTACTAGTAAACTTCCAACTGTTCACCCACAACCAAGACCGCGTATGCAGTCAAAGTCGTCTTACGGTCATAGTACTGAGTTAGTGAATATAGTACGTTTCAGAAATATGTTCGCGTTTTCCAGTGACGAAAGGGCTTTCAATATTTAGTCATATTTTCGCACAGGTACTGTCGTCCGTTTTCCTACGTTGCATTCCAGCTTCCCCTACCCTCTTCTGCTCGCCCCACTGTAGAGACTAGTGGTTGGGCTGTCTTATCTCTTTTCTGAAAACATTAATTTCTGTTAGGAATTGGAAGTCTGCGTAATATTATACAACTGTTTAAAATAATTTAAATAAAATAACCTCTTTAAGTAATTAACTGTCACGTGATTTCCCACCTTTCTACGACCCTGCGGCAAAACCACTTGGACGGACAGGAGATAGTATATCTGAGTAATTTTATCTTTTCGGATCGGGCAGAAGTGAAGTTTGAATTTACAGTACGTAAGGTAATCTTTTATAGAGTAGGTACAGAATTATTTCAACATGAATTACTAGTACGAAGGACGAAACGGGTAATTGAAATTAGGTACAATAGTCTATAGTGCGATAATATACACAAAAGAACTGAAGCCTGTATCGAAATGAACGGCCACCATTTTCAAAAAAATGTTTAAATATCCATATTATGATTATTTTTCAAGTTAACTTCATTCTCTATATTGTACGCCAATGTGCTGTAGTCAGTATGCAGTATACAGTACACTGCATAATGAATACGTCAGAATGGATAGCTCAGTTCGTGGGTAAAATCACTTATTGTTAATACAGTATTATATTTTGATTAAACAAAAACTTAATGAAAATTATCAAACTCAAAGTCGCGATATTTCCTAGTTTACGTAAATAAATGACCTATTTTTCTTCCCTCTTATACCTAGTAAAGTGATTTGTTTGTACTTTACTTCAGTATCATTGAACTCCAGTCGTGGAAGGGGGTAGCAAACGGTATTTCCGGTTCTCAACTGCTAATTTAAAGGTATAGCCAGGTTAATATTAGAAATGTTAGTAAAAATAAAATGATGTCCCTGTATATTATATGCATGATTAAGCTAAAAATTGATTAAATATGCATTATGCATGTTTTTATCCCCAAAAAGTCAAAAACATGCAAATATGCACGGAAAAAGTACACATATTTGGAACCAGAAAGTAATGAAATGGATAAGTACTAAGTTTGAGCTATGTACTTGTTCCTATAAAACATGCATTTGCGTGGAATTTTCTTCTCTAGTTATAAGATAAAGCTTAGATATAATACATAATTTGTTTCACTCTGGTTCAGTTTAATAGTTGGCCTAGCTTTAATTTCGGAATGCTCTCAAAGTTACAATTCTTTTGAATATCCAGTATTTCCGTTGCTATATTTTGGAACACTGCAGGCAAGGGCGCACGTGATTCCAGTCTTCGCATCTGGCAAAGGCACACTTCGTCGGTGTCAACGACAAAACGCTCATAAAAGAATAATAACACAGAGTCCACTCCGTGAGGCTTGTATTATTATTCATGACCCCAGGGGCTGGGGAGCCAGGCCATAAAATCTTAAATTAGATGAAGGAAGAAAGGGTAACATTAATGAGGTGCAGACTTTGACGGTTTATCCCCTGTAGTAACAGCTACAATTGCGACAAAATAACCTTCATATAGTGCGACCCGATTCAGGTACTGCAATGCTTTATATGCGATGAGGTGCTGCATTACATCAGGAGGGACAAAACCTGGAAATAATTAAAAACATAATAGAATGAAAGGAAAGGAAAAAATGAATAAAAATATCAGCAGCAAGGATAGGAAAGAAGGTAGGAAGAACGTAATAAAGAAAGAAAGGAAAGAAAGAGAGAGAAGTGAAGGATAAAATGAATGAAAGACAAGAGAGAAAGAAAGAAAGAAAGAAAGAAAGAAAGAAAGAAAAAGAAAGAAAGAAAGAAAGAGGTGAGGGATAACATGAATGAAGGACAAGAGAGAAAGAAAGAAATAAAGAAAGAAAGGAAGAAAGAAAGAAAGAAAGAAAGAAAGAAAGAAAGAAAGAAAGAAAGAAAGAAAGAGGTTAAGGATAAAATGAATGAAAGACAAGAGAGAAAGAAAGAAAGAGGTTAAGGATAAAATGAATGAAAGACAAGAGAGAAAGAAAGAAAGAAAGAAAGAAAGAAAGAAAGAAAGAAAGAAAGAAAGAAAGAAAGAAAGAAAGAAAGAAAGAAAGAGGTTGAGGATAAAATTACTTCTCATATATTCCAATTAAATCATAAAATATGAGAAGTAATTTATAGAATTAAATAATATGAATATAATAGAGAAGAATAAAAATAGTATTAATCATATTAAATGTATTATTTGTGGAATAGAAAATTATTCTAAGGAATAATTTTATCTTGACAAGATAATGTTATTATTTAACTAAATTTTCTCATCAGAAAATGAAAGACAAGAGAGAAAGAAAAGAGAAAGAAAGAAAGAAAGAAAGAAAGAAAAAGAAAGAAAGAAAGAGGTGAAGGATAAAATGAATGAAAGACAAGAGAGAAAGAAAGAAAGAGGTGAAGGATAAAATGAATGAAAGAGAAGAGAGAAAGAAAGAAAGAAAGAGGTGAAGGATAAAATGAATGAAAGACAAGAGAGAAAGAAAGAAAGAAAGAAAGAAAGAAAGAAAGAAAGAAAGAAAGAGGTGACGGATAAAATGAATGAAAGACAAGAAAGAAAGAAAGAAAGAAAGAAAAAAAGAAATAAAGAGGTGAAGAATAAAATGAATGAAAGACAAGAGAGAAAGAAAGGAAAAAAGAAAGAAAGAGGTGAAGGATAAAATGAATGAAAAACAAGAAAGAAAGAAAGAAAGAAAGAAAGAAACAAACAAAGAAAGAGGTGAAGAATAAAATGAATGAGAGAAAGAAGGAAAGAAAGAAAGAAAGAAAGAAAGAAAGAAAGAAAGAGATGAAAGATAAAATGAATGAAAGACAAGAGAGAAAGATATGAAAAAAGAGAGAGTAAGAATAACAGTTGAATAAAAAGCAAAATTTTTATTGCGAAGAATGTGGAGGGAAATAGAATATAAGCTTATACAGGAAGAAGAGAAAAATAGGGAGAGAGGAGATATTACAGCAGTATAAACAAAAAACAATGGAATATAAGAAGGGAGTAAAAAAGAAAGAAGTAAGGATCAAAGAAAGGAGAATAGAATGAAAAAGTAAACAGAGGAAACTCGGTTCCTAAGTTTGCCGTTAAATAACGTTCCAATATGCATTTTGTATTTTCTACACTAGTATTTGAATAGTATAATACGAAACAAGTTTATAGTGTTATACCGGTACTTTATTGTATAAGTCAATGTTCAGGGAACGACCGAAGGAAGAATCACAGCATTATAAAACAAAATATAGTATATTGCGATGTATGCAATGAAGGGCGGAAAGAGCTGGCTGCCCTACTCCATTATCTCCTGGCTATTTTCGTCATAAGTGGTGCCTTGTTGGTATCACTTGTGAGGTTCAGACCTATCTTGGGATAGTTGTCCAAACGATAGCGATACTAGTGTGGTGCGTTATAACAGGATCGTGGAAAAGTTTGAAAAACGAGTGGAACGAGTTTTTTCAATTACCGAGAATCTGTTACCTGTTAAGCATTTGACGGAAATGTATTCCATACAATTTTTTGCACTATCGTCATTAATTAAATACATGAAGTATTCAAATACTGTTTATTAAGATTTAATTAAAAATTAATATCAAATTCATTCACAAGTCTTTACTTCTCATCCATAAATTTTTTACAATCACTTCTGAAACACTGTAAAATATAGTAATTGGACTAAATACTTTTAATAATATCTTCATGATGGATGAAGTATATTAGTTGATATGGAAGAAGATCAATACATAAAGTGTAAGCTTCAACAACTGTAAAAATTTTACTATTACTATTGATTATTGTTCTAAATAAAGTTCTATGTTTGTAGATAACTTACTGCACTCATAACTCTGAGGTGAGTTTTCAAGAAAGCACTGTTATTCTTTTGTTTGTATAGCAACCAGATAATGTGTGGTATTGTAACTTACAGATATGTAAACAGTATCGGTAAATACAACAAAAAATACGATTGTCCAAAAAGTATAATGATGAGTAGTTTGATGTCGTGGTCTATCAAGGAAAGGTTGCTATAACAGCAATGATGTATTGAATGTTATAGTATGGCAAACATTTTCATGATATGTCATTATCATAGAAGTAAGGACGTTTTAGTTGGGTGGAAATGAGCTACTACATGACAAGTATAGTGTAATACAACATCAATTGATGAATTTGCTAATACTGCACCTGTTAAACCTCCTACAGTAAATAAGGATACAAATCCCAGGATCATCAAGCTAACTCAATTATTTGATCTTCTAGAGTAGGGAAGAGACAATATTATCTCCCAATCACGTTAAAAGAGCTCGACCTTGATCACGAGCGCATAGCGCATGCACTACATAGCATTCCAACGTACACATCAGGGATGTGCAGTACATGCACATACATCGAATAAAGGCAATAATTATTACAATAACTTGGGTTACTAAATTTCTGGCTATGACATAATTATTTAATATACATGTACATATATGAACAAATCGCAAAGTAGAGGGGTTTTAATGGCAAAAAGAGAAAGAGAAATAGTTAATTGTTTGTAAACAATTTTCTTGTTAAAAGCAGTTGTTTATTCTGTAAATACTTCACTTCATTGGTTAGGAGGAAGTAATAGGGTCTACCTGCTTGACGTGTGTGATCTGTAAGTACTTTTGAACATTTGTTAAAAAAATAATGGCAATTCGATTGAAATGAAGTATAGTGATTGTGTGATTGTGAAAATGTAGTCCAAACTCTCTATTTGTGATTATGTAATAAGTTTTCTTAGAAGGATTTGTGAGATGCACATAAAGTGGAAAAACAAATTGATTAAATTATGTTATTGAAGAGCCATCGTAATTTTTGGAGTCAATAATTTTAAGAGAAGACTTACAGTATGATTCTTTAAACCTCCACAATTTTCATCCAATATTTGTGAAATTTAAACTACTGCTGCTGCTACCATCTCTGGACCTTCCATAGCCTAGAATCAGCAATGTTTAAGGGCCTCTACAGACACACACACAGGACAAATTAATAACTAGATTAGATTGGAACCCTCGCCGTCTGAATAAATTCATTAAAGAAATTAATTAATTATTACCGAAATGAAATCTAGAGCAGGAAGAATTATGGAAGAAGGAAGAACGGAAGATTGGATATTGCATGTATGTATGTATTAATTTACACTGCAAGTGGGCAAGCACCCGGTGGCAGTGGTATACGCAATATAAACAATACACAATACAATTATACAATATACAATACAATTATATATACAATACAATAAGAATACACAATACAATTTAACACATTAATTACAATTAATAATAAATCATAAAATAAACTAATTTTACAATACAACTTACATATGTATAGACCCTACATAAGTTTCAATGATCTTTCACTTTACTCTCATCTCACTCACTGTAGTGGCACTATGACGCATTTCACTGACACTTCAGGACACATTTCACTGAAACTCTATAACACATTTCACTGACACTATAGAACACATTTCATTGACGCTATAAATTATCACTGATCGGAACTATTCACTGCACTGTAAAAGCATAAGTTCACTGACTCACTACGCTTCACAGATACAACAGTTCAAATAAGACAAATAATTACATTCTTATGCATACTTATAAACAAAACTACATTTAAGCTAAACATTTCTAGTCTAAGACCCTCTTACATGCTATTTTTAAATAATTTACAATTCAAACCAAGGGAGTAACTCGTCAGGCTAAATAAATACGTGTTACCTTAAAAATTTAAATGTTAAATATCACCTTAATTTTAATTTACACTTTATTCACAAATTTTAAAGTTATTCTTGAATCTCCTTAAGGAAGGACAGCCCTCAAAGACCGCTGCAGGTAGGTCATTCCAATCATTTATAGTTCTATTTAAAAATGACAATTTACCTACATCCCTTTTCTGTTTCCTACATTTGATTTTAAAATCATGATCGTTCCTACCATAGTACGTTGGCTTTTCTAACCGAGCCGTTATGTCTACCCATGATATTGATAATAAGAGCTATGTTACGAAAGTAATTATGATGAAGACGAAAAAATAGAATGAAATGATTAAAGTGAAATCACAAACGCAGGAAAGAAAGACCTTTGTGGATATCTGCATAAGGCATGCACCTCCCAATCAATCTGTTCCAGGTTCAATCCCCAAGCGTGGGCAGTGAATAAATGTCATTCTGTCCATGGAACTGGGTGATTGTCCGTTCTCTTGCTATTGTCCTGTGATATCTCTGTGGTGGCCCATGACGAAGGAGATCCGCATTTGTGAGATCAGTAATGACCAAATGAGTCCCCGCAGAGGTGTGTAAGCCGTTTATAAAGAAAGGTTACGCAGAATAAAAAAGAAAGAATGAATTAAATTGGAGTACATTGCATTGATTTCGATATGGTGAAGATATTAAATGTTACTTTAATATATTTCCATTCTTCACTTCTATCTAAATGGCTTCCCTTTACTGACTTTAAGAGTCTGAATTTTATGTCTGTATACAGATGCATTATTATTTCAACGTAATCTGTTTTTAAGTCATTCAACTCTGGCAGAGATAAATATGTTTATATATTATATAAGGCTAATAGCAAATTGAATGTGTCAAGAAACAAATAATTTTCTTTGTATTATTCATGACTATGAGTAAATTTCAGCAGATATTCTACCAGAGACAGGCTTGAAAACATACCTACATCGATACAATTAAAAGTGGAGGGCAACATTGATTACCTGTCAATACTAACTGTTCTCGCTTGGCAAATTGGGAGAAGACGAAGTAAAGGGATGAGGAACCAAAATTGAGAAGAATTGCTTTCAACCTACTGTGGAAATCCCCAGGGATTTACCTACTTCTCTGGAACTCAGAAACAAGAGGAAGGAATCCAAGATAAGTTACAAATTTAAAAGAACGCTGAAAGACAACGGAATTGTTAAACAACCCAGTACCACTCCAATAATATAATTTTATTTTATTGAATGTAAGTATTTGCAGATTACATCCACATATGATTCAGTATGAGAACAGTTATTATAATTTAATTTTATTTCAACCATTTTTCTATTTCGTATTGATTTCCTTGTAATAATAGCCTACGTCTATACCTTATTTCTCTCTCTCCTTCCATTTCTTCTTTTCTTTCTTTGTATCTATGTTTTCCTCCTCTTTTCCCTTTCTCTATTCAATTTTCCTCCTATTTTTCTTATCCTATGTATTTTTTGTCTTCTATCTTTTACCGCTCCTACCTTTTTCCTTCTTTCCGCCTTTTCCATTTATTTACCAGAGGTAGTGTAGCGGTTAGACGTTGGTCTGCAAGCTGGAAGGTCGTGATTCGATTTCCAATATGGTCTTACATTTTTTCCGCTAATCTAATCCTTTCTATTGCACTGTGACTCTAGAATTCACTCCTCTTCTAACAGAAATGAGTATCAGGAGCATCAGAAGTATTTTCTTGACGACAAAAGAGGCAAGCTCGTAGAACAGGCATTTCTAATGTCACTAATGCTGTCTGGAAATATTGAAACCTTCAATCTTCTGTTACCCTATAGGTCTGGAATAAAGGTATCTCTACTTTCTTATTCAACTTGCGCCTTATTAATTTTTTCTCTTGTCTCTTTCTTCATGTAGATTAATTTCTCACTCATAATTTCATCAATTCTCCTTTTCTTCCATTGGTCTTGTTTTTCTTTCTCCGTTTTCTTTCTTTTATTTTTCTGTTTTCAGTTTTTCTCATCAAGTTTTGTTTTTTTTGTTTTCTCTCTTCATCTCTTCTCCACCTTTCCTTCGTTTTTCTTTCATTCATTCTTCTCGTTCTTTTTTTCTTCCATTCCTTCTTTTTTATCAACTCTTGCTAGTCATTTATTTTCCCTTCCTTATTTAGTTGGTTTCTTTCTCCCTTCTTTTTCTTCCTTACATACCTACTTCCTTCCTTCCTTCTTGTTTTTCTTCTATTGACTTATTATATTCTTTCTTTCTTTCTTTCTTTCTTATTTCACTTTCTGACATTATTTCGTTTATAATTTTCTTTCCTCTATTCTTTCTCTATTTTATTTCTTTATTTTATTCTTCCTTTCTTTCTCTCTTACTTTCTTTCTTTCATTTTCTATTATTTATTTGTACTAAAATTGCTGCACTTCTCTCTTATCAATCTTCCTATTTTCCTTTATTGCTTTATTTCTTTTTAAGTATAAAACGAAGGAAATACTCGTAACAAATAATGAACCTTATGATAGCACCTGTGTAAGTCTGAAGGTCTCATAAATCTCTGTTTTGTTTCTGTCTGTCCTCTAGCACAGCGTTTCTCAAACTATTGTCCGCGGACCACCTGTGGTCCTCGAGGTCTGCCCTTGTGGTCCTTCAAAGAAGTACCGTAATTTCCCATAACTATGGTCCAGGCACCCAACTATGGTCCAAAACGCATTATGTATTACTTAGTCCCCCAAGAGTTCGGTGTTTGCCATTTAAGGCGCCACTGTGATGGAATTATGTTCCCCATAGATGCTTCTATCTACCATTACACGTAGCAATGATATGGATGCTTAACATGGTAAGTGTGCATCGTTCTATTGAATGTGTGAAGACACGAAATCATTCAGTTTGTGATTGTCTGTTTTATTAAGCTCTCCTCTGTAGAACTGGTAAGTTGTAGATATATGATTCTTTGTACAATGAAACCTGGCTATATAATATTTACTTTCACGTAATAATTACACTGGCAGAGGTTAAGGACTCTGCGTGAAAAATGTTTAACCTCAAGGCTAGAAGTCAGTCCTCAACTATCTACCACAATTTTTCGTGGACCATAGTTGTATTTCATTTTGAAATATTTGTTTCAATAAAATGTGATCAATGTGATTATTTACTTCTGCAAATCCGGTATCTCAGTATAGTCTAGAACACAATTTAACATTATAGTCAAGTAAACAAAGAAACAGGCTGTTCCAGCATCAATGGTACTAGCACGAATGATGGTCCGGTAAAACGAAAACTTCACGGTAGAAGGAAAACAACCGTCCCTGTAAGTGACTATGAGAGCGATGAAATTGAATTGGATACAGATTATGATGTTTCCGGTATTCTCTCCATATTTACAGACAGTGAGTCAGATATGGAAAAGAAGACGAATTCTGTTAAATTAATGCTAAAGGCACATAGTTATATGGTAGTTACTTATAAGGAGGAATTGTGGCCAGGAAAAGTTTTGGAAGTGAAGAATAATGGAGCTGTTGTTTCATGTATAGTAAGAAGCGGCAATTACTGAGGTGGCGAGAAATGGAAGATATTTTATTCTATAGAAAGGAAAACATAATAAAACAAACTGAAGACCCCAAATGCGTCTCGAAAGAGAAAGATCTATTTTCAATTTCAGATTTACAAGAGAAGTGGAGATTCAAAGGATCGAAATAAGCCTAATGAATATAGTTCTCAGTACGATAAATTAACATTACCAGTGAATTTATTTGCATAATATTTTGCTAAGAATGTGTTTATTTTGATACCGTACTTTTGTTCTTTAATATACACTCACCTGCGAAAAAACCGGGCCAACTACATTTTCTTTAAAATTTTTGAAAATTGTAGAATTTTTTAAATAAATGTAGGTGTGCTGAGGTTCATTTAGTTATTCACTTATTTTGTGATACGTAACAATGTAATACTGAATACGTAATAGCCAACAATTATCTGAAAAGAAGATTCGTTCTTCTTGTAATATTGTGTGTAAACTTCTCGGACTCATTTCGAGCTAAGCTGAAGATGTCTACAGACTGGTAAGCTCTTTTGAGGCAGTATTGGAGTACTTCATTGTATACAAATGTCACTAAGTCCTACCGATTCAGCAAAAGTGGTTGCAATGATAGAAGGTGGGAACAGTCAGAGTTATGTGGCTGCAGTTCTTGGGATTCCTCGATCGACCGTACAACGAGTGTACCATCGCTTTAGAGAGACAGGAGATTATTCCAGGAGACCCGGTTCAGGGAGAAAACGAGTAACTTCGGCTCGTGACGACCATATTATTGTCCTAAACACATTAAGAAATCGCCATTCCACAGCTATTGAGACCAGAAGAGCCTTCCAGAAAATAAGACAAGTTAATGTGAGTGAGAGAATTGTAAGAGGACGTCTGGATGAATGTGGGCTAAAGGTCCAGAATTGTTCCAGCAACATCATGTTGAACGATTACGTTTTGCTCACAATCATGCTAATTGGAACCTGGGGGAGTGGCGACGAGTGCTCTTCACAGATGAATCGAGATTTAGTTTACAGATGGACGTGAAAGAGTGTGGAGAACAGAAGGAGAACGTTTTTCTTCATGTAACTTCAGTTCACTTATCAGTTTCCAAGGTGGATCAGTAATGGTATGGGATGGCATTTCGTATGAAGCTCACACAGAACTTGTGTTCATTAATGGAGGTGCTTTGACTGCTCCAAGATATATCGAAGAATGTCTAATTTAACATGTGGTACCATATGCCCCCACTTATTGGTGGAAAGTTCCTCTTAATGCATGACAATGCTTGCCCTCATGCTACAAGAATCGTGGATGAGTTCCTTCACGACGATGGATTGAATAGTCATGGCCAGTAAGAAGTCCTGACATAAACCCTATTGAACATGTGTGGGAAATGCTAGGGAAGCGAGTTACAAGTCGTCTAACTCCTCACAGCAAATTACAGCAGCTCCGAAATGTTCTAAGTAAAGAATGGAATAGAATCGACAGACTGACATCCAGAATCTAATCGAAGGGTTGAATCGGAGAATGGTAACAGTCATACAGTCACGGGGAGGCAATACCCGCTATTAGTAACATCTGGTGGCCATAAAATCAGTTGAACGTTTGGAAGAAAATTGCTATAATTTATAAGTTTTTTTTTTTCTGGGAAGCAATGTTTTCTTCATTTCATAAAGGATTTTCTGATCCTCACTTCATAAAAAATTGAGAAACTTTAGGTGGCCCGGTTTTTTTTGCCGGTGAGTGTAGTTGTTCACTATTGCAGAGAAATGACTTTCAGATTTCACTTGTTTATTGAGTGTTTATGTAATGAGTACTAATAAAAAGAATCCATGTACTTTTCCTTTATTTTTAATATTTCTGTGCTAGATTATGTTTCTACCCTTAAATTAGGAACTCAATGTATTGATTTACGAATACTTACAGCCCCAGCTATAGCCCATTCATGCTTTCAAGCATGAATATATGAGTGGACCATAGTTGGGCAACTCAAAATACAACTATGTACCAATGCTTATTATTTTTTCAACACTTGTAATTAAATAATTTCAAACACATATGTCAATATTTATTTAATATAAACTTACAAAAGCCCGAAGCCAAAATTTCACTTAATCTGGATGAATAGTACTGAATATACAGAGAAAAGTGTGACAAATGTGGACCATAGTTAGGGGAAACTACGTTATCTAATCTTTTCATGTATTTACGACTTTCTTAATAGTTTTGCTGACACCCAGTCTGCACATTGAAATGGTTACGTACTGTATGTCGTACACCAATAATAGGCCTACAACTCTGAGGTGACAATTTGAAACTTATTTTCCAAGTAAATATGACGAATTTTCATGGGTTCGTGATCCCATTCATTGCGATATTGAAAATAACAAGCTTTGATTGAGTGAAAGAGAACAGTTAATTGAACTCTCGAATGACACCCGACTTAAAATGAAATTCCAAGCGGAATGTATGGTTAAATTCTGGACCCCATCATAAGTGAAAAAAGAATATAGTGAACTGTACAATGGTGCTTTAGAGATTATAATTCAGATTTTCATCACTAACTTTAATAAAAACAAAGTACCGAAATCGACTTGATGTACAGTATGTGACGATCTCCGACTTAAATTTACCAGCATACGTCCAAATGTATAACAATTGTAGAAGAATCGGCAGGCTCATCCATATCATTAATGCGAGTACTAACATTTATTTTTTTTTTTTTAGTTAATAAGTTAAAGGTTATCCAAACTCTAATACCTTGAATTAAAAAAAAATTAATTTTCTTCTACTAACATTAACTTAATTAGTTAATATTAATATAAAATTAATTGAATTGAATTAATTTTAATTAACTAATTCTATTTTAAAATATAAGTGTAAAAAGGTAAAGGTATCCCCGTAACATGCCATGAAGGCACTTGGGGGGCATGGAAGTAGAGCCCCATGCTTTCCATGACCTCGGCACTAGAATGAGGTGGTTCCGGTCAATTTCAATGTTGTGAAGGCCATAACCCGGAAATAAAGAATTTCCGTACACATGTTGTAATGAACTATATTGATTGTCTACATGTGGGAAATACATACCTGAAATTATGCCCCGTATTTTTTAAACACTCTGTATATTCTCGCTCGGGGGGGGGGGGGGAGCGGAATTTGAGGAGCTATACTGAATTGCATAATCCGGCTTCGTACGTATGTGGTATAGGTCGGGGAATCACGATGCTAATTGAATCAGGCCTTACTGGTGAAATGATCGTTCATCTGTCTTCAGGCTGGTCGGTCTTGATCGTCTATGGCAGTGATGTCAAAGCAAGCTCATTTTTCTGACCTTGACGTCGTGCGCGGGCATTAAGCGCTGGGTATGCTAGGAGGAATAAGCAGCCTGTTAGATTAAGAAAACAGTGGTGCACAAACTTCAAACGGAACGTGAAAATTTATGTCGTTATTTTTATATGGCTTCTTTCTGTTTGTTATTTTCTATTTTGTCTTAAAACAAAAGTACTAACACCTATTTCTTAGCCTGATATTGCAGTTGTGTTTTAAACGTTAATAACATAATAAAGAGTAAAGAAGGAATATTCACAAAATTTCCATAATAACTACAAATGTACCGTACTAAATGAATTAAATACATCATTAATAACGAAAGTGTTATCCCAAAGAAAGACATGAATATGACATGATAAGTTGAAATTGATAACTGTAACTAATATTACATAATAAAACTCTTATCGCATTATGCTTTTAGGTGATATTGGTACGCAACTTTATGTTATCAGAATATTAAATTATCTCGAAATCTTATGAAGCTATAGAGCTGACGTTTTACCAACACATAGGCACATATCTTTTGTTTGTGATGTAGCAGTATTTGCTTTGTTAATTCATTTCTTTACAAACATTTTCCATGCAAATAGGTACGCAACTAAAATCCGTTCTCTATTTATAAGCCTGCGGTTGCGATCTACTTTCTGTAAATAGATGTAATTATAACAATTTGATCTATAATTGTCACTGGTTTTTAATATAAGTAACTAGCTGAAAGCACCCGGCGTTGCACGGGTTTTCTTTCCTGCTTCTATTTTTAATTAAACTGGTTATTACATTTTCGGAAATCTAACTATAGACAACTAAAACGAATTGTCTTTACTAAGCTAAGATGAATCTTTACTTAACGTCACTTACATGAATTGATGAACACCTTAGCGAAATGCCTGCCAAACCTTAACTCAATTTAAAAGAGCTGTAAATCAGGCACCGAAAAGAAAACATGTCTCATGTGCCTGACGTTCAATGTTTTTTTAAATTTATATGTTTATTTGTTTTTATTTATTTATTCTGGTGTAGTTAAGGCCATTAGGCCTTCTCTTCCACACCGCCAGAAACACAAATAAAATAATAGAAAAATCAAACTTTGAACAAAGTAAAACCCCACGATAACATGATTTTTTTTCCTCTTTCTGTTCAGTTTCAGCATCGAATCAATATGTACATATATAATTTAATTTATATTGGAAGTTTTTTACCCCTTGACAGCTGTACACCCACATTTTATATCATACCCAGTTTTTTTTAATATGGTTTCGAAAACTATATGTCACAAATTCAGAACATATTATATTAATTCTTATTTTATACACAGAATACAGATAAAATATAAACTTGCAATAAGTCATTTTTAACATAAAGACTAATATTCTGAGAGACGTATATAGGCTTAACGATATTTTAGAAATCAAGAGATTGTTATTTCCACAAGACATAACATCCATTTGCAACGTGATTATACAGATAGAATTTCGCAGTAACATATTTTCGGACGAGAACAACAATATTTTGAGAGACGTATATTTTAGAATTGTATTACATGTAATTGCATATGTTCACATGTATAATACAACATGATATATAGTCATCTCAATTTTATATTTTAACTTTTTTAGCCTCACAATATAATCTCATTAACAAATAATCCAGCCCACATGTGAAGACTTGCAAACGCATTTCTATTGTACATTATACGTACACTTTTAAATGTTGACATTAGGGGCACCTATATATTTGAATATTAGAATATTAATGTGTTTATAATTATATTAATTTTAACAGATTTTACCCCCGTATGTCATTAAACATGTATTGTATGTGTAGAGAATGTAGAGAGTAATGATATTGCAGAATTGATTGTTCGTATCTGAAGATGTTGACATTGTTCAACGAAAACATTTATACGTCTTGTAACATATAATGTAAAAGTTAACACCTAAAACATACACAACAGTAAAGTCAATGACTGAAACAATAAACTTTCAATATACATATAGACTTTTCTGAAAATTTACATAAAATGAATTGCAAAATACTGTCTTTGAGCTTCATTTTAATATGGCCATTACAAAAGCTAGTCGCACTGAATTGCAGTTACTTAAAATCGAACGGGTATCATAGCAATACGTGAGATAAAAACATCTTCTCCTTTTTGTTTTTCCAGTTAATATTGCCACTTCTATTACGAATCACATTAGTTCTTTATATCAATTCTTGCTGGTGCATAATTTTGGTGGGTCATTATTTCGCAATAGTACTTCAGGTTATTCAATATTAAGTAAATTATGTGGTAGCAATCCTTGTAGTTTGAAAGAATTCTAAAATTCAGTTGGATAAAACACAGTTTACTTACTATCTACAACTACATCGAGAAATCCATAATACGGCCCTGGATTGCTTAAAAGATACTTATTGCACGAATTACCTAAAAGCCTTCATGATGTGTATCAACAATGTTACTTAATTTCGTGTTATAATTTCTATGGCCTCGTGAAAGTCGATGTTGTATACAACGGACAATAATAAAAAGCAAATGACTATAGAAGATTGCATTTTAATATTACACATGAATGTTTGATCGTACTTATTTTAATTTCTTTATTTTTTAATTAATTTAACGTCCATTTGCACAATTTTAATGTAGCCTATGTTTTTCTCCTGGTTATGAAGGTTAAATGTGCAAACTTTGGCACATATCGGTCAAAGCGTGTAGATTTGAATAGAGAACATACATACATACTCACATGCACTTTTATACATTACACTAGCTAAAAGCACCCGGCGTTGCACGGGTTTTCCTTTCTGCTTCTGTTTTTAATTAAACTGCTTATTACATTTTCGGAAATCTCGGAAACCTAACTATAGACAACCAAAACGAATTGCCTTTACTAAGAAGATTAATCTTTACTTAACGTCACTTACATGAATTGATGAACTCCTTAGCAAAATGCCTGCCAACGTTAACCCAATTTAAAACAGTTGTAAATCAGACACCGAAAAGAAAACATGTCATGATGTGCCTGACGTTCAAGGGTTTTTTTAATTTATATATTTATTTGTTTTTATTTATTTATTCTAGTGTAGTTAAGGCCATTAGGCCTTCTCTTCCACACCACCAGAAATACAAATAAAATAATAGAAACATCAAACGGAACAAAGTAAAACCCAACGAAAATATGATTCCTTTTCCTCTTTCTGATCAGTTTCAGCATCGAATCAATATGTACATATATAATTTAATTTATATTGGAAGATATTTTACCACTTGACCGCTGTACACCTACTTATATCATATCCAGTTTTTTTTTAATATGACTTGGAAAACTATATCTCATAAATTCAGAACATAGTATTATATTAATTCTTATTTTATACACAGAATACAGATAAAATATAAACTTACAATAGGTAAGTCATTTTTTTAACATAAAGACTAATATTCTGAGAGACGTATGGGCTTAACGGTATTTTAGAAATTAAGAGATTATTTCCACAACGCATAACATACTACATCACCAAAAATACAAATGAAATAATAGAACAATCAAACTATAAATAAAGTAAAACCAAACGAAAATTTATACAGGTTAAATGAGTTGGGATTGTCTTGCAGCAAAACAAAAACAATCCTCGGTCCCTATACGCCCACTTAGCATTATCTCAATGTTCTACAGATCTTACATTTATCTGTGCCGGTCAGTAACTGTTAAATTTCTTAGTCGTGGGAGTCAGCATATTAAAAAAACATTACAACCTTTCGGCCGTCTCCTTTCCTCCCCACCGCAAATGTGACGTTGCTCAGAGGCAGAGATAAAATAATTATAAGATCTGTACATTGATTTGAAGCTGTACATTTCACGTAATTTCATGTCTATGTGTGCTTTCATTTGAATTTCAGAGACAGCTGATGATAAACAGGGAATTCCCTTGTTCCCTGTTTGAACCCATTGGGATGTCATTATGAGCAAAAATTTATCTCTCTGTCGGTAGTACCAAATAATCAATATAATATACCTAGGATAATATTTAATTTACACTGAATATTTTTTTACCCTTTTACCGCTGTACATCCGCTTATATCATACCCAGTTTCTTTTTAATATGAATTGAGAAATTACAACTCACAAATTCAGAAAATAGGCTATTAATGATATTACTTCTTATTTTCTATAATTACAAAATACAGATAGGTCCTACAATATAAACTCGCAATAAGTCATTTTTTAACATGAAGACTAATATTCTGGGAGACGTCTACAGGTATTTTAGAAATTAAGAGACTGTTCTTTCCACAACGCGTAGCATGTGATTATACACTTTGAATTTCGCAATAACACATTCTCGGACATGAACAACAATATTTTGAGAGACGTATATTTTAGAATTAATGCAGTGCTAATTTCACTCGTATTACAAACTCGTACATTCATATAATCTACTGCATTAGGAACATGACAAATTATCATTGAATTGATTTTCGATATGTGTAAAATCTTTTTTTTTTTTTTCACTCCTTTATATAAAATATAGTTGAGAATGTGAAAAACACGCAGTTTTTAAGTAATGTCTGCTACTTTGAGCGACTATCCTTTACTATAATTTTAATATGGCCATTACAAATGCTAGTTGCACTGAAATTGCAATTACTTAAAATCGAAAGTGATGTTAGTGGGTATCATAGGAATACGTGGGATAAAAACATCTTCTCCTTTCGTTTTTCCAGTATTGTCACTTCTATTACTACGTTTTGAATGAGTTTTTCCACACCAACTCTTGTTCCATTGCATGATTTTGGTGGGTCAATATTTCGCAATAGTACTATTGGTGATTCAATATCAAGTATTAAAACAATTATATGGTAGCAATCCTTGCAGTCTCAAAGAATTCAAGAATTCAGTTGACTAAAACACAGCTTGCTCACTATCTACAACTGCATCGAGAAATTCATAATATGGTCCTGGACTGCTTAAAGATATTTATTGCGTGAATTGCCTAGATTTTAGCCTTCATGCTGTATCAATAATGTTATTTAATTTCGTGTTATAATTTCCATGACCTCGTGAAAGTCGATGTTGAATACAACAGACAATAATAAAAAACAATTGACTATAGAAGACTGCAATTTAGTATTAAACATGAATGTTTGGTCGTACTTATTTTTATTTTTTATTGTTTGATTAATTTAACGTCCATTTGCACAATTTTAATGTAGCCTATGTTTTTCTCCTGGTTATGAAGGTTAAATGTGCAAACTTTGGCACATATCGGTCAAAGCGTGTAGATTTGTACTGAGAACATACATGCATACCCACATTCACTTTTATATATATTAGATTATTCCCAATAGCATTCCAATATTTTTAATTTCCATATGGTATTACTGTTATTGTAATAATAATAATAATAATAATAATAGTAATAATAATAATAATAATAATAATAATAATAATAATTGTTATTGTTGTTATTATTATAATTATTATTATTAATGTAGGCTATATTGTCGAATGTCTCTTTTGTACTTTTTATTTGTGTGTTCGACCCGGTGTAGAACGTTATTGCGGTGTTCCTTTATAAACCCGGAAGGTTTGGGGGAGGTAAACTTTCCCACGATTCTCAAGCAGACAGAGCATGAAGTTGAACCTGCAACTGTTGCGTTAACAACGCGTGGCGTCCCAGCATCTGGTCATCAAGGACAACTTTGCAGCTCTCACTAGTTCAACTGACACTTAAAGTGAATGGATTGCACTATATTATATTCTGCTACTATGGTCAAACAAACGTGCTTATCACTTATTTAGATTACCTCCTCACTATGACATTAATACACATGCTTTATTTATTATGTCCCTGTAATGCCACCTAGGCAGCTAAGTTGGCAAAGCGCTGACTTACTACGATCGTAAACTGTAGTTCAAATCTCGGCGATAGTGGAGTTTTTGTGGTCGGCCAAGCCAATTTTGTGTGGGAATTTCTCAAGTGTAGAGCTGCAGAATAGGGCTTAGAACCGGTTTTCGTTCGACCGGTCAGAGAGCATCCGTCAAGGTCAAGACCACAGTCTACTATATACAGTCGCGAAGCTCAATATGTAGTAAAAATTCAAACATGGGTAGTTGCCCACCACTAGGATCGCTACTATCTCCTTATCATCGCAGATCTCTCTCTCCTAGGAGCCGACAAAATATGTTACACTTTCGTTGTCGTGTTCTTTTGGAAAAATTAACACTTTCCTTCCATTATTGAAATATTAAATGCATAAAGTTAATTTATTATTTTAATGAAGTATATTAAATTCCACATAAACTCGAAGATACCTGCAAGAAATAAGTTAATATAATTTTTGTTTGTGCAAAACGAACTGAAATTTACTATAATAGCTTCACTCATTCAAGATTATAGCGATAATTAACTATGAAACCAATAAATATTAATTTGCATTTCTCTTTACAACAATAATAATAGAAATATGAATTAATGGAGTAACTTACGTGTACCGGTACTTGTAGTGTAGGCTTACGTAGTTAACAAAGTGGGATGAGGTTAAACAATAATAATCACACCAGAATTGGAAATAAAACGTGATCAATAAATTTTATTGTAACAGACTTTTTCTACGTCTCTAGTAAAGCAACAAATAAAAATAACAACAAAATTAACAGCTATAATTAAAAACATATCCTTTGAAGAAAAAAGTAGGCCTAAGCAATAATAATCCCACCAGAATTGAAAATAAAACGTGATCAATAAATTTCATTAAAACAAACTTAATTTTTCTACGTCTTTAGTAAAATAACACATAAAAATAATAACAAAATTAATAGCTACAATTAAAAATATATCCTCTGAAAAAAAAGTAGGCCTAACCTTTATTTCTCTGGAAATTTAGTAGCCTAAGTGACAGAACTTTTAACCGGTATCTAATGTCCTTTCGGTTAGACTGAAACATTTCATTGTGAAATTTAAGGATATAATGTATTCTAACAGTCACAAAGAACTTCAAATTAACAGTTTTGTTTCTGCACAGCATTCTTGTGGAAACCCAGGAACTTTCTGAATTTTTCGGAAATCGGAAAAAGGATAACTCTGGCCTCTTTCTCTTACTGTTGCTACAATTTATAGCACTACAAACGTCTCCTCCTTGTCCCATATTATTATTCCAATTATTATATTTTAGCCATTAACATTTTCATTATAACCAATAACGAACATTTCACAAGCATCAATGTGAAATACGCAACGAGCTAGCACTCGATAGAAATACGACACAGTCCGAAGTCGACCACGGACAGTCTATTGTTTCTAGTTGCTAACCGCTTGGAGCGCTGTATCACGAGATTTGCAAAAAAACACCTCAAGCTTCGCGACTGTATATAGTAGACTGTGGTCAAGACCGAGAAGCAGACCGAATGTTCGACTTTCAACCGATTATCCCTGAAACTTTACAGGCTACGCAGAACATTGACATTTTCTGAGTACACAAACGGAGTAACAATTGATTGAACCTTACTATGTGTAATTAAAAGAAAATATATTTGCTTAATACAGGCCTACAATTTACTGCATTGGCCACTTTATTGCACTGATATATAAAGTAACAAATGGACACCGATAACAACAAAGGAAGTTAGTGTAATGCGTAATATGGAATCTGGTGTGTAAAGAAATACAAGAATGGAGTAAATTGCAACTACTTACTAAATAAAGAGAAAATAAGTACATTAAGTCTATTCTAACGTGTATAATTTAAACTCAACATGCATACCTCTAAAACAGGCATTATTATTTCATTAATAAATCATTTTTAAGAAGATATAAATTTAATTTATTTATTTACTTATTTATTTACTTCTTTATTTATTTATTTGCTTACTTATTTATTTATTTATTTGCTTATTTATTTATTTATTTATTTATTTATTTAATACTTTACACTTGAGCTACATTAGGCATTGGAGCCCAAAAGAGCAGGAGCTCGTGCTCAGGCGCAGTTCAAATCAGTTATACAAAATATATCACAAAATTAAGGGAGTTCATTGAGCACAATAACATTCATAAATGGTAAAATACATGCAGCATGTAATAATAGGGTCTATATACAAATAGAAAATAGAAAAGTGCATGAATATTAGAGTATCAATTTTTAACTCAATTAGCTTAAACAATTAATCTGATTTGTTTCTTAAATCTATGTATGTTAAGTGTACTTAGCTCAGGGTAAGATCAAATTAATGCATTATATATTTTGGATCCAACATTCATGCTGTGTTTTAATTCAGCAGTTGTGTGGCATTTGGGAGTATTTAGAAAGAAACTGAATTTTTGTCTCGTATGGTATTCATGAGGATCAAATTTAAATTTATTGTGATTTTTATGGAAGTAAATCAGCAATGTTTGTTTATAAATTTGTTCTAGATTTGATACAAAAAATTCCTTAAAAATTAATTTTGTTGTGTAATCAAAAGGTTTATATAGACAAATTTTGATAATTCTTTTTTGGAGCAAATTTAAAGGATGGAGAGTCGATTTTGTCATTCCTCCCCAACCTAAAATACCATACTGAATTATTGATTGAAACAGAGCTAAGTACACAGTACGCAGAACATAAACAGGTAAATAAGAGACTCTCAAGCTCTAAAGTGTAATGTCTGTACTTCACGGAGAATGTTTTGCTCTTGACGATACCAACTGGATGAATGAATGTATTAACTACTGTAACCAATGAATGAATCAATCAATACTGAAATAATCATTGAATCTATTAATCAGTCAATGAATCAATCAATGAACAAATGGAAACCAATGGATGTATGAATTAATGAACCGATGGATGAATGGATCGATGAATGGTTGATTGATTGATTGATTGATTGGTTGATTGATTGATTGAAGTGAGAGAGAGAGAATTATCAATTAAATAGTTGGTCTGCACAATGATAATCGCGTCGTTGAAAGAGTTCTTGGAACTGCTGCCTGGCTCAATGTGGTCTGCGTTTCAGCGTATTCCGAATCTCACCGGACCGGTGGACAACAATGACATCACGCTGCAGCGGAATAGGAACAAAACTGCTGGGAGGTTCGATGGCTATCATGGCCGCTGTACAAGTTGTTGTCTGTGCAACGCTAGCAAAATTTTGCGAAATTTCCTAACTGTCATCTCGTTCAAAGAAAAGAGAGCATAAATAATTTATTTTTTGAACCAGTAATAATAACTGGTCCGTTGACATGTTCGCTCATAAGGCATTAACATATTGTTTTACGTTGTGCTCATAACAAACAATACAGCAGCAGTGTTGCCAACAGTTGTTCATATAATCGCGCTAGATGGCTTTCAAAAACGATTTTCTAACAAAAATCTCTCGATTTTAATGCATATTTATAGTAGTGGTAGTGGTAGTGGTAGTGGTAACTATAAGTCAAGGTAGATGATCCATCCGCCAATGTAACGAATATTGCACACTTTTATAATTGACAATGTGGCGCTATGAAGCAATTTTGAACACTTTTGTTATTGTCACAACCAGTGGCGGCCGGTGAGATATTCTGGTGGTGGTGCCAAAAATGAAAAAAGTTGTACGCAAATTACCCTAGTGAAATTAATAATCGCAGTTCACGTTTGCATTATATTAAATAAAACACATTAATTAAACCAGCTATTTTACCAGGTGTACAGTTAATAATGTATCTAGTAACAGTTACAATAACATTTCCGAAACTAATAACGAAATTTACAAATACAGATAATCAAAACTTTCACAGTATTGTTAGTCAAATACAAATAAATTTTATAACTAGTAAAATTACTGGCAAAAACATACGAGATAAACAATGGCATAGATAATAAACAAACACGTTTGCACTTTAATTAACAGGCCGATGAATCCAAGGCAGCGGCCTGAATAACACATGTTCATGTCCTGCACAGATCTCATGTATCGTTAACAGAAGCATCAATACTATAGCAACATTGTAGCAATATTTAGTTGCCGCAAAATAAAACAAATATTACACAACATTAACAAACAGTTTTACATAATATGAAACCATGACTATCTCTGCGTTCAATATAGCTAAATGGATAATAATTTACACATCCAAATCCAAGTTATGTGCATTTGTTTTGAATTGGCAACATTACATTAACATTTGGCGCGGAACTCTAAGTCATAGACAAATAACGTCTCCAACAACCCTGCCATCTAGCGAAATTTCTGCATTACTGTGCTCTAGCGGGCGGAATATTAACTACTGAGTCAAATTGAATTCGGCTCAAAGTCTGCCATAAGAAAGGCATATAAACTAGAAGCAGTAGCCTTTTGTACAGTGTTATATGGACGCAGGTAGTGCCTCAGCGAAGTGGCTCCAACGTTCGGAAAAACGCTGCAAGAGTGCGTCCGGATATGTGCGCGCGCTCGTTCAAATGAAATACGAATAAAATGTATAAACTATTACAACTGCTTTCTAGGATATTATTTTTGTTTCTTTCATTGGTGGTGCCATGGCACACTGGCATTAGCCCAAAAGCCGCCCCTGGTCACAACACATTTCAATACTTACTGCACTATAACTTCTATATGGAACTATCACTACACCAACACATTCGTTATTTGACAAAACACACACTGAATGAACTAAATGTAATGATGAAAGTTTCTCCCCGACATCACGATCCACCTCCACTACGTGGCACCCGACACGGCATCTAGCAGGAAAGGCAATATATGCAAACGAAATGATACTAAACTTGAGGAATATTACTACAAGTGTATAGTATTATGTGACAGTTTAGGTTAGGTTAGATTAGGTGTGTATTATGTGACAGGTTAGGTTAGGTTTGGTTAGACTAGGTGTGTACTATTACTACTATGTTGGCGACACTGAAACCCCCTCCATTTTCTCCCTCAAATACGTCCATTCATGAAATATGGTCGAGTTTTTCATGCACGCATATCGATTTTATTATATAAGTAAGGTATGTATTTGGGGCGAGTTGGGTGGCCATATAGCTCTCCCAGTAATCATATCTAATTTCCAGCACTCCATACTATAAATCTACAGTAAGGTATATTCAAGGTATTTTAGCAATCTCATGTAGTGGCAGACACATAAGTAACGTTCACCATAATAATTATAATAATAATAATAATAATAATAATAATAATAATAATAATAATAATAATAATAATAATAAACGTGTTTAAATAACACAATTTTGGAAAGAGTCAATGAGTTTAATTATTTAGGATATAAAAATTTTTTGGTTGAAAATTTGGATTTATCATAGAAAATTGGAAATTTCAACAAATCAATGGGGATCATTAATAGAGTTTTAAAACCTTCATTAGTATAAAAATCAACTCGTATTCGTCTTAATCAAATAATAGCTCGACCAGTCTTATGTTATGGGACTGAAGCGTGGATTATAAGGACAAAAGATGAAAGCAGATTAACAGCTTGCGAGATGAGATTCATGCGCCGAAAAGCTGGCTACACTAAATGGGATCGAAAGAAAAATGAAGATATCCTTCAAGAACTTAATGCGTCATCAATACTGGACTATATCTTCAGATATCAGTTAAACTGGAAGGAACACGTCTCTCAAGAATGGTTTCATCCAGGATCTTAAGGCAATAATGAAGTATCGTCCAAATGGGAAACGGTCACTTGGTCGATCCATGAAAAGATGGCAAGAAAATCGCTTTTTGAAGCCGTAACAGTTCTTTTGGGACTAGTACTTGACAGGATGATGATGATGATGATGATGATAATAATAATAATAATAATAATAATAATAATAATAATAATAATAAGTGGTATAGCGCACAAGTTTAACTTTCGCAGAAGCTAATCAATGAAGTTGTCGTTTCGGCACAATGTAAGACATTCAATTTTATACGCATGCAATTAATATTGATAAGAAACATGTAATTTACAAATCATTCTCCGGATCATCTCCATTTGAATCCTCTAACGCAAGGGTAATAAGTTATTCCTAGCCTGGCCACTTTCATTTCTGTACGTAGCCAAGGTACATATTTCCTCCAAAATCTCTGTGGTATCTGATAACTCTTGAACACTTGTTCACACGACCCAGACCTGCCCGTATTGTCAGAATTGCATTCATTAATTCTGTCCCCATCCGTTTTCGTAGACTTCACGACATTCATCATACTAATATTCTCTCCACTTGAACATTGTCCACACCTGTGGAGTAACGGTCAGCGCGTCTGGCCGCGAAACCAGGTGGCCCGGGTTCGATGCCCGGTCGGGGCAAAGTACCTGGTTGACGTTTTTCCGGGGGTTTCCCTTAACCCAATATGAGCAAATGCTGGACCCCGGACTCATTTCACCGGCATTATCACCTTGTTCTCATTCAGACGCTAATAACCGAAGATGTTGATGAAGCGTCGTAAAATAACCTAACCTGCAGTACTTGAACATTACTTACTTACTGGCTTTTAAGAAACCCGGAGGTTCATTGCCGCCCTCATTGGTCCCTATCTTAAGCAAGATTAATCCATTCTCTATCATCATATCCCACCTCCCTCAAATCCATTTTAATATTCTCTTCCCATCTACATCTCGGCCTCCCCAAAGATCTTTTTCCCTCCGGCCTCCCAACTAACATTCTATATGCATTTCTGGATTCGCCCATTCACAGTACTTGAACATTAGACCAAGAAAACAAAATAAGATCAACCAACTCTTGAAAAGGATTTATATTAGATGCGTCCCTATAACTGGCTACTTCACTCCAGAATTCAATTGTGTTTGTCTTTAAATTGCACTTCACGTAGTCACTCTTTACGAAATCGTTGCTGATATTGAAGCCCCATATCTCAATTATTTACGGATTAATGACACAGACAAAAGTTTAACGATATTGTACCGGTATTTTTATAAAACGAGTAATAGTTAACACTGTCACGGTACACTTCTTACACAAATAATATTCTTTAAGCAATTGAATTTAATCTGTCTGTAATCTCTGTATATATACTACAGTCTTTGTTGATCACGTGAAATACTGATGCACGGCGGCAGCAGATGTTCGATTTTTAACATTTGATCAGAATGCCGCCGCACTTACATTTTATTACTGTCCGATTGTCAGAATCGACCGGTATTAAACTTGCAAAAACAACAATAATGCTAATATGAATATTTCATTTCAGAAACTTTAAAGATTAAAAACCGCTAGTATTTCCGCTAAGCGGGATAATATAATTTTACCCGCGGACGGTTATCCAAAAAAGCTAGACTCAGCGAGAAAACCGCTGAATTGGCAACATTGTACAGCAGCACCAAAGCAGAACACACCGCCATGACACAAGCGTGCATTATGACATTCGTCTGCTAATTCCCGCCCTATATAGATTCACAAGTCAATTCATTCCAGAATGATGTATAAACTTACTTACAAGTGGCAGGTTCATTGCCGCCCTCACATAAGCGCGCCATCGGTCCCTATCCTGTGCAAGATTAAGCCAGTCTTTATCATAATATCCCACCTCCCTCAAATCCATTTTAATATTATCCTCCAATCATGTATCAGCCTCTCCAAAGGTCTTTTTCCCTCCGGTCTCTCAACTAACACTCTATATGCAATTCTGAATTCGCCCATTCGTGCTACATGCCCTTCCCATCTCAAACGTCTGGATTTAATGTTCCTAATAAATTATGTCAGGTGAAGAATACAATGCGTCCAGTTCTGCGTTGTGTAACTTTCTCTATACTCCTGTAATTATGCGTAGAACCAAAAATTAGCAATTAAGTATACAACTGATGATTATTTTGGTGTCTCTAACCTAATATTACAATTGGTTCTTAAACCATTAGACGTACAGTATTTTGTTCATACTGTGTTATATTCATAAGTCAATACATTCCAGAATGATACATAAGGAATAGGCCTATAATAATTTTCAGTAAGTTAAATTGTACTTTCAACTAAGAAACACATAAATGGGGATTCAGGTAAAACAAAATGTAAGAATTTTATCCGATATTTTTAGTACAACATAGAAAACTTTGGAACATGAGACGAATCACCGAGTGTCTACTGAAAGACTTTGTCCAAATAAATAATTAATTCGCGTGTGTAAGTATATAGTTTCTTATACCGGGACATCACTTTATTTTTACTTGCATTTTTATTGTACCTGCGTTTCTGAATGTACTTGACTCCCACCCCTTTCACTAATGTCCTTGCTAACGTCAGCCACACAAACTTAAGGCCGCTGTTGCTAGCAGTGAAGTAAACAGTACAGAGTACAGTGTGTTTCAGAAATATGTTGGATTTTCTATAGAAGAAAGAGCTTATATTATTGAACTTTATTTTCACACAAGTATGGTGTGCTAAGTCCACACGGATAAATTCAATTATGCTACACAAGTGAAGATTAGAGTTACCGAAAGTACGGTATTTAACAGCATTAATAAATTTAAACTAGAGTTTTGTTGTACTGTTTGTAGGTATGAAGGACGATGATGGAAACTGGAATTAAAATATAAACGAATGTGAACAACGGTTTTTTTCACGCTTTTCCGATTATATCATTATGGAATATTTTCGTAGATATATGTTATTAATCTGATAGGTAAATTTAGAGCAACAGGGTGTACAGAAAGGAAGAAAAGTGCATGCTAACCAACAAAGGTGACAGAAGATGCTGTAGAAGATGCTAGAGAAAGGATGCAGCGAAGTCCTAATAAGTCGGTCAAGAAGTTAGCTGTAGAAATTGGGGTTTCTTACGGAAGTGCTCACAAAACTCTCAGGAGTAAATTAGGTTGGTAATATGCTGAATAAAGTAGATATTACATAATGAATATAACCGCCTGAAGAGTTGAGTTCGGGAAAAAAAATATATTGTTAGTACTCTACTGTTTTTTTTAATAACGTAATAGTAATATGCGTCACAAGAGCGGTATGTTGAAGTTTTCATGTTCGAGGAAAAGTTTGAAAAAGCGAAACGTAGTTGAGCTTTCTTAATTTCCGAGAATTGAAAGAAAACATACAGCTCGTGTATTGTACATTATTTTGTGCGAAGATCGTTTATTACAGATCTGAAAGAGTAATTTCTAATTAGTTGCAATGAAATCTCCATCTTGGTTTCTGTTCAATGACGGCAAATTTGCAAAACAAAAATATCTATCTTCAACATTGTTACTTTAAAATTTTTTCTGTGTTTACTATACTCCAGCAGGCCGTGCTATACGTCTGTCTTTTTTTTCCCCCCCAGTCTATAAATACGAACTTAAAACAAACGGTAAGGTTATGTAATGATTTATTCTTCATTTTAATATTTTAACAATATTATTTGTATAACATATTGCAGTAATAACATCGGCAAGTTAAATTTTGCCGGTCAAGGAGATGTTTAGAAATGGAAAATATCTTTGACATCTAATTCCTTAATGTTACTTGCATCACGAATGCAGTAATTTTAGTGGAGTTGTAGAGTTTAGTTAATTTTTGCAAATATTTAAAAACAATAATTAACTGTGCAGTTTAGGTGAAATTGCAGTGGTAAGTTTCCAATTTATAATTATTACTGTATTGAACGTCTCTAAAAATAATATGTTAAAAGTCTAAAGCAGTAAAATCAGTATGTCACTTAAGCGGTAAGAAGAGGGAAATTGTTATGTGTCTTAGGTTGGGAATAATGAATGTGGAATTTTAGACTTTCCGCGGGTTGATTTTGTGCGGAAACCAAGCAAATACGCACGATCTCGCACAAAAGTAATGATCAAACTGAATATCGTAATACTGTATTTTCCTGTAACATAAATGGATACACTACTTTTCTCTCCTCCTATACCTAGTAAAATGATTTGTTTACATATTGCACTAGTAAGACCAAACTCCTGTAATGGAAGGGGGGTAACAGTATTTCCGAGTATAGCCAGGTTAATGTTAAAAAATTTGTTAAAAATAAAGTGATGTCCCTGTACTTTTTGTTATTTCATAAGACACATAGTTACAAGATTTTCAACTAAACGACAGAATACGTAATTTCATTGCTTCTTGTATTTCGTATCCGCCATTCCATTTGCTGTTTTCATACGTAGTTGAAAGTACAGTAATAAACAGAGTAGATTAAAATTACTTTGTTTTCCTTAATAAGTTCAATAAAACTCTATCAAGTATGAAATCACATGATCATTACGCGAAAGGAAATGGTACACTTCATGAGAGACTGATGCATTTGTTCCTTCATCAATATTTCGACTCTCGCCGGAAGGAATGGGACAGTAGACATCTGTGGTATCAGAGGCGGCGTCGCATGGGTCTGTTGAGGTACGGATGATCGATGGTCTGAGACAACCTGCAACTGGCTATGTCATACAGCACATGTTCTGCGGTGTCTCCGGCTGACACGTCTAAACTACACAGTCCCCAGTCGGAAATCTCCTTCAGTTGCATGTATATCTTCACCACACTTCCTTCTTACTAGTTCTAAACGTTGACATACACTGAACTGATGTATAGCCTATTTTCTTACAAGGAGAATGTGCATGAACTCAGTAATATTTTAAGTACTTTTAATGGAAAATTAGCAAGTGAAATAAGACTTAGAGTTCATAAAATTAAGCAATTCATGACCCTTGAAGTAAAGCATGATATTTTAAGTTAGCTTCTCTCTATTTCGGTATATTCCTCTGTTTATTTATTTGTATATTCATTCATTCATTATTTATTTATTTACTTATTCATGCATTAAATAATTATTTAATTAATCAATTAATTAATCAATTAATTAATTCCTTTATTCGTTTATTTGTTTCTTTTAATTTGTTTATATACATAAGTCTGCATTAATTAGCAGGTTTATCAAAATTTATTATCTTCCAGCGCTAAATTAATATTCTGTTGCTATTCTACTATTTCTCTCTAGCTCCAATCTCAGTCCTCCAGACTTTTCTTTCACATACTGCTTAAAATGTCATCCGTGCCTGTATATAGCCTTCTTTTTCTTCTTCCAGGTGAAACCCTGTTTTTTTCATTTAATTTATTATATTCCATAGTTCTTACATGAGCCGTGAAGCTTTAAGATGTATGTAATGTATGTATGTATGTATTTTATTTATTTACACTGCAAATGGGCAAGCACCCGGTGGCAGTGGTATACACAATATAAACAATACGCAATCAAATTACAATGCACAATACAATTATACAATATAAATAAAATTATACAATACACAATACAATAAGAATACACAATACAATTGAACACAATATTTACAATTAATAATAATAATAATAATAATAATAATAATAATAATAATAATAATAATAATAATAATAATAATAATAAGATGTGGAACAAGTCAAAATTTTACAATATTACAATTACATTTTCACAAATTTTTACAATCTTCTACAATTTTTACAGTTTTTACAATTTTTTACAATATTTTGGCGAGATGTAGTGAGATGAGGTGAGGCCCGAGGATTCGCCTTGTTTGGAAATCTGTCTTCTATTGTTCTTTTTACGTGTCCATCCTATTCTAAATCTTTGTTTTCTTATGAAGCTTATCATTGAATTTAGAACAATCATTTTTCATGTAATTACATTGTTTCTTAACTTATCTCTACTAGAAAGATTTGTAAAACGCCGCCGGAAATCCATTTCTATCTAAAGTAACTGTGATTTTGTTCTCAATTTCAATTCTCATACTTCCCTCCGTATATTATTGTAGTACTTATAATTTCATTGCTTTAAAAAATTGTAAGTTTTATTTTTGAACTTATATTTCGAACCTACAAAACGTCATTGATATTCTTATTTTGCCAAAGCCGGTCTCAAGCCCAACTGAAACGCGAAGGGGGAAAAACAGCGACTAAAAAAAGTCCAAGGCTCAACTGGCTCTGTTGTCAGTATCTCGAAATGAGCTGCTGTCCAGGTTGACGTCGACGGGTTCGTCATCTGTAGTGAAAGTAAGATCTCTAAAATAGGAAACCAAAATGAAACTCCTGGTCTTCCAAATATGGAGTTGACGTACCAGGCCAGCTTCCTGTTCGTTAGAAATATTAAAATGCTATAAAGCTCAAAAACGAAATGCCTTAGGGCCTAATGATTGGAAAAACTAGGGCCTAATGACTGGAAAAACTACGAAAATGTATAATATTTTAGGAAACGGAATGTGCAAGGGATTATAAATTTTATAAAACTGAGGAAAAAATAATTGCACTAAGAAATAAGAAAAATACACGTATTGATGATAGGACACTTTTAATGTCCTCACAATCCTTAAGTTGTATGACTTGAGGCTTATCCGGCGTTTGATGGTCCCACATCACTTCATTCCCTGAAGAAGATGGCAGAGGTAGCCGTCGAAAGTTTGGAAGCAAATCTCCAACTCACCTGGCTGAGAACCCGAGAAGAGTTATTCTGATCCTTAAGTTCTTTCAAGAAACAGTAAACTTGATAAATAACACCTTAATATGACTTCTGATATCAGGGCTCGACTAAAGCATGACAGTGATTACTTGGATGATTAGTACTTAAAAATACTGTTTATTATAATATATTTTGCGAACAAGCTATAACACAGTATTATCACAGACGAGCACTTTTCAGCAACTAGCATTCGAACGTAGAGAGAGGAAGATCTCTTTTTTCAGGTCATAAACCGTTAGAGAAAGTGTACTACCTGCTAGAGTGAGTCGTTTCCGCACATGACCAAAAACCCACCTATTTCTTCTGCCTTTAACACACGGGTGAGTATAATAATTAGTGCTGGAGTTCAGTTCGGAAATGTGGTAGAAATTTCGAATAAATTGTTCTCGTGCAGATACGACATACAGTAACACGATTCTTTCACTTTAAATAAATCAACAAAATTGACCACTCTTCGACTTAATTTTTGAAATAAATAAATATATTACAAATCATGCTAAGCATTTTAATCTAAGTAATTCATAGCCCTAATAGCCTATATTAGGTATAATTGAGACTTGATACCTTTGAAATGTTAAAAGAGCAACAACAAATCTTTATTGCGTTACAGTGAAATACTAGGGTATTCGAAAAGTAATGGAAACATAGTTACCGTTTCACACAAAATTAACTTTCGTTACTTTTGGCATTAGGTACCATGGCAGTAATACGTTGCCAAATCCTTGCAAGACGACGGACATCATTTGCAGCATCATTTCTAGACATCTCTCTCAGTAATCGATCTAACGCTCATTGGATGTAAACTCTTGATTGCAAGTGAATGCCTCGCTTCCACCCATCTTTCAATAATTCGGTATAGTAGGACGTCTCTCCACAATCTTCTTGTAATGGCGTAAAGCACTGGTTTGCATTTTTTCCCTCTTGCAACTTGTATTTTTCTTAAGCAAATTTGTTCATACCTACTGAACATTTATAGGACGGTATTACTTAATACAAATTAGAAACAGTCCCTGTATTCACAACATACGATTACTTAAAGACTTTTAATGTTCCACAGTTATGCAATAATCGCTCCTCTAATACGTACTAAAAGATTACGATGCTCACCGCTAGGAGCGCTGATTTAGAGCACTGTTGCCATTACTTATTGACAAAATTTTGTACAACGTCAACAAAAATGATATTCCTCGGAAGTTACTACAGTTAGTCTTGTCCCCCTTCTTAAAGATAGGTACGATTATGGACTCCTTCCATTGTTCTGCTACAATTTCCTTTTCCCAAATAGCAAGTACAAGCTTATAAATTTCGCTAGGTAATGTGCTACCATTCTCTTGTATTAATTCTGCTGGAATTTGATCGATACCTGGAGACTTGTACTTTTTCAGATTTTCTATCGCAATTTCGCCTTCTGAAAGTGTGGGTTCGGGCATAAATGGCTCAGCAGTTTGTATTTGAATTTAGTCTCGATCATTTCTATTTGGCCTATGTACATTTAGTAGTTGTCCAAAATAATTTTTCCATCTGTTCAGGATTATCTGCAAACAAGACATTGATCTTTGAACATTTTTCCCTTACCTGATATCCTTCCTTAAATTCCTTTATGCCCTTATATAAATCTCTAATGCTTTTATTCTTACTATTATTTTCTACCTCATTCAGTTTATTCCTAAGTGTACGACTTGCTTCCCGTCTTTCATTGAAATAATTATCTCTATTCGCCTAGACTGGATTACATAAGAATTTCAATTTTGAGTGTTTCTTACTTTTTACTACCATGGAACAATCTTCATCCAATCACGGTCTCTTTTTCTGTTTCATAACAACCTATGCTCTGCTCTGCTGCAATTTTGTTATTATCCTTGATAGTTTCACACACGCTATTAACATCCAGGCCTAACTCTTCTTCAACTTCGTCGGAACTTGCTAAAGCAGAAAACCTATTTGAAATTTCGACCTGATAATGTTGCTTAGTTTCCAAGGTCTTTTAATTTCGGAATATTGAATCTACTAATATTAACTTGTTGCTTTAGTCGCTTGGCTACTGATAGTCTTTCTCTTAATTCTCCAATTACCAAATAATGTTCAGAATACTACAGTCTGCACCCCTGAAGGTCTGAATGTCTACTATACTAGTATGTCTTCGTTTATCTATCAAGATGACGTGATCTATTTGGTTGTTTGTCAATCCATCTGGAGAAGTCCAGGTAGATAGGTAGGTGGGTAGGTGGATAGATAGATAGATAGATAGATAGATAGATAGATAGATAGATAGATAGATAGATAGATAGATAGATAGATAGATAGATAGATAGATAGATAGATAGATAGACAGACAGACAGACAGGCAGGCAGGCAGGCAGGCAGGCAGGCAGGCAGGCAGGCAGGCAGGCAGGCAGGCAGGCAGGCAGGCAGGCAGGCAGGCAGGCAGGCAGGCAGGCAGATAGATAGATAGATAGATAGATAGATAGATAGATAGATAGATAGATAGATAGATAGATAGATAGATAGGTAGGTAGGTAGGTAGGTAGGTAGGTAGGTAGGTAGGTAGGGAGACAGACAGACAGACAGACAGACAGACAGACAGACAGACAGACAGACAGACAGACAGACAGACAGACAGACAGACAGACAGACAGACAGATAGATAGATAGATAGATAGATAGATAGATAGATAGATAGATAGATAGATAGATAGATAGATAGATAGATAGATAGATAGATAGATAGATAGATAGATAGATAGATAGATAGATAGATAGATAGATAGATAGATAGATAGATAGATAGATAGATAGATAGATAGATAGATTTATTGATCCATAATACATTATACAAACTCATGTACACAAGATCCTTCGCACGAGCCCGTACGGCCATTCATGCTATAACTATGCACAGTTTGAAACTTCAAAGAAAACAAAAATAATACTACTAATAATAAAATAGTAAAACAACAGTTATTATTATTACTACCGTTATCATTAATTATCACCATTAGATTCTACAACTAATCTAACTTCATACCAAATTTCCCAAAAATAATAATAAAAATAAAATAAATGTAAGATATGAAAAAAAAAAAACACAGTGGAAGAGTAGTCCAAGTATATTTATGTATATCCTTATGGGGGAATGTTGTACTTTTGATAATTAAATTTTTTTGATGTCGTAAAGTTGATTAACCTAACTTCGTTGCCATTACTAGTTATGTGTATGCTCTCTTTTACAATTGTCAGTTTAAAAAAATATCTTCCCGTTCTACTTAGGCATTGAAATCCCACAATAAAATTTTACCATCTACCCGTAAGCACTAAATACGGCCACCTGTCACTGATAAATTCGACCTTTTTTACTGCTGTTTTTTGTCGTTTATGAATAAAGAATCCTGTTTCTAATTGGTGATTATTATTTACTTCCCCATAATCCTATTTGTGATACACTATTCCCATCTAACCTAACCTCCCGTACTCCCATAAAGTGTATTCTATATCTAGCTAGTTCTTTTGCTACTAATGTTACCCCTCCTGTTCTATATATAGAGTTCTGACATTCCAAGTTCCAAATCTCATAATCTTATTTCTTTGCTGTGGTCGTTCCAAAGGCTCAGTCCCATTTCGAGGCTTATTTTTGGGTTTCGATACAAACAGTGCTGGGTTGTTAGCCCTTCCCCAACCCCCAAGTTGGAGGACCACCCCTCATCGGCTGTCCGCGACTGCTTATTCAATATATTCGCAGCTACCCTCCATATCTAGATGCCGTCTCCTCTATCCGCAACCCGAGAATACGTCATGCCGTGGTGATAGGAACCCAAAATACATAACACTAATCTACTATTATTATTATTATTATTATTATTATTATTATTATTATTATTATTATTATTATTATTATTATTTAACACTATCGACATTCTTGCAAATGTTAGGGCTTTGAAGAAACCTACTGCTTTTGTTTGATTGACAGTATAAATACAGTGGTAGCTACTGCACATGTTCAAGCTTTCTGTAATTTTGGGATAAGAGTTAGAGTAATTTCTGAGGCAGTAAACTCTAATAGTACTACAAAACAGACTTCACCGCAACGAACGAAACCCGCGGTTGCCATCTGAACACAGTATTGGTTTTGTTACTGTTTCGTCTCAGACAATTGCCCGGGTATCCATTTAATGACCACAAGAACTCGGATTGTTACAGTTGTTACAAAAGTAGTGTCGTTGTTAAGAGCACTGTACCAATTAAGTCACACAACGGGAATTAAATACCAAGGCTTCATAATGTTTTCATTATCTTTGCTTTCGTTGTTCCTTCCTCAGTACTACAAGTGGAAGTCATATCCGTAATTTTACAGATTGAATTCTCGGACATATACATATATGCAAAGTGCTTGTAATGCTTATTGCTTTCAGAGAGAAAGAAGGTTCATTGAAAGAGTACATAATACCTCATTGTATATTATAGAAAACAACTATAACTGTATTTTCAGCAAACTTATATTAAATAAAGAAATTTCTTATAAATCATCTTCTTTATGACCTGAATTGCAGAACCTCTTGCTGTTATTTAGGACGAATTCAGAGACGTATTGAAGGATAAAATTCGTCCCCCCTGAATGATTTTCTTCTTCTTCTTCTTCTTCACTCCATGGTATGGGCAATTGCCCGTTCCGGCTTCAAAGGTCGCTGCATCTTTCCATCTGTCGTCCCTGATCTCTTCGTCCTTTTGGTTTATAATTTATTGCTTTCTTAGGTAGCCTGTAGTCGTCCATTCTCTCTACATGTAATTTCCAATCTTGTCTGTAATTGTCTATTTTATCAATAAGTGGGTATATTCCTAGTTCCTGCCTTATATATTCATTTCTAAGTCTATCTAATCTCGTGCATCCTTTTACTTTCCGCAAGAATCTCATCTCTGCCGTTTGTATTTTGCTAACTTCAGGTTTTGTTGTAACCCAACCTGAATGATTTTTATATATTTTATTTATTTTATTAGCCTAATTTTAAAACCTATTTCTGACAAGTTTCATTTTTATAAAGCTTAATAAAAATAACAAACACATTTTTCTAAGTCATATATACTCCTACATCAGCTTTAAATAAGCGGATCTTTCAGAAATATAGAAATATCTGTACATTAAAAATACTGGAATAGTATACATTTATCGAATTTTATTTTTTAACTTGAAATCATCTAATTGAATGCTGTATCCCAACAAAGTATCCAGAGTAGAAGTGGAATAATCTTGCAGATTTTCAGAGTGTATAGCTCATGTTCTATGTAACAAAAAGTGTAATACCATATTGATGAAAAGTTCACAGTTTTCTCACAAAAATATTTTTCCAAAATGTTTAACAACCTCATATTCGGTAACTATTGCGATTGTGATCGTGATTTTTGTCCATAACGATAGAAAATGTAATAAAGAATAATTTATTCCTATGGCGTATTTCAATAGCGTTGACGATTTTCGTGTAAAAAACACTTATTTGAAGTCACTGAAAGATGGAACCACATAGCATCAGTGTAACCAGACAGGGAGGTGGGGACTAGTTGACCTTGGCAGACAGACCTGAGTTCGTTGACCTCTTACATCAGTATTACGAGAAGAAAAAAGCAGTATGTTAGCGGCGATGTTGTTAGACTTCTGAAACTTCCAAATTAATTTTCTAATTAACAGTGCATTTAATCACAAAACGTAAGTTATGTCTTCTATTCAATTAAGTGTAACCTATCGTCGCTTTCAATCTGCAGGTTTATTTCACTTCTACTTTGTATATATAAATATATAAATATATATATATATATATATATATATATATTGGAGAGTGCTGGGTTTGCAGTGATATACTTTACTATATTTGATGCATTTATGTATATGATGATTACCAATTTGTGCTATTGCTACTGCTGCTGCTGCTGCTGCTGCTACTAGTACTACTACTGCTACTACTACTACTACTACTACTACTACTACCAATACTACTAGGCCTACTAATAATACTAATAGTAATATTAATATTAATTATAATATTATCGTAAAGATTCGAGATTTTCACTGCAATTAATATGATACGAGAGTGTTTCTTATTTGTACTGTGTCATAAATACAAAGACGTCCGAAGTTTCTGAACTTTAATTTGACTCTTATCACCACTGGAGATACGAAGAGGGAAACGGGGAACTTAACTGCTTCATCCATGACTAATGTTTAGTGTCAGGACTAATATCTTACTATCCTCTGATTGAGGTTATGGCTGATACTACATTTTATTATCAGGCAGTACATCTCACTTGACGATTTGACGATATGTGTCAGAGGAAGAACAATTGTTTGTATGCATCTGAAGTTTCACTAGTATATTATGTAGCTAGTCGGCGATATATGAAATGCAGGGGGAAAGGAACTGGCACCCTAACCCATTATCAATAACTTCCATTAGGTCAAAATTACATAAATTCTTCCTTAACAGATTAATTACTAATTAATATTTGTTACTTATAATGAGGCCGGATGAAAAAAGACCTTTAGGCAGGCCGAGAGGTAGATGTGAAGATAATATTAAAATGGATTTGGGGGAGGTGGGATATGGTGATAGAGAATGGATCAATCTTGCTAAGGATAGGGACCAATGGCGGGCTTATGTGAGGGCGGCAATGAGCCAGTAAGTAAGTACTTATTATGAAACTAACATATGTCCATTATTATTATCACCATTAATTTCTCTAAATAGAATACAGTTGACACGGACCTTCTATTATGTAAATTAAGACTTCTGAATCTCTCTGAAAGATCTCTTACTTGGTTTGAATCCTACCTTCGCGAACGTCAACAATGCGTCATTGCATGCGATTATTCTTCAAAATGGTTTGTCGTGAAATCTGAAATTCAACAAGCATCAGTTCTCGGATCTTTAATCTTCATGATCTATATTAATGACGTGACTAATATGATAAAACACTGCAGATACCATAAGCACGCTGACGACTTGCAAATATATTTGGATTTCCACCCTGACGAGACTAATGACGCAGTAAACAAAATAAACGAAGACTTGAATTCGACTTCACTGTGGGCACACAAATTTGGATTAAGGTTAAATCCAGAGAAATCGCAAGCAATCGTAATGGGACATAATCGTCTACAAAGCACTCTTGATAGTAGTACTATAACGCATATACTATTGAATGGGATTAATGTTAAATACAGTGAAATAGTTAAAAATCTTGGCATTTTTATGGATGGCGAACTAAATTGGAACACTCAAGTAGCACACATTTGCAAAAAAATATTTTCTCATCTTCACTCCTTGTTTCATATGAAAGAATTTCCACCACTTAGTCTAAAAAAGAATCTTATTCAGAAGCTTGTAATACTCCATTTTGATTATTGCGATTCCTTACTAACTAATGTAAGTTCACTCTTAGCTGAGAGACTACAACGTGTTCATAATGTGTGCATACGATTCATCTGCAATACTCGTAAATTTGACCATATAACACCTTCCCTTCTGTTACTTTCATGGGTGCGTCTAAAGGAACGAAGAACAATACATTTACTGTCTCTTCTATTTAGACTCATGCATAGCCTACTTCTACTCCGAATTATATGTTATAGCGCTTTCAATTTCTTACAACTCTTCGAAACTGCCATCAAGCACTTCTTTCTATCCCTCATCACAGAAGGTCTTTATACTCATCCTCCTACACTGTAGAAATATACCTCGCATCTGGAATTCGTTACCTAATGACGTAAGGGACTGCCGGACTTTATCACAATTCAAAATTAAATTGGAAAATTTTGTCTTATTTAATGCTTTTTAGGTATTGCTAGAAGTGTTGATTTGTGTTTTTTTTTACTCTAGATTAAAATTGCAAGTATCTTCTTTATATTATTTAATTAGTTAGGATACAATGAATTATGATACTTAATCACTCATTTAAAGCTTGGTGACTGCCACCTGCGTATATTTTTGTGTGGCTTTATTTTGTTTATAGTGTATTTGTTTCCTTTTATTTCTACTCTTATATTTGTATTTCTGGTGGTGTGCAAGAGAAGGCCTGATGGCATTAACTACACCAGA
This sequence comes from Periplaneta americana, assembly GCF_040183065.1. Lineage (NCBI taxonomy): Eukaryota > Metazoa > Arthropoda > Insecta > Blattodea > Blattidae > Periplaneta > Periplaneta americana. The sequence goes on along the minus strand of NC_091132.1, from coordinate 128,885,417 downwards.
ATAAATAAATAAATAAATAAATAAATAAATAAATAAATAAATAAATAAATAAATAAATAAATACATAAATAAACACAAAACCTGGAATGGCAAAATCTCATTACTTCAATAATAATATTCTCATTGTATCAATATATTTTAGATTTATATTTTACTCCCTAATATGGTTCTAGTAAACAATCGTTAAATTAATTTTCATCATTTAACCAACTAGTTATCTCAACTTAATTATTACAATTCTTTACATGTTGCATATAGACTGAACTGAATAACATTAGCTCATAAATTAATTTATTAGTTTCTCTTATAGACTTTATCTCAAATTAAATATACGTGTACTAGTCGTTAAAATTTAACTGAAAAATATTGCTGGAGAATCTTTAGTGTATTGTAAATATTCATGATTTAAATATGTTTGTCACTATTGTATTGATTAAGGATGGTTACGTGAAAGAGAAGGCCTTATGTCCTTTACTCTGCCAGCGAAAATAAAACATTCTATTCTATTACCTCCTACCTAATTGCCTCATAAATAGTATCTTGTTGGTATCACTTGTGATGTTCAGACCTATCTTCGGACAGTTGACTAGATAGATAGATAGATAGATAGATAGATAGATAGATAGATAGATAGATAGATAGATAGATAGATAGATAGATAGATAGATAGATAGGTAGGTAGGTAGGTAGGTAGGTAGGTAGGTAGGTAGGTAGGTAGGTAGGTAGGTAGGTAGGTAGGTAGGTAGGTAGGTAGGTAGGTAGGTAGGTAGACAGACAGACAGACAGACAGACAGACAGACAGACAGACAGACAGACAGACAGACAGACAGACAGACAGACAGACAGACAGACAGACAGACAGACAGACAGATAGATAGATAGATAGATAGATAGATAGATAGATAGATAGATAGATAGATAGATAGATAGATAGATAGATAGATAGATGAATTTATTGAGTAATATTATACATACAGATGTCATATTATCATAATAACTGATTCTATCGATGTAATTTCTCTTCCGACTGTACTCGTGAATATCATTCAAGCTATCTCGTGATCTTTCCTGTCGCCGCTCTTCCTTATCGCCTTGTTTCATTAGCATTCCTTCCGTCTGTATTCCCTGCTTACGAGATTTATACTATCACTCAGTTTGTTTACGTTCAGAGCCCAGTATCATTTGGTATCGATTACAGCACGTATGTTTAATTTCATTGGTATGACCTCTTATTATCCGCGTTATTAGTCTACGACTCTACGTAGTTTAGTACTTGTACTGCACTCATTCTGTTGTAATGTTCAGTACAGTGTAATGTGTCGTTGGTTTCGTTTTCCTGTACGTATTTTTTCTTTGTTTGGATTAACACACAGAATAATGTAACACAGAATCGCTTGTTATTTGCACATAGGCCTACATATTTACTTTATCCCTACCTGTAATTCATTCTTGCTTCCACGAAGGTTATCTATCTGCTCCCTAATTTTGTCGGTTTGGTTTAGAGACATTCTGTATAATCGAAAAATCTGAAGCATAATTCATCCGTTACAAGGAAATAGATCAGACCCAGCAGAAAGAAATGAAATTATCAGCAGTAGCTTAGGTTGACTTTTATAGGATCCACGCGCTTAGAGTCTCAAACACTCATTGGTGCATTTACACCCTAAATAAGCCAAGACTGACTAAATCTAACGGTTGTTCCGGGTGGCATTGCTCAACCCGATGCTGTCAGGTGGACCATACTATTTAAGCCCAGGTTCCTTTAAACCCCAGGTCCCGTTCTCAAGCCCTTAGACCCCATATCAGCATCGGATCTCGTACTTCCCCAATACATCACTTACTTACAAATGGCTTTTAAGGAACCCGAAGGTTCATTGCCGCCCTCACATAAGCCCGCCAGCGGTCCCTATCCTGTGCAAGATTAATCCAGTCTCTATCATCATACCCCACCTCCCTCAAATCCATTTTAATATTATCCTCCCATCTACGTCTCGGCCTCCCTAAAGGTGTTTTTCCCTCCGGTCTCCCAACTAACACTCTATATGCATTTCTGGATTCGCCCATACGTGCTACATGCCCTGCCCATCTCAAACGTCTGGATTTTAAGTTCCTAATTATGTCAGGTGAAGAATACAATGCGTGCAGTTCTGTGTTGTGTAACTTTCTCCATTCTCCTGTAACTTCATCCCTCTTAGCCCCAAATATTTTCCTAAGCACCTTATTCTCAAACACCCTTAATCTATGTTCCTCTCTCAGAGTGAGAGTCCAAGTTTCACAACCATATAGAAGAACCGGTAATATAACTGTTTTATAAATTCTAACTTTCAGATTTTTGGACAGCAGACTGGATGATAAGAGCTTCTCAACCGAATAATAACACGCATTTCCCATATTTATTCTGCGTTTAATTTCCTCCCGAGTGTCATTTATATTTGTTACTGTTGCTCCAAGATATTTGAATTTTTCCACCTCTTCGAAGGATAAATCTCCAATTTTTATATTTCCATTTCGTACAATATTCTGGTCACGAGACATAATCATATACTTTGTCTTTTCGGGATTTACTTCCAAACCGACAGCTTTACTTGCTTCAAGTAAAATTTCCGTGTTTTCCCTAATCGTTTGTGTATTTTCTCCTAACATATTCACGTCATCCGCATAGACAAGAAGCTGATGTAACCCGTTCAATTCCAAACCCTGCCTGTTATCCTGAACTTTCCTAATGGCATATTCTAAAGCGAAGTTAAAAAGTAAAGGTGATAGTGCATCTCCCTGCTTTAGCCCACAGTGAATTGGAAAAGCATCAGATAGAAACTGACCTATACGGACTCTGCTGGATGTTTCACTGAGACACATTTTAATTAATCGAACTAGTTTCTTGGGAATACCAAATTCAATAAGAATGTCCTATAATACTTCTCTCTTAACCGAGTCATATGCCTTTTTGAAATCTATGAATAACTGATGTACTGTACCCTTATACTCCCATTTTTTCTCCAATATCTGTCGAATACAAAAAATCTGATCAATAGTCGATCTATTACGCCGAAAACCGCACTGATGATCCCCAATAAATTCATCTACGTACGGAGTTAATCTTCTCAAAAGATTAGTGGACAAACTTTTGTACGACGTCAACAAAAGTGATATTCCTCGAAAGTTACCACAGTTGGTTTTGTCCCCCTTTTTAAAAATAGGCACAATTATGGACTCCTTCCATTGTTCTGGTACAATTTCCTTTTCCCAGATAGCAAGTACAAGTTTATAAATTTCGCTATATAATGCACTTCCACCCTCTTGTATTAATTCTGCTGGAATTTGATCGATACCTGGAGACTTGTACTTTTTCAGATTTTCTATCGCAATTTCGACTTCTGAAAGCGTGGGTTCGGGTATAAATGGCTCAGCAGTTTGTATTTCAATTTCGTCCCAATCATTTCTATTTGGCCTATGTACATTTAGTAGTTGCGCAAAATAGTTTTTCCATCTGTTTAGGATTGATGGAGAGTCTGCAATGAAGTCACCATTCTCATCCTTGATCACGTTTACCCTTGGCTGATATCCGTTCTTAAATTCCTTTATACCCTTATATAAATCTCGAATGTTTTTATTCTTACTATTTATTTCTACCTCATTCAGTTTTTCCTTCAAGTAACCTCTCTTTTTATTCCTAAGTGTACGACTTGCTTCCCGTCTTTCATTGAAATAATTATCTCTCTTCTCCTCAACTGGATCCTGTAAGAATTTCAATTTTGCCTGTTTCCTTCTTTCTACTACCATGCAACAATCTTCATCAAACCACGGTTTCTTTTTCTTAGTTTCATAATAACCTATGCTCTGCTCAGCTGCAATTTTGATACTATCTCTGATATTTTCCCACACGCTATTAACATCTAATTCTTTCTCAACTTCGTCGGAACTTTCTAAAGTGGCAAACCTATTCGAAATTTCGACCTGATAATTTTGATTAGCTTCCTCGTCCTTTAATTTCAAAATATTGAATTTAGTAATATTAACTTGTTGCTCTACTCGCTTGGCTACTGATAATCTTTCTCTTAATTCTCCAATCACCAAATAATGGTCAGAATTACAGTCTGCACCCCTGAAAGTTCGAATATCTACTATACTAGTATGTCTGCGTTTATCTATCAAGATGTGATCTATTTGGTTGTGTGTCAATCCATCTGGAGAAGTCCAAGTATATTTATGTATATCCTTATGGGGGAATGTTGTACTTTTGACAATTAAATTTTTCGATGTGGCAAAGTTGACTAATCTAACTCCATTGTCACTACTAATTGCGTGTAGGCTCTCTTTTCCAATAGTTGGTTTAAAAATATTCTCCCGTCCTACTTTAGCGTTGAAATCCCCCAATAAAATTTTCATGTGATATCTAGGGAACTGATCAAAAGTATGTTCCAATTCTTCATAGAAGCTATCCTTTATATGGTCGTCTTTCTCTTCTGTAGGGGCGTGAGCATTTATAACTATGATGTCGCACCATCTACCCTTAAGTACTAAATATGATAACCTGTCACTGATAAATTCGACCTTTTTTACTGCTGATTTTATTCTTTTATGAACAAAGAATCCTGTTCCTAATTGGTGATTATTGTTTCCTTCCCCATAATACAACAAGTAATCTCCTATTTGTGATATGCCATTCCCATCTAACCTAACCTCTTGTACTCCCACGAAGTCTATTCTATATCTAGCTAGTTCTTTAGCTACTGATGTTACCCCTCCTCTTCTATAAAGACTAGTTACGTTCCAAGTGCCAAATCTCAAAACCTTATTCCTTTGCTGTGGTCGTGCCAGAGAATCAGTCCTATTCCGAGGCTTATTATAGGGATTCGTAACAAGCTGTTTTTTACGGTGATGGGTTGTTAGCACTTCGCCCAACCCCCAAGCTGGAGGACCGCCCCTTATCGGCTGTCCACGACTGCTTATTCAATATATTCGTAGCTACCCTCCATATCTGGAGGCCGTCTCCTCTATCCGCAACCTGAGGACGCGCCATGCCGTGGTGATAGGGACCCAACATACATGGAATACATCACTCCAGCTTATTTTTTATTATTGCAGATAAGAGATGGAATGAGGAGAAAATTGTTGATGGAATGAAAGAGGGAAATGAGAGTAACACGAAAAAATCTTTCAAAGTCTTCATCTATTACAATTTTTTACTACATTATTTAAAGACGCTTTATTAAGTATTTAGTATTTATTTAGTATTTATTTATTTAACCTGGTAGAGATAAGGCCGTCAGGCCTTCTCTGCCCCTCTACCAGGTGATTCCAACTACAATATGAACAATAAAATTACAATTAGTATTAAATTTATAATTACAATTACAAATAACATTACAATTAGTATTAAATTTACAATTGCAATTATAATAAAATCAAAGTACGAAAAGATTACCTGAATAATTAAAGCTAGATAATTTATCATAGAGAAACAAAGAATATTTTATATTTACTGAATTACAAATTAAATCTAGAATAACGAAATTGTATAGTGATGAAATTACTGAATATTTAAATATTTTGTGATAGATTAAAGAAACTATTTACAAGAAATCAATTACTGACCAAGTAAGTTTTCGTTTGAATTCAATTTTATCAACCACGGAGTTATTTAGCGTCGATGGGATTGGTAACAGCTAAATGATATTTGGCGAAGTGAGACCGAGGATTCGCCATAGATTACGTGAGATTTTCCTTATCGTTGGAAAAAACCTCGGATAAAACCCAACCAGGTAATCAGCCCAAACGGGAATCGAACCCGCACCCGAGCGTAACTCCGGATCGGCAGGCAAACGCCTTAGCCGACTAAGCTACACCGGTTGCTATCATAAATTCCATCACGACTAAAACGGCGATCGAATTCGAGTTCTGTAGATGGAAAGTTCAGTAGCAGATACTCGGCCATTGTGATGTCTACTCCCGCCGCTCGCACACCCTGCTGGAGAGCAATAACGCGGTGGAGAAAGGAAACGTGCGCCCTCTAAGATAATATTAATAGAAAGGACGAACCCTAATGAAGGACAGAGGCCTTGGGTACGAGCAAAGATAAGCTAAAAGTGGATTTGTCATGTTGTTACTTATAACTAGCGCCCGGATGTTAGGCAAAATGCCTTTTTTAAACTAAGTATATGTATGAAAGACCTATTAGAGATAAACACGTTTCCACACATTTGGGGATGATAGGCTCAATTTTTATTTTGCCTTTTTTAGCTCCCGTTGCTATTTTAAGGTTGAATACCTTTCTTTAGTCTTTTTACGTCGTTATTGTACATTTTCTATATTTTTAATGCATTCAAAATAAACCACACATAAGTTATATCAAAAAACAAAAAGAATGTTTGTACAAATTAAAAATATATATTCACCTCACACAAATATTTACTGAGAAGCTTATTCTCCAACAATACATATGTTTCCAAGAAGTGGTAAACTTTTCTCCCCTACCGATTCCATCTTTTATGTTACTTAACAAAGATGTTTGAACAGTATAACCCTCAGTGCTCAGGTCACTTCGGGGTTTACCAGCGAAAGAAAGGGGATGAGGGAAGTATTAAAAGCAAGTCTCCAGGTCCCGTTACTGTTGTCGTTTGCACGCACAAGTCAAGCGTACTTTGAAGTCTCTAATCCCTTCTCAAACCCCTCTCTTTGAGACAATACACAGTCGGTTTTTCCCGATCTCTGAAAGAAAGTAGAGACAGTCCTTCTGAAATAAGTTGTTTTAAGTTTGCTCGAATCACTTCAGTAGAAGTAGAAAGATCTTTTTCCACTATGAAAAATATTCTCTCTGACAGGCGGCTCACTATGACAGTTGACAACTTAAAAAGCATCTTGTTGTGACATGTAATCAAGGAAAGTGAGTACCGTATGGGATAGTTTATTAAGTATTTGTCTATTTTTTTGTCTGTTTCCATGATTAATAAATGCGTATTTCACTGCCTACTTTTACTATTTTTAGTGCCTATATGCCTGCCTATGTTAACCAAAATAAATTCCTAAACATCCTGGCTCTACTTATAACATTTAAATATAAGTACGAACATTAATACATTCGAATGAAACTGTAATTATGTATTTAGTTACACGGAATTAAAAAAGAAACATACCTCTGGCCTGGGCCAGTTACCTGACTGGATTTTTTTGAGGTTTTGAAGGCTGTAAGGTAATTCTAGCCAAATATCTCACAAATCATAGAGCTCATTAAAAACTAAATTATACCTACTTCACATACAACAAAAATACGCAAAAAAGGATTACCAATAGGTTTAACAATATCAAGCAAATTAGCAGAAATATATATACACAATATAGAATAAGTACCATACACATACTAAATTACGAGAATAAGAAACATGCTGAGAAAACAATAATTATATTTGCAAATATATGTAGATGATGTATAGTCCCAGAAAAAAAAAGATAGAAAATGGCACTCCTTCTGAAGCTCCTTACAAAGCACGATTTAACAACGAGTTTCAACCCCAGAATTATTTGAATAGTATTACAGGAAGGTATTTCACAACCAATACAAAATCACGAAATTAATCTGAAAGTTAGATCAAGTTAATGCATAAGTCATTATTAAACAAACAGAATACATAATATAACAACCTTGATTATGACAATTCATCGTAAGAATTTCGATAGCTATGTGCTAGAGTGCTTGTTCGCAGACTACAAAATTTAGGGTTTGGAGACTGTTGAGGAAAGATATTTTTGTAATTATACAGGAAGATAAACAATAGAAACAGTACACAACCATTCCATAATTTTTTAGGTATTACGATGAAACAAACAACAAGCATAAATTGAATATAAACAGAAAACACACAACATATAAACATAAAACTTCAAATCATCGCATATGAGACAAACATGCAGCTTTCCGTATAATGGTTCACAGATTAATTAATATACCAATTAACTACAATAGCTATATTAAAGTACAGAATACCGCTAATGGATACAATTCCTGAATAATAAACACACAAAAAAAGCAAACAAAAACATAAAAAAACCAATAGAAACATAGGAAGACAACAAATGTAACTTAATTATTATTACATTAAAATATTACAACACGAATAGACACAAAATTTAAGCATAGTTCAAGAAACTAAAATACAACATAGCATAGAAAATAAACAATACATTATAGAAATATCTAAACATTCACTCCAAACTAATAAATATACAGTTCAACTGGAGTATCTACAGTGACTCCCATAAACATTCGGTTTTGTAAAATTTGAAAGCATTGACTCTTAATTTATTTATTATGATCTTGTTTGTAATAAACGAAATAATTACAACATTAACATTTCAGAACATGTACAATTCCATATCAAACACAAAACGAAAGTATTTTGTCCATATTATAAATAAAATAGATAACTGAAAACCTTTACTTTAAAAAAACGTAATATTATGTGCTCATAAATATCCGGTTTTTACTTTGGTACTGCATTTTGTGTCCATCCGTACTTAGTCGGAATCCTGCTGTGTCGCAAAACGGCGTTCAGACGCTTTGGCATACTAGATACTAACTTCTGTATGTAGTTAGAATTAATGCAATTCCATTCTTCTCTTTAGTTCCGTAGCTGAGGTAATTGATGAAGTTCGTATCCTGCGGTCTAGTTCGTCCCACAAATTTTCGATCGGATTCAAACCCGGTGATTGCTCCGGGGTTCGAATCACCTTGGGACAGTTGTACGGGAGCCAGGAACGCACTTCATAGGATGTGTGTTTGGGATCGTTATCCTGGTAAAACATGAATTTTTCCAGTATCCCTAATTTTTCAGCACTTTTCCGCAAATTGTCTTTAAGCAATTGTAAATATTTATGCTTGTCCATAATACCGTCAATAAACACCAACTCTCCAACGCCACAATCAGAAATACACACCCAAATCATCACACCTCCTCCATCATGCTTCACAGTTGGTTGAAAGTTTATTTTTTATAGCTCTTGATTAGGAAATTTATCTTTTGAAGAGGTGGAGAAGTTCAAATATCTTGGAGCAACGGTAACAAATATAAATGATACTCGGGAGGAAATTAAACACAGAATAAATAAGTTATGGGAAATGCCTGTTATTATTCGATTGAGAAACTTTTATCATGCAGTCTGCTGTCAAAAAATCTGAAAGTTAGAATTTATAAAACAGTTATATTACCGGTTGTTCTTTATGGTTGTGAAACTTGGACTCTTACTTTGAGAGAGGAACATAGGTTAAGGGTGTTTGAGAATAAGGTTCTTAGGGAAATATTTGCGGCTAAAAGGTATGAAGTTACAGGAGAATGGAGAAAGTTACACAACACAGAAGTGCACGCATTGTATTCTTCACCTGGCATAATTAGGAACATTAAATCCAGACGTTTGAGATGGACAGGGCATGTAGCACGTATGGGCGAATCCAGAAATGCATATAGAGTGTTAGTTGGGAGACCGGAGGGAAAAAGACCTTTAGGGAGGCCGAGACGTAGATGGGAAGATAATATTAACATGTATATGAGGGAGGTGGGATATGATGATTGAGGATGGATTAGTCTTGCTCAGGATAGGGACCAATGGCGGGCTTATGTGAGGGCGGCAATGAACCTCCAGGTTCCTTAAATGCCAGTAGGTAAGTAAGTAAGCTCTTGATTAGGTCTTCACCACACCATTGTCCTCCTATTTGACCCAAAAACTTTGTAGGGACTCTCATCATCGAAGACAACACCATTCCACAAATTTTTGTCCTTTTGAATGTACTCCTTAACAAAGTTTAGTCTCCTCCTATTTACTTCACTAATATAATGGTTTCTTCCTGGCTACTCTTCCATTAAAGTATTCTGTTTTAAGTGTCCTCCTAATTGTTTGTGGGCTGACCTACTTGTTCCACTCCTCATTCACTTGTGCGGCAATCTGTGGTGCATATAATCTTGGATTTATCTTTTTTTTTCAATTATAACACGTTCTTATTTCTCGGTTATTTTTTTGGTCGACCTAATGATGGTACAAATTCCACCTCTGTCTCCATTTTTGTATCGCCTAATGATGTCACCAACAACAGTCTTTGGAACAGGTATGTAACATTTCTGCAATTTCTGTGCACTTACAGCCTTTGGCATGATGAAGTATGTAAAGTTGCTTTATTTCAAATGTAGTGTTACCAGCCTTCCTTACAACCTTGATATCGAGGGACCACATCAATTTTTTTGGGGTATAACTTCTCCTAGAACGGATGGTATCCAAGGTTTAGTAGTCCTATCCATCCTTTCCCCTGGGGACGGATAGCTAACGTGGTCAGGCCAGTAGAATTAGGAGCTCGTATTGCCTGAGGCTATTACTTCCTGACATTCGATGTCTGTAACAGAATCCCATCTTCCTCGAAGTATTATTTAAAATCCTCGGAAGAGATCTTGTGGTTTGAATTAAAGATATCTGACAGGCCTAATGGCTTAATCCTTGTAAATATCGACGATGATAATGAGACAAAATGGAATTAATAGAGTTTTTATTTGGAGCAATTTTCATATAAGATACGTACTACTATAATACTTCTCTAAATCTGTGCACATACTTTTGGCATTACTACTCATAAATATTTATAGAAAATCTAATATCTGTGTTACATAGTTAAAATAATAGTAGTAGTACAAGCCAATATGTATGTAAAGGGATGTAAATTAAGATTGTGTGATGATTTCTATTTACATATGAGATGTAATCTAATAGCAAACCAATCAGGTAACTATCAAGAAATGAAGTTTAACTTAAAATAAAAGGATTATAGTATCTGATTATTATTATTATTATTATTATTATTATTATTATTATTATTATACTGAATACCTAAGTTTCAATGAGGAAATAACATGGGCCTATATGAATTGCATTTTAAAAGCACCGGGAGCCGAGGAATTATTACATCTATTCAGTTTATTCCAAAAATTTCGGAGAGTCCAAGTACTATTATCCGTGTTGGAATGAAATATGTTGTAGGAATAAATTTTCATTAACTACTCATTTTTATGTAGTCGTCAATAGTTCACCCGACTATCATCTTTATTACCATCACTAGGGACTGTATTCTGTCCCAGAGCGCACAAAAATAAGGTTAGTTGTTCCTAGACTATATTCGTGTGACGTTATGTTGGCGTGTGTCACAGGTAGTATGAGAGAACGTTTACGTCTTGTTTTTTTTTTTTTTACAGTTGAAGTTCTATTAATGATTCAAAACTTCGTCTTGGAGATGTTGAAAATGCATTCTAGTGATAAATATTGATACTATTATGACCTTTCCTACAATTTATATTATTTATAGCCTACTGTTCTCCAACCAGGAGATTAACCGTGAAAGGGATGTGCTTACTATTGCGTCATCTATTGGAGCGAAGTAGATAGATAATATTACCGTTATAACGTCAGTTTAAAAGCAATGCGCTTTACTGCATATGTTATTTCCTGAATGGAGGGAGTAAAAGACCAGGAGATGAACAGTAATCTAATTTTGTAACTAAGGTAGTATAAATATGTATCAGTGTTATCGTTTGTGCTGTGAGAGTTAGCCAATAGAGATACGTATACCCACGTGTGTGACCTTATGACATCTTATGACATCAACATTCATTCACAGCATTACCCCGCTGCGTCTCATTCCGCTGAGATTTTCTCCTGGTTGGAGTACAGTACATTTAATTGTTTGATATATTTTTACTGGTACTGGCAGAATTAAGGCCGCAAGACATTCTCTTCCATTGACCCAATATAAAAATACATAGCAAATGTAAATAACATAATTACAGAAAACAATGTACTACTACTACTACTACTACTACTACTACTACTACTACTACTACTACTACTACTACTACTACTACTACTACTGTTGCTGATGCGCCTGCTACTACTACTATTATACTGTATTTTATTTCAAGGAGTGCAGTTTCATAGAAAGGACTTTGCCGACAGACCTTCTACTGCCCCCTACTAATTGGTTGTCACAAATAAATGTCTTCCTTGCTGTGACGGAAATCTTGTCTTCTTCTGTCAGTAACCAATCACAACCCTCGTTCAGAAGAATTGACAGACTCCCGTCAAATCCACTTGGAGGCAGAGTTGCCGCGTCTTTTCCGAATTCCAAAAATCCCGTCGAGGGTCACCAGGATTGTGGCAACTGTGTAATATTGGGATGAGGGGACAGGATGGAATTGTCAGAGGTGATTATGTAGGAAGTCATAAATCTATAAGTGGGTGTTCAAAGGCACCACCGAACTGTACTCCTTGAAATAAAATAGAGTGTACTACTACCACTACTACTACTACTACTAGGCCTACTACTACTACTAGTAATAATAATAATAATAATAATAGTAATAATAATAACAATTATATTAAGAGCAAAATACAATTATTAGTAAAGAATTAAACAAATACAATTTAGCGCTAAATAAGACAATTATTTGGATCGAAGGAATGGTTAACATAAGGAAGGGAAATTGATATATTAAAAATAAATGAAATTATCATATTCTACAAAAGTAATACTTTAAGAAAATATAATATTTATAGAGACGAAAAGCAGTCTTTCTGGCAACCGGCTTTTGAAAGTAGTCAATGTCTGGCAGCCCTTTACACATTCACACTAAAATACGCTATTTCCAATATTATACTATCATAAAGAATGAAGGTTTACATGATCAAACATTATTTATACTATTGTACACAATTTACAAAATAAGTAGGCTACAATATTATGAAATTAAATATCCTGCAATAAAATACACAACGATGTACATAAGCTTAATAATTTAAATAATGTTTGATCAATTTAGATCTACATTTTTGATTACAGTGTAAAATATTAAAAAATAATAGCGTATCCTGGTGTACTTTTTTAAAATAATTTAAATTGTAAATATTAGTGTAATTGATAAAGTTGTCTAACTTTAGTTCTGGCTCACTTGACAAAAAAATAATAGTGTGAGCCGTCAGTCAGGCTACTTCTCTTGCTAGACCAGTGATGTCAAAGCAAGCGCATTTTTCTGACCTTGACATCGTACGCGGGCAGCAAGCGCTAAGTATGGAAAGAGGAAGGGTTGTGTATATGAATAAGCAACCTGTTGGATTAAGAAAACAGTGGTGCACAAACTTCAAACGGAACGTGAAATTTTATGTCGTTATTTTTATATGGCTTCTTTCTGTTTAATATTATCTATATTGTCTGTAAAACAAAAGTACTAACACTGATTTCTTAATATTGCACTTGTGTTTTAAATATTAATAACATAATAGAGAGTTAAGAAGGAATATTTACTTAAATTCCATACTAGTATAATCATACTGTGTTAAGTGGATGAAACACATCATTCATAAAGAAAGTGATATTCCAAAGAAAGAAATTGAGCACGACATGATAAGTTGGAATTTATATTGATGATATCTTTAGCCTTACAAAAATAATCAATAAACTAATCAAAACAATATTACAGTACAAAGCAAAGTTACCTAGATACTGTATCTGTTTTAAGAGTAACTAATATTACATAACAAACTTCTTATCGCATTATGCTTTTAAGGTGATATTTGTGAGCAACTTCCTATCATCAGAATATTAAATTATTTTCTCGAAATCTGCTGAAGCTATAGAGCTGACATTTTTACAACACATGGGCACGTATCTTTTGCTTATGATGTAATAGTAGTTGTTTTGTTAATTCATTTCCTTACAAACAATTTTCATGCGAATATTTTCAAAATTTTCAATATACTATCTTACGTAATATGTATATACGGTATATTGGATTTACGAAAACATTCTGCAAGGCTACTAAATAAATAGGCCTATACCTGACAATTTCACTTTTCTATTCGAAAAGTTGAGAAAATATTTCTTTTGAATAAAAAACTCAAACCTGTGAAAAATGAGCATTAAAATTGAAACTTACATTCTTATAATGCACTTATACTTCTCAGCCAAATCTAAATATTAACATGGACACAGTTTTAATAAGTTCTCTCCCCTTTATCTATTGAAACAGTGCTGGCCATCCCTGAATATAGCTCGACCAAGCGGTATATACTACCTCTTTCGTCTGTCTCTTTCCTTTCCGCTGTAAAGCGCTCAGGCTCTCCTGAGCTCTAAAGCGCGCGCTTGCTCCTATGGGCATCAATTGACATGCCTGTGCTAGACGAACGCACTGTACTTTACTTAAAATCTTCAGTAATACTTAATCTTGTAGCCTTCTGGAGCAAAGTATTGTCAGTAACCATCAGTCGCAACGTTGTCAACATTCGTTAAGGGCTACGAAATGAAGGATAAAACATTTATTCTTGATATTGCGGCCATATTATTATAGAAATGAATACTAAAGAGTAGTGAGAGAAATTCAAAATTACGATTTAATAATACAGACATAATACATGAAACAAAAATTTGGTCCTGAGAAAGATTTGCTTATGGTGAGTTGAAACCATTTAATTATAACGCCATGAAAAATAAAAAAGAAAGAGAAAGAAAACTAGATAAAACGTAGCTTGGAGCAATCCAAGCTGCGACATGGGCGTCGCTGTCTGGACAGCGAAAACTTCATTTCCTCCTGCAACGAACACTGTCAGCAGTGCAGAAATAGCTAATTGAAATTCACAGGTCATGGAATATACTAATTCGCAGAATGTACTTTTGTTAAAACAAGGTAAAAGAGATGGTGATGTAACATTTCTAGTTCTGGTTAATTTTATTTTTTACAAGCACGACTTTAAATGATTAAATATACACATTATATTTTTATGAAAATTTTGCACATAAAGTTTTCTTTTAACTAAACTGATTAAATATAGAAATTATCTGTTTAGATTTTGTTAACGTTTCTTATTTAATTTCCTGATAAAATAAACGATTCTCAATTTTAGACAAGTTAGTTAAATCTTGCCTTAAAATGAATACTTTAATAATTAGGTTCTTGCAAACAACTCCTTCGATGTATATTGGTATAAGTGAGATAAATATTCTGTAAAGTATGAACATTCATAATACTGATATAAATATTTTCAAAGTAGTTTAGTGAACGTTCTCGTTTCTTAGAATAATGACAGTGCCATTTCTAAAACGTTAGGGTGCTATGCATAGACATTTCGCTAGCCCGTGCTATGAGCGTGCTAAACTAGCCCCGGCTACTGAGTGATTACTTGTACAGGATTCATATCATATCATATCGCTAAAACTGGTTTATGAATATGAAAAACGTTAGTTCGCTGATCATCCACCGGACCCCGCACTAAGAATGTCTATGAATATGGCCCTTACTGATTATATATAATGAATAAAATTTGACTACAGTAAGTTGTACTATTTTTAGGTGTAATAAGGATTAAGCGAACAATAAAAACCATATTTTCAGTTTTGAAATAACTAAATCTCTAGGAGCAATTATTATTATTATTATTATTATTATTATTATTATTATTATTATTATTATTATTATTATTATTATTATTAAAGTTTTATTAGTTGTGTTTATTATTAATTGTCATTATTGAGTGTAATTAGTTATCATTGCTACCGGTATATACCCATTTGCAGTGTGGATAAATACATACATACATACATACATACATACATACATACATACATACATACATACATACATACATACATACATACATACATGCATACATACATACATACATAAAGTGATAAGGGTCCAAAATAGGTTACTTATATTCTGTAAATAAGCTAGAATATTAGAGGATATAATTTATTTGAAAATAGGCTCATCAAAAAGATTGTAAATATGTAAATACTGTAAATATTTAAATGCTAGAATATGTAAATAGGTTCTAGTACTCCATAGGTTAGGAATAGGAAAATAAGTTAGACTAAAAAGTAACAATATTATCTTGGCAGTTACACATAGTAGATGAACTACATTAATCCATATTTAATCTAGAATAGCAACATCATAATATATAATGTAAATGGATTATGTACTTGAAGGTAAACCTAGGCATGTAGTTTGTAATGGAACATGCTGCTCAAAAAAGGTATGTACATACATACGTACGTACGTACGTACGTACGTACGTACATACATACATACATACATACATGCATACATACATACATACATACATACATACATACATACATACATACATACATAGATCATATTACATACACCACATTACATACATCACATTACATTACAATCAAGCACGTATGTTATGATAAATGAAGTATTAGACATATCGTACTTTTATAATCGATATATAACTTGAAAACTAATTTCATATCTAATTTTGAAAAGTTTGCTTGGAAATCGTTGTTTCAGTAGCGTTTGATGTTCCTTATCTTTAAATGTTCATTTTTGTTCCAGCTATTAGAGGTAGTTTCCTGATTGTGGCAGGAATATAACATTATGCAGGATGTAAACGATATAACTAGCGAAAATTATATAAGAAGTACAGTTTCCCTGAAAAAGGATGAGACGATTGAATATTCCTAAGTCTTAGATGTAAGACACTGCGCATGATCGGAGACCAGAGCACTGATACACAAGATAACGAATATTGAGTTACTTAAATGCAGGCTATTTGGTTTGTTACTAGCGTCGTTCCGAAATTCACTTCAAAAACTGCAAAAAATATGATAATATAACGTAAATAAAACATAAATATATACATAAATCGTGTAGTTAAATCGACAATGGACCTTCATGACTAGATCGACACTCCGCACAGAAAGGAAAGCTTTCATGTCGTTTCAATAGCTCAGACGGTAAGACTTCTGCGTGTTGTGTAGAAGAGTGCGAGTTCGATTCTTAGTCTACACAACGATTTTTTTTTGTCTAAATAACGTTGAAATAGCTAAGTAACGTTGAAATAGAGTTTTACAAAGTCCTGAGATTAAGTGTTAATGATCGCAAACAACACAAAATTACAAGTTATAATATTATAAACTTTAATCTAATGAATGCATTTATACACACACATAGACAAGTAAATGCATATATATTAAAAACTAACAATTAAAATGAAATTTAAAAATATATATAATAATAGACAAACTTTTACAAAGATTTAGAGTCTTTAGGCTATGTCATTTCTTGAGTAATTATTACAATATTTTATTAATAGCTTTCCCATATGTGTAATGTGTAAGAAATGCACTCGCACAAAACAATTTTTGTTAAAAGTGTGGTTTTGGATTATTTCATTCTCACCCCTTCTTTTAATTTTAACTATTTTATCTACGGGTTTGCAATAGTGTTTCATTTAATGTGCATTCAATTTTATTCATTTTATGATTGAATGAAACAGCACTGTTGCAGTTATTGACTAATTACATGTATTAATACTAATTATTAAATGCATCTGTTAAGTAACCAATTGCAGTATCTTTTGCAAAATCTTGAATGTTTAAGTTATCAATAATATTTCTGTACTATATACTATAATACGTTAAGAGAATTTGCAATAGATTTGGGAGCGTCTACTTTATAATCATTGGTCTTAATGAAAAAATATTTTCTTTCTTAGGATATCTACAAGTTTAAATTTAATAATATTCCGAATAGGTTTAATTGCATTATCTGAATTTTGTACTTTTCTATTCTAATATATTCTATTTCCCTCTTTCACAAATTTTGATAAATTATACTGTACTTCTTGCAATATTTAAGAGGATCATTACATTGCAACTCATTACATATAGATTCTTCTTTTTAATATATGAGATTTTGAAGTCCCTGCGTTATCTACATGTTTTAACTTTTGAATTTTTTCACAACATTGAGTGGAGAACATCCACTGAAGTGATTATGAAATTAAGTGAAAAATTCAATACATTTACTCTTAATATCATAGTACCAGTATCATATATGTTTTTCCAAGATTCATTTTTTAGACATAAATGTAAATAATCACTAGATCGAGCATTTACGATCCTTTCTTAGTTTTTAAATTAATATTTTGAAATTGTTCAGTGACATTGGAAACACTTAGGATTTGTTTAACATGTTCAGACAAGCCATTGATTATAGGTTCTGTCGAATAGGAATTCAGTCTAATTCTGTGTACAAAACATTTATCAATGGCTGTGCTACTTCAGTTTGTATGCTGTGGGAAAATGACTCTACGACTAAGGTTTCCAGTTTCAAGGAGTGAATTTAATTTACTTTTACGGAAAAGTTCCGAGAGATAATCTATGTTTATGTCACTACAAGTCACAAATTCCATATGAGATTTCTAAAGTCTTTTCTTTACAAATTCAGTGTTGGCTATAGATATTAATAAATAATGTAAGAAATACGAATGATTGTAGTTATAAGTCTGATTTACATTATAAAAAGCAAGAAGTTACATTCCTCGGCAATATTCGAACTTTCGATGTTTGGTTTTGCCGTCCAACGCACAACCACGGACCTATTCAATGCTTATGTTAATAACCTACAATTTAGCTGTATCAATGTGGTGTCATACCTTGGGGTTTGTTTACTTATTGTAATTAGATTTAATTTGATTAGTTTCGCAACAATTGGACTTCCTGTTATATCCTGTTATTTAGATATTTAATTTAGGGTTGATTTATTAACTCTTACTATGCAAGATGCCTCTTATTTCAATAATTCTATATCACGTTAAATAGTCATTGTCTACACTAAAGTATTATCGTCATCCCTCATTTCTCATCTTAATGGCGAACCGACGTGGCATGAGACAGCGAGTTATAGTTCTAGTTGAGGCTGGATATGGGGCTAGATCTGCTGGCCGTTTGGTCGGTGTTCCTGGAGTACAGCCGCGAGGTGGGTTCATCGTTACAAAAATTTAGGAGAGGTCAAAAATCGCCCTATTCCTGGGCGTCCGCGGATTTCTTCATTGGAAGAGGATGCTCTCTTATTCGAGACAGTTCGACAGGACCCCTTTCTGACTGCTAACGAAATAAGCGCAGCATCTAACATTCCCGGCTCTTCACAGACTGTGATCAGCAGGTTGAGGAACCGCGGTATTAGGAGCCGGAGGGCTGCGCAAATGGAAATATTGGGGGAAGCACAAGCTGTCCACCGTCTTGCCAATCGCTACCAATCGAGTGGATTTCGATTGGAGAAATGTAATTTTCTCCGACGAAACAACCATCTCGAGTGATTACGAAGGTCCTGTCCGTGTCTATCGTGAGGATGGTCTCCGACATGACCAGCGCTATGTGCACCGACGTGAAAGATCGGGGCACTTTAGCATATCGTGTTGGGGGTGGATGTCTTACGATGGACCTGGCGTTATAGAACGAATCGATGGCCGGTTTAATGCGGGAACTTACAAGCATATTCTGGAAAATATATTCCTTCCCTCCGCCCGAGAACGTTTTCCCGAAGGAACATTGCTGTTCCAGCAGGATAATCATCTCGTGCACTATGCTGCAAGCATTCAAAGATGGTTTCAAAGGAGACCCGAGATCGAAATCATTAATTGGTCTCCGAAGTCATCTGATTTGAATGTCATCGAAAATTTATGGGCGGAATTGAAAAAGAGAAGAATAGCCACCTATGCCCACCGACGCCATCGAAATCGAGACGAATTGTGGGATCAAGTTGTTGACACCTGGGAAGATCTCGCCGGGGATCAGAACTTATTCCACAATCTCGTGACATCCATGCCGGATCGACTTACAGCTGTAATAGAAGCTGATGTCATGTGGACAAGATTTTAAGTTAACAGGTCTCTTTTTCTTTCTTATGATTTTTTTTGAGGAAGAATACTTTTAACATCCAAGTAAGATTTATTTATTTTGACGAGGTTCAGCCCACTTGTAAGACCCAGAAATTGGGCATAAATTATTCCATATTTTTCTACAAATTAGACAGTCGAGGATCTCTGAAAAAATTAATTACACCTCAATAAAAAAAAAGTTTTACCTGGGATCGAACACGAGACGTTTCGGTTATACATTGGAACCGACACGCTACTATATGAGCTACCGAGACAAGACAGTGACAGCAGCAGTCCAGAATGTAGATCCCTTAGCTGGCATTTGCCATTCGGTACAATGAAGCAATGATATTTTGTGACTCGAGCTATGTTGTGAAATCCTGGCCTTAAATGGTAGTATTCTTCGTGATCCTTATTCTGGTCCTTGTCCTTGTTGTGGTCCTTGTAACAATTCTTTACTATTTGTCATGTTACGTATCGTTACGTGATATCGAGTGAACCGCGCTGTAGAACTTTAACTTCCGACGACCAAGAATCGTCTCATTCTTTTTAAGGGCAACTGTACATATCAGTCTACTGAAGAAAATATCTAGTGAAATTTAATTGTATCTTATAATTCTATTTTTAAAACAATATGTTTTTAAGATTGACAGTTTTTAAGATTGCATTTCTGGTGGTGTGGAGAAGAAGCCTGATGGACTTAACTCCACCAGAATAAGCAAACAAACAGTTTCATTACTTGTTTACCTTTCAGCTGAACATACAAGTTATTGCCAATGTTCTTACAACCAACACCCAGCACATATCAATACACAACTGAGTAATGAACGATTGCTTCATTATATGTATCGGGCAAAGTAGCCTACATAATGACTATCTATTTTCTTTCCCAAATGCGTTAGACTCACAAATCTTTTTTATGGGACAATCTTGACAGTTATAGAAAAACAACATCTGACTTTTTTTCTTCACTTATCTGTACTCTACTACCAGTTTTCTTTTTAAGTTTATATTGTTTGCTCCCGGTATAGGCCTAGCAGATTCTTTTTCAATTCGAAGACAAACTTTATGCCATGGAAATTCAGCAAGTGCGAATTCTTTTACATGCTTTAGATTTATATAGTGATATACGGCCTTGCTTTTATAGGCCACAGAAGTTTAGAGGATATGAGGTTCTGTTGAAAGTTGGCATCCCGGCACTTTTCAGCAGTCTCCGAGTTGTGTTTGTTAGGTCTGGCGAGCGTGACTTCCGTACATTGTGTGTAATATGTGGAGTGGAGGAGCAGGAGGTTGAGGTGGGAGTCCAAATCCATACTGGACCTAGCCTGCGGGGATCCAACGGCGAAACAAGTGGAGCCACTATGTGCTTAGTTATGAAAACCATGCCGTACTCACTGCCCCGAAGTATTGGATACATACCACAGCATTTGGCATTGCGATAGCTCCAACAAGCCGTACGACTCGTATCTATCTCTGCAGTCGTTACAGAATTAAAACCATGAGAATACAAGTAATAACTGTGTAAGATAGTTGATTGATTAGCTGTTTGGTTTGCTTCAGATAATGTTGACGAATTTCCTGTAATTCACTAGTGCAGCGTTTCTCAAACTTTTTTGAAGTGGGGAGCACTTTTTAAGTCAGAACAGTTCCGCGGACCACCTTACTCTTGTTCCCTTCCAAAGTAAATGTATCATTTTTGTAGCAAATTTTAATACCAATATACTTATATTTTGAAACATAATTAACTAATTAAAATTAATTTAATTCATTTAATTTTATATTAGTATTAATTAATTAAGTTACTGTTAATAGAAAAAAATCATTTTGGTTTTTTAATAAATCAAGGCTATTAGAGTTTGGATAATCTGTAACTTATTAACTAAAAAAAAGAATAAATAAATGTTGGTACTCACATTAATGAGATGGATGAGCCTGCCGATTCTTGCACAGTTATTCTATATTTGGACTATGCTGGTAAGCTTAAGTCGGAGATCGTCACATACAGTACATCAAGTCGATTTCGGTACTTTGTTTTTATTATAGTTAGTGATGAAAACCCTTTCTCACAAGATGCGTAAAAGCAAACTGGATTATAATCTGTAAAGCACCATTGTACAGTTCACTATATTCTCTTTTCACTTGTGATGAGGTCCAGAAATTAACCATAACTTACGCTTGGAATTTGATTTTAAGTCCGGTGTAATTCGAGAGTTCAATTTCACTCAATTAAAGTTTATTTTCAATATGCAATGAAAGGAATCACGAACCCATGAAAATTCGTCATACTTACTTGGAAAATAAGTTTCAAATTGTGACCTCAGAGTTTCGAGATGCGAACATATGTCATTGCATATTTCTTTTCCAATAACGAAATCATTTTCAACCCAAAAAAGACTCTTAAGCGTTGTAAATGGTGAAAAAAAATTCTCTGTTTTTACGGAACTCACCCGCAAACCAAGTTTCCTCTCAAACATCGTTATTTTCTCATGCGCATTGAGAACATTCAAATAATTACCTTGTAGAGCGAGATTAAGTTCGTTTAGTTTTGAGAATACATCTGTAAGATATGCCAATGTACTTAGCCACATGTCATCAGCTGATGTGCAAGGAAAAGATGACGAGGAACATCATTTCATAGTGCTTTAAATCCCTCTTTTGTTTTTGAGAGTAGAGCGGGAAGACAGGTAGCGTATTAAATTTCATAAAATATCAGTACTGGGAGAAAAGTGAAAGGCGATTGCCATGTATCATTTCCAATCTCTGAGATTTTCAGCTATATTATGATACGCAATTCGTTTGAATTTTATTTTTTCTTCTGTCCTTTCTGAAGGACCACAAGGGCAGACCTCGAGGACCACAGGTGGTCCGCGGACCATAGTTTGAGAAACGCTGCACTAGTGTGTCCGTGCTCGTATTTCTTTTTTTTTTTCTGTTGGAGACTCCTGTAAGATGGTAATCATTTCCTCAGATGAAAGTGTGATAAGCAGGAGGCGGATGTTGATGACCTAAAAATCTACTTAAACTGATCATTAAAATGCCCTTAAACTACGCTTGTTTTCATTGCACACATATTTGTTATATCTGACCAACAGGGGACATGAAATAATTGCTGAGTGGTAATGTTTGGTTGTTATCTGATATCTTGTTGTACATATATAATTAGTCGGGTGTATAACACATGCCTCTCGTGGTCAGTTTTGATATGCACATTCCTTTCCTTTTGAATAAGGCCTAAAGATAATAGCAACCCAATTCCCTCTATGTCACATTTTATTTAGAAAAATAAACACCTCTCTTCCCTCCCGGGCAATTCCAATGAATATGTAAGATCACATTAACGTTCGGAAATATTGAACGTATTGTACTGCATGTAGGAATTTCAAAGTCCGCAACAATAATTTCAAACAGACTAACATTAAACTTTAATTTAGAAATCATCGACTGAAATTAAGAAACCTGTTTCATGCGTAGCAAATGTATTGTTTTTGTTGTCTTTGAAATTATATAATTGTAAGTTATACAGTATAGGCTATAGTCTGAATAATAATGAACTGCCACAAGAATGTAGAATCATAGATCTCATGTAATTCGACATTCGGTAACAAATAATCCATTGCAATGAACTAGTGAAAGTTTTAAGTGAGTAGGGCAATGATTTAATTTTATTTGTTTTAAATACAGTTTTCACAAGATATTAGGTTTGTTCCAGCACGGTTCGGAATCTATTCTGAACTGCCTGCTCATGCGCAGTAGCTCAATGTGTGTCCCAACGACTAGAACTGATTCCGAACCGATAACTCCCATTCCATGTTCCAAAGTGCTTTAGAATTCGTTCGGAACGAATGAAATTGGTTCTCGATTAATATCAGAAGTGGGAATGCTGAACAGTTGACTCTTGAGCAGATGGTTTAATTTGAAGTTGCTATAAGTTGACTGTATAGCAAAATAAGTCCATACCATAAGTGCAAGGTAACACAAATAATATTAATTTGTACTTATGTCTGTCCAAAGTCGAAGGTGATAGTGATATATTTTATGACGAATTAAGTTCGGAAGATGAATATAATTTTAATATGAGAAGAAACTCCGAAGGCCGTGAAAGAACAGTTCAAGAAACGTTCCAACAACGTAAAATCCCGAACTACATAGTTCTGACGCCGTACACAAATGGCGCATGCGTTGAAAGAAGTTCGGTATTAGTTTGGAAAGCGTTCTGAATTGCTTTCTAGAACAAACCTATTTAAGGATGATATACAAAGGTAAATTTGTACCAGAAAGGTTGTAAGTAGTTAATTAACACATTCAGGTACTAAAATAGTAGTGGAACGAAATGTTGAGCATAGTCATGAATGCATTTATTCTAATATTTTGAGCCGGGATTATTAGATACAAATTCTACTAAACGCAAAGTCATCAAGGACATTTCAGAACACCCATGGAAAACTATATACAGTCAGCTCTGGATATAGTGAACTCGGTTATAGTGAACATTCGGCTATAGTGAACCCAAATCGTTGGTCCCGACCCACATACATTAAAAAATACTTTAATATTTCCGTTTATAGTGAACCTTCACTTCGGTTATAGTGAACCTAAAACTATAACTTCCCCAAGAAAATGTAATTTTAAAATAGCCAAAATGGTAATTTAGAAATCTCCTATAAACTTCCAAGGATACGTTCAGAACAAAATCTCAAACCTTCTACTATTAAGTGCATTGAAAGAGAAAGGATTTGTTCAGCTTCTTGGACAGCTTGAAACATGTTAAAGCGAATAGTGTATGCATTGAGGGATAAAGGAAGGATTAGTTCTGATTCTTTTAAAAGAGGTTATTAGAAGAATAGGAAGACAAAGAGTTTTCTTTTGTAAAAGGGAGTAGAGTGATGACCAAAGGGTAAATACAAGAAGAATTACAGTATAATGGTCCTCAACCCTTCCTCCCGCATCTTTGTAAAAGTGAACCCGGGTAAATTCCAAGGCCGAGTACACAGTAGCATACCTCTAGTGGGAAGAGGTGCGAAATCGGTCAGTGTCTACTCTCCTAGATCATATATGTAACAGATAACTCCTCGCTACGTTAAAATCGGCAGCACTTTGAAGAGAACAACCGCCAGGATCGCCACCCGTCCGCCGTAAACGGATACAAGATGGCAGCACAGTCGCTAATGCAATTCAAATGGGAATTATGACGTAACTCCTTATGTAACAACTAGATGGCAGCGTAGTAAACCAGACAAAAGTTGTTAACCTCAAAGCCTATAAGCCCGACATATCTGTTACATATATGATCTAGGCTACTACCTACATGACCAGATTAAATTCAAGTTTCGAACTGTGAACATCAGGATGTCAAAGCGTAAAATGTTTGAGTTGGACGATGCAGCGAACATTAGTACTGATATTGAACGTGGTTTGACCCAAACGGGCATTAATACTGTATGTATAGCATCGCCAGTAGTATAGAACATACACCTCGGTTTTAGTGAACCTCGGATATAGTGAACAAAATATGCTGGTCCGCAGAGGTTCACTATAACCGGAGTTGACTGTGTAGCAAAATAAGTCCATACCATAAGTGCAAGGTAACACAAATAATATTAATTTGTACTTATGTCTGTCCAAAGTTGTATTTCCAGTGCAGAGATAATTTAAATCCGAGAGAATTGGTCATAGAGAGTGAATTTGATTTCAGATGGGAGAAAATACGGCTGTACCTTCATTTGAGCGGTAATAGGGGCTGCACACTTAGGAAGGAATCGCGCAACCCCCGATTGATCTGTAAGTGCAACATTATTTTTAATTAATGGTTCGGTTGTGCAATTTGAGGCTCTGCTTCAAACCTTTATTCACATTTCCAGCTACTTTCAATGGAAGCCATCCAGTATTCTAGTTATTCACAACTTCACAGATTCACAGTCAGTCCATTGAATTACTTAATCAGATTCCAGCTCAAATGCCACCACAAAAACCAGGAGCAGATTGAAAAGGAAACGTGATACAGATTCACTTTAACGTAAAACTTTAATGAGAAATTCTACCCTTTATGAGGACAATCACTGGACTGAAACCTCAGTACGTGTTTCTGATATTTTCTTTTACTACGATAGTGTGTAAAGTTGCATTTTACCCACAGTTATCAGTGCATAAAGTTAGCTTTTAAAACACTAGTGCCTAAAAAGTAAGTAATCACTTTACGCACTGCTATTCATTTTACACACTGCCAAAGAAAATGCAATATTCAATTTCTTCCAGTAAGAAATTAATGCATTATCTCGATATTTCATAAAGTAAATATTACACGTAACACAAACAACTAACAAATTTATCATTCATATTTACATTTTACGCAGCGGTCATCAGCACAGTGCACCCTCAGACTAGCGTTTCTTACCCGTGGATAAGATATGCACTTCTTACCCTTTACCCATTTCAGCGATTGCTGACGACCACTGTATTTAGCCCGTACTATTCTGAAGTTACATATGTAGTACTCATTTCTGCAACATGTAGCATTAAACTTTTCTTAACCGATTTGTTGGTTATATAGCCTGTTTAGACGGCACTGAAATCGTGAACATGAATAAAACATGATTTAATTCCATGGATACTCATTTCTTAATGGTTCTGAGTTTAGACGGCCGTGAAATTGTGATCTTATAAAGTCTCCAACTTGAAAAATTTATTTAATGAATTAATGTAAACGTGTGATATCGTAAAAAAAAAAACATTGTATGATAAACATTCGTAAAATTATCTTTACAAACTTGTATAAATTGTCTGATTGAGGTTCTAGCTGATATCTACATGTATTATCAGGCAGTACATCTCATTTGACGATATGTGTTAGAGGAAGAACAATTGTTTGTATGCATCTGAAGTCTGACTAGTGCAAATGTAGCTAATCGGCGATGTATGCAATGGCGGGGGAAAGAAACTGGCCACCCTACCCAGTTATATTCTGGTCTAGTTGTCTTATAAGTGGTGTCTTGTTGGTGTAACTTGTGAGGTTCAGATCTGTGTTTCGGACAGTTGACTAAATAACGAAAACTTGTATAATAAATAATTATTATGTGTATATGTTAAAACTGTAGTAAATATCTTAAACATATAATAAAGTTTTATGTAATAATAATAATAATAATAATAATAATAATAATAATAATAATAATAATAATAATAATTATTATTATTATTATTATTATTATTATTATTATTATTATTATTATCAGTGTTTGTTTTTATTCTTCAATCACATAAACACAATTACGAGTTACTACCAGTTACCAATTCTGCAGATGAAGCTGCAATACTTGAACGTTTTTATAGCCCAGTAACCATGAATCAGGGACACCATATTCCTAGTCTCAAAATGATTGCCCAGACAAATACTATTAGTCCCTATAAAATATGTACAAATTTGAAAGAGAGCCTGCAAATAATTTTAGCGCTTAAAATTTTTGGTACTTAAAACAAACAACGTTTTCTTTGGTATTAAGTTGTCATGGGAACAAGAAAAGCATTGCTGCCTCTAATATTTTTTATGCTCGGCCATGACGAAATGTAGTAATTACACACCTGGTAGCAGCCCTTTAATGGACCTCATTAAAGTACACCTATTCATTAAAGTTCAGGTGTTCCACCAATCAGAAAATACCATTGTAGCAATATGGAAGCGCAAGTATCGATTATTCTCGGATATGCAATCGAAAGGCAACTAGTTCTGTTACTGTAATAATTAGCGTCAATTGTAAATAATATTCAAATAAATTCAATTTGTCATCTCGTTTTTCAATGTCTAATTCAATTTCAAGGTTATATTAATCAAGATTAATGTTTATTTTACTCTCTAGATTATATCAAGGTCAATGTCGACATTTGTTTCTCGGAAAAAATCAATAATTTCGCGTCTGCGCACATCTCACAATTTACGACGTATTGCACAAGGTCAGTTCCGTTCCTCAGTCAGATAAGAATAACATGAATACTTATGAATAATTTCAAGTTAGAAATATGGTGGAGCATAAAAAGTCGTATGAAACTTGACTATAATGGTAATTAAGACGATCGTATGAAAATTATGAAACTCGCTTGCTCTCGTTTCATAAACATACTCGCGTCTTAATTACTACCATTATAGGCTCGTTGCATAATGTACTATTATTATAGAAAATGAAATGTGAATATGATTGTCTCGAGATCATTTTTACATAGGTTATTCCCTGAAATAAAAATGGTTATAAAGACGTTGGATTGGGAAGTATCAATAAAATGATTGAGAGAAACAGGAGAACCCCAAGGGGAATCCATCGGAAATTTTGGCTTTGTCCATCACAAATACGAATCAGTCTTTGAGAGGATTCGGCACGAGTTCGGAGTTATCGCAAGCCAGTGCTTCCTTATACAGTTGGTCTCTTGGAGGTTATCACAATGTATTAATTTTTGGTTGAGTTTTGTGTTGGAAATACGCATGATTAAGAATTGTGGAGAAGTATTTCAATGTCGACAAATGAATAAGCGCTGTTCTGATGTAAATGGCCTTCAGCCCACGAATTTCAGTTGCATTCTCCAGGATTTCAACTCTGATCCATAGCAAACAGAGAATTAAATTTGAAAATACTGACCTTTAAGGTGCAGTTCATACCTTCCTTGGAATGGCAGAGTGCTACTATGACAGGAATGTGAAATATTGAGTGTCACGTATCGGACAGAAGACAGAAAAACAAACACATGGACTGGAGTTGGAAGATTCCAATAGCTTTCGAAGAAGGTTGAAAGAGAAAAAAACTCTCGCAAAGCTCTTTCAGTCCATTACCTGGGCGTTAGAACTTCTTGCATACTGTTGGACAGTTATTGCGAACGTGATGTACGAACGTTCTCCTCCCTTCCTACTCACTGCTAAACGTTTCCAAAGATCGAGTGGATTTCCGAGCTCTTTCCGGACAGGTGAAGTTCAGACGTAAGAATCCAGTTTCAAGACGTGCTATTGGGACAAAGCGCCAGGCTTTGGGACTTATGAAGTGAAACATAGCGTGTGAGTAAGAAACCAGTGCAGAAATGTCTTACGAGGTTACTGCGATGAATGGATGATAACTCAACTTTAATGAATTTCATTTATCCAGTAGAGGAGTAGTGGGTACAGTGAGACACAAAATATTAAGACATATGTATGCAAGTGATAATTCAAGTATTTATAAAATCAAGTGCAATAGAAATAGACATTAAAACGTGGAGTATAATAATACATAAAGAAAAATGTTAATAGGTAAAGGACATAATATACAATACGTGTTTGTCAAAAAAATGCAAATGTCTCACTGTTCCCATTCAGGAGGGTACAATGAGACACCACAGTGTATATTAACGGGCATTGAAATGATTTACATTTATTTCAAAAGAAAACAGAAACTTGCTGTCTCTTTATCTTGCCATGTTCTGCAGGTTTATTTAGAATCATTTTGATGTCTGACTTCGAAACCGTTGAAACATCTGGAATATTTGGAAAAGTGAATTTTCCATGGCATTTCAAACTTTTGTGAAAAAAATAAATGAATTTTTGGTGACAACAAAGCTTATAATTATAATAATTTAATGTAGATCTTTATTATTTTTTAACATTTTCTTAAATTTTGTGAATAATTGTTTATTTATGAAACCATTGAAATGTAATGTATCCATTATTTTAAGCTACAGTTCCTAATTGGTCACTAGTATGTTCATTTGTAATGTTAGTTACTGGTAAATGTAATATAATTACAGTTTGTTTTTGCAAATCATTGGTACATGGGAACAGTGAGACGTCTCAGTGTACCCTTCAATGGCATGTCTCACTGTTCCCTTTACGCATAGTTCATTTAAAAATGACGCCACCACTTCAAAATTAAAACAAGAAAGACGAAACCTAGCCAAACATAATTTCAAATACCATAATATTAGGTAACAAAACATTCATATTTATATCTAATTTGTATATCCAATATAACCTTCATTAAACACAAGCCAAAATTTTACTTCTAGAGTGAAAAATTACGAATTATTTTTTCATCACTCACCTTTATAACTAGAATCAAATCGAGTATAAAAATACTGTTACTTTACTCATGCAACATACAACTCCACTGTTACCAACATCTCAAAATCAAAATTTATCATCTAATAAAAAATGTCTCATTGTTCTCTCTGTCTTACTGTACCCACTTCTCCCCTAGTTTATTCATTCAAACGTACGAGTACATTCAATTCTCAAAGGTTTGTTCAATCACTCAAAGATTTATGCAATTATTCAAATATTCATTTAGTGACTTACATATTCATTTTGTGGCTCAAACATTTTATCGGCTATTAAAATAATCATTTTATCACTCACACATGATTATTCAAACATTCATTGCAGCATTCAAACATTCACTCGATTACCCAAACATTCATTCTGTCAGTAATTTCCACCGAAAACAAAATATATATATATATATATATATATATATATATATATATATATATATTTAAGATTTCGGTATGTTTTTAAAGGGATATTTCTGAATAGGTTACTGTTTTCATTCTATCTCGGTAATTTCCATAAGAAACATGATGGTGAAATCCGTATTTTCAATCAAAACCGGATAATTCCATATCATACTAATGTCCATATTTTCATTGTCTTCTTTTTGTATCAAAAAACGGACATTTCCAACATTATTTAGCTGTTGAAATTACCAATCCATTCAAAATCGGCCATTTCCACTCCTATGTGCAAAAGTGATTATATATCTTGTTGCTAATTGAAATGATTGTAAAATGGTAGGCCTATAATATATTCATTTTTCTATGATACAGTAGAATGAAAGTGAAGATATCTAGGCAGATAAGCTATTCAATTCATATTTTTATTTTCATACAATATGCACTCACAAAACTGAGCTAAATGATTTTTTTTTTTTTTGAAATTATTGTGAAGGTTTCACGGTACGCGTAATAATGCAGTAAGAATCAGCCAGGCCACCATCTTCCCTCAATAGAGGTCCTGGACACATATTTTCTCTGTTAGTGTGTAAAGGGACTCACAAAATGATACCGTAGTCAAAAGAAAATTTTCAAAATTTAATTCAATCATATTTATGTATATATTTGGTAATGTAAGCCCATGTGTTCTGGAAACCTGTTGCTGGAAGATTGCCTGGCCGACGCTTAGGCTTACTACGTAATTACCATGTAATTTTATATTCGTTGTTCCATGATACAGTCGATATGAGTGACGTGTATGTTTTACTGTTATAAATGTCAAATAGTTTTTTTTTTTAGAAAAAGTGAACATTTCATTCATATTTCCAAACGAAACCGGATAATATTTCCAAAATATTTTTGTCTATAAAATTCACAGAAAATTACTAAAATCACGATTATTGACATCATTAGAATAACGGACGTAACATGCACGACACATAAAATTGTTCACTTTGGGGTAAAGTGAGGGGCTCGATAGAGTTTTTCTATTTCCTGAAAAAAAAATACTATTTTGGAAATGTGCGATTTTGTTCGCAATTTCCACAGTTCATTTTTACAGGTAGTAGCTATTGTTGTTGTTATGTCGAAATATGGATTAATGAGTTTCTTATATTTTCCTTGTTTTATTAAATAAATAAATAAATAAATAAATAAACACATTGTTGAAATGAGTACGATTAAACATTTCCACAACTAAATAAATAAATGAATATAAATCCAATGTTATAATGAGTAGCCTACGTGTTAACTATGTTTGCTTCAGTTAGAGAAAAATATTTTTCTCTATCGATTAGTAACACTGAGAAAAATGTTCTGAATTCCACAAACGCTGTTATATTACTAATCAAAAACACGTGCGTCTCTAACAACCTTAGTATATATATTCTTATTATTTTGTCGTTGTATTGGGTAGATTCTGATACGGAGTATCACTAGTAACTCCATGCATTAATCAGGTTTTGCAGTGGAACTTTACTTTTATAAGCCTTTTTATATGGGAATATGGTAGAATTTGATACCTTTAGTTGCTATATATACTTTTTTATTTATTTATTTATTTTGCTAATAATTGTAACATAAAATATAATATATACAAAAAACATTAGCTCGCCCCTGAAAGAGTAGAACTCGTGCTCAAGGGCGGATTCCTGAATTGAAATTAATAAGTATAGAATGCAATTTGTCTTATGTCTACTATGCAATTAGAATATAGAAATTTAAATTTACAGTTTTTCAATTTTTATAAAATCCATACACAACTTTTTAAATTTAATACTAAAACTATTAGAATTGAGAAGATTGGGATATTTAAATATAAATTTGTTATATATTCTTGGGCCTAAATTAGTACTATGATTAAATACTGGAACAATGTTGAATTTTCGTTCAAACAGTCTTAAAGGATTGATACCTTTTGTTTCATAACTATGAGAATACAATTCAAAATTATTTCGATTTTTACAGTATGTATGAATTTTATTAATACAATGTAATAAATTTGTCTTATGTTAAGTACATTAAAGTCTAAAAACAATTTTGAGATGGAAAATCAATACGTTTATGAAGACATATTTTAATTATTTTCTTCTGTAATAAATAAAGTGGATTAAAATTAGATTTAAATGAGCTACCCCATCCTATAATTCCATACATAATTACCCATTGAAATAAAGTTAAATATATTGTGCGTAATAAACTTATTGACAAGTAATTCCTCAATAAAACAAAATAATATATTATTTTACGTAATTTATTGCAAAGGTAATTAATGTGTTGGTTCCATTTTAAATTATTATCGAAAATAATGACTAAATACTTAACTTCAGAGGACTCCTTAATAATTGGACATTTACACTGTATAAGACAACAATCAGAATTATGTAATTTAATACTTAATATAGATGTAAGAGGTTTGTTACATTTTTCAGATAATGAGAATGGAATAATTATGGTTTTAGTTAGGAGATTATGTCCCAGAATACCTGATTTGGTATATAACTCAATTTCATAAAAAAAACTGCAATAAGCAAATTTTGAACTGGACCCCCTCATATACATATCTATAATGTAAAATTTCTCACTTTAAGGGGAGAGGATGATATTTTTGGTGAAAAATGAGTAAATTAAAAAAAATTCTTTAAAATACTCTGTGATATGTGTGGAATGCATAGCATAACATTTTGTGAGTATTTGTGCCCTTATCGAATGTTGAGTCGCCATTTTTAAACTTCCTGCGTTATGGATTTTTAAATCACTCGCCCACTTTTATTGTTTCCGGTAAATTAAATTTTCAAAAAACATTTTCTTTTCTTTAAATTACCCTTTGATATGTGTGGAATGCATTGCATAACATTTTGTGGGTATTTGTGCCCTTATCGGATGTTGAGATGTCATTTTTAAACTTCCTGCGCCATAGATTTTTAAATCACACACCTGCTTTTATCGGTTTCCAGTAACTTCATTTTTTTTTTTGTTACATTGTCAGACAAAAATGGATATAATTTCTGAACTATTAAAGATACATGCAAGAAATTTAGACCACACATTCTTTAGACTATTAGGAAGCATTTCTCTGTAACAGAATTTTGTTAATTGATTTCATTTAAAAAATACATCCGTTTGTTTGCAAGAAAGGAAATCAGAAAATTGTTATTAAAGTTTAATTGTTTATTTTACAAACGTAGGGACTAATATCAAAATTATGTTACAGACAGTTTGTAGAACATGCTTTTGCAAATACATTGCAAAAAACTGTTTGAATCTATCTTTAAAAACGAATAAGATATATCGGTTTTAGTACAATCCTGCATTGGGTATATTTCTTTTTTCAAATTTGGACCCCCCAATATTTTGTTCAAAATATTTTTATTTGGTTGAGTTGCCACAGCTATGAGTTCTCTACATATAAAAATTAATATTTTACACCAAATAGGAAAAATATTTAAAAAATACCATCCTCTCTCCTTAATTCTGTAAGCATATTATATCTATTTTAATCTAAGTAAGTATTAATCTAATTTATAATTTAAAAGAGATCATAATTTATATTAATAATTAAGAATAATAATGCTTTCTTGTCAACAGTATGCCACAACAACTCCAAAAATTCGACGGCGCTGTATTACATTGTAATCTCTGGAGTAACAATTAGCCCAGTAATTACTTCCAAACGCTTATAAATATTCCTTTTCACGCACGATTAGATCACTCAAAACAACATCACGACATTGTTTTTCGTTTACAATTCAGAGTTGTCGATGAGCTGCTAAGATATATGGGTGTCTTATAGAAGTCAGACAATCCTACACGAGTGTCGTAAAAACGAAGCTTATTGCTGTAACCTTACTCTGAGATGTAGTGATGCAATCCTTTCCGTTAACTTCAACCGAAGAAAGTGGACGGGAGAGAAGAAAGAGAATGCCATCTTATTCTGAAATAGGTTTAACACGAAACTACCAAAAGAGACGCCTCTGTTGCAATTTTCTTTATGTTTTATTTGGTCTCGTTACAGCTCTTTTTCCATGCCTCCTTCGTCGTTATTTTATGTGTTCACTGTATAACAATCAAGAGTCTTGGCTCCACCGTTCAGAGCTTCAGAACCTAGAAAGGGAAATTGATAGAACGTTTGTACGCATGTCTGCATCTGAACAAAGTACATTTGTAAAAGGAATGTCTTTATAAGCTACAAATTCATCCTGTATCTCAGGTCATTTTAAATGGCAATATTAACAATGTTTATAACTAGTACTTTCTGTTGCAAAACACTCGGTTCTTATTGTGGTCTCCCTCTAAGAAGAGTAAGTTTAAGGATTTGTATCGTAAGTTTATGACACATAAATGTCCTGCGTCATTCTAATAATATACCGGGTTCTTGTCCCTCCAAATTTCCTTGTTTTGTTCCTTCCAACTTCACGACCGGGACTACAATTAATTCAGTATTACATCTCTTCAAATCACAGAGGTTTTCCATGGATAAATCGAGACAATTTAGAACCCAAGGAAGCGGAGACATTTAACATATACAGTACGTATAAAAAGACTTACATTGTAACGCTTTGATATTCTTGCATTGACTAGTGAATCTCCGATATATATTCTTGCCAAGGAAGAAGGAAACGTATAGCTTTAGTTCACACGAGCTATAGATCAAATCAGATCGTTAAGAGCAAATTTTGAAAAATTCTGTTTTTGATACGACAAATAACGTATTGATATAAATTATCTTGATTTTCGACAAAATTAAATTCAATATATAGCAACGCTACAAAGAGTAAAGTAGAAGTTCGTACTCTTTTACTTCACCGACTTGCAGAGAGGTGGCACTAATTTACCTGCTCTACTAAGAGTAGTAAGGAATGATAGGGGACATTATAGTAAAAAAAAAGAAATTATTCTTTCCGGAATGCTACCTGATCAAAGTAGCGTTGAAAGGCTAGTTGAATTCATAAGTTATGAGCAATTATCTGTCAGCTTGTCAATTAGGTAGTGCTCAATAAAACAATTTACTTCTATTTGAGGTTCTGGATGATACAGTACAACTATTATCAGCCAGTACATATCACTTGACAGTATATGTCAAAGTAAGAGCAATATATTGTTAAATATATCTAAAGTTTTATTAGTTAACCTTATTAGTAGTCAGTGATGTATGCAATGGAGTGGGAAAGGAACTGGCCACTCTATCGTATTATTTCCTGGCTTAATCATTTTAGACAACGCTAATAATAACTTGGCTTGTCTATAACAGATTTTCAGATATTAATGTATTGCAGTTTAGTGAGTTAATATTCTAATAAAATGACAGTATTGCAGGGATATATGGTATTGGCGGTGAACGTGGTGAAAAATAAGCTTTTTATATTTTGTAGCCATTTTCGGAGTGGTTTCTCTTCCGTCTTTTGTTATTGATGATGAATCCCTGCATTCCTCAATGAGAGCTGACTTGCAAGACGACCGTCTTTTGATCTCTCCTTCAACAATGAATGTACTAACCTTATTTTGAACTGTGTTCCAAAAATTAATTTGTTGATCTTACACCAGGAAATGCAGTATAAATAGGCCCAGTGGTACTATGTGAACGTAATAATCTCAGGAATTTTGTTTCTAAATTGTAAAATTTTCGGTATTTTAACACAAACCTGTTACATTTTCTACCACACTGTTTCCAAAATATCTGAAAATGAGATCTTCATTTTCATAACTTTTCTTGCAACAGTAATATTATAAGTCTGTAGTAATTCAAATAAATGTATTTATAGGCAATAGGCTACTGCTCGGTTATCAATATCTAGTAGTCTAAATATAGCATATTAGGATTTATTTCATCTTGAGGAATTCTCCTTCACATAATTACATAAATCTTTCGCCACAGTCTAGTATATACAGTACAGTCACGAAGCTCAATACGTAGTAAATATGCATCCATAGATAATTGCTACTAGGATCGCTACTATTGCCTCAATACAGACAATGCGAAATAGTACCTGCACAGTCTTTTGTTCCTAGTACCCTAATAAACTCAAGCTTCGTGATTGTATATATTAGACTGTGCTTTCACTGTGAATCTTTTTCTCTGGAAGAATCAACATTCGTAATTCGACTCCTGTTTGAGGCATTGTGGTTTCTCTAGAAATAAAAAGTAAAGGACCGTCCTGAATTTTTATATATTAGTAAATAATAATTGTTTAATAGGTATTTATTATGAAGGCACTAAAATGTCTGTTGTTAAGCTAACGAATTTAACGTAAGAAATTTAACTTCTAATTCAAGACTAATCTGTAAGATCGACGCATGAAAGTATTATAAATTAAGTTCAATTATTGTACCTTTAATTTAACTTCCTATTTATTTTTTATTGGAGTTTTGTCTGTTCGTGTCAATTTGGTGCGATACCGATTTAAGTTTTCTTTTTGAGTAAGGCAAGTCCTGGTTGCAGGATTCCTTTCTTGTTAATCGCCTTGAAAGAAATGAAAAATATCTAAATGAGCCATAAGTGACGCTGTTTTCCGCTTAAAGCCTCTTGTAATCCTTACATTTCTCTACATACTAAATTTTTATCGATATGTACAGATATGTATTTTCTAAAGTATGTTTAATGTTACAGTATAAGAATAAAAATTGAATTTGCCTCCTAATGAATTCTAGTTAATATCACAGGCATACAGTTCACAGTATATGTATAATTGTAGAGAAAAATTACACATACGTTTATCTTTAAAATCTTATCGTGGTCGTTTTGCTTTTGTCGTCGTCCTTATCGTGGTTATTGCTGTATTCCTGAAAGTCCTTATCGTGGTCGTGGTCCTTGTCGTAATCCTTCTTGTGATACTTGTCGTTGTGTTTCTGCTCCATACCGTGATCTTTATCGTGGTCCTTGTATTTGTCATTATAGTGGTCTTTGTTGCCTTTTTCATGGTC
Organism: Periplaneta americana; assembly: GCF_040183065.1. NCBI lineage: Eukaryota > Metazoa > Arthropoda > Insecta > Blattodea > Blattidae > Periplaneta > Periplaneta americana. Next base: position 128,848,289 of record NC_091132.1, on the reverse strand, counting down.
CTACATTTGTCATTTCAAAATAATACCTGATGTTTTCCCTCTTTAACAAGTGACTTATGTGTCACACGGTAGCTTCCATACTTTCATAAAATATACTCGTAAAAGAAAATACGCATGCACGGCAAAACATCTTTCTGCGTGCCTGCGTATATATCGTATGAAACTCGCTATAGAATTTCACTTTTTAACACCAATAGTCCTATTCTTGAAGCAAAATAAGCATTGCCATATGTTCAGCACGGCGCAAAACCACACCTAAAACAACTCAGTGCAAGAGACACACACAGAGCTCCATGAGAGGACGGTAAATATTCACTTCCTGCCGAAAAAATTCTGTTTTACCACATTTTAAGATAGTAACGCTAATGCTCGAGCGACAAAAAGGGCTAATTCGCTCATTCGTAGTTAAGTAAGCAGATCTATAAGTAAATAAATGAGTACCCTAAATAGACAGACAAACAGATAAACAGACAAACAAATAAATATACAGCCACAAACAAACATAATAAAATTATAGACAGACAAACAAACAAACAAACAAACGAACGAACAAGCAAACTAACAAATGAGTGAGTGAGTGGGTGAGTGAGTGAGTGAGTGAGTAAATAAATGAATAAATAATAATAATAATAATAATAATAATAATAATAATAATAATAATAATTTCTGGATTGAACAAAGCTAAGTTAATATACTTATTTCTTTTACATATAAAAATCACTCTATCATCCCCAGAAAGAGGACATACTCGTGATCAAGGGACATTCCAAAAAATTTTAGGACATTTTATTAATTAGCATAAAAAAGTAAAAAGGGATCAAGAAAACCACATATTAGAGTTATTTAAATTATTTTATATTTTCTATCTAAACAATAATTTGAATTGATTTTTTACGATAAGGAGCATTAGCAAATTTAATATTTGGTAATTTATCTGTTATGTTATTTATTATAGAGCGTTGGACCGAAGTTACTACTGTGATTATGAGCTACAGTTGTGGCATATTTATATTCTGTCAGACATGTGTTGTCTGGTCTTTTAATTTTATATTTTATATGTATACAAATTAATTGGAAACAGCAAAACTCCTATGGCATAAAGATTAGTAAACATACTTATTTAAATCCTTTATTATATGCAGGTGATCAAGTGATAATCCAAGAGAATGAACATAATCTCCAGAGATCTATACACATATGCACTAGCTCACTAGCTTCTGAGTACAATATGAAGTTTTTTACCAAAAAAAAAAAAAAAAAGCAAAGTTACCGCATCTATAAGAAAATATCCTATAAGATCAAAGATAGTAGTGAACGATACCATTATAGAATAGGTTTCCCATTTTCAATATTTAGAATACGATATTGGCCAAGATTTTGACAGTGATATTGCTAATAAAATTTCAAAATTTAATTCAATACGTGGAACAATACGAAACACTTTAAGAAGAAAAACAACGAAAGAAACGCAGATGAAATTATATAAGGTTATGGATCTTCCTACTATAGTATATGGATCCGAAACTTGGGTACCAATAAAGAAGAATGTGAGTAGAATTCAAGCTGATGAAATGAAATTTCTTAGATGCGTGAAAGGATGTACACGACAAGACAGAATTGGAAATTAAGATATAACGAATGAACTACAGATTACATCAATGAATGACAAAATAGAACAATACAGAAACAAATGGTTAAGTCATATAGAAAGAATGCCTGAAGGAAGAATCCCCAAACAAATACTTTCATATAATCCACAGGAAAGAAGAAATATTGGTAGACCAAGGAAAAGATGGCTCGACCTTGTTGACCGGAACAGGTGAAATCACCTAAACCTTGATTGAAGAAGAAGAAGAAGAATAAGAAGAAGAAGAAGAAGTAGAAGAAGAGGATAAATTAAATAAATAAATAATTAAATGAATAATAAATAAATAATAAGGACAAAAATTTAACAAATTAATAACTAGTAATTAAAGAAGTAGAAATATATTTGAGAAAGACAAATGTTTAATGTTTATTTAAAGATGTGTATCTCCAAAGCATTTTAAATTTAACATCTTTAAGCTTTTGGGAATCAAGCTGTGTTTGAATTCATTACTAAATCCCACTTTGATTGTCACATAATACATGGTACGATAAAGAACTCATTGCTTTGGAACAAAAGAAATGCTTTGAGCATGTCTTCGCTAAAATTATTTGTTTTCTAAAGCTGAGTGAACTTAGATATGTTCGTTATTATTTCACAGGTATAAACACAGAGTCCCTTTCGTTCTCTAACAAACGTAACATTTAAACTACAGGAATGCCTGAGGCTCTTATCTGTTCTCATTTCGAGATGAAATAAAACACATGTCAAGTCAGGACTGGACACATCTCTGCAACCTCTAGAATAAAAATAATAAAAAACTGTAGTCTCCCTCATTCTCTGTGCGGCCATTTGTTTGTAGAAGCGAGAGAAGAGCTACATTGTTAAAAATACAAACCGGAGGAACTGTGCTGCGATTTTGAATGAAATGTTATAGGGCCTGAATGTTCTTGACGCTGAAAAAAAGATTTATGACGACTGTAGCTCTACCTCAAAACCCTGGAACTCCCTCTTCTAGTTAAAGAAAACTTCGTAAATCACCAGACTGGTTAAAAAAACTATAGTTGTATGCCGCCATCTCCATAAATTGGAAATGTTACGCAGGAGAACTTTTACATTCTGGTTAAAAAGGACTTTTATTTTATTGAATACAAATCGATTGAACTTTCATATTTGAACTGCTCACAAGTCACACATTAATGTACCATTCACATCCAATGAACTGCATAAAATAAAGTACAAACACAGAAGCAACAAAAAAATTTAATGAAACAAAATTGTATATTCTGGCGCATGAATGAAGTTGAATTGAAGTGACAATAGGTACTGACTGTTGAGAGATAGACAGACATGAGAACGAATGGAAGGACGATTGGATGGACGAGATGAAAAATGACTGATAAATACATGGATTGATGGTTTATAAAACCGGACAGATGGATGGATTAATGTGGAACGAATATTATGAAAGAAAAAGAGAATCAAATAATTAAGAACTGCAATGCAACAAACGAAAAGGACGAACAATAACGGAACGAAAAGTTTAAATAATACAAAATGTAACTCTCCAATAATATACTTACTTACTTACTTTACTTACTTACTTAATTACTTACTTACTTAATTACTTACTTACTTACTTACTTACTTACTTACTTACTTACTGGCTTTTAAGGAACCCGGAGGTTCATTGCCGCCCTCACATAAGCCCATCATTCGTCCCTATCCCGAGAAAGATTAATCCACTCTCTACCATCATATCCCACCTCCCTCAAATCCATTTTAATTTTATCTTCCCATCTACGTCTCGGCCTCCCTAAAGATCTTTTTCCCTCCGGCCTTCCAACTAACACTCTATATGCATTTCTGGATTCGTCCATACGTGCTATATGCCCTGCCCATCTCAAACATCTGGATTTAATGTTCCTAATTATGTCAGGTGAAGAATACAATGTGTGCAGTTCTGCGTTGTGTAACTTTCTCCATTCTCCTGTAACTTCATCCCTCTTAGCCCCAAATATTTTCCTAAGAACCTCATTCTCAAACACACTTAATCTCTGTTCCTCTCTCAAAGTGAGAGTCCAAGTTTCACAACCATACAGAACAACCGGTAATATAACTGTTTTATAAATTCTAACTTTCAGATATTTTGACAGCAGACTAGATGACAAAAGCTTCTCAACCGAATAATAACAGGCATTTCCCATATTTATTCTGCGTTTAATTTCCTCCCGAGTGTCATTTATATTTGCTACTGTTGCTCCAAGATATTTAAATTTTTCCACCTCTTCGATGGATAAATCTCCAATTTTTATAGTTCCATTTCGTACAATATTCAGGTCACGAGACATAATCATATACTTAGTCTTTTCAGGATTTACTTCCAACCCTATCGTTTTACTTGCTTCAAGAAGAATTTCCGCGTTTTCCATAATTGTTTGTGGATTTTCTCCAAATATATTCACGTCATCTCCATAGACAAGAAGCTGATGTAACCCGTTCAATTCCAAACCCACTGTGTTATCCTGAACCTTGCTAATGGCATATTCTAGAGCGAAGTTAAAAAGTGCATCTCCCTGCTTTAGCCCGCAGTGAATTGAAGACCTGAATTGCAGAACATCCCAAGTCCATAGAACTATTTTTTCCAGTAGAGACAAAAAACTTCATAATTATAGAAGTTTTTGTTTCAGTGAAGTCATTTTTGGTCAGCGTGTATTTCATGCTCCTATTTACAATCCCTAAAAATTTTAACAACCTACAGTGCCTAATATAGGAGGAAATTATTAATATATAGCCATGGCCCTGGAATGTTTTTCAATTCACGGTAAAAAAAAATAGGTTATGGAAGAAAAAAATCACTTTATTTAAGATATTATTTAGACATTGGAACACAAATGATGGTAATAACATGAGAAAATAACAAATCACATTATTTGCAAGTAGGAAATTAGTAAATTATCAGCTGTTCTTTTATTGGAAAAATTTCAGTCAGCTGCTTCTTCTTCTCCGAAGTCCATCGATATTATTTCAGGTTGAGAAAATCTGTGAGATGAATATAATGCTGCACCTGCTGGTGATAAATACTTCACTAAACTTTTCAGATTTTCCAGCTTTTCTGACTTTATAGGCAGTGTATTGGTAAACAAGGTGAGGTTGCTAAAAGTGACATGCTGGAAAGGATTTTTCATCAAGGAATATATCACAAAATCTGTTCCTCTCATATTTTCTGTAACTGCGACTTTCCCTGGAAATTTGTTTGAGTTACGGTACTTAAATATTTTGTACTTTGAAACAGACAACTTCTGACCTCTGCACTTCGCTGACATTTTATAATACTGTCTCAAGTGTTGTTTGTGTTCTTGAAAGTCTCCACATTTAAATTTGCCTCATTCTTCACAATGTCTTCCCATTTTCTCGGAGTTTCTACTTTTTCTTTCTACCTTTTGATTTTTGCTATTCTTGCAAAGTTTGTGTCACATGGAAGAAAACTGTGACCTTTTATAGGGAAGTAGTGGGTGATGCACTTGAATCGTTCAGAAGCAACCAAAGTTCTAATATTGAAGTTCTAATATTGAACCAATGTCATATTTTTGTTCTGATTAATGCAACCATCGGGGAACAAGTACAGAGAGTCAACTTCTGCAGACAGTACATTTGTAATATATTTGTTTTAACACGAAACAACTTCGTTAACACCCATGTGTCCCTGAGATTCATTACACATGAACATTGTGCTTTTTGTTGATTTTGGACTATGAATACAAAAGTTGAATTGCCACAGCTGACAGAGGTAGAATATCTCGTTCACAGACAGTAAGGGCATGACAAGTTCTGTTGGAAGTGAAAATATAGGACATCAATGTTATTCTGTTGGAAGTGAAAATATAGGACATCAATGTTATTACTTTCTTTGGCAAGATTTGAGAACTTTTTCTTGTTGTCGTAGAATATTGCTACCTTTTGTGTCATGTGCCTCTTCAAGCCATCATTTGTGCAGAATTTCACTTGTTTCCTAACTCAGCACATGTTAAATTTTATAAATTTATATATCTTCTCACCATTCGTGAGCTGCCATAAGGGACAAAGAGTACTTAACCATAGAAATTTTTACAAGTTCATGAAAAACCACTAATTTTGTTTTAACAATGAAATTCTTACGAGTACATAGCTGCAAATAATTTTTTTTAGATTAGTGGAAATACAGTATACCTATTTTTAGAAAGGTAAGTGTTACAAAAAAAGTAAAGAATGCTACTGAACTTAGTTTGATTTCGAATATAGGTGATTCTTCAGGAGAGCAATTGATCCTTTCAATGCAGCTAAGGTTACAATCGGAATAATAGATGTAGGTATTCCAAGACTCTTATACAGTCCGTAGCAGGACATCCGAAAGCATAGTTGAAGTTGTAAGTATAGTATTTTGTGGAACCAACGATATTTAAACTCTGCATTTTCTTTTTCAGGAGTAGTACCATTTTTGATTTTAAGTAACTTTCTGGGTAATGCTTCTTTAGATAGAGGGTGAAGGTTTTCATAATACTCAGTTATGATGACAGATATCGCCTCTTACTTTTATTCGTTCCATAATGGCTCACTTTATAAAGGAAAGGATTGTATGTGATCACGTACATGTTACAAATAAGAAAATAAAACTTACCATATTCACGACTACACTAAATATATATTTAGTGAAATTTTTAAAATTTAAAACTCGAAAGAAAACCTATTAAACACACAGTACATTACTTAAGGTCTCAGCAGAATTACTATGGGGTCTCTTATTATAGAGATCTCTTTTACCAGTAGGAGATTCCCCCATTGCAGTTATCATTGCGAGGCATTTTACTCTCCCTTCCCCGATGCCATGAAGACTGCAAGCTGCCATATCCGGCATATAAGATTATTAGTTGTTCCTACGGATACCTAGAAATACATAATAATAGGCCTGTAAGTACAGTTTCATCGAAAAAAAAAACTCTAGTCTAGCAGGGACGAATTGAACACTTTGAATATTTTATGAAAGAGTTCATAAAATCGATGGAAATATTTCATTGTAGCTACGATTGATTATTTATTTAATGTGGTATATATAATATGAAAAAGTATTTTAATATTTCAACTTACGTTTTACTTAATAGTGAAGTTATTTTGGAAACATTCTTCTGTTCGCGGTCTTCGGCAGGAAACAACACTTGGTGACATCAGTCCACAAAGATGAACGTTTTGCTTATTTTTGTCAGCCAAAACATTAATATTACTTAGAATAGATGCCTTTTCTGTTTCACTAAACATATCACGACATTTTTTTCTGCATATGCAGCTAGGGCCTGACATTCTAGCTGGATGTATTTTCCCTGTGCTTGTTGTATATTCTTCTCCTGCATTACGTTTCCGTTTTGTTAAATTTCTTTTCCACTTCTCACACAACTTATATTTTTTTTCCCACGTATTTTTCAATCACTATGACTTGAAACTTCCTCTGTTTTAAATAGTAAATTAGTTCTCACTTGTGAAGTAACGGTTAGCGCGTCTGGCCGGGAAACCAGGTGTCCCGGGTTCGAATCCCGGTCGGGGAAAGTTACCTGGTTGAGATTTTTTCCGGGGTTTTCCCTCAACCCACTTTGAACAAATGCTGGGTAACTTTCGGTGCTGGACCCCGGACTCATTTCACCGGCATTATCATTATCACTTTCATCTCATTCTGACTCTAAATAACCTAAGATGTTGATACAGCGTCATAATACAATCTACTTAAAAATAGTAAAATATCAACTCTCACAAATTTTAATGCTCTCACTGCAAAGGTCGTATGGAAACTGACCGAAATAAATAAACAAACATTTCACTGCATGGAAAAACTAACAAAGTCCATGGACTTGGGAAGCTATTCCATTCATTAAGAATTATATTGTGTCATTATATATGGTAAGAGTTGGACTTCGGCGGTAATATAGTGCAAGGAGGTAGCCTTAGATATGTAGGCTACATTCATTTTAACAAAAGAAGGGAAAATCGAAAAAAAGTGGACTTGGGATGTTCTGCAATTCAGGTCTTCAATTGGAAAAACAGTCCAATAATATAAGAAAGAAAAAAGGAGTAAACAAATGGTAAATCAAGAAACAACGAGATGTAATGAATAATAAAATTATAGAATGCTAAATTCAAAGACATGTACATAAAGCAATGAATAAAGATGAAACCATTATAATTTAAAACAAAAAAAATAATGCATAACAAAGCAACAACATTCAGAGTGAAGAACGAAGTACTATTTTTATACGGTTATTTAACGACGCTCTCTCAACTAGTGGATTATTTAGCGTCGATGGAATTCGCCATAGATTATCTGACATTCGCCTTACTGTTGAGGAAAACCTCGGAAAAACACAACCAGCTAATCAACCCAGGCGGGAACGGAACGCATGTCCGAGCGCAACTCCGGGTCAGCAGGCAAACGTGCTATCGTCTGAGCTACGCTGGTAGCAACAAAGTAGTATATGATAGACTATAAGAAACATAGCAATATAGAGCAAACACTATTCAGTATATTTACTAAATAAACGGAATAATGAATCTTGGAAGGAACTAAATAGCTTATAGAACGAACTGTTGGGGTAACAGTAAGCTGAAATATAGAACTAACGAAAGAAAAAAGGAAAAATGGAACGGCATATAGATCAGTTAACTGAACGAAATATTAACAGAAACAATATAAATGAACGATGACGCATCGAAAGAAAGAAGAAACAATGGAACAAAAGAACAATAGAAAGAAGGAACAGAACGATAGAACAAAAAAAAACATTGCAGGAGATTCGTGGAATCGCTGTAATTGCTTGGAATGCTTACAGTAAGTGGTTGTGATTGTGTGATTTCAAAATAATCATAGGCCACCACTTGATGAGAATTATCTTAGCATAAACGAAGTAGATTTTTAATTAATAATGTGACCAGTACTAGAAAATAACTGCAGCATTCAGTGGTCAAGCTGTTATTAATATTTTCAATCTGGGCCTAATATATCGACGATGATATTCAAAATTGTTATTTTATTTTCCCAATAATAGGCTATTATGTTGGGGGGAGGGTTTCATTGCCCGCTGCTGCTAGTGAGCAATGATATTTTGCGAGTTTCATCGGAGCGCTCCCGCTAAGGGTCAATATGCGTGTAGATTATTTTAGAAGTATTGACTGACATTTTTCCCAAATAGGTGGCGGCGTTGAAATAAAGCGAATTATAGAAGAGATTGTAGAATGGACTAGTGAACCTAAAGCAGAATAATCAAACGAATGTAATAGGCCTAACGAATAAAGTATAGATGTTATAGTGGAGCTGTAAGCAAATAGAAAAGAACAGATTGACAGAACTAAATAACGACTGGACAAAAAAATAATCACATATAGAATGAACTATAGAAAGAATGAACAGCAGAATAGTGAAACGAACGAAATAACGATGGAATTATTAACGAATTAAATATGAACTGAAGTATACAGCAGGAACAGAAGGAGTAAAAATTAACAAAACAATGAAAGATTAACTAAATAACTGATAAATTATAGTTTCTGCCCAAGTCCTAGTTTTTCACCGCAAACGTAGTAGCTATCCCAGATCACATATAGAGTGTGCTTAAATGCGACAGGCTCATGTCAGTAGATTTACTGGCATGTAAAAGAACTCCTGCGGGACAAAATTCCGGCACGTCCGGCAACGCTGATATAACCTCTGCAGTTGCGAGCGTCGTTAAATAAAACATAACATCACATATAGATTGCTCATTCCTATGTTAAAAATTGGTTGCACTTTGAAGAGAACAACCGCCAGGATCGCCACCCGTCCGCCGTAAACGAACACGAGGTGGCAGTACAGTCGCTAATGAAATTCAAATGGGAGTTATGACGCGACTCCTTATATAACAACTAGATGGCAGCATAGTAAAGCTGACTGTAGGGCTCTGAGTTCTGCATTCTCGGCTGGCCTACGCCTGTGTTCATATCACGTCGGGGTCACCACTATTGTAGTGAGAGTACAATATAATAAGTAAATAAAACTCAGAAACAGTTTTATTTCTAGTATGAAAGATACAAATCCAATAACAACAAACCGTTGCCAAGGAGACCTCAAATTTTCATGGCCCACTCCGTTGTGTAATGAACACAGGCGTAGGCCAGTCGAGAATGCAGAACTCAGAGCCCTACATGACAAAAGTTGTTACCGTCAAAGCCTATAACGCAGAGCAATCTGTGTATATATGGTCTAGGGTAGTATTCTCCAATCTTTCCTAGCCTATATTCCGCTTTCCTCTGAGTCTCTGTATACGACTCATATTATAATATAGTGTGCCCGCAGAAATATTCCGGAATTATAAATTACTATAATTTTGTCACTATGTGTTTTACGAAATTCATACCAGTGTTTTTAGAAAGAACAGCTCAAAGAATTTCAGGAAATGCGTAATGGATCATTGTTGACCAAAAAAAAAAAAACAGATGGCAGCACAAGATGAAAGAAAAACGCCGTTTCCGCTATTTCGCTTGTCATTAAGGCATTGTTGGATATAAGCAAATTGTGTTATATGATCTGAATGTTAAATTTTCAAGTCTGTTTGAATTATGCAGCATTTAGAGGGTTATTTAAGTTATGGCGAATCCATAGGAACGTAGTTGGTGTGTATTGGAATATCATAGTACTCGGAGTGTAGTAAGAGTACAGCGTGATTTCAGACTGAATTTTCATTATGAGCCACCTACAGACAAAACTATTCTGAAGTGATATAGAGATTTTGTAGAGCATGGATGCGTATGTGATAAAAGGAAAGGCCATTCAGGGAATCGGCCTGTCAGTGCGGAAACTGTAGAACAGGTGCGGGAGGCGTTTGTACATAGTCCTCGAAAGTCTATGCGTAGAGCTAGCCTGCAGTTAAACATTTCTAAATTCACCGTTTCTCGTCTGCGATTTCACCCCTACAAACTGTAATTAGTTCATAAGTTGAAACCTGATGACCATGCAAAACGACGTGTTTTCTGTGAAAATTTAATGACATTAATGACGGAGTGGGAATATCGCCTTGATGTCTGCAGCGTGATACGTGGAGCACACATCGAGTGTATTTGAGGTAGGTACAAACATTTTTGAGTTCCTCTTTCTAATGATAACAGATTCGTATAAATCCGGCAACTGACAGCGATGCTATAGCAGTTTATAACCCCGGAATGTTTCTGCGGACACACTGCATTTCATTATCTTAATGTTGTATATCATCGGTATATTCTTCTGCCCCGAACTTTTCTCCCGTTCACCATTCCTTCCAGTGCATCTCGTAGCAGGATAGTTTATGCTTAGCCAATGACTCAGTCAATTCCTTTTCCTCTTCCTGATCAGATACAGCATTTTTCCGTCTTCACCCACTCTTTCTAGAACAGCTTTATTTCTTATTTTAACTATTTCAGGCTCACCATTCTTCTCCACTTCCACATTTGAAATGCTTCCAGTGGCTTTTCTTCACTTTATTGTTATGTCTATGTCTATGGAGTGTCGCGCCAAGAATGTATTTCTTTTTAAAAGTAAATACGGAACTAATTTATAGAAGGATTGGGAGATATAATGAATAATTTATTGAAAAAAAACGAAAATTATAGAACTAACTAAATACAGACTGAGCCATCAAAAGAAAAATTTAAAAATCTGTATAGCTAACAAAAAAGGAAAGAATAAAAGTGAATTAAAGGAGTAAAAAATACATTAGAACGAAAGAAAGAATGAATAAGTAAATAAGTACATAAATGAAGGAATGAACGAATTAATTAATTAATTAATGGAGTGAATGTATCAGTAAATGAAGTGGATTAATGAATGAATGAATGATTGATGTGAATGAAAAAATTAAAGGAAAGAGTACGTACAGCGGACTCTCCTAAGTTCGACTGAACAGAATTGAAAGTTCAGTCCATTAAGGATAGTGGGTGTGGCAGGTGAAATGAATACAAATTCTTATTGGTCATCCAACATTTCCTGCCCGCCCCGAGACTTGTGTATGCTCTTCTAGTACCGGAGAGGGTTTCGACAGTTCCGTCTCACAAACGGGAAAATTCTCAGATAGAAAAAGAAGCGTTCATTAATTTAAAATCAGTGATTAAATATGGATGTCATAATCAATAAAATATTCTATTTTCCTTTAACAAAAGTATCACTACAAGACACAGAAGCAATTCCCATTCAAATGGCAAACTCATTTTTTAGTGCCCCTATAGGGGCGTGTCTAATTCTCCTACGTAAGCAGTCGAACTATAGAATGTCGAACTTGTTTTCTGTCGAACTTAAGAGCTTCCACTGTATATATCCAATATCTACCCACTTCACTTTCGTGATCCGGATTTTAATGGAAAGAGTGAATTATATATTATAGCTAAAGAATGATTTATGAATTAGCTACGTGAGCGATGCAACATCGGAACAGATGAATGAAAAAAAAATAATAATTTAAGAGTAGCCTACACTAATATGTGCTATAATTTTTGTTAGACAACAATTATGTTTTACTTTAATCGGTATTCTTGGTTACGAAATAATTAATGAATTCTTTCATATGTACCATTCATCAGGAAGAAAGATATAATAAAATTTGTTGATAAAATGAAACAGTTTCCTAAATTTTGTATTAAAGAGTACCCGTTTGTGTAAAGTAATGACATAATAATAATAATAATAATAATAATAATAATAATAATAATAATAATAATAATAATAATAATAGGTTTCTTTCTGCAGCAGTTTACAACTGTTTAAAACCGTCATGAGCATGTACAATTCAATTTTAAGCATAGTAAATTCAATGTGCGCATACTAATGACGGTTGCATACTGTTGGAAACTGCTGTAAAAATAAACCTGATAATAATAAAAATTAAAAATATTACTAAAATAATAATAATAATAATAATAATAATAATAATAATAATAATAATAATAATAATTTATTTATTTATTTTATTTATATTTATATTTAATGTGCTGTACAACAGCCAGTGGCCAATTACAGTTTAGCAAAAAGAATATAAGAAAAACATAATACAAAAATAAATATTACACATAAATACAATTACAATTAATTACAATGATGACGATGATTGGATAAATAATGGATATCTTTAAAATACATAACTAAGAATACTATGAGACAATGATAATTGAGTATAATGCCTAAAAGAATACATAAATGATAAATCTTTGCCAAGAGCAAACTAAGTCTATACATTGTAGGGATCGAATTCGCAGCCATGCATGTTGGCATCTTTAATGCATCTGGAGACTGGTGAAAGAAATTTCGAATTTCTAATATAGAAAAGTTTGTGGGCTCTCATATCTTTTGTTGGAATACGTAAGGTAATATTGTTTAGGAAAGAGTCACAGGATATATCACTTTTGAGGACTTTACAAAAGAACAGATAATCTAGCTCATGGCGTCTAGCATATAGGCCTAGATTTTGACAATTAAAATATTCACATTTTCTCTCATAAATGTACCCGGAATTAATGGGCAGAAATCTGAATGAACATAAAGATATAAATTTTCTTTGTATATTTTCTAATTTAGCCGAGTCTGTAGTTGTAATCGAGTTCCAAGCTAAAGATGCATATTCGAGTTTCGATTGCACCAATGTATAGTAGAGCATTAAAAGAGAATCGGGCGTGGAAAAAGAATAAGTTATTGGCCGTATTATTCCTAACATTCTGATTGCGTGATTGTAAATGTAATCACCGTGACTATGAAAATACAATTTACTGCCAATGAATATTCCCAAATCTTTTACGCAATCCATTCTGTTAATTAGAACATTATTTAGATAATAATTAAATATCAGTGAAGAAGTTTTTCTAGAAAATATTATTATATTAGTTTTGGATACGTTAATTTTCATACCATTATCTTCCGACCATTTAGCGACTGAATTAATGTCACATTGAAGTGATTGACAGTCAGTACTACTTTTGATTGTACAAAAAATTGTTAAATCGTCTGCAAATAATAAACAGTCAGAAGTTATTCTTTTACATATATCATCTATGAATATAATAAATAGGAGAGGTCCTAAAGTAGAT